>NC_139031.1:50565020-51165020 GCF_964662115.1 Mustela nivalis
TATCATTGGTCAAAGAAAAAAATCTTTTATGGGAGAATGTTGGTTTCAGTGGCAGCCAATGTGGGAAACACATTTGAATATACAAACCTGCCTGGTAGTCTTAAATGACTTCCATTATGCTTCTCTAATGGGACTGAATTTTTTCTTCTGTAAAATGGGAAAACAGCACTTGACTTTGCTGACTCAGAAGGATATATAATGGCAAAAATAGATAACAGACATGAACTTTTACAGGTATTGACACCAGAACATTTTATCTTAATTTTTAATAGGCAGCAATGCGGTATTATCTTATTCCATACTGTATCTTATTCTTATTCCTATAAGTCTATCTTATTCCATACTGTATCACCAGTACATTTTACAGGGCCTGGGACAGAGTAGGGGCTCTACTGACATTAATTAAATAGATGAATGACCAGGGTCGCCATCTGAACTTATGTAGGCTCCTAAATAAAGTCTATCTGAACCTGAGCTCCAAGAAGTTAGGATTGGGAGGAGGATTTGTGGTCACACACAGAGAATACCTAACCTCCAGACAGTACTGAGGCCAAATATTAGTAAGGCGGACAGCATGGGGATGATGTGTCCTCTCCATCCCCTTTTAGCCTGGGAAAGTCATGTGTCTTGAGGTTCAGAGCTGAATGACATATGGAAAACATTAGCTTAAATGTCAGGCAGGCAGATGTGTGTAAGTACTTACTGACACTCTGGGAAACAGGTCTGGGGATCATTCATTCATCGACAAGTATTTGTTGAGGGCCTACTATATGCCAGGCATTCTTTTAGGCACTGGAGATGCATCAGTAAACAAAACGGAAAATATCCTTGTTCTCATAGGGTCTCATAGGGTTCCATTGGATGGATCCACAGCAAATGGTGGTGATGGAAATATGACAGAGAAGACTAAAGCAGTGTATGGGGTTGCAGAAAGTCCAGCATTGCTATTTTAGTGAGGGTGGTCAGAGAAGGGCCTCCTGGAGCAGCAGCAATATGCACAGAGATGTGGATCAAAGTTTCATAGTAATATCACTAGGAAAAGTATTTTAGGGTAAGGGAAGAGAGTGTGTAAAGAACCTGAACTACAGGGGGTTAAAGCCTCTGCTTTTGACTCAGGTCATGATCTCAGGGTCCTGGGATGGAGCCCCTCATCGGGCTCTCTGCTCAGCAGGGAGCCTGCTTCCCCCTCTCTCTCTGCCTGCCTCTCTGCCTATTTGTGATCTCTGTCTGTCAAATAGATGAATAAAATATTAAAAAACAAAACAAAACAAAAAAAACGAACTACAGATGTGACTGGCGTGTTCAAGAAACAAGCAAGAGGGTCTGTCTGGCCGAAGAGTGCGCAAAGAGGAGAGCAGTAGGAAATGAGGTCAGCAAGGAAACGGGAGCGAGCCAGGGCCTGGGGTACATTCTAGGCCATGGCCAGGACTTTGGGCTTATTTTACATGTGACAAGAGGACTGTGAGCAGAGGAATTTCTGTTTTTGCAGGAGGACTCTGGCTGCCTGTCACGTGGAGAAGAAACCCTAGAGGCAAAGGTGGGAGCAGGGAGCCCCACTCCGCAGCTAGTGCGGGAGGGAAGAGGTCCTGGGAGCTTTGGATGAAGATGGGAGGGGCAGAAGAAGTAATACATGAGGAAATTTGGGATATGATTTAGATACTAAGCCAACAGGATTTGCCAGTGAATTGCAGGCAGCATTTGAGAAAAAGAGAAGCTCAGGGATGACTTCAAGATTTTTTACCTAATTAAATGGAAGTTTATGATGGGACACACAAAGGCAGAGTGGGTTTGGGGGGAAATGAATGATTTGGCTTGGGATCCTAGTATATTGACCTATAGCTGCAAAACAAAGCATCCTAAGACTTAGAGACTTCAAACTACACTTATTAGTATTTTCCATGTTTCCATGGGCTGAGCTGGGATTCTCTCAGTTGGTTTTCTCTGGAAGTGGCCAGGAGCCACAGATGGGGTGCACACCTTTGGCTGGCCATGGATGCTGGCCATTGACTGGGGGCTCAGCTGGCATGGACCGTGCCAGTGTTCACACGCATTGCTTGGCCTTCCTCCAGCAGCCTTCTCATACTTGGGTCCAAGAGGGAACATCTCACACAGTTGCAGTTCAGAAGAGCTAGGTAGAAGTTCCAAGTTCCATTCTTAAGACCTAGATTTACAGGCACCCAAATGCTACTTCTACTGTAATTTACTGGTTAAGCAAACCACTAAGACCAGACTGTTTTCAAAGGAAGGGGCATCAGACTTCACATGGACAGGGAGGGAAGGGGCTCCTGGCAGCCGTTTGTGGACACCATTCTATCACTGACACTGTTTGAGACGTGTATTGGTATTCAAGTCTCAGGAAGAGATTCTGGGTCTCCAGAAATCGGGCAGGAAATCTTTCGTGAGAGATTTTGTTTAGACTGTTAGACCTGACATTGTTAAATTAGAAAGTAATTGCTCTCCTGCTTTCTCTTTTAAAAAGTGTCCTAGTTAGAATTATGTTTTTCTATTACATATGCCTGTAGTAGCTAATAAATGAACTGTATTCTCTTTTTTATCATTGTTAATAATTACTTGACACAGTGCCCGATACTCTAGATACTTAACAAGTGTTAATCATCATCATTATTATTAGCTACTACATTTTTCAAACTTCCTTATTCACATTCTTTCTAAACTGAATAGATGTCCCATGCTGTGTCTCTGTGGCATGCATTAGTCCTGTTGTATTCACATTAGGCTGATTGTTCCTGATACTATTAAACATTTCAGCCCCATTCTTCCTTCTGAACCCATTATTGATGTATGTACCATTTCTCAACCTGGACCCTTCTGATGTATTTCTAGAGTCTGCAAAGTCTGTGGGATTAAACTTGGTGGGGTTTTCATATTTATGATAATCTTATAATAATCTGAGCATATTCTAGAACTCCCAGACTACCACCTTTTATTGAAATACTCCATGTGATTTCATAGGGACATCTGCGTCGAACATATGGGCATATGAGTACCAAGGAAAGCCAAATTACAATGCAATATACACACCAGTCATTTCATAGAGAAAGGTAGTGGGAGAATGGAATGATCCTAATCATTAGCATAAGAAACTATATAGACCCCAGAGCAGACCATTAGTACATATTTACAAAAAATCATTGGCTATTTATGAAATCTTCATTGTGAATACATAAATTAGCATGGTTAGATTGTAAGTGCAATAGTGAAAAACAAAAAAATTTTTTGTTAAACAGTATATTTTTGTTGTTGTATATTTTAACTTCAACATTGTATTTTGAAGTGTGCTCATTGGCCTTATGATAATGAATCCACTGGATGAATAATGCATCCATCTAATTTTTAAAAAGATGATCAAAGAAGATGATAACAGTAATGATCCAACTTTGCAACAAGTGGAATGAAACTCATCGGTTGTATAGTCTGCTAGTAAACCAAACATGGGCAATTTAGCAGCAGCAAATAGCATCACTCATTGCTCTAAATTAATGTTGATAACTCTTTGTTGGTTTTGTAACTCAGTTTGCCTTTAATTGATAAACTTGATTTCGTTTTAGATTTGCATAAGATCTATGAGCACAAGGCATTCACACTTCATTCATCTTAAAGAAACATAATTAAAATGATTTAAGTCAATGCTGATGATTTATATATTTTTTTTCCTTTAAAGGCTTGCTTCATTACTCATGTTGAGAAATATCGACTTCATGAATAAGCTTCTATAAATCTAAGAACTGTCTCATTATATTCTAGGAAGAAAGGAAAGAGAAAAACCACTCTAGGACTCATTTTATTTTCCTCTCAGAGATGTTTTTAGGCTTATAATATTCTGGTTCCAGTTTTGTTTTTTGTTTTTGTTTTTGCTGTCTGTTTTTTAAATATTTTCTGTTTGTTTTGCCCGGGTGGAACATAGGAGACATTTTGACATCAATCTCTAGGCCTGCTCTATGGTTTTCTAGAGAAATTTGCTCCTTGTTCTCGGATTATATCTATCTACTTTCAGTTTCAAAAACATGCCAAGTTCTTTGTGACCTCAGCATTTTTGTACTTGCTGTGTCTTCTGTTCCAGCTAGAAGCACTTTCCCTTGGCTTATTGCATGGCTTGTCCTTTTAAATCTTTCGTTGTTTGCTTAAATACTCTTTCCTCAGAATGCCCTTCCACGATCATCGCTCTTTAAAGAAGTCTCCTCTTATTTTCCCTCATTACCTTCTTTTTTTTTTTTTTAAGATTTTATTTATTTTATTTGACCAGAGATCACAAGTAGGCAGAGAGGCAGGCAGAGAGAGAAAGGAGAAAGCAGGCTCCCTGCTGAGCAGAGAGCCCAATGTGGGGCTCTGATCCCAGGAACCTGGGATCATGACCTGAGCCGAAGGCAGAGGCTTTAACCCACTGAGCCACCCAGGCGGCTCTCATTACCTTCTTCATTTCCCCCATCATACTTATAAGATCTCTCATGATTTAAGATGTTTGTTTTACTTGTCCATTGCCTGCCTCCCCCATCGGACTGTGAAAGGGAATGCTGCAAGTCTGTCTTTCTGACCACTGTAGCATCTAGCACACTCTGTGGCATACATAGGAATCCAATAAGCATTGACCAAATTTGGAAGTATGGTACTCACTGCTTTTATGACCCAGGTTATTTTTGGAAATCCCGTCATCTAGGAAGCCAGTGTGAAACTACTGAAAACTTACCTATGATGAAAAATATTCAGTGAGTGAAATAAAGAACCTAGTAGAAGGTCTAGGTGTATTGGTTGAGCTGAGTGGGAGCAAAGCAACCAAAAATGGGGATCAGTTACCCAAAAGAGTACAGCTTTGCTAATTGAGCCACAAATACCAGTTGTTCTCTTGATTCTCACAGTTTGCCTGCCCCTCATGGTTTGATGAGGAGGTAGGAGGAAAATAATGATCTTTTAAGTCCCCGTGCTATCAGACCATGCCAGAATGAGTGCCTTAGTCAGGATAAGGACTGTGCAAGATGCCCAATTGATGGAGTCAGTGATCAAAATAATGACTAGCTTCCAAACCTTGGATTTTATCTATTTGTCTTAGAACTCTGCTGAGTTAGAAAATTACCATTTTTTCATTATCTTGAATATGCACAATTCCTCCACCTTGTAATATCTCTGAAATCAAGATGCATCTTAACAATTTATGTCATGTCATGGTTTACTTGGTGGCTTTTTTCTTTTTTTGAGTAATGTATAGAACAATGTACCTTTTACAGTTAATGGCACTTTGGAGTTAATAAAATAAGTGACCCTTTCTATTTTTTTGAGGCACTTGACTAATACTAATTGGCTAAGTGAAGGAATTTATAAGCCTTTTGCTAGAACAAGCCACTGTAGAAACATTTCAGCAGAAAGTGGCTAGCAACAATTCCTGTGCCATTGTGATGCTTTCTGGCCCAGGAGCGGGGTCTGTTGCCCCTCTGTTTGAATCTAGGTCAACCCAGTGATTTACTTTGATCAACAGAATGTGAGGAAGTGACACTGTGTGACTTACAGTTATAAGAGGACGTCCAGTTCTTTGAAGAGCCAGCTACCTCAGTGCACATAGAACTACCCATACCTCCCAGCCATCCGCCAGCACCATTGTCCTAACCATGAGCATAATAAGGCCATCTTGGATCTTCTAGCACGGCATAATCTGCCTTAGACAATACCGTAAACCATCCCCACTGAGCCTGGTCTGAATTCCTAATTCATACAATCATGAACAAGAAAATGGCTTTTGTTTGAGTCCTCTAAATTTTAGGGTGCTTCGTTACATGGCAGTAGATAACAGGGATAGCAGCAGAGTTAGGATTTAAGTTCTAGAAAGTATGTTCTCAATCTCCCCCAATTTGGAACAAACTCTCCTCCTTGAATGAAGAAATACCCTCAATGATATGAGCCTTAGAAAAGTTGCCCATGTTTTTCCCACATCAGACTTCCCAGCATTCATAAAACAATCCATGAAGTACTATGAGAAGCCACAGTTCAGAAACGAATTGAGCTGGAATGATCATGTCCTCAAATCACCTTTCCATTCACAATTGTTTCTACTCACTTCGATGCGCCTCCCTGAGAACCTAGTGTTCCTAAAAGATGTCTTCCTGCATAGCCTGATGCAAAACAGCATAATCCTCAGGGAATCGCCTCTAAAAAAAAAAAAATGTCTAATGCTTCTAAACAAATAAATGATTGCTTAGCCATGGTAATTCCGTAAGAGAACCAACTTTGGATGACAACTGTTATTCAAGACCATGATTAGTCAGAGAATGATTTGGGTCTGACAAGCCTCAGAGCTACTAGGGTACAAGGCGTGTCCCCCAGGGCCACCGTCAGGGGGAATAATGGGGGGGCATATCTCCTAAGAATTGCCACTCAGAACAGCCGACCCAGCTGACCAAGCAGGATATCCTCAGTGTGTGCAGCAGTTTCTCAATAGGAAGTGTGAACATTGCAAAAGGGAGGACAAGGATTCTGAAAGATTAATATCCGGTGAGGTGTGAAAGGAAAACTGAAGCTACCCATTCGCAGTAAAAGCCTCAGAATGGAAAGCTATTTTGGTAGCCAAGTGTGGAAAGTTAACATTAACCAGATAAAACCATAGGGTCATAAAGCCAGGAATGTGAACGAATCTGTGAGTCTGGTTTTCCTAAGCTTATTTGCTCGTTCAGGACAAGTTTTCCTTCTATTACTCCACGAAATATGAACACACGCCTGTGTGTTTATACTTTAAAATAAACCACATTATCTCAAGGTCCTATTATTCCTATTCCACAACTTAATCCATATATGCAATCCAATAATTATAACTACTTTAACATTTCTTTACAAGTAAACCTAGTAGAGGCACCTGGGTGACTCAATTGGCTAAACGTCTAGCTTCAGCTCAGGTCATGATCCCAGGGTCCTGGGACAGAGCCCAGCGTTGGGTCCCTGCTCAGCAGGCAGCCTGCTTCTCCCTCTGCCGCTCCTCCTGCTTGTGCTCTCTCTCTCCTCCCCCTCTCTAACAAGTAAGTAAAATCTTTTTTTTTTTTTTAAAGTAAATATAGTACTCTCTCCTTTGTGTCTGCCAAACCTCCTTCATGGAACACTAAAATTGAGAATGAATATCCCCCGCAGCCTCTGACTGGCACATGAGACCCTCACCAGTGTCTAGCTGGGGTTGGAAAACCTTGCATGAGTCCAAATCAGTCTCTTGTTCCAGAAAACCCAGACAGCAGTTCTACTCCAAATGGAGTCTGTCTGGACATCAGTCTCCTGACCGATGCAATCAAGGCAAGGATCAATACCACCCCTATTATGATTTAGTGGAGACTCATACTTGATTTTGGATTGCTACAGAACATCTGGGAGAAATGTTAACCCAGTTTTCTATACAAAACTATAGAATGGAATCATTACCAAGAAAATCAAACCACAAAGGAAGGGAAAGTGTGGTGTTGGAAAGTTTCAGCCTGTCCAATACCATGAATACCATGAATTCAATGATTTGCAATGAGGCAAAAAGGAAGGTATCCTTTTCCCAGCAAGTGCAAAAGCATACTGTCATTTTATGGTAGTTGAAAAAACACACAAGGGGCACCTGGGTGGCTCAGTGGGTTAAAGCCTCTGCCTTTGGCTCGGGTCATGGTCCCAGGGTCCTGGGATCGAGCCCTGCATCAGGCTCTCTGCTCAGCAGGGAGCCTGCTTCCGCCTCTCTCTCTCTGCCTGCCTCTCAGCCTACTTGTGATCTCTGTCTGTCAAATAAATAAATCTTTAAAAAAAAAAAAAAACCACACAGATTGACTCTCAGTTGGCAACACCCCACTAAGGCCTCTGGCCTTTTCTCTGGACCCCATCAGCAGACCTGCAGTAACAATGTCTGATATTATAGGCCATCATTTAAAATCCTAATTTGGGGTTATGGACATTGGGGAGGGTATGTGCTATGGTGAGTGCTGTGAAGTGTATAAACCTGGCGATTCACAGACCTGTACCCCTGGGGATAAAAATATATTATATGTCTATAAAAAATAAAAAATTAAAAAAATCCTAATTTGAAGCTGGAAGACCACGATTTTTTTTTTTCTGCAAATAAATCTAGAAAAAACATCTTATGCACTTTTCTTCACACAAAATCAGACACCCAAATTTGCGTTCCCTGGGGCATGATGCTTCTCTCCTGACAAGAGTAACTTAAAGTAGCTTTGGGGGTGGGAGTGTGAGATGTCCTTATAACCTCTCCCTGGTGCTCAGCATTTCCCCTCACAGCATCTGAGGGTTTTGAGTTCTCTTTATGACACTTTACTGAAGGATCACCAATTAAGCCTACTTTGCCTTGGCAAAGAGGTAGGTCCTCAGGGACACTGGTTTTACCCCAGGTCTAAACTCACAAAAACAGGGACAAGGCAGGAAATGTGTATGTGAATTTGAACTTGAAGCTTGAAGGCTGAATGTGCCTAAAACAGACTTTGTTGGGACACCCAGGTGAGGTACCAGAGTTTAGCTAGTGAGGCTAAAGAGAAGGGCAGCTATTGGGGAAATTATGGACCCAAGTGACATAGGGCAAGAACAGGGGGAAACACTGTGCATTCAGGGAGAGGGGCTTTCCAGTGTGGTAGAGGGTGCAAAAAATTTGTGGAAGGGGGCCTTTCAAGCTAAGTACCATCTAGGGACAGCCCTGTTTTCAATAAGGGGAAGAGGCAGCACTCCTCTTTCTCCTTCTTCTTCTTCCCTCCTTTGGCTAGAATTACTGGTCCTAAGACGTAACTTCATGGTGAGCTTCTTTAGCCTTTTTGGCATCTGTGGACTGTTCTCTTCAAACTCAGTCATCCTTGTTAACCATATTATATATAGCACATGAAATTCTGCAAACCACTGGCTTAGAAAAACAATTAGTGGCTGCTTTTAAGGTGATACTCTCTGTACCTCAAAGATTTGCAAGGGTCAGTCTCCTGTGTCTCCATTCAGTCGTATGAGGCTCAGACTCCCTTGGTCAGCCTGAAGAGCCACAATTTGCTAATGAGGGTTGGGCTTGAAACAGTTGAGCAATGAACCAGTTTCCCTTATCTCCTTTTGCATTGACAATGGTCATCACCATGATTCATATGACACAGTTCCTCGAAAGATCAAAAAAAAAAAAAAAAAAAAAGACAAAACAAATTTCACAAAATACTCCCTATTGCCTATGGCTTATGATACATATTTTAATATCATTTGTAAATGCATAGTTAAGAGTTTTGGGGTCTTCAGAGTTGGAGGCATTTAAAAAAACTATGATAATTGAATATAGGTGTTGAGTAATTCTATTTGTTTCTAATTTTTTTTTTTTTTTTTAGCTAACCTTCTTACTTCAAACAATCTAAAAGATAGTTTTAGCACAAAGCTGACTTCTCAAACGTAGAGGTAAAAAGAGTTGAGACTTAGGTATGTACGCACAGACAAATTTTTAAATGTTTCTTATATTATGGGTTAAAATGCTGACAGTTGAGTCTCCTTGTAACAGTATCATTAGAAGAGTTCTGATCAGGATAGAATAAGATAATAAAACCACTAACGTAGTAATCTAGTGTGGTTTTCAAAGTGTGACCAGAGGACTCCTAGAGAGTCCTGAGTTCTTTTCAGGAAACCCACAAACTCCTGCCTTTCCCAATTACATATCTGTGTAAGACTGGATTTCCATCTTGTGCTTCAGCTGAAACAGCACAACTAACAGATTGAATGCAGAAAAGACATGAGATTCTAGCTGCCTTCTCCGAGGCCAGACATTAAATAAATGTCCAGAAATATAACCCAATGACAGTCTTCTCACTACATTTTTGAGGAATAAAATATAATTAACTTTCATGAGAAATAAGTTATGTGAACATGTAATGGATAGTTAATTTTATTAAAGGAATAAACATATGTCACAAAAATTTCTATTTTAATTTCTAGCACAGTCAATATTAATAGATTTAAACTATATAAATAGAAGCTCTTTAAGGTCCTCAGTAATCTTTCAAAATTATTTATTTATTTATTTTTGGTCCTCAGTCCTAAGAGGGGAAAAGAGTCCCAATACTAAGATGGTTGAGAATTGCCACACGAGTCCTGGCTCATTTTCCTCAAGCTAATTCTCTAAACTAGAACCACCTAAAGCCCATTTCTTTAGCTTGCACTGTTTGCTGCTTTCACCCCTTCTCAGTTTCCCTCCAACAGTACGCTCCTAGGCAAGGGTAGTATAAACATACTTAGCAACAGATACAACGGGGGAACCCACCCATCAAAATTTTCGCACAACCAGTAAGCAAAGATTGTGTCTGACAACAACAGGATGAGTCCCCCGGTCTCTGAGCTGCTCTGCCCTTCCACCTGTAAACCCCATCTGCCCGGGGGAATGGGAGAATTCCCTCACCCTCCCGGAAGCCTGCCCTGCTCCCAGGTGAACCCTCGGGCTTAGCACAGCACCTGGTACACGGTTAGGGCTCTCCCAGGAACTCTGCCTGAGCCCCCACTTATGTGTCGTGAGTGTCAACCCTTTTGCTTCCCCTAGCAGTGTCCATATAACCAGTCTGGAAGAACACGACTTCGGGTTTCCCTGCAATGACACGAAGGGGAAAGGTCACCAGCCATTTTCAATCATCATAGTGATTCGTCACTAAGAGACAGAACTTCAGGAGGTCTAATATTGTGCAAAGTCTTGAATACCTGGAGAAGATTTGTTTAGGCCTAAGGAAAGGGTGAAATGCCTCAGAGGCCCTAGTTTACGCAAACCATTTAAAGCACTCTAGTTAAAACCTCACTAGCATACTGCATGGAGGGCAGCAGACTGAGCTTCTCACCAGAAATGCATGGAATGTATTTAGATGTCTTTTTCGGTGGGATGAGATTACGAGAATTGGGAAGACCAGATGCAGGGGATTTCCAAAGGTCTGAGGCCAAGCTGATGACTGCCAACCCTGCACACTTAGATGGAGCTCTCCTAGAATGTGTACTTCCTCATGCACTTGTCCTTTCCCTCTGACTCGCTGTGATGGATTGAACTGGGTCCCCTCAAATTCATATGTTGAAATCTTCATCCCCAGTACCTCAGAATGGGGCCATGTTTGGAGACAGGGTCTGCACAGAGGCAATCAAGTTCAAGTGAAATCATTACAGTGGGTGCTAACCTCATATGACTGGTGTCCTTATAAAAAGGGGAAGTTTGGACACAGAGATACATACCAAGGAAAGACAATGTGAAGATACAGGAAGAACAACGTGTGAATATGAAGACAGACATCTCTAAGTCAAGGAGAGAGGCCTGGAACACATTCCTCCTTCACAGCCCTCAGAAGGAACCAATCTTGATCCCGGACTTCTCACATCCAGTATTGTGAGAAAATAAATTTATATTGCTCACATCGCCCAAATTTCTGTTGCTTATGGCAGCCATAGCAAACTTGTCTTTGGGTTTCTAAGTCACAGCCCTGTTCTCCTTCAGGGGAGAGAACTTTCTCTCAGGGGAAGAATTCTAAGGAGTTCTTCATTTGATTAAAGTGAGGTATAGAAGGATAATGAGCAGTTGCTTCCTTGACGACTCCCTCAGCCAGAAATGGCTTAGGGGATCGGCCTCACCCTTCACCTCCAGGGCCGCAGAAACAAGTGAGTGGTAGAGTGTGGCCTCCTGTGTGGTGGCCACACACCAGAGTGTAGCCCCTGCAGCCTTGACACAGCCCTTGTTTGGGGATGTCCTTCTCAGGGACTCCTTCTGTTCTTCAGCCCTTCTAGAACGTGACCCCAAAATGTACTGTTCCCATGCATCTTGGACCATCGATGCCAACTGTAATCAGCAACCATGTAAAGCTACTTAGGGTTTTGATGTTGCTACTGACCTTGGCATACCCCAGTCCAAACCCTCTCCTCAGCTGTTCTCACACCCTCTTCTGGCCCCCACTTCCCCAATGTCTTCATTCTTCTCATCGCGTGCTGACTAGAGAGTCCTCTTTGGCCATTCTTTGTGTCCCTTCTGCTGTATCAACTCTGTTGCCAAATCCTACGTGTTGTTCCTTCCCATTTCCTCTCACTCTGCCTCTCCTGATGTGTGCACTTCTAGCACCCTTGGTCAGGCCATTTGTACCCCATGGGTTCCAAGTGCCACTAGAATACTGTTTGACATTGTGCACTGCTTGGACACCAGGGATATTTTGATTTGGGGGCCCCTGGTAAAGGACAGAGTAAAGGATACAGGGAGGTCTATGGAGGGATGAGGTGAGCGTCAAGGATGGGTTGTGGATGAGGGACGAGGTAAAGCTAATTGTGGGGGAGGGGTGGGCTGAGGGCACAGACTGCATGGTAATAAAAAGAAGTTGCAAGTTTAATGTTTTGTTTTCAGGGGTAAAAACAAAAATGGTATGGATGTTAAAATGTCAACAACTACCACAGAATGTCAATGTCGGAATGTCAGGAATCACTGCAGATGCCTCCATCTGGTTGCTCGAATTTCTTTCCTCCAGCGTTGTACATACTGCCACGTTTACATGTGTAAGTTTCTTCAGTGTATCATCTCCTGTCTTCATGGAGTCAACAAACATTGACTGAGTATACTTCTTGGTGTTGAGATTTGGTAGGAAACAAGACAGAAGGAGTCCCTGCTGCTTCCCTACCACCCTCTCCTACAGCTCGTGCTCCAAATAGTACTTTTAAGCTGATTCTTAAAGAGTTAGTCACCACATGTATGTGCGCACACACACACACACACATCTGTACATACATACATATGAACAAGTATATGGCACATACATCACTAAAGCTCCTGATGCAGACCCTTAATTCACGGATTCTAATCAAAAAGAAGGTACTGAAGAGTAAGCAGGCTCCATGAGGAACACTATGCAGGAGTAGGTATTTTCCTTCGAAGGCGTTTTCATTTATAGGATGAAATGGGGGAAATATGGGGACATGTTTTAAATAGTGAGAAGTGTTCCTTCTGTCATTCTGCGCTTTTGTTTTCATGGTTTTCCTCCTCCCGACTTTAAGCTTGAGAACGTTTAATCTTCCTTTTCAAAGTTTAGGTGAGGAGAAAAATTTGTTGCTTGGTTGGGTATTCCTCTGACTCCCTAAAGTTGTAATATAAAAAATTTCAGGGCTTTTTTGTTTTTTAAGATTTTATTTATTTATTTGACAGAGAAAGAGACAAGGAGAGAAGGAACACAAGCCGATGGAAGTGGGAGAGGGGAGCTGGATGTGGGGCTCGATCCCAGGACCCCAGGATCATGACCTGAGCTGAACGCAGGTGCTTAAGAACTGACCCACCCAGGTGCCCCTAAATTTTACTTTTTGAAAGACACAGAAGGAAGCTGTTGCCTCCACCCGCCTCCCAATACCCCATTCAGATAGACAAAGGTGCGGACAGTTCCCCACCTCCTCTCATCCAAGTGCAAGAAAACTTTCTCTCAGTTCTTTTCTCTTAAATAATAACCATAAGTTTTTAGAGAAGTCAATCAGTTCAAAATATATGACATTAAAAAGGAAGAGTAATGACACAAACCTCACAGCGCAGTCCGGAATGATAAATTATAACAAATCGCGGCTGTTTGCTGGATTTAAACCAACTAGGGCGAAAGTTCAGCTGCACAGGGCCGGTGTGAAGATGTGTGCCATCCCCGATTAAGAGCTGGAACCATCGTGCACCGAGCCTCCTGCCGCCCAGCCCAGCCCAGCCTCTTGCTTGCTTGCTTGCTTGCGGAGATTTGGCGAGGGTCCAGGGGAGGAAGTGAGGAGAGGGAAAAAATGCCCAGTTTTCGTTCTCAAGTCTCCTGAAAGGAAAAGACGTGTCTGGACTTGTTTTAAAAGGTTTGGAGAAATGCCTCGCACATGACAAATGAAGAAGTTCTGGTCAGAGAAGCGGGAAATTATTCTAGGTCGTTCCCGGGATCATGGGCAGGAGGGGACAAGAAAAAAGACACCTTTGGTGAAGGTGTCTACGCACACAAACATGAAAAGACGTGTGGCTAGAAAAATGGGTCTCTGGAGACTTAGCTCTGCTTCTGTAAAGCTGGACACCTGCCTTCTCTAGGAGCCCTGGGGCCTACCATGCAGGTGTGCATGTGTCAGCCCTTCTGTCCACGTGGTTTTAAAGTCAGTGGTTGTTGGACAAGGTAATCCAGGTGCCAGGCCCTGAATCGTGCATTTTGCAGGCACTGTCTGGTGTAGTCCTCCTAGCTCCTAGTGACTCTTCAGCCCTGGTTGGTAGAGGAGAGCCCTGAGACCCAGAAAAGTTTTAAAAATTTGCCCAAAGTCACAGACCTTGTCTATTCATCTCCTAGAACTTAAGCGCCACCCCACTTTCCTCCAAGCTATCTGTATTATGGTTTATTTTATGCTTTTCCAAAATTGTCTGTACTATGCAGAATGTGTGCAGAAATCTTGCTGTATGCCATTCGCTCAAAATTCAACAAGCCATTCCTGAGAATTATTAGGTGCTAGGTTTGTGCTAAATGGAGATGAGAACGTATTGCCTCTGCACTGAGTTAGCTCATTGACTCATTCATTCATTCATTCATTCACTCATCTATCCAGCAGACTTTTTTCCTAAGTACTTCCCAGGCACTGTACTAGCTGCTGGAAATAAGAAACCCAAAGGATACGTGTTTTGTGTGCCTAGTGATAACAACAAGGGCACTAGTATTATCATTATCTTCGTTTTACAGGTGAGGACACTGAAACAGAGATTTAAGAAACTCAGTCTCGCTGGAGTCGAGATTGAGACACAGTTTAAATACTGGACAGACTTGCGGGAAGAAGATGCAACAAAAAAGCTTGGTAATGCAGTGAAATTCCTGAGAATTAATGTCAGTCCGTGGTTGCTGAGGCCAGCAGGAATCGGTGACCAAATACACCGGTCCCGAGGTGCAGGACAGCTGCCTGACCCTCAAAGGGGGCCCACGGCTCCTGGCAAAGCTAGGAGAGTTGCCAGAGTGTGGTGAGCTGGGTACTTAGGAGGCAGACATGAAATTATTACACTATCTTTCAGTTTCATTTCAGATATCGGGGGTTGTGTCTGCAATGACTAAAATTGGGGTTACAGGGAAGAGTGACTTTGGCTGCGTTTGGAGGGTCAGCTCATCCTAGTAAGAATCTTGAGGTGATTATTTCTCTAATGAGATTCAAATGAAAGATGTGTGTGTGTGTGTGTGTGTGTGTATGGTGTTCATTCACTCATGCCATAGATATTTATTCAACACCCACCATGTGCCTAGACTCTGTTTTAGGCCTTCATTCGGTGAACAAATCAGAAAAAATACCCTCGCCGCCATGGAGCTTACATCTGGTGTGTATGATAGGCAGCGAATAGACTGAGACAAGACCTAGGAAAGCATATTGCCGGTAAGGGATTGGGAGGGGCATGGGGACCTCAGAGCCTGGATTTAAGTAGAGTGGCCACATAGACCTCATGGTAATGCTTCAGGAAAGCCCTGAAGGAGGCAGAAGTAGTCAGTGACAAGGTCCTAAGGTATGAGTTGCCCCATGTGCATAGGGAATGAGCAGGAAGCCAGGGAGGCTAGAGAGAAGTAAGTGAGATCAGACAGAAAAAGCCTGATAGAGTCTTAGAGAAAATTGTGATGACTTTGGCTTTTCCTTTGAGTGAAATGAGTGTTTATGTGTGTGGGGGGGGCGGTGGTGGTAATAAAGGAATTAAGAAAGAGTTTGAAAGAGTTTGATTCTGGATATGTTTTGAAGCTAACAGATGTTCCAATAGATGGTAGGTTGGACATCAGAAAATGAAGGTGTCACCTCATGGTCTTTGGCTGGAGCTTCTGGAAGGATGGAGATGCTTCTCCTATAATGGGAAGGCTTACCACATGTGTCTAGACGAATGGCCTGTCTGCTTGTCCACAGGATGGGCACATCCCAAGTGAAAGTCTTGTCTGTGTGCCTTACTTAGGGGCTAGGAGTCAGGAGTTAGTCAAGAGAGAATCAGCTTCTCTTATCCTGCCATAAGAAGAAAAAAAAAGACAGTTTTAGTGATTTGCATAATAGGCCCTGTGAGAAAGACCAGTGTGGGTCTGGTGATGAATGGAGGAGATGTTAGCACCATCCGTTAGTCATTAAGCCACTTCTTCATTTGCTGTGTACATGTGGTTTCTAACTAGGCTGGAATTTGGTTAACAAAACAACCATGGTCTCTATTTCCCCCAAATCCTTGAATCTAAATATCATTTTTGAAATGTTAGGTCATGCTATAATATACTCCTACAGGTGTCTTATTTTCATTTTCTCAATTTTATAGGAAGAAAAAAATATATATATGTATTTTCTTCCATATATATATATATATATATATGGCCTCAATAAACACATCTGAAATTAAAACCAAAGTTCTCCTGCATCCAAATGCATTTTCCAGCCATCTGTGGTCCTTAGTGCCTCCAAGCTGTTCCTGCAGTATTCATGACTTAAAATGGTCCCTCTCTTAAGCTGTTTAAACCGTCTTTCCTACATCCTGTCCAGGCTGTCTGGTTCCGACTGCCTCCTGAAGGAGCTGGGTTTGCCTGCATCACTACGTGCGCTGAAGGCAAAGGGAAACCGAAGTCTGAGTTCTGGGGAAACACTGGCAGGAGACATTAAAGCACCTGAAACCTGAATTCTTCAGGGTCCTCCAAGGTCAGGGAACAGTGCAGAGCCTGCAGTCATGCCCAGGGAAGTGTCCTCAGGGGGTCCTGGCTTTGGAGGCTCCTCCCTCTTCCCTGTGAGCAGGAAAGGGGCTGATAACAGCTCAGTGTTCCCCTCCCCTTCAGATTTCTTTACTGAGTAACTCCCACATCTCACACACTCTGTTTCTTGATGAATTAACAAGGTATTTATTTTACCATATTGGAGAGACCAGACATAGCCCCAGACAGAATGAGAGGTCCGGAGGCAGCCAGTGCTTTAAGGTGGGGGAGATAGCACCCTCTGTTGAGTGGGGCTGGCGTGGGTTCAGATTCTGACCCCGGCCAATGCTACTTTGAGGCATCGCTTGCCCTCCTCCAGTCTTGGCCGTCTCCTCCGTCGAGCCATCGTGATTTGTTCCCTGAGGAGCCGCCCTGAAGATCATTGCTATTATGTGGACGATACACGAAGATGCAGTGATACCCACCCAGCAGCGACTCAACCTGTTGTAATGTTGATCTTTCTTCTGTTTGTTGAGCGAGGTGTGGGGGGGGTAAGTAGTGTAACCGAGCCTTCCGGCGCTGAAACTGAGAAACTGGAGAATTCTTGCTCTAGAAGAGAGATACCTGTGTTGTGCCTGGAGGCTGTTGTTCATCGCATTTGGCCTTGGGCAGACATTAATAACCAGTCACTGTCTCCTTCCACCCAAGCCAGGGGATAGCCTTGGAGCTATGGATCAGGGTCAATACATTAATAGGTGCTGGCTTCTGGAATATACCATCTCTCCCACAGTCATCGAGCGCGTGGATCCAAGAGAGGCATTTTGAGAGCTTAGCCTCTCAGCGAACATCAAGAAGAGTCTCTCAACCTTACAGGCAGCTTATAGCCTTAGAAGCACGCCCTTAGCTGGGAACACATTTGGATGCAAGGTCAAATGTCTCTTGATTCTCTCCTCAATGATTGTAAATAGGCCTTCTCTGCTATGCGTGCCCTAGAAGGAGTCGACGCAGCTGGGGGCAGCCCAGTGTGCTAAAATCATCTGGTTTTGAGGGCACGTTCAGTCTCTCTTGTGGTCTGGAACTTCCCGGGAAGGGCGATGTGGGGGAGGCAGGTGCCACCTTCTCTTCCCCCCCCCATCACCTGAGGTCCACAAGCTGGGGAGACAGAAGGGAGCGGGGTCCTGGGCTTCCTCCGCCAACCGCAGCCCCTCGGCCCGTTAGAGCCAGCAGCCAGGAAATGGGAAGTGCATTTTCTCCCCTTCTGAAGGGGAAGCCAATAGTTTTAAGGCTTACTGGAGATGCCCATGGCGAAGAAAGTCTTAGCACCTGTGATACACACCCTGAAACACAGAGAGCACTGAAAGTCAGTCGTTCATGATTAACACTCGCAACCCAACAGGGGAAACCAGTGAGAGGTGAGAGTCAGGGGATTCTTGGTTTCAGATTCCTAATCTGGCCTCATCTGGGCTGTTTCTGCTGCCTGTTCCACAAAGCCAGGACGCTGCCTGAACTAGCAGTGCCCGCTGGGGAACGCTGCCGTGGGGCGGACTTGCCGATGACTCACCCCATCTGAGGACTTCTGAAAATGATGTTTTCTGATACGTGACCTCTTCCCTGCAATGCTTCTCCTTCAAAGACCCAGGAAGGAAAACCCAAGAGTGAAACCTGCTGCTTCCGACCCTGAGCAGATCTTTCCAAAGCCCAGCGTCACTGTTACGTCAGCAAGCATCCCTAATATCAAAGCAACACACATTTCATGAGACAGACTTAAGAAAGCAACAAACCCAGGAATGAGTGTCCAGGTTCCAGCACAGAAAATACCAACACACCAGTTTCTTTTAATCAAAACCAGCCTCCCAAGCCTTATCATGAGAAGGCAAAGAAAATAGAACCCTCAAAAATCACGTGGGCCGCTCCCAGCTGTCCAACCTGATTCAATAAAACCGAAGAGATAAGGCTTTAATGAGTCAATTAAGCAAGAACGAGATTAGATAAAATTATCATAGATTTATTGACTAATCGTGGAAAATAAGTAATTTCCATGAAAAGAGCAAGCATGTTTCAGGCACAGATAAGATACGAATGATGGGATGATACCACAGACGAGCTGTCAGGTTGGTTTTTTCCTAGCATTCTGGATGTCTTACTTTCACGTAACTAAAAATAAGCCCCTGTACCAAGAACCCTGGGCTGCTTTTTTCACAGAGTTGCTCGTTTACTCCCAATTAGAATCATACACAAGATACATTATTCACCCTCCCCCGCCCCGGTCTTTTAGACTTTTGGATGGCAGAGCAAACTCAGAAAAGTTTAGTAGCTGCGGTGGGTCACCCATTAGGGAACAGTGCTCAACTGGGGAAGCAAGGTTGTCCTGAATCCGACGTCGAGACCCTTCCCTGGCTCACCACACAGCTTCCAATCGTCAGGAGATAGTGGGGAGCAATTTCCAACTGCTTTCAGTACCCTTGGACTTCCCTTTAGAGAGACTCCTCTTTCTCTAGATCAGCGTTTCTCCTCTTACAGAGGAGTCATTGTCACCATTCCTGGACAGCTGCTCAAAGCCCCAGTGACTGGCTCCTACCTGCAGAGTCTCCAGTTCCTTAGGTCTGGAGTGAAAACTTAAGAATGTGCCTTTCTACCAGGTTCTCAGATGATGCTAGTGCTACAGACCCAGGGAACCACGCCTGAGGCCCGAGAACCCCAGTTTAGGAAAACCTGCCTTTCTCTCTTGGAGCACAGAGCTAGGACGGCAGAGAGGCTCTTTTTCTAATAAGTAAGCAAAAAACAAACACAAAGACAAACACGGTGTGTTTGATTATCAGCAGTTGAGGTTTTGTCTGCTGCAGTGGACAGTTTTTCAGCTCAGATCCAGGTTAAATAAGTCCCAGGGGGCTGGCCCCACACACCCACAACCATTTGTAATAACCACACTATTTTCCTACGTTTAACTCCCCTCTGAGTTCGGGCAGGTAGATAATACCTGCTCCTGTTTCAGACTTGACCTCTTTGGAGAATCAATGTTTCCTGAGTTTTCACAGTCAACTTGGGCTTCTGTTGGAAACTCATTCATGGAGAAGCTGCTGGGGTGCTGCCGGCAGGAGGAGGGAGGCTCCCAGGCCCAGCTGCCAGGGCGTGAGGCCCCAGGGTCAGGAATGCTGTTCCAGTGCCAGGAGGTCAAAACTTCTCTGCTTTCCGTTCCTCCCTCCCACCCATTCCTTTCCAAGTTACTCATGTCCTCCAAATAGCCTGTCCGGGAGAAATAGGTGATGAGCCACCTATGTGATTAAATTTTTCTGAGAGTCACATTAAAAATAATTTACCCCCCCCCACCACCTTTTTTCCCCTACTAAGTCTTTGAAATCCGGTATTAACCCTGAGGGCACATCTCAGTTCAGACCACCCACTGTTCATGTGCTCCAAGGCCATGTGTAGCTAATGGTTGCCGTGTTGGACATTGTGGCTCTTCTGCATTGGGAACCATTCTGCTGTTGGAACCTAGGAAGAACCACTTTGTGAAAAGTGGGAATATCCAAATATTCATACCTAAGCAGTGGTTTACATGTATTAAACATATGGATGCCAGTAGCCAAAACATGGCTGTGGCTCAGAATCCACGGGGACACCTGTTAAAAATAGGACAGCCAGTGCCTAACCCCAGATCTGCTTCATTAGAATGGGGGGTGGAGGGAGAGGGAGCTCCTTGGGTAATTCTGCAGCATCCAGCCCAGGACTTTCCACAAAGGGACATTTCCAGTCATCAGAGATGTACGAAACCCCATCCAGGGGCCTCAGGCCAGAGGCCACCTAGCATCCAGCTCCTTACTCTCTGAAACGGTGTATTTTACTCGTACCTGAAACCCAATTTGCATGGGGATGTATTCCTAACAGATAGATGTTTTGATCATTTGTCAGAATTAGGTTATCATCCATTGTAGACAAAGGCCCTTCCTGTAGCTTTCTTGCCTTGCTTTTGGGATTACTTTTTTTAATTTATGGGAGCCCTGTAAGTAGGGATTTGTAGGCAGGTGCTGCCACCTAATGGTGAAAGATGCTATTGCTACAAGTTGGGATAAACGTGGGCTTGCCCTCTGCTGATAAAACGGTGTTAATACACGGGGTTCCGCTGGTGGGGGCCTCTGGAGCCTGGCCGCAGCTAACATTGCAAAACGGCGGATCTGAGATATGGTTCCTAGATCAGCAGCGAAGCCATCCCTTGGATACTTGTTAGAAATGCAAACCCTTGGGCCCTCTTCCAGATCTGCTGAATTTCAGAAACTCTGAGGGTGGAGCCAATAACCTGCGGTTTAACATGACCCCCTGGTGATTCTAATAACATGTTCAAGTGTGAGAGCCAGGGTCACCCTCTAAAATAACGGTTCTTGATCTTTTAGAGGCAGGGGCAGTTGCCCCAGGGAGAAACGCACAAGGGCGCATACACGCAGACTTTTGCAAACACTTGAGGAGAGTTCATAGGCCACATGAAATTGTTCCAAATCCTACGGAGGTGGGGATATGAGGCAGGGAATGGATTAGAGATCCATCCCTCTCGGAAGACACACCTAGCTTTAGGATTAGGAAAAGGTGCCTTTTACTCAAGTAAAATCATGTTTTTTAATTAGCGTATTTTAAAATTTTCAATAATAAAAATTATTTCAACAATATTATAAAGGTGTAAAGCTTATATCAGTTCTATATAAATTACACAAATTAAATTGTAGGTGATCCAATAATAGAACACCTGAAATTTTCATGAGCGCAATTAGGCATTCAATATCACTAAGATGTTAATACTTTGTTTTAAAGTAGTTATTTGTCTTGCTTTCACAAAAATAGCATCTTTTGGCAGTTTCAATGCTTACTTGCTCCAATATCTCATTTTCTCTAGAGATAATTGCTGTATTCGACACTCATCCTCTAATATTATAATCCTCAGACATAACATAAACTTAGGTGTTTTTTGTTTTTTGTTTTTTTTTTAAAGGTTTATTTATTTATTTGACAGACAGAGATCACAAATAGGCAGAGAGGCAGGCAGAGAGAGAGGAAGGGAAGCAGGCTCCCTGCCGAGCAGAGAGCCCGATGGGGGGCTGGATCCCAGGACCCCGAGATCACGACCCGAGCCGAAGGCAGAGGCTTTAACCCACTGAGCCACCCAGGTGCCCCAACTTAGGTGTTTTTAAAATAAAATTTAAATTTTGAGGGGCACCTGGGTGGCTCAGTTGCTTGACTCTTGATTTTGGCTCAGGTCATGATCTCAGAGTTGTGGGATTGAGCCCACATGGGCCTCAGCGCTGGGTGTGGGGCCTGCTTGAGGTTCTCTCTCTCCTTCTGTCTCTGTCTCCCACCCCCCGCCCCCAGCTCACCCTCTCTAAACAACAACAACAAAAAAGCCTATATGCCTCACTGGCCAGGTTAACTATATCCTGAAAGTCACAAAAGTATTTGGAAATTCCTGGTGAATTATTGCCCTAGATATACTCTAATGTCAGAAGAGACACATACCAGAATTTAGAAAGCAATTTCAAGTTTTCAGTTCCTCATACACGGTGACCTGTCAGTATCACATCCCTTACTCTGTTTATAAGTCAATTTCAATAGCAAATTTGACGTTCTAAAGCAGTGGTACATAATTAAAATGGCTTATCTCTTATCTTAATCTTTCCAATTATTTGTCATCCAGAAAACTGGGATGTCTGTGATATTCTTTCAGTCTTATAAACCTTTCTTTCTTTCTTTTTAAAATTTATATATTTATTTTAGGAGGGAGAGGGGCTGAGGGAGACCAAGAGAGAGTCTTAAGTAGACTCCATATTGAACAGGAGGTCCAAAGAAGGGCTTAATCATATGAACCTGAGATCATGACCCGAGGTGAATCCAAGAATTTGATGTTTATCTGTCTGCACCATCCAGGAGCCCCCCGCAAGTGTTTCTTTTAATAATGAAATTACTGGGGGCACCTGGGTAGCTCAGTCAGTTAAGCATCTGCCATCAGCTCAGGTCACGATCTCCGGGTCCTGGGATGCAGTCTCACATCAGGCTTCCTGTTCAGTGGGGAGTCCACTTCTCCCTCTCTCTGTGTGTGTTCTTGCTTTAACTCTCAAGTAAATAAATTTTCAAAAAATAATAAATTACTATATCTAACACAGAAAAAAAAATTGACTTTAAAATCTAGTTGGAGTCATGGAAGACCTGATCATGAGACTTTCAAGGAGCTTCCTCCTATCTGTCTTATCTATTTATTTATGGGGAGATATTGGAGTTAAAATCAAGGGATTCTGTAATTTATTTAGCATCAGTAACAGATGATTGATAAACTTAATCACTGATTGTCTTCAAGGAGTTTCTTAATTTCTTTGGTGCTGTCAAGGTCATTATGCACATTGAGTTTGGGTCCTGCATCATTTGGTTTGTGTCATTAATCTAACTTCATCTATCATCTAAAATTATTACCAAGTGAATAAAGTTTCAAGTTGATTTTTTTTTTTTTGGAAGTGTACCTTTGGCTTGCATTCTAAGGTCTTTATCAATAAAATAATCAAATTTTCAGTGATTATTGCAGACTGCTCTTCTAACTCAATCTTTCCATTTGGACTTTGATATTAGCCTCAAATTTAGGTTTGTTAAACATGTTTTTTAATGCGACTCTGTATTTCATGTAGCTGTAAAGGTCTCAGGCAATATTTTTAAAGACCTAGGTGTCAAGAGATTTTTTTCCTGTATTATTCACTAGTGTACACAGAATAAGAAATACAGAATGTCCTTAAAGTATTTTAGAGGGTTTTCTATTGTGATTCATTATGTTTCCTGCATATATTTGCATATATTCCTGGATTTTCAAATTATGTTTTGTTTAGGTATAGCTTTATTTTATTTTTTATTTTTTTTTTTAAGATTTTATTTATTTATTTGAAAGACGGAGATCACAAGTAGGCAGAGAGGCAGGCAGAGAGAGAGAGAGAGAGGGAAGCAGGCTTCCTGCGGAGCAGGGAGCCCGATGCGGGGCTCGATCCCAGGACCCTGAGATCATGACCCGAGCCAAAGGCAGCAGCCCAAACCACTGAGCCACCCAGGTGCCCCGGTATAGCTTTATTTTAAATAAGTGGTCTCCTGAATCCATGCAATGTTGGTTTTTTTTTTTTTTCTATTAGACATTTGAAAGGCCAACTGTGCAAAGAGGGGAATAGTTGCATTTGAGAAATGAGGAACCTGATGATCATTATTAACTGTTCTTAACTGTTCTACAAAGTTTGTATCAGGATTTATAACCAATAGAATTGAATATTTTTTAAACATTTCTTCTCTTATTCAAAATGATTTAATTCATCACATCAGTTTTTTTTTTTTTTCATTCTTCAGTTCTGTTTTTGTCCCCTACGTAAGGTATTATTCAAGGTTGATGTTTCCATTCCGCATAAATGTGCTACCATAATATTATCAGTATTTGCTTGGTTTCTGCCAAAAATCCACGTTAGCACAGTCATACAGATTGTGGATGATTCCCTGTGTGTGCTTCAAGTACGATTATGTCTCTTACGGGTTCAGCAGAAACTCACGGATATATTTTCTTATTTTCTGTTATGGTTCTGCAGCACTGACAGTTACCTATTTTCAATGAAGTTTCCATTTTTAAATACGCAGTCCTACCCCGGGTGTGCATCTGCTTCTCGTCGTGTTTACGAGAATCTTTGCAGCCTTCTGCAGGCTTTATGCATCCTCGTGCTTGAGTTTTTTCTTTCATCTACAAAGGGTTTGTAATAAGGATGAAAGAGACTCTTTAGAGGTAGAATAAAATGAGAGGAGTCTGGCAATTTTCTTTTCATCATTTGGGGAAATTTTTTTCTCAAAACTTCCTACCTCTAGTGTCCTTAGAAAGGACAAAAAATCAGGGCGCTTTAGTGGCTCAGTGGTTAAGGGTCTGCATTCCACTCAGGTCATGATCCCAGAGTTCTAGAATCGAGACCACCCCTACCCCTTTCCCTGCTCCTTGGAAGCCTGTTTCTCCCTCTCCCACTCCCCCTTCTTGTGTTCCCTCTCTCTGTGTGTCTCTCTCTGGCAAAGAAATAAATAAACAGTCTTTTTAAAAGAAAGAAAGTGGGAGCCACTTTTCAGAGATATGATTTTAAACAAGAGTGTCCTGTTGCGTAAAACTCAAAGGACGCGGTCAGGAGCCCCGCACTCGCTTCTGCCCAAGCTGGTGAGCAGCAGCGCCCTCCTCTGGCCAAGGCGGCTACTTGCGCTCGAGGCCCGGCGCGCAGCCGCCGCCGGCGTCACTGCGGCTACGGGGGAAGCCGCAGCCCCAGGCCGCACCCACCGGGAAACGGAGGCGCAAATCAAGCCCTGGGAGCCAGGGCGCTTCTGCCGGATTATTTTCCGGGCGGCGTGTTTGGGGGAGAGGAAGCCTCTCGCCTCCTGCCTCCCACTTAGGTGCCTTCCTGGGTGCCGCACCCCATGCTCAGATGCCACGTGGCGCTGCCCGTGGCGCAGGTGCATCTCGGAGGCGCTCCCTCCTCGTCCCCGCCGGAGGGTCGGAGCCTGAAAGTAAAGTGAGCGGCAACCAGAGTCTTGTGCTCGGCCCCTCCGGCAGCCTCTCCGTGGTCGCAGCACCATCGCGCGTTCCTTGGCCACTCCGAAGGCCGCGACGGTTTGCGTCCCTTCTGTCGCTCAGGAAAGGACGGCAGCTGTTCCGTCCCGCTCTCCAGCGCAGGCTTGCAGATTCCGGTCCCCACCGAGGCAGGCGGGGCAGCTCCGCGGTCCTGGCCTCTTTGGCCTGCTTCCCAAGGCCCCCCAGGATGAGAAGTGAACCCGCTCACCGCCGTGCCTATTTTCCCTGGGGGTTCACCCCACGTCCCACCAGGGGCAACATCTGGGAAAAACTTGACCGTGAAGATGGTGTGAGCCCGGGGTGCCCTGCTTGGCACCAGTCCCCGCAAGGGGATGCACTCTATAGAGACATTCTGCCGGTGCCCAGCCTCAGCAGTCTCTTGCTAACTTTGGTTTGTAAAAGTTAGGTTGGGGCGCCTGGTGGCTCAGCTGGTTAATCTGGGACTGTTGGTTTCCACTCAGGTGATGATCCCATGGGTCCTGAGATGGAACCCCACAGCCCCCCTTAGAGCTCCATGATCAGAGAGGAGTCCACTTGAAGCTTCTCTCCTTCTGCCCCCACCCTATTCAAGACCAGAGCAACCAGAAACGCCAGGCTCCTGCTGGATGGCGACTGTTCGCGGAAGCCCTTTTTTCTCGGCCTTGAGAACCCCTGGGCTTAGGGGGTTTGGAGAGGATTTGCTCTATTCCTTATTCCAGTGTTTGGTTGTGCCATAATTTATTTAGCTAATTGGAAAAGGAAATATTTTGAATTGTGTTTTAGATAATAGGTCTGATATTAACACCACTTAAAGATTATTTAATCAGTGAAAAGAGAAAGCCAAGATAAAGAAGCATGCTTAACTCCAAAAGAAACTTCACAGTTTTCATGCGGGCTTGTTTATTATTACAAGACCCAGGAGTTGTAGTTAGTGGTTCAGTGTGTCAGGCTGATAAGCAGCTAAATGCAAACATGATTGGCAAGAAAACAAACACAATCCAATAAAATAAGCACTATGGTCAGTTTCCAATAACAAATACACGGTTTTAAAGTTACAGGTCAGCAGTCTTGGCAGGTAACTATGAAAACAAACTAAATATTAGGAAAGATTGTTGCTCTTTTTAGTAAACTGACGGAAACTCCGTTTGGCTCTTCCAGCCACAATGGTCTTTATCCCATGGGTCAGGGAGACCATGTGAATGTTCTGGCAGTCGCCAAGTTTCTCTCTTTCTTCTGTGCACCTCGGATGGAGGAGGTAACTACGGTGGGTGTCCATGCTGGACGTCCTGTGAGAGGGACGTGTGCCAGGACACAAGCCATCACGTGACCTCCACGAGCTCCCATTCTGAGTGGCGGTCCCTGGTGATATTTCAGGTCTCTGGGGATTCCTGTCGGTTCAGAGCCAGTGTCTAGTAACTCTTGGGAGGTTTGTGTCGTTCCTTCTCCAGGCCCAGTTGCCAGGGTAAATGGCCACAGTTTTGCTCTGGGAACACTTTGGAAGAAAATGCTGGCTACGCTGTTTGGCTGCATTATACTTGATGCTTGGACATTTGTTCTGGGGCTCTGGGGCTGTCAACTGAGAAAGAGATCGTGCATCCCTCAGGGATCACTTGTGTTAGGTTTCTGCCATTAAATCCACGTTTGTCCTTGTATAGCTCAAGCTGCCTTTTAGTAGGTATCTACTGATTTCATTCCTAAGGACACTGTGATTAGTCATTGCCACAAATCCCTGCTGCACTGTTTCATCCTTGTGTCAACTATGCCCACCTTGTCTATTGGATTGGGGGTCCCACCTGGGTGCCTTCCTACAGAGAACAGCCTCCACAGAGCTATTCCAAGAGTTGGGCTGTTGTCCCATCCGCAATACACCTGTCCATGTGTGTGAACCGTGCTCTAGGGTCTGCCAGCAGGGAAGAACTGGGGCGAGCGGGTGCCGAGCAAGGTGCGCAGAAAGAATTCTGATCTTCCCATCTCCCTGAGCCTTTGCAGGAAGGTTCTGGTGATTCACTCTGATTGCAGGCTACTGTGGAAGGCAGAAGAGTTGCCAAGGGAATTAAGGTGCTGATTGGCTGACCCTAAAGGGAGGATCCTGATGCATCCAGGTGGTCCCCATATGATCACAGGAGTCTTTAAATGGAGAAAAGGGAAGCAGAAAAGCCGGTGTGAGAAGGCTGGCAGCCGGAGAGGGATTCAGTGGCCGCTGTTGGCTTTGAAAACGGAGGAAAGGGTCTCAAACCAGGAATGGCCAGGCAGCTGGAAGCAATGAGAAAGCAGGTTCTCCCCTGGAGTCCCCAGAAAGGAACGCAGTGCTGGCAACACCTTGATTTTAGCCTAGGGAGGCCCAATTTGGCCTTCTGACCTCCCAGACTTCCAGGTAATTCTTTACATTTATTTCTGTTTTAAGCTAAGTGTGTGGTAACTTGTCACAGGAGCAGCAGGAATGGACAATGGCTACCACTGAATCCAAGCTTCCATGAATGTCACTCCTGGGTCCTAGGGCCAACAGGTTCAAGCCCAAATCTGAGACGAGTAGACCCATGACAATAAGTTTAGGCTTATCGAGTCCGAGGTGTGTGGGTAGAGGCTTCCTCATCAGCCATCCGCGGCAGGGGGAAAGCCTGGCTTCTCGTGTTGGCTCCTCTCTGAGCTATAAATACTCTCCCCACTGCTCTCTTCAAGCTGTGAACATCTCAGTCCTGAAGACAGATCTGGGGAGAGAGGCAGAGTGGGCTATGACACCGTGTTCCCACTATGCGAGTGGTTGAGGCAACTGACCTCAAAAGCATCAATAATTGTAAAATGTAGGGGAGAGAAGTGGGAGTGATGAGTTTTGAGTATTAACTTTATTTTTAATACACCTAATTGTAAGTGTATGCGAGTCCAGTTTTAATAAGGTCTGTGTTTCCCAAGTGCCCCAAGCCCTGAAAAATTTGGCTCCTACCACCACCATCCCGCCAGCTCCTCCCCTGCAGTCTGTCCCCCTTGGCACGCACTCTTACGTATGCTCCCTGGACGCCTGTCACACAAATTGGTCAGATCAGAGTAGGCCTAATGTTGATCTGGGCTACGCTGGGATTTCCTTCTCCTTAGGGGCCTGGAGGCACCTCCCGGGAGTCACTAAAAGATTTTAGAGCTGAGCACACAGTTTCCAGGCTGGGACAAGGACAGCCTCTGGGGATAACGCAGATGAAAGGGGAATTGGGGGGGGGGCTTCAGAATTCTCCGCTTCATTTGTGTCTGCGCCCATGTGCCCACGTCAGAGCCCCACTCCTTGTCCACCAGAGTCTTACTGTTGTGCACTGGTACCTGCCTCCAAGTCACTGGAAGGACTTGATAAATTCCAGTGCAAGGCCCCATCCTGAGGGTCTTCTCTGATCGGTGAGGCCTTTGGTAAAGTGTGAGAATCGGCCTTTCTCATAAGTAGGGAGCTGAGACTGTCACAGCTGGCACGGGAACTACATTTTGAAACCGTCTTCGTTTGAGAGACCTGGTAGGTTTGGATACTTATTCGTTGTTGCAGTCTTGTAAACTTGACCCCCAGTGTCGGGCTTGGCTCGGGGCCCCATCTGTCTGGGATTACAGGCGGTGCGGGATCCCTTCACAGCTGCCTTCGAGACTGCAGACCTGCCTGTTCCATTTTCAGTTGGTTATTCACGGCCTTCCTTTTCTCCTGCACACACTCTAGATCTGTTAGCGAGTCAGTGGACACTACAGTCTCTACAATCATGCATTCAGTTAACCTTGGAAGTGTAACAAACCACTCCAAAAGAGAATGGCTTAAGGAAACCATAATTTTCTTTGCTCACAGTTCTGTAGGGGCAGCTGGTACCTTTTTTTCTGGTCTGAGCAGCTTAATTAGTGCTGGCTGGTCTAGCATGGGGAGTCTGACACTTCATCTTCGTTGCTGAAGATGCCTGGGGCCTCTCCACACTGTCTCTCCCTCCAGAAAGCCTACCCAGCTCTCTCTGCGTGGTGACCCTTGGCTGCTAAGGAGGGGCAAGAAGGGGCGAACCATGAATGCTCGATCACTTCAGCTTCTGTCACATTTGTGAATATGTAGCCAAAGGAGAAGATGGCTAAGGCCAGAATCAGGGTGGAGAGAGAAACTCTACCTTCTCATAGGAGGAACTGCAAATTGCATCTTTTTTTTTTTTCCAGTTCTATTGACCTGTAGTTGGTATATGTCATATCAGTTTAAAGTACAAGGTGATGATTGTATATTGTAAAATTTCTTTCTAAACGTATAATCACTGAATCAGAGCCTTGTGTGCCAGGGGGGCACACTCAAACAGGATAGTTTGAGAAGCCTTTACTAAAGGGATTATTTGCCAAGGTATACGCAGAGTTAAAGCAAATCATGTCCTGTAGTTAGCCCTTGTGGGGTTCTCTTGGGCTCTGGTGCTTCCTAAGCCCAAAGGTACAAGGAGGGGACAGAATTTCTAGAACCCTGAAGAGCAGCTGTACAGAGCTATTTTTCTGATGGTAGCTGAAGCCTTCTGTAGATGATAGGGTCAACTCCTGATAACCCAGAAGGGAGGGTACCAGGGGGATGAGAGCCTGGACATCTCTGCTTTCATGCCCTCAGATCATCCCCTTGGCCAGTCCTGACTCATAGCAGAAGAGAAGGGAGCCATTGACATTTTCCCTACAGGTCAGCCTCCCAAGATCTAGAACAAGGTGGTCATGGGGGGCACATAAAGAGCCTCATGCTGCCCAGGGCTGGCCGGTCTTGTCGATGTGTGGGGCAGTTGAAGGAAAAGCAATACTCTTTGTGATAACGATAAGGGTCACCCTTTCCAATTTAATCATCCATGAATTCATCAAGGATGCATGTCAGCTCTGAGGAGGTGAGTGGCAACAGGGTTCCATTTTGTAGACAAGGCAACTGGGTAATACTTGAGTGTCTTTGAGCTTTAAGGTCCTACATCTGAGAAGTGAGATTAGATCCCCCTTGAATTCTTTGCTTCTGCCCCCACATGCTTCTATGCAGCTGAGATGACCGTGTAAGCAGCCTCTCAAATTATAATTAATGCCTGTGTCAGTTTGCTAGGGCTACCGTAAAAACATCTCCCAAACTGGAAGACAGCACAACAGAAAGGTCTCTGTTCTGCAGATGAGAAGCCTAAGACTAAGGTGGCACCAGGATCGGTTGGTTCATGGAAGAATCTGGTCCCTGCCTCCCTTTTGGTTTGTGACGGTGTGTTGGCAGTTTGGCATTTTTTGGTTTGTAAATGTATCCCCTCCTCCCCCATCTCCACTTTAATCTCCATGTGATGGTCTTTGTGTGTGCATGTCTGTTTGTATGCAAATGTCCCCTTCTTACAAGGACACCGGTCCTGCCGGATGAGAGCCCGTACGAATGATCTCATTAACCTGATCATCTCCAAAGACCCTATTTCCTATTAAGGTCATAGTCATGGGTACTGAGGGGTAACATTCTGGTTTCTCTTTACCTGGTTTGAATCTGTTCTGAAAGGCAGGTGTCGCTGTTGCCTACTCTGTGATTGTCCTCAACAAAAGCCTTGGGCAGAAAAACCCAGCAATATAGTCACTGAAAGAGAACCTGTACCGGAGGTTATGGGATCCCAGTCTTTGCAACTGCTAGACCTTTTCATGTTCACTTAACTCTGCTTGTCTACAGCGAAATGTGAAAGCTTCTTGGCTTTTCTCTTGGTTGCTGCTCAGCTATTACCTTTGCATGGGCTGGCTCAGGGGACGACATGGTGCTGGGGAAGTTAGAGCTAAGACCATGGCAGTTCCCATCTTCCGCCCTGGTGGCCGCAGCTGGCATGGGTTCCACTCAACAGGTGTTGGGATTACCCTCTGTCGTGATGCTCCTAGAAGCATAGTGGGTCCTACCATCAACCCTAACTCCCATCTTCTCCTTTTGTTAGAGCTAAGGAGTTATTTAAAATTCTTCCCTGGGGCTCAGTCAGATAAGCACCTGACTTGATTTGGACTCAGGTCAGGTTTCAGGGTTGTGAGATTGAGCCCCACCTCAGGCTCCATGCTGGGTGTGGAGCCTCCTCTAGATTCTCTCTCTCTCTCTCCCTCCCTCTTTAAAAAAAAAAAAAAATTCTCCACTGGGTTTCCATTTCAAGATTGAATTGACTATTTTGAAAGAAGGGTTTAGTGCCACACAGTAAGGATGAGGGAGGAGAGTGGGGTGGGATCCTCTTATTCAAACACTCCGATTCCCAGTGTGAGGCTTGGAAGCCATTCAGCAAGTAGGTCAATTGGGGCCCTCTCCTTTGCTCCCCCTTGTAGGATAACAGATGGCAGGGAGGTGCATTTATAAAGGTCGAGGCTCTAATAATACAGCTCTTCCTTTACTTTTTCCCCCCTCCAACACAAACACAAAAAATGCATGGCCCCACAGGAAACCAGTGGAAGGTATCCGGTTCTGTGGGAAGGCTAGGTGGGGCAGGGGAAGAAGAGGAAATGCATCTGCTCTGGGAGCTATGGGGGCTGGGCGGGGGCAGCTGCTCCTGGGAGGAGGGGGAGGTCAAGGAAAAGGGCCAGGAGAGAGAGGAAGCGGAGGTCAGGGACAGTGTGTGGCCACCTGTTTCAAAGGCGGCCAGAGGGGTCAACAGGAGCCGTGTCCCTGTGGTCTGTGGGAGTGGAGGCATCTCTTCCTGGATTTCCAATATCAAGGATGGGTTGGGATGACTGTGGGTGTAGATGACCACTCATTGGGGTTCTGATGGTCCTCATCCCCGTTACTCACACAGATACAGGTATTGCTGTCATTGGTTCACTTGTAGATTTCTTTACCTGTGTTATCTTTCCTGCTTTGGTTAGGCAGTGTGGTCCAGGTATAACAAAATGTGCTTTAGATTTTATTACTATTGGAAGAGTTTCTGGACAAACAGTCCTATAACTGAAAGAGATCTCTTCTGCAGCTCTTAGTCCTGATGTTTAGTTAGGACTAGACCTGTCACCATGGTGACATTTTAGGAGGCTCTCTGCTCAATCCAATGTAAATTCCTCAGAGCAGGAGCCGTTTTCTCATTCTTTTATCTGTGTGGCTGAGAAACAAAATCCTGGACTCTTGCTAAATGGTGGTTCTTGTTATCAGCGAAGATTCCCTCCCTTCCCCCTGTCTAGTTGGAGAGATAAACCAATAATTATGACAACTCTTAATATTTATAGTAACAGCCTTTGTCATCTCTCAGCCCTTAGGAAGGGGAGCACAGCGTCAGGAACATCTTGCAGGAGTCAGAGGGTGGGAGAGGGTCTCTGTCCCTAAATGGCTGGGGTGGGGTGGGGGGGGTACGAAGAGGAAGGGCCGAAAGGATGGACGGTCAGCATGGCTGGAAGGCACTGATGGAGCAGCTGGGGAGGCTGGCCTGGGAAGAGTGAGAGCACTGAGCTCTGTGGGTCAGCAGGAGCACTCCCTGCTTGGGGGGGGGGGGTGCGGGTGGACAGGCATGGGGGGTGAGGATGACTTGAGACAGGGGTGCTAGTGTAGGAGAAGATGTAGACGTTAGAGAGGGACTGGTCAGGACCTGAACATGTTGTGCTTTGGGATAAGAGAGGTCAACTGAAGCCCAGGCTGTCGAGGCGGGAGGGAAAACCAGGCACGGCAAATGAGTCTGTCTCTAAGCTGCCATTGGCTGCAGTCCTCCAAACCCCAGCTGCACACTGGAATCACCTGGGAGCTTTGGAGAGTCATGATGTCTGGGACCGTTCCATCCCCAGGGATCCGGATCGAACTCGTCTGGGATGCAGGCTGAGCCCTGGCATTATCACACCTCCCTAGGAGATTCTAATGTGTAATCGAGTTCGAGAACCACTGAGCACGGCAGTCATATATGCAAGACATGGTGTGAATAGCTAGGGGGATGTGTTTTCTCATTCAGGACTTGGAACTAGTAGTCCTCAAAGTACCGAAGTTCTCAAAGTTCTGAACCAGCAGAATAAGCATCCTCTGAGAAGTTATTAGACATGTAATTCTCTGGTTCTTACTGAATCAAACTCTGGCAGTGGAGCCTAGCAAACTGTTTTAACAAGGGAGGAGAATCATGAGGGTTCTGTAGTTGAGAACCACTGATTTAACTCAAAGGAATGAATCTCTAATGGTGGAATTCGAGGTATCAGTAAGTTATGTTAAAAAATATACTGGGGGTAGAGAGACCTTCTTCTTGCCTCCCAAATAATAGCCACAGGCAATTTTCCCATGTTACCTATTCTTTTAATTGGGAGAAGAGTGAGCATATTCTGTCTGTATGCCAGAGAGCAAATGCTCTTTCAGTTCCTGAACCTGCAGGACCCTCAGTAATGCTTCTTGTGCTACTGAGAGCTCCCCCGTGTGGTGGCTTCTGAGAAAACCAGGACTCTGCTCTCCTGAATTTATTCTCGGTGGTGAAGAAAGCAGTACGGGATCTACTGGGTAACAAGGGTTGACAATAGCGAAGTCTTACCCTCCTGATTCCTATCAGGCCTTTAACTGCCTTTAATTTCTTATCTAGAAGAAACCAGCAATACGGTGATGACCAGCACTGACACAGGCTCTCTGATGTAAATACTGGAGAGGGACCTCCCACCACCACCTCCCCTCAAGTAACTGCCTTTTGCTCCCCTGCTCTCTTCCCCTTGCATTATGGGGATTGTTCAGGTGGTACTTACCCTTCAGAACTTCTGGTGTTCTGCAAAAAGGTACATTAGTCAACAGCTGGTTTTCTGTACTACAGGACTTCTCAGGGCCTTTATTACACAAATAGACACTGGAAAGCTCCAAAGAAAGAGCTGTAGTGTACAAAGTTGTCTAACTCTTTTATTTTTATTTTATTTTTTAAAAATTTCTTTTCAGTGCTCCAGAATTCATTGTTTATGCACCACACCCAGTGCTCCATGCAGTATGTGCCCTCCGTAATACCCACCCAATCCCCCACCCACCTCCCCTTCAAAACCCTTGGTTTGTTTCTCAGAGTCCACAGATCTCTTGATTCGTCTCCCCCTTCCAGTTTCCTCCAACTCACTTCTCCTCTCCATCTCCCCATGTCCTCCGTGTTATTCCTTATGCTCCACAAATAAGTGAAACCATATGATAACTGACTCTCTCTGCTTGACTTATTTCAGTCAGCATAATATCCTCCAGTCCCTTCCATGTTGACACAAAAGTTGGGTATTCATCCTTTCTGATGGAGACATAATACTCCATAGTGTATATGGACCACATCTTCCTTATCCATTCGTCCATTGAAGGGCATCTTGGTTCTTTCCACAGTTTGGCAACTGTGGCCTTTGCTGCTATAAACACTGGGGTACAGATGGCCTTTCTTTTCACTACATCAGTATCTTTGGGATAAATACCCAGTAATGCAATTGCAGGGTCATAGGGATGCTCTATTTTTAATTTCTTAAGGAACCTCCACACTGTTTTCCAAAATGGCTGCACCAACTTGCATTCTCACCAACAGTGTAAGAGGGTTCCCCTTTCTCCACATCCTCTCCAACACATGTTGTTTACTGTCTTGTTAATTTTGGTCATTCTAACTGGTATAAGGTGGTGTCTCAGTGTGGTTTAGATTTTAATCTCCCTGATGGCTAATGATGGTGAACACTTTTTCATGTGTCTGTTAGGTATTTGTACATCTTCTAGAGTTGTCTAACTCTTAAACACACAACTTCACTTACCAGGGAGGTGTTCTGTGGACCACATTCTGGAAAGACTGATCTAGTTGTAGCTGGCAAACAGCTAGCAATAACCAGCAGTATCAGTGGAGAACTCTTGAATCTGAAGTTTAGGAATATATTCCTGTAGTGTCCTTGCTGAATAAATGGGCACAATTGTCCCCTCCTGCCCACCAGCCTGAATTTGAAAGTCTTTGGTCCCGAACACTTTTTACCTTGAGTTTTAAATAGACAAATGCGTATAAAACACAGGAATCTCTTTAGCTGCTTATGTATGATTCATGCCCAGTCCATAAGCTGTCATGTCATTTTGTATTCTGAAAGTGACACCCGCCAAGCCTGCCTCCAGCAAACACTGCCAAGTCCTCACTGCCTGGAAGGCGGGAACCAGGCAGGAAGCTTTTCTCCCTCCCCCATTTCCCGTTCTAGTGAAACAATCACTCTGTTCTAGAAATACCATAGAAAGAAAATGCTCAGCCCAGCTCTTGGAACTGCCCAGAGTTGACCTGATAATATGCTGACGATGCAGGTCTGGCAGTTATTGAATAAAGCACAATCCTCTTCTGTTTTTTGAAAGCCCTCCATATGGATCTATCCCCAATGAAATGAGAATAAAAGATCCAGGGATGCTCCCCCAGTGTAAAACCATCACGAAGATGTTGACTTCTCAAGGGCTTGAGGATTGACAAGGAGTGTATATGTTGGAGGGGAGGGTGTCGTGGATGCTCTTGTACCCCATCTTGATTGAGGACTGGCTATTGGCAACTCCCAGGCACCCTTGGTTTCTGGAGAATTGCCCTTGGCCAAATGGGATTTACCTCCCCCCTTGCCCAGAGGCAGACCATGCCATTGACTGAGTAACACCAGCACAGAATGCCAGCCCCTTTGCTCCAAGGTAGGACTACTGTTGTGAACATTCTGGACTCCTCATGGGCTCAAGCGAAAGCCAGGGTCCAGCTCTGTCTACCTGCTTGCTTACTTAGCTCCTCTCCCTGCCTGTCTTTCATTGCAGTCAGCGTTTCCAGACCGAGCAATGAACAACACCAGTTCAATTTAAATTTAAGATCACGAAAAACTTTTTAGTTGAAGTATGTCCCACAAGATATTTGGGTCATACTTGCATTGAAGTTATCTGTTGGTTATCTGAAATTAAAATTGAAGGAGGCATCCTAAATTTTATCAGCAACCCTATTTGTACCCCTTCTCCTGAGAGCATGCTCCCAATAAATCATGGGAACGAGTTCCTGTCGCAAGCTCTGTTCTCGGGAACCTCCTAAGAAAGTGGGGGGTGGAGGAGGCGGAAGGAAAGAATAGACCCAGTTGGAGGCACTGAGGATTCTTTATTCAAAATGACTTGCCTACTGGCCTGTAAGCAGCTTCCCTTGCAGGCAGAATTCCAGGAATCTGAGGACCAGACCCAGGCGCAGTTTGGCTTGGCCCCTGGTGGGGAGCAGTCAGTGCTCAGAGAGACCACAGTGGCCTCCCCGACTCCCCACAGCAGGATTCAGCTTTCTTAGGTGGGACCTAATTAGGCATGAAATCTTTATGGGAACAGATGCCAGCAGATTCTGTTCCACTTAAATGCTGCTTTCTGGGCAGCCCTCACGAGTTGCTGGATCTCTGTGGCTGTTGTTATCTCGTTGACTTGAGTTCTGGCAGCCCCGACTGAGCTTCATCCCCTCCTCTTTCTGCAGAGTAAACCTCTGGCCTACCATGGCCATGATCACCTGGGGAATGCTGTAGCTCTCTGAGCTACACCTGGGAGACCGGTCTGGCTTCACAGCCCACTGTGGGAGGAGTCCCACGGATCCCACTGATGGTTCCTGGCAGGACACTGTTTTCTAGTACAGCATGGGAATTCCAAATAATGTGCAAATACATCTGGGGATCTTGTTAAAATGCAGGTTCTGTCTCTGTGGCGAACCTGAGGTTCTGCTTCTCCTAGCTCTCAGGTGATGGAAGCCATCAGTATCTTCCTCCTTTGATGACAAACCAACCAGTCCAGATGAGCACACAGGTGTAACCAGAGAGCTGGGACTAGAACCCAGCTATTCTACAAAGAGCCTATGTGCTTTGCCACTAAATCAGGTGACCGGGGAAGCTGATTAAAAGTCGGGAGGTAGTGGGGAGGGCTGGATGGGTATACAGATGAATTGGCAGGGTGCTGGGCCAGCGTACTCCTAGAGACTCGTAGAAGTGGCCAGATCCTCTTGGTTATGTTCAGCTACTACCGCTTACTGCATGAGCAAGGGTGTCCCTTCACTTGCTGAAGGTGCTGTGACACCCTGACAGTGTGACTAAAGGGTTCTGTAGCATAATGCGTGTTAATCCTTAGCACTGAGCCCAATGGAGTAAACATCTATAAATTGGTCACTGTTGTTATCAGTGTGACCTCACACCATCATCCTTGTGCAAGCAAAGTCGTGCGCTGTGAAGAACTTGTGGACACTGGCAGAGCTGGCCTCAGGCCAGGCATGGGCTGGAACGCTGTCTTTCTCTTTCGAGGTCTGCTTTTACTTGTTGTCCTGCCACAGCTTCGGTTTCGTTAGCATGGAACGTTCAGGTCCTGATGCTTCTAGAAGTCCGTAGGCATGCTACAGTAGCACCTATCAAAAATGGGTAAAGGCTTCTCATGGGAGAATTCTTCTCTGATGCTCAAATATAGCAGCAACACTGGTCCACCTAGAGACCTCTCGTCACCGGGACGATGAAGGGGAACTTCAGGCTGCACGGATTACATGTCTTCACCCTGAGCTCAGGTCCCCATGTTCTTGTCACCTTCACGGAATAACTGGGTCTTGGTGCACAGAAGGCACTGCCACCCACAGACACTGATGAGACTATTAGAATGTCACGGGGCCCCAGGAAGCAAACACACCTTCCAAAAGAAAGAGAAGTGCTGTGTGTTGGTGAAGCCTTTGCTTTTTATTTTTAGCTGTGAACGACAGGTGAAATTATGACTTTAGATTATGATTCCTTGGGATTTGGAACAGGGTAAGGCTTGTTTTCATTTTTTAAGTACAACATAAGTTATTACAACAACGAAGAAAGTAGTTATTTAATATACTTTTCTGGATACACCATCAATAGTCCTTTGTAGACCAGCGTTCTCTGCTGGCACTTGCTGCAGTCATGGAATGTTCTCTGCTCTGGGCGGCAGTGTGGACAGTAGTCCACTATGGCTCTTGAGCCCTTGAAATATGGCTTGTATGACCAAGGATAGAATTTATTTTGAAGATTTTATTTATTTGAAAGAGACCAAGAACAAGTGAGGAGAGGGACAGAGGGGCAGAGGGACAAGCAGACTCCCCGCTGAGCAGGGAGCCCAACCTGGGGCTCTATCCCAGGAGCCTGGGATCATGACCTGAGCCGAAGGTAGATGCTTAACCGACGGAGCCACCTAAGCACCCTATTCCAAGTTTTTAAAAATCCTAATAGCCACACATGGCTAGCGGCTACCATCCTGCATAGCACAGCTCTAGAGAGTAAAAGGACTTGATGCCTCAAAGCCTCGAGGCTTACTGCTAGCCTATGGAATACTGGGAGAGTCTGAAGGCAGCATGCGAAATCGAAGTGTTGGCCAGCTACCACGTGGTCTCCCCTGCTCACCCCTCCCTCCATAGGAGGTTACTCCTTCAGGGTAATATGAACAAAATGCCTCTGACCTGCCCTGCAGAATTAGTTGTTACAATTCAGAGACTCCTAAGGAACAGGCTGCAAACTGTAAAATGCCGTGCACTGTGATGGGACTCTGTTAGGGGAAGGCAGGGAGAATTCTGTGTGGGCGGCTGGACCACCTCTTTCCAGCATGGGTGACCTGCTTTGCTCTTTTTTCCTTTCTTCCACCCACCTTCTCCCTGTTCCCCACCCCAGTCTGTGATTTAGTGGCACCCCAGGAAACTCGGGGAATGGCTTATTTCGTGGTAGAACTGATAATAATACTGGAGCATGGATGACTCTTAGTCCCCTTGGGCGTGGTCTTCTCAAGGGAACATCTGACATCTGTCTTAGAATGGAGGAGGGGAAAAAAATGAGAGAGCCAAGCCCAAACCAGCCAGGTTTTCAGTGCTCAACAGCCGTGCACAGCAGGTGTTCCCATATGGGCCAGCATAGCTAGGGAATACCTCTGTCCTTGCAGTGGCTTCTGTTGAGACTGAGCTCTGTGGTCAGCTCTTACATGCGTTAACGCATGACAAAATGTCAGCCTACCAGTGAGTTAGGTAGTAGAGGTGTTCTCATTTCAGAGAGAAGGAATGAAAGCCTGGAGAGGCTTACGGTGAACCAGATACCCAATGGCCCAGTTCAAGTTTGCAATCCAGGTGTCTCTCACTTTTGATCGCATGTGACCTCGGAGCTTAAGAGGTGACTCCCCTCTGCAACCGTGTGCTGCTCGCTTAAGACTGTGTTACAGACCGAGGTTCAGGATACCCTGGGAGAACCTGGCAATCAGAACAGAGAGAACACTTTGTAGTTGGGCGAGTGGAGTAGTGGGCCATATGTAAGAGCAGGCGGTTTCGTGTTGTGAGCCGTGGGTCTCAGCACCAGAGACATGTGGGGATCTCCATGGTCCGTCCTCATCACCTTAAATAACCCAAGACAGAGCCTGGGCTTCTCAGACAATGGTGTGATTGTTCAGCGTTCTGCTTTTGAGACCAGCTTCCGTTATCCAGCCGATGGAGGCTGACTTGTGCCCAGATTCGGGGCTCACCAGTCTGGTGAGCTCATGGGGGCCTGGTGGGCCTGAGCCTCAGTGTCGCTCCCCGGGCCCCCATCAGAGCAGCCCCAGCTCCACGGGTTTGCCGACTGAGATTAGAGCTCGGGGCAGTGCAGGGCCCAAGTGGAAGGCGAAGGACACCTCTGTTTCATGTTCCCTGTATTTTTAGATATCAAGGCGTCTGGACAGACAGCCTGGTCTCCCAAGTTTGGTAGCTCCTTCATGGAAATCATGGGTCTAAATAGGAAGGCTGTTAAGAGAGCATAGAAAGGACAAAGGAAGATGAAGAAGGGGGAGATTAAAGATTTTTCTTTGGTTAATTTTCCCCCACTCAGGCTTTGTAAGCCGCGCATTGGATGATACGGGAAACATTTAAAAAGATTTAACTCTTGTTAATATGCCACAAAGCTATGTAAACATGTGGGGTTTTCAAAGGGCAAAAGCAAGAGAGGATCTATTTTTTTAAAAAGCCAAAAAATGCATGATTTTAATGAATGAAACTCTTAATTAATAAATATTTGCATGACAATCTTCAATTTACAAAGTCCCATTCTATGTATTATTTCATTATTGGTCCTGGTGGGTGGATGGAATTATTATTCCTATCACATAGGCTAAGCAGACTCCAAGGTCATGGGATTTGGAATCAAACAGATCCAGGTTGGATTCCATCTGTTCTATAATCTATGTGACCTTGGACAAGACCACTTAACCTGTCTACGCTTCCTTAGATGTCATCTGTCTGTCTAGGATGATTGCCACCAGCACGTTCAACTATAATCCAAGAGCATCTAGAGGGAGAAAGAGTTGGGGGAACTAGTGGAAGCAGCCAGGGACCAGTGACAAAAATTGAGGTCAAGTTCAGGCCTGGCAAGAAGGATCAAAGAGGAAGTCTAATCCTACAGTCTGTGTCCAAGACAAAAGCCGAGTGGCTGAGTGTGGCAGACACACCCTGAGGTGACCCCTAGTGTGTCGTACCCTTGTATCCCCCCTCCTCTTGAGTGCAGGGGGAACTGCGCTCATTCTAGCAGGTGACTGCTGTAGTGATTGGGTAACTCAGCAAAGGAAGAAGGAGATTCTCTGGCGGGAGCTGTGAAGAAGGGTGCCGCCATATTGAAAGATGGCCACACAGTGGGAGACTCTAGGGATGAGCGCGCCCCCCAGCAAAATTCCAGAGCCCAGAGTCCTATAGCCATGAGAAGAAAGCTGCTAACTACTTATGTAAGCTCAGAAACAGTTTCTTCTCTAGTCAAGTCTCCTGATGAGAATGGCAGCTTGGTTGCAATCTCAGAGACCCCAAGCAGAAGACCCAGCCAAGCTGTGCCCAGACTCCTGGCCATTGGAAGCTGTGATGATAGATGGGTGTTGCTTAAGCTGCCTAGTCTGCGGTAATTTGTAAGGTAGCAGCAAAGAGCTAATACACCAAGGTTTGGAAGAGACTCCCACCAGCTGCTTGAAGGAGGAAATAGAAAGATTCAGCAACACAAGACCCTGAGTGGAAAGGGCCAAGGAGCCTGGCCTGACCGTGTGCAGACACATGCACTGGGGGCACGGGCTGCCTTTGCAAGAGAGTGGCTGGAACCGCTGTCCCCCACTCCAGGCAGTTGGGACTCCATGCTGGCCACTGGGTCCTGACTAACACCTACCCACTGGCTGACAGACCAGGCTTGTGGCCTCTTTGGAGCAACTGTGAGAAGGCCAGGAGAGTGAGCCACTTCTTAGGGCGGTGGAAGGGGGGATGAAATGAGCTGATGTGGCTACCCCTCTGCTTTCAAGCCTGGAGCAGCTCAGGATACATTCCTTTTTTCCTCCCATGAGAGAGGAGGATACAAAGATGTTTACTGGATGACTGGAGAAACAAAGATACCAGGAAGTTGATCTTACTTGCAAATAAGACAGTCGACAGACTAGTTGTTTAGCAATCCATAGAGATTTCAAACGTGGATTCAGATCTATAATTAGAAGCTCTCTGTTATCTCCTAGGACAGAAGTCCACACAGCCACCTGGCTGGGACTTAGGCTCTCCGCAGAGGCTGCAAGGGACCAAAGCTCTCCTGTCTGACTCTACCATCTTGTTTGAGCTCGTGGCTGCGTTAACTGTGAAGCCTGCTCCAGCCTCTTATCCAGACAGAAACCCATCGACAGCTGTGGTCTGTGGGTAAGAGAGTGACAGTTGACCTTTGATGAGGACCGGAGCAGTGTACCAGCAACTGCACAACCATCTTCCCTCAAGAGTTGTCAACAGAGCATGCTTCCTCTCCACGGTGGCCCTCACTGGCCACACAGGAAGCTGGCTCTGACTGCTTCCCCATAGAAATCAATGCTGCTAGATCTGGGGGGTTTAGATTCGAAAAGCAGCTGAGGTCCTCCACCTTAGCCTCATGTTGCAATGTCCAGGCCATCCCTCAGAACCCCTGGGGATGGGAACCAGGCGTCAGTATTTGGTGTGGCCAAGGGGGAAAGCCACTGGAAATAAAGTTTTATCATGTCTAGCATGTAGGCCTGAAATTGGCTGATCTCTGGACATAATATATATTTAAATATCTGTGGCTGTACACACACACACACACACACATACATTCTTTGAAGGGCGATAGACATGTATATGTAGATCTCCCCCTAAAGTAATAGGCTATGAATTTAGCATCCCATAATTATTCATATTACCCTTTTGAGCAATGACAATAAAACACTGATGACCAAGGTTCATACACTTAATCTTTTTTTTTTTAAGATTTTATTTACTTATGTGTCAGAGAGACAGAGCACAGGTGGGCAGAGTGGCAGGCAGAGGCAGAGGGAGAAGAAGGCTCTTGGAGAGCAAGGAGCTCGATGTGGGACTTGATCCCAGGATGCTGGGATCATGACCCAAGCCGAAGGCAGACACTTAACCAACTGAGCCATCCAGACATCCCCATACACTTAATCTTGACCTACAGCCATAAGTATGAGTACTTGCTAGGAAAGCCTAGGCAACTGTTCAGCAACGGAGCAGAACTCTACTTCCTCGTTGCTCTTGGTGTGCCATCAATCACCACCATGGCCTCAGCCTCACACTCACAGCCTGGCCTGGACCTCCAGAACACCCAGCTGGCACCCAGAGCCTGGGCTGCCCCAGAGTCCTCAAGGCCTCTATCCCAGGGATGTGGAGATGAACACCAAGGGCTCCAGTCCTCTCTTGGCCCCACAACCCTCTGTAGAGTCAAACTGCCATCTTGAACCAGAAGGGTCTGCTTGTTCTCGCTCCCCCACCGCAAATCTGCTGAGTCATTATCCTTGGGATTTGGAGGCCAGGAAGTAGAATGAACATCTGACTTTGGAAAACCTCAGAAACCTATCTCCTATTCATATGTTTTAGAATTACATTGTTGTAGCGCTATCCTGGGGTTCAAGACACAGATTGCATCCTGTCTCGTTTGGCTTTGCTGGTTTTTATAACAAGGTTGAATGGTGGAAATGACCTAGGAAATTGTGACATTTAACAAAAGTCCTGTGTTCTTTTTCACATTATCATGACTGTTTTTGGTTTGGCATCTCACTTATCCTAAATTGCCTTCTAAATCTAGATTGAGATGAAATGCAGCAATTTGGAGCACGGATTGTGGTTTTCTGGAAGGTACGAGTTGATCAACTGGAAACAGGACATAAAGCTCCTTCCCTTGCCCCTCTAAGGATTGTTCTGAGCTACAATTTCTCCTTGTAGACTTTCTGGAAAAATCCCAGTGTGCCCTGTGAACATGCCAGCTTACTAATTTGCTGTGATCAAGTTGTGGCAATCCCAACTACCATGAACGTAGGTGTGTCCTCCTAAGGCTTTACGAAGTTGGCCTGATGCCTGGAGAAAGGAACAATGGTGCTAGTTCTCCCACCCTGGAAGTTCCAAGAATCTCTGAGCCTCCAAAGATAAATAGTTCCAGTGTGTCTTGAACCTATTAAAGATATACAGATATACTTTCTCCCTGACACACAACCATAGGTATGGGTAGCTTTTGGTGGTGGATTTTTGGTAAGTAGCCCATTTTTCTATTAGGCAGAAACATCTCCTATTAAAGTAATTATTGCCAGTGATTCATAACTAATATGCAAATATTTTACATTGATCAAAATTGGTCTTTACCTTGTGAGCTAACTGAAAAGTCAGAGACCAGTCTCTCATCCAATATCAAATGCTTTAAGGGAGCCTGGGTGGTGCAGTCGGTTGAGTAACCAATGATTAGTTAAGGCTCAGGTCGTGATCTCAGGGCTGTGAGATCGAGCCCCATGTCAGGCTCTGCACTTAGCACAGAGTCTGCTTGAGATGATCTCTCCTTATCCCTCTGCCCCACCCCCTCTCATGCTCTCTCTCTAAAACAAATAAAGATCTTTAAAAAAAAAAATCCAACACTTTAATGAGGTAAAATAGCTGCTTTTAGGTTAAAAAATGTAATTTTTTTTTTAAAGATGGAAAGATGGAAGATGTAGACAGCCCTCTGAAATGTCACAGTTTGGCAGCATCTTCAGATGGCAGCAGATGGTTTTTACTTGGTTACCCACTAATAGTTTATTTATACATTCAGAGACGGGAGTTCTTTTCCACAAAAAAATGAGGCAGTGGGGATACTGAAGACCAGAACTTGCAACTCTTGCTCTTGGTGAGATTCCTCCGCACGGCTTTTCTCCCAAAAATTCTAGAGGAGGCTGCAGACATCTTAACAGAATATGGCACCTACTCCCCACCCCCAGAACCCATTTTCCCAGAACTGCACTTCGAAAGCTTAAGTACAGCAGAGGCTGGGAAGGGTCACAGCCCACCAGTCGGGCCTTGTCACTCCAGCAGGCTTCGAGCTATGTGGGAGCCGAGTGCCAGCTGCATTCCGTAGGAAATCCTGATTTAGAAGTTTGAAAAAGGAAAGGGGGAAAAAATAGACTCTTTAGGATTCCTGACCTGATTTAAAGACGAAAAGAGGACTAAGAAAGTAATTGAGTAGTCAGAAGTCTGGTAGCCTGGCCGTATTCTTAAAGCCGAAACCAGCTCTTTAGTTCTATTTTTTTTTTTTTAATTTATTTTTGTTTTTATTTCTTATTTTTTGCTGAGTAAGGGACTGTGTGAAGGAATGGGAGTTTTACATGCCAGGGGGTAATCTTTTTATTTTTTAGATGATTTTAGACTCAGAAGAGTAAAAATAGTAAAGAGAGTTACTATGTATACTTGACTCATTCCCCTACCCCACCCCCAATGTAAGCATCTTACATCTTGGGACAATATATGAAGTTCCAGACTCTAATTGGATCTCACCACTTTATCCATTACTAGTATTTTTTTTTTTTTTTTTTTCCCTGTTCCAGGATCCCACACTGCTTTTGGTTGTTAGGTCTCGTTAGCTTTCCCTATCTCTGACCGTTCTCTAGTCCCGTCTTTAATGACCTTGATACTTTGGAAGAGCACTGGTCAGTTACCTTACAGAATGAGCCTCAATTTGGGTTAATCTGATGTTTCCTCATGAGATGAATATGATGTAGTTTGCAGAAGGCTAGAACAGAAGGTTGCCCTTCTCCGTGCTTTGACTCAGGAGTGCATAATTTTGATATGTGTTACTGGTGGTGTGAACCTTGGTCGCTTGGCTGAGGCCATGTTTGTCAGGATTCCCCACAATGAACTTACTATTTTCCTCCTGTAACTACTGAATGTTTGAAGAGAGATACTTCGAGTCTATGCAAGTATCCCGCTTCTGTGGAAACACTTGCCCCCTGACATGAGTACCCCTCCTTTCCTTTGGTTTCAGCAGTGATTACTGTGACCGTCTGATGGCGATTTCCTCCTTCCCTCATTCCTTCTACATGTGTTAATTGGGATTCTGTGACAAGGACTTGTCAGTTATCCCTCATGTATTTATTTATAGCAGTATGGACTCATAGATACTTACTTCTTTCTTTGGTTTCTAATCTAATCCGTTCCTTTATTTTATGGCTCAGATGGTTCCAACTTTGGCCTTTGGAAGCTCTTTCTGGTGGTTCCCTTGCCCCCTTGATATGCTCCTGTTTTTTTAGCTCCTCCTTACTTTCTGGCACCACAAGAGACTCCAGGTTCAGCTTCTATCATTTTCTGCCCCAATCCTAGAATTAACCAGTTCTCCAAGGATTTTTGGTTTCTTTTATTGGAGAATGGTATTAAAAACCAAGAACTGGGCAGTGGGTGTACTCTTTCGCTCCTGGGGCACTACTGCTTCTAGCCTATATGTAGATAGTAGGTAATTACATGTATGCATACCCCCTCATGTGTGTACACCCCTGTCTTGTTATTTCTGTGTCTGTTTATCTGTGTGTGTATTTTTCACGGACACAAATCAGTACTGATACCTCTGACTCTAGTCCAGCACGTGAAGGTTTATTCTAGCCTTCTTCCTTTCTTACCTGTAACTTCTTTTTCTAATAGTGAGAGATTATCTGTAATTATTTGTATGATATATTTGCTTATTTTTTCCTCTCTAGTATACAAATAGTTTTAGAACTTCTTTTTTTTTTTAAGATTTTATTTATTTATTTGACAGACAGAGGTCACACATAGGCAGAGAGAGAGAGAGAGGAGGAAGCAGGCTCCCTGCTGAGCTGAGAGCCCAATGCAGGACTCGATCCCAGGACCCTGAGATCATGACCCAAGTCGAAGGCAGAGGCTTTAAACCAAAGGCAGAGCCACCCAGGTGCCCCAGTTTCAGAACTTATAATCCTTGCTCCTGTGAGACACAGATCTACCAACTAGAGTACAGTGCAGTATGTGAACAGTTAGTTTTTACTTTCACTTCCCAGGATCCAGTGGAAGCTCTTCCAAAGGGCTTTGGTGGGTGATGTTGTAGGTAGGGTCCTAGGATAGTGTGTGTTTTTAAGAAGCTATGAAATGGGGACGCCTGGGTGGCTCAGTTGGTTAAGCAGCTGCCTTTGGCTCAGGTCATGATCCCAGTGTCCTGGGATCAAGTCCCGCATCGGGCTCCTTGCTCCTTGCTTCTCCCTCTGCCTCTGCCTGCCATTCTGTCTCTGCCTGTACTCGCTCTCTCTCTCTGACAAATAAATAAATAAAATCTTTAAAAAAAAAAAAAAAAGAAGAAGAAGCTATGAAATGACTTTCCAAAGTGACTGTGTCATTTGCATTTTGACCTGCAGAATAACAGTGCCAAGCTTTCTGTATCTTGATCAGCACTTGATATTGTAGATTTTTTAGGAAAACTACTAAGCCTATATGTCTCAGTTTCCTCATCTGTAAAATGGAAGTAATAATAGGACCTCCCCCATTCAGTTGTATGAGTGTTCAATGAATCTGCATGTATAAATCACTCAGAAGGGGTAATCAGATAAAATACAGGACTTCCAGTTGAAGTTGAACTTCAGATGAGTATTTTTTTTTAATATAAATCATTCCACATAATATTTGAGATATGCTAAGAAACAGTTTATCCAAAATTTGGCTTTAGCAAGCAAAATAGAGAATGCCCAGTTAAATTTGAATTTCAGGTAAATATGATTTTTTTTTTAGTATAACTATGTCCCAAATATGACATGGGACATAGTCATACTAAAAAACTGATGTTTTAGGGGTCCCATTTAGAAGCTACCTAATGCTCAGTCCTCAGTGTAGGTGCAAAAGGTTCAGAGCTCTTCCCCAAAGCAATTTTCAGGCATCCACAAGGAAGATGTAGAAGAGACTCAAACGATATGTATCTCCTGGCAGGATGTTTGTTTTAAGTAAAATATATATTGACGTTAAATATACATGCAAACATGTGCACAAAGCACGAACGCACGGCCGGACTCCTTTCCACCCAGTAAGCACACGCAAGGACCCAGTCGCAGACTAAGAAACAGCACAGTCCTAACCCACCATCCGGGCTTGTAGCACAGTAGACTAGTTTGGGGCTGGTTGGCTTTTAAGCAGATTTAAGATCCTGATATCCACCCCACAGATTACTAGGGAATTTCCTGAGAAATTTCCTCTCAAAGTGACTTCCTAGGGGCTTTCTACTTAAAAGTAGGTCATTATCCTTTTGAATCAAATTGGCAAGGGGAGACAAGTCTGAGCCAAAGAAAGGGATCTTGTAAATAAGAGGTCTTCTGGAATGCTGGCAGGTGCTTAATTGATTGGAAGAGCCTGTAATTATATTTGCGCTTAAACCTTTTTCAAAGACTAGGTAATAGCAGCGGAGACTTCCATAGCATTAGCTGCGTGTCCGACATTTGAAGCCCTTTCACTTCCTTAACTCACAAAATCGCTGCAACAGCTCAGTCAGGCGGGTTACTGTTATCATCCCATTTTTCAGATGAGGCAATCAAGGCACAGAGAGGTAAAGAAACCTGTTCAAGACCTCACAGCCAGCAAGGGGCGGGGCTGGGAGCTGAACCCAAGCAGTTTGGCCACAGATGCCATGCATTTTTAGCAAGACCTCTGTACAGCCTCACGGATCAGATGGGATTCCCATGCACAGCCTATCCTCTAAGTTGGAAATGTAGTTCTCAGTCATTTTCCTTTCCTGGGGTCCATTTTACATTTTCTTTAATAACTGGTTGAACAACTACACTTTGCCTTTGCTTGTATTGTTACCTGGCCTCACTTTGGCATCTTGGGGATGCAGGTGTCTGAGGCACAAAGCAAATCAGTATAACAAACTCTCAGTAAACCCAAGAACAGTGGTCCACACGGCATCAGGGGACAAAGAGAGAGAGAGACAAAGAATGAGGTGCTGGGTAATGATCTGAGTCTGAGGTCTCCAAACTTACTGGAGAGGGGATTGCAGCTAATGGAGCACTGATTTCTCATTGCAGGTGATAAATCTTCCTAGTGGCATTTCAAACCCATTGTTCTAAATTTAAATATTTTAATATTAATTTATTCTAATGCCACCTCAAGTGGATAATGAACAACATTATCTGCTGAATTAAAAAGAGGAAAGAAAAATCAAAGACAAAACCATGGAAATGCTTTACTCTGGGAGAATCCAAGGGAGAGTTAAAAACATTTCATCAGAACTCATTTCTTAAAAAAAAAGAAAAAAAAACTCCTTTCTTTTTCAGTTGGGTAATAATAATACCCAAAATCATAGTAAGGGGCACCTGGGTGGCTCAGTCTGTTAAGCATCTGCCTTCAGCTCAGGTCATGATCAGGGTCCTGGGATGGAGCCTGGCATCTGCATTGGGTTCCCTGTTCAGCAGGGAGTCTGCTTCTCCTACTCCCTCTGCCCCTTCCCTCCACTCATTCTCTCTGTCTCTCTGTCTCTCTCTATCTCTCTGTCTCAAATAAAATCTTTTTAAAAATCATAGTAAGTATAAATGACTATTAAATTTTTAGCATTTTGAGGAAGGTGAAGCCTAGCGGCTTCACCTGGGTTTTTGACTTTTCTGGGTGTTTGACTTTTGGCCATCTGCAAACCATAGTAGTGATAACTATTGCCAGGCATTTACTGTGCTACTGGTGCTTTCTATGTATTTAATGCAAATTATCTCATTTAATGCTTCTTCCAACACCTGAACAGGTGCTCTTTACCCCCATTTTATGGATGAGGAAGCTACGGTTTTAAGACTTCATGCACAACTGGGGTGCCTGGGTGGCTCAGTGGGTTAAGCCTCTGCCTTCAGCTCAGGTCATGATCCCAGGGTCTTGGGATCAAGCCCCGCATTAGGCTCTCTGCTCAGTGGGGAGCCTGCTTCCACCTCTCTGACTCTCTGCCTACTTGTGTGCTCTACTCTGTCAAATAAATAAATAAAATGTTAAAAAAAAAAATGACGACTTCATGCACAACTTAACTAAAAACTGGGACTGAGGCATGTCTGACTTTGGAACCGGAGCTCCTAACCATATCTCTCAGGATAGGAGCTTATTTGTGTCATCAGGACAATTAGACAATTTCCCCAGAGATAGACCATGGAAAGTGGAGCATATGGTATAACCCCTTGGCCTGGAATTATGGGAAAGGTGAGTATCCCGAGAGAGCGAGGCTGGAAGGCTGGAGAGAGTGGCTGGAAGGAATAAGCAACAGAGCACTTGGGAATCACAGCAGAACTCTTTAGAGCAGCAACTTAGCCAAATTCGCCAAATTAGCCCAGAATGAGTGGCCCTCGCGGCCTAGGGATGGCATGAGAAATTCAGCATAGCTACCAAGTCAGCTTTGTGAGCTGAACAGCCAGGAGAAGGACCACATTTCTCAGTTCCCACTAGAATGTTTGACCTCCTCTGTCAGCCTCAGCTCCAAATACACCTTTCGTGATGCTCAGTAATAAGCAATGGGATTCCTTTAAGTATTTCTCCTTTTAAGTGAGCAATAAAATAAGTAAAATTATATTTTATTATATACATGTGTATAGACATTTGCACACAAACAATAAAAAAATTTTTTTAAGCAAATGAACTTAAAATGTTAAGCTTTTTCAGTAGAGGGCACTGGAGTGACCCCAGGGAACCCTACAGAATTTCCTTATATCTTAGTCTTTTTTCACAGTTAATCATCTTTATTTTAACAACTCCCTCATTTAACCCAGTGTTTGAAATCTGTCCTCTGGTGGGACAAAAACTGCTGCATCTTCCATAGACCACCTTTCTGAAGCCAATTACGCTGTCATGGTAGAAGATCTGGGCACCAAAACTAATTTTTCAAAAACCTTTTTGTACTTGCAAAAATTGATTTACTTTTAATTGTATGGCTACGTGACGTCTGTTTCAGGTGTACCGTATAGTGATGTGACAACCCCATGTGTTCTGCTCACCACAGGTATAGCTACCATCTGTCACCGTATAATGCTCAAAAATTTGTTTTTAAGTTCATTTTGCTTTTTTATTTTTGGCTTTGAGGGTGGCTTGAAGAGCAAAATTTCTCCAGTCTCATCAATTCGGGTTGCATAATTATGATAATTCTCATCAAGGAGGTAAATAGGAGGTTTGTAAAATATGTAGAATAGAACACCCTGGTTTAAAACTTCTTTGCCTATCCATCACGGCTGGATAAAGTGGGAACTCCTTAGGATGACTTAAAATGCCCTGCATAATCTAGCCCTGGCTTTCCTTTCAGCTGATCTTGCCTATTACAGCGTGCATTTCACAGCCTAGAATAATTAAAGTCCTGTAGTCCCCACCCCCATGCCTTTTCTGTCTCCTATGCCTTTGCCCATGGTGCATACTTTGCCCGTGATACCCTTCCATCCCTCTTGACTACATCCTCCCAAGGGGTACGCTGGGAAATGTTTAACAACCAACTCTCCAAGAGGAAAAAGCTTGGTTTATTAGGGTTTGCTGATTTCTAAGGTGAGAATACTCATGCCATTGCTGATTTCAAAGTTACCAGTCTGGTCACTAAAGGCAGAATTGGGAGAAATGTAGATAACTGGCTTTTCCAGGCCAAAGTGAGTGACTTCAGCCCACCCTTGACTCCACCTGTCTGCTCAGATACCATCTCCTTCAGGATGTCTTCCCTGATTACAGCTACTGCCTGCTTTCATGAAATCCTGTGCATTTCTCTACCTTTGCACTTTTGCAGTAAACTGACTTGGACTTCTCTGTGTCGATACCCGTTTCTTCATCAGACTCAGCACCATGAAGACAGGAGACACATTTTTTTCCTCTGGTTTTTTGGCACCCCTAGCACACACATAGTTGTCCCCCAATACATGTTTATTGAATGAGTAATTATAGCTCCCCCTTGCCAAAACGATGTAATTTTTTCTTCTCCAGCTGGAGTATATACTATCTAGTATTCTTAGGAATCAGCCTTATTCCAACAACCTGTTGGAACAGCTTATCTGGACTTGGTAGAGATGAGCTGAGAAGATTAGGCTGTGTGAGAGTAGGGTCAGGATGGCGAATAGTTGGCAAGCTGCCTTCTCCAGCTGGCTCTTGGTGGCACAGAAACCCCCAGATTTCCATGTGGGGCAACACTGATAATTACAGTGCCTTCTAAGCCCATGCCCTTTCTTTTTCTAATAACGTGTCATTATGTAGGTAAGCAGGGACCTTGCTGTTGACTTTGCACTTTCTTTCTAAACCACAGATTTGCAAGGCTTAAAACTTTCCCATTGGTTTGCTGTTTCTCTGTATTTGACCTAACCCCTACCAGCTACCGCTGGTTGTACTCACGTGGAAAACATGAGCTGCTAATGCAAGTTGGCATTAGCAAGATCGATGTGAGGAAAACTCAGGTTCAAAAAACAGCTGGTAGTTCCTTTGCATCTTGCCAATAATGCATATGCTATGGCTGTTTGTACGCTTCCAGGGTTAAGACTGATTCACCAGAGAGGCCACCTACCCCAGGAATGAGTTCCCCAGTCTGAAGAGTCATGCCCCCTGGGTACCATCCATTCTCTTTACCTTGGACTCCAACGCTCCCCATGCTCTGGTCTCAACCTTTACTCACTAAAATAATTTGGCCACAGCATGGGCACTGTCAGGGTACTAAAAGAATATAAGTGGTTCATTGTAGCAGTTGTAGCTAAATGGCATACAATTGGTTCATTGGCTTTGGACTTCCAGTGGTCTCCTTTTCTGCTGCATAATTCACCTTCTGTTTTCTACCTCAAGTTCAAAGTCAGAACTTCATTTTATTGCTTTTCTCTCAGCACTGAAAGAAGTGAAGTCCTCATTAGCAAAGGCCTAAGTCAATTCCTCAAATCAAGGTTAAAGCTGCTCACCAGGCAGCATCCAGATCTCTAATTGCTGAATCCTCTGGACCTTCTAAGGGAGTGGACAAGAATCAACCTTTTCATAATTTTTTATCAACATACAATGTATTATTTGTTTCAGGGGTACAGGTGATCCATCAGGCTTACACAATTCACAGCGCTCATCCTAGCACATACCCTCCCCGATGTCCATCACCCAGCCACCCCATCCCTCCCACCTCCCCTCCAGCAACCCTGTTTGTTTCCTGAGACCAAAAGTCTCTTATGGTTTGTCTTTCTCTCTAATTTGATCTTGTTTCATTTTTCCCTTCCTTCCCCTATGATCCACTGTCTTGTTTCTCAGATTCCTCTAGTCAGTGAGATCATAGGATAATTGTCCCTCTCTGATTGACTTATTTTTCCATCCATGTCATTGCAAATGGCAAGATTTCATGGTTTGTTTGTTTTTAAAGATTTTATTTATTTATTTGACAGAGAGAGATCACAAGTAGGCAGAGAGAGATCACAAGTAGGCAGAGAGGCAGGCAGAGAGAGGAAGGGAAGCAGGTTCCCTGCTAAGCAGAGAGCCCTATGCAGGGCTCAATCCCAGGACTCTGAGATCATGACCTGAGCTGAAGGCAGAGGCTTTAACCCACTGAGCCACCAGGCGCCCCTCATGTTTTGTCTTTTTTGATGGAATCAGCCTTTTCTTAACATAGAACTCAGGAAAGTTGGAGAAAAGCCCGCCAGCCTAAATTTCACCAAGCATCAGTATCTCCTGGGATGCTTTAAAAAAAAAAAAAAAATACAGCTGACTTCTCCGCCCTGCCCCATTCAGAGTCTCCTGGCCTCCTGGGAGGCCCCATGCTGGTGCTGCTTAGGTCTCCCAGGCAGTGGGTATCTCTGCTAAGGAGCTCCTGATTGGTTCCTTCCCTTCACTCAGTTCTCTCCTCTAGCCAAGGATTCCTCCGGCATTATGTCATCAACATCCTTTCTGATCCCTTCTTGGTCTAAAGTAGACCTGTGTCCCCACTCTTATCAGCCTTCATTCATCTCCAGAGGGACTGTTCTGCTGCTTCCCAATTACCATTTCTCTTGCCTCAGGGAGTCTGACCTTTCTTCCAGTTTCCTGTCTTTCTCTTTATTAGCCACCATCACCCCCAACATCAAAAGGGGGATTTCTAAATGTCCAGGAAGCATATGAAAAGGTGTTCAGCAAATTCACTTATCAAGGATATGCTGAGTATAATCATAATGAAAGACCCCTTCATACTCACCTTGCTGTCTAAAGGGAGACCACCGGTAGAGTGCTGGCAGGAACTCAGGTACTCAACTGCTCCGATCATCAACTGGGGCAGCTCTTTAGAGAACTCTGGAGAAACATCCTCGTCCGCTAAGTCAGCCTCAGCCCTACCACCCAGCTCTTCCCCTGCAAGGTAGGGAAAGTGTGCAAATTAGTGATGTGTTATCTCTCAGCAACAGGGTGATCCTTTTTAAATACTCTGCAAAAATGGACATGGGCCCTTTACATATTTTCCCCTTTGTCAGCTGGTATTGAAGCTTGGTTAGTGAAGGTTGTTGGTGAGGAAGGACAATTTATGCATTCATTATGCATCTGCCTTCAGCTCAGGCCATGATCCCAGGGTCCTGGCCCCGCATCGGGCTTCCTACTCAGCGAAGAGCCTGCTTCTCGGTCAGCTTTGTAGCAGAGCACCTCAGGTATAACACTGCTCTATGAATGGCTTTCCTTGGTGTGCCAAAAGATGGATTTCCAGCAACTTCCAGAGGGCAGATTTCTGGAAGATTTTTACCAGTGCAAGAATACAATGACTTCTCTGCTATTCATTGAGCCTTGGCCAAGCCTTCTGAAACTCAGACCTTGCCCTGAGGGCAGGGGTGGGGAGTGCTTCTTCCTAGAAGACTTTATCTCTGCTCTGTGGTTGGTAACCTCCCCTTGTTTCTGCTTTTTTCTGTTTCCCTTAAAATCTTTACTTCTTAGTAGCCAGCCTCTTTTTATTCCTGTTAAAGTTAAGACATTCTTCGTATTAAACCTTTTTAAAAAATGATCATATGGTTTTGCTCTTCCTATTTTTTTAAGGTTTATTATTTATTTATGAGAGAGAGAATGTGCATGTGAGCAGGCAGAGGGAGAGAATTTAGAGAAGACCCCCACTGAGCCCAGAGCCAGATGCACACAGGGCTGGATCTCAGCACCTTGAGACCATGACCTGAACCGAAATCAAGAGTTGGCAGCTTAATCAACTAACCCACCCAGGCACCCCGTGGTTTTGCTCTTCTGATCAGACTGATAAAGCACCCAAGGGGAAAAACAATCCACCAAGGCATGTGTAAGAGTGTTCACCTAAGTTTAATTTAATAGCCCAAGACTGGAAACCCAAATGCCCATCCACAGCAGAATGAATAAGTAGGGGTGTAGTCACAGGAAAGAACACTACTCTGCAAGAAAGAGGAGGGAGCTGGGGAGAGAGCTCATGGACAGTTTTGATGGAGGAGGTCAGTTGCAAAAGAGTGTAGGATCTCAAAAGTATAAAGTTCCAGAGGAGACAAAGCCAGTCAATGGTGACAGAAATCAGAATAGTAGTTACTTCTTGGGGCAGAGGGGAGAACTGACTAAGGGCCAGTTCTTAGTTTGGAGGGATTTGGGGGTATATTTGAAATACCTAGGTCTTTTTTTAAAAAATTAATTTATTTTTTTTAATTTTTAAATAAACATATAGTGTATTATTAGCCCCAGGGTACAGGTCTGTGAATTGCCAGGTTTACACTCTCCACAGCACTCACCATAGCACATACCCTCCCCAATGTCCATAACCCCACCACCCTCTCCCTACACCCCTCCCCCCAGTCCCCCTCAGTTTGTTTTGTGACATTAAGAGTCTCTTTTGGTTTGTCTCCCTCCCGATCTCATCTTGTTTCATTTATTCTTTTCCTACCCCCCTAACACCCCCCAACCATTGCATCTCCACTTCCTCATATCAGGGAGATCATATGATAGTTGTCTTTCTCCGACTGACTTATTTTGCTAAGCATAATACCCTCCTCTAGTTCCATCCACGTCGTCACAAATGGCAAGATGAAATACCTATGTCTTGATCAAAAGGTAGTTACATTGGTGTATGTTTACATAAGTTCTCAATTTGTGCACTATACTGTGGGTCTACTATACCTTAATTTTTAAAAGCTATTAAAATAAAAAGGGAATGTAAATATGAGGTCATAAAAAAAAAAAAAGGGCTGTGGGTGTAGAGCTGTATAGACAAGACCTCCCCTAGCTCATTCCCGTGGCTGCTTCCATCTCAACAATGCTCAGACAGGACCGTGGTATTTTCCAGTCATTCCCTGGGGCTGGTGACTGTGTATATTTTCCTGAACTCTGCAGTTGGGGGAGTGAGGCTAAGGGAGGGGGTGAGAAACCAAGTGATTCTGTCGTGTACGTGGCCAGTTAGAGGTGGAGATGGGAACACCCGAGCCTTCAGTTCCCAGCCGGAGCACCCTCTGCCCGTCACGTGGCCTTTCAGGGGGTTTCTTTCTAAAGATTTTTGAGATGAGTAATGTGCCTTATAGAATATGGCAGAGCATTCCATACAAGTAAAGCCAACAGAATAATTTTGAAATAAAACTCCGTCACAGTTGGTTGGCATGGACACACACATTTTTTTCTGTAATGTCTCCTTGACTGCAGTGATAAAGACTGTAGGGGAGCTGGTGACAGGGAGAACTTGGTGCCAATTTGGTGGCTGTATGAAATCCCTTCACTTCAAAACACAGAGCAGAAATAGGAGAAATCAAAATAGATGATCCTTACCTCCTCCCCACCTTCCCACTCTGCTTGGGTAAGAAACACAGGAGAAAAAGCTCAGCGGTACAGGCCGTCTCGAAGGACTGGTGTCGGGGTGAACAACGGTTGCAGAGACAGATACGTGATTCGCCCCTCGAGAATCCTGGCTGTGCTTCCTGAACATGGGAGAAAACCGGCTTGCTTGGCATGCACACAGCCACAAATCCAAGAGAATGGGAACGTGAGGAGAAGTGCTCAGCCCTGGACATCGCTGCTAGGGAGTTACTGTGGGTGCAGTTTCTCTATTAAAGACTGCAGGAAAGAGTGAGGCCGAAGGAGTTAGCTCAGGATCCAGGGTGTTGGGTCCGTGATCAAAGGAGCGAGACTGATACAAAGCGAAGGCCAAGCAAAGCTTTATTTCGCGCCAGCATGGAGAATCAAACCAACCGTTCACAGCCACCTCTTACAGAAAGGGCGACCCCTCCCATCCTCACAGACCAACTTTTATAGCGCAAAGGCCATGTGGTTGAGCTGGGCCACACACAGGTGGCCAATGAGATTGCAACACACAGAGAAAGCTGCACAGTCATGCTAGGTCACACAGGGTGGCCAATTGAATTACAATTCACCCCATAGTAGCTATTTGAACTAGCCTATCACCTTGGTCAGAATTGGTGCCCAAAAGGCACCCAAAAGGTGGGGCCCACACTCCTTGGTAGCTAGGGAGACAGTATGCACATTTTACTGGTTGGATGTCTCCACCTGGTCCTACTCATTCCTGCATTCGGGCTCTGTTACTTCCAACTGACCTGACCGGCCCTTGTATTTGGGCTCTGTTATCAGGGACTGGTCGACCATAGTCTACTGGTTTCCCGGACTTGCTTTTAAGTAAGTTCCCCTTGGGAGGGGTGGGAGGGCAGGGTCAGTTTAAGTTTTACTGCATAAACAACAAAATCACTGTTTAATCGGATGGAATTGCTTTGGCTAAATAGGCCCTTACAAGTGTAAATTCTACCTATTTCCTAATTTGGGGAGAGGGGAGGTTCCAAGTCATTTCTCCTGTCTCTGGATTCACTCAGTCTTTTAATTGTAATGTTCTCTCCGTGCTTGTTCCAGTTGTTGATGCATTGCTTTTCAGCTCCAAACCCACCCACCCCCCTTTTTTTGGTCCTGCTTTGTCCTACTGGAACTGAACTCTGCTCCATATGGTCCTCCTTTGAATGGCCGGCTCCATAGTACTCTCTACCAATAGAGGGCGCTGTGAAGTGGGAGGTGAGGACACTGGTTCCCTGTTCTGTCTCTGAGGCATTGCTAGCAAATCAGGGTGCAGAGGGTCCCAGATATTTTCACTGCAGTGGTGGCAGCTCTCGGGGTCCTGGATGGAACACCTCCAACACCCTGTTTCTTTGCTACTGTGGCAACCACCCCTCCCTTCTCAAGGGTCTGCATCTCTCTATCTTGCAGGATCCTCCTTCGAATTTCTAAGTTCTCCCCCTTTTACTTTTCTCTCAGCCTGAGGGATGGTAGCTAGCTGCCTTCTAAGTTTCATTCTTCTAAGTAACATCTGTTACACCTTCCAGTTCTCTTTTTATCCCTTTTAGTAGTTAATCATCTTTTGCCTGTTCAGGTCTTTACACTAGTTCTTTACCCTGTTCAGATGACTCATGAGGTTTGCCTCTTCACTGCCCCTGATAGATCCAACCCTTGACCCATCTGACTTGTATGGTGGTTGTCTATCTCTGAGTCCCAGGGTCCACTGTGGGGCCTCTATGCCTTTGGCTCCTGGGAAGCAGCCTTCCAGCTGGTGTATGTTAAATTGGATATATAACAGGGAATTAATTTCCAGATCCTAGACTTGCATGTGGACTCTTTCCTAATAAAACTGGCCTGAGAACCTGCCTGTAAGCGAGATCTCACGGGAAAGGTTCTTCTTTCCCAGCTTACCATACATGTTAAAAAAAAAAAAAAAAAAAAAAAAAACTATACCTCTCATTTCTCCTGACTTTACAGTACATTGTCTAAAGCTGTAATATATTTGTTGTTTTGATTTTTTATTCTCATGACTTTAACAATAACTCAATCCAAAAGAAAATTTTAACCTTTTAAGGGCTTAAGATTACAGGAAATTAAAAGATCATGTTGATGTATATTATTATTTCATTGCATAGTTAGGGTGATTAAGAGATTTTCAAGTATGAAATACATTATAAGCAGGTAAAATTGGGGAAATGGAATAGAATATGAATTTGGAGAAGAAAAGGAACACTAAATGTTCTTTAAAAAAAAAAAGACTTTATTTATTTATTTGGCAGAGAGTGTACAAGCAGGGGGAACATCAGAGGGAGGGGGAGAAGCAGGCTCCCTGATGAGCCAGGAGCCCAATGCAGGACTCAATCTCAGGACCCTTGGATCATGACCTGAGCCGAAGGCAGAGGCTTTAACCTGCTGAGCCACCCAGGTGCCCCTAAACGTTCTTACTATTAAAAGATCAAGTATTTTAAAATTTTGGAGGATGACAAATACATAACTGCTAAGGTGTCTGTAGTCCATTGGCTACATAAAATATGCAAAAACACTTATTTTAAATTGTCAATATTGCCTGCTGCCAGAATTACTTCTGCAGCTATTTAAACAGAGGGAGAGCTACATTAGATTTCATCTTTAAGAGGTTCAAGAGGATAAGGGTGCCTGTGTGGCTCAGTCGGTTAAGCATCTGACTCTTGATCTTGGCTCAGATCTTGATCTCAGTGTTGTGAGTTCAAGCCCACACTGGGCTCCACACTGGGTATGGAGCCTGTGTGGGAAAAAGAAAAGTTCAGGAGGATACATAATATTCTCAGTTGTTTTAGGAGATACATGAATACATGAAGTTGCCTCACTTGTAGTAAAACAAGCATGCACGCAGACTGATTGGATGAATGGGTGAATAATGAATGAGTAAGAGAATCAGCGATCAAAAGCCAGAATCCTCTTTCCCAAGCAAAAGTTTCCCTGCGCAGGTCCAGTTTCTCAGCTTCTCCTCCTGGGGAAATGTGAATATGGAAAATGACAACAGCACATCTCTTGAAATTGGGGCCCGATCAGGAGCCAAGTCCGTTCGAGCCTTTCCTCTGTCTTTATTTGAGATTAATCTGTGGCGGGGTGAACAGCTTATCATAACGCATCTTCTTATGCCTCATGTCTTCGTTTTGTCATCTGTAAAATGGATTTAGAAAATCCAAGTCAGTGGCAGCTGGAATATTGACTTCACCCTTTGAGGGGAACAACCATGAAGTAGCAGGACAACACGACCCTGGAGATAGGAGACCCGGGTTGATGTATTCGTTTGGCTAGTAACTGGTTGCATGACATTTATCAAATGCCTTTGTATCTCTGCACCTCACTTTCCTGATCCATGAAAAGCAGGTGGGGATGACTTCGAGCCTTAGCTGAGATTCTGTGTGTAAACACTCTTTGTATACGACAGCCGCTCAGTAGATGTTTACTGAAGCTAGAGCTGAAGTACTAGATGGCAGAGAACTTGGGCTGTAGCAATCCACCTTTCCCTGCCCTATAGGCCTCCAGCTACCCTCCCATAACCTAAGCTAATTGGCTGTCAAGGGCTCCTCACAGCCCCAGGTCTTGGTCACATACTGGACCTCCCATCCTGATGCAAGTATGTGGAACATCTGATTGGCCCTGGGGACAGCTCCTCCTTCCCTTTTGCAAATATGGTCAGTGTAAGCTTCAGCCTCCAGACAGCCCACGCATCTGTCATTGCTTTGGAAGAGACGCTCACAGCCCCTTTGTCATTAGAAGAACCAACTGGAGAAGTCATTGTCAAGGATGTATTTAGGGTCCCTAAAACCATTGTGTATTATAGAAAATACGAAACGCAGGTGGCGTTGCTTCCTGCCAGAGTGGTTACTGAATCTGCTCTCTTGTGAGTGTTTGGTACTAGCTGATGTTCACTCCACTGGAATGACACATCAGAGCACACACGTGCACACACACAGTGCCTTATTTACACCAGTTGATGGCAGATCTCTTTTGCTAAACTGGTGGTAGTTCGTGGGGTGTCTTATCAGCAAAGGGGATCAGCTGACAAAATGAAGGGCTTGTGCAAAGAATGTAATAATAAAACTGGACGGTTCTGCCTATTACTGGTCTGTCTCTGAATAAAGGACCTGGACTGTGGTTGCTGTTGAATCGGGGTCGGCAGTGTTAGAGCCGCCTGTATGCTCACACCACCGGTCTTTCAAATCAGGCTTGCTCACGGAGCTCTCCAGGCGTTCATACTAATAAGAGTGAGGATTTTAAAATGAGGTATTTCATGCTCTCTAGGGAATATACCCTCAAGCCATATTTATATACAGATCAAGAATCTCATTCCAGACCCCAGTTCAATGAAAGGAAATAACAATGGCAGAGGGGCACAGAGGAAAATCAAGGGCCTCTAGTGTACTAGATGTGGGGAAGGTGGCGTCCCTTCCACACCCCAGGGGAAAACACTGATGGGGAGGTTAAATTGGGGGCCAAGACTGGAGTCCTTGTCTCTCTGGAACAAGGTCCACATTCTTCTCCCCTCGCATCATTGACTCTCGTCCTGTCTCGAAAAAGTAGATGTGCAGAAAATGAGGGCTGTGAAGGTGATAGAAACATTGATCGCCCACCCAGTGGGAGCCGTGGTTCTCAGTCTGGACTGCATGTTGGAATCACCCCTGCACCAGGACTCACACTCCTGCCTTGTAAGACAGGTGTTAGGGACGCCTGGGTGGCTCAGTCGGTTAAGTGTCTGCCTCCGGCTCAAGTCATGATCCCAGAGGTCTGAGATCGAGTCCCGCATGGGACTCCCTGCTCAGCAGGAAGCCTGCTTTTCTCTCTGCCTGCTGCTCCCCCTACGTGTAGGCACTTGTGTGCTCGCTCGCTCTCTCTCTCTCTCTCTCTGACAAATAAAGTCTTAAAAAAATAAAAGTCTGTTAGAGTGGGGGTTTCTCCACCCCTATCTCCTGGGGATCTGTTGAAACCCTTGACTGGCCCTGTTCCCAGGGTTTCTGATTCCGTAAGTCTGGAGTTGGCCTGAGAATGTGCATTTCTAATATCCTGGTGTTGCTGCTATTTCTGGGTAGGGCCCTCTCTCTGTGAACAACTGTCTTTGGACATTGTTTCTCCAAATCAGGATTACTTATGGACTCAAATGCAGATTTTTAGGCCCAGATCCAAATACAAAGGACTTAATCTCAGGCAGTGGGCACCAGGGTCTGTCTTTTAAATCAGTGTTCCAGGGGATTCTTCAGTTCACTGACATGCGAGAACTGTCATCGAACGAATTTTTAAACACTTTCTCAACTCTTATGCAGTCTGCCTTTTAAATTCTGTCTCATTTGGTATGACACATGCACAGAATTCCATTTACAACTGACTATTAGCTGTTGTGACTTGCTTCTGGATATATATATTTTTTAAGATTTATTTATTTATTAGAGAGTGTGTTGTGAGTCGGGGGAGGGGTCGAGGGAGAGCGAGACAGAGAAAATCTCAAGCAGGCTCCCTGCTGAACATGGAGCCCAACATGGGGATCGATCTCACAACCCTGAGATCATGACCTGAGCCCAGATCAAGAGCTGCTCAACCGACTGAGCCATCTAGGCACCCCACTTCTGGTTATTTAAAATGCCCATAAGTTAAACCAAAAAATGGAAATATGCACTGATTTTTAAAGTTATTCAGTTTCTATTTCATGGGGGGAACGAGGCCTGATTTGTGGTGGTTTCGAGCTTCTTCACACAAGTGAAATCAGGAGAAGAAAAGCCTTCTGTGAAGAGGCTCCTTTTCTTTCTCCCTGTCCCGTCCCTCCTCGTTTTACCCTGACCTATTCAGTTCCATTGATCTAGTGGAAATGAGGCTCAGACTCTTGAGTTGAAAGGGGGTTGGCAGCTTGGAGCCTGGCGTACAGTGGGAAGCTGGGCTACACCCGGCTTCCTCAGAGCTGGAAAATGTACACGGAAGGTGCCACGGGCGGCAAGGAAGCCTGGCTCGAGGGCGGATGTGCCCTGAGGAGATGCAGGTGCTTCCCCCCAACCAGCCCTGTCCCTCAGCTGCAGGCTCCCATGGGAAGCCAGCCGCAGAGAAGAGTATTTATAGCCACCTTTGCTGGCTGGTCCCTGCCTGACCCTCGCCCCACCACCTGAGGGTCCCAGTGCCACTGGCCAACCAGACCAGGGAAGGGTTGGAAGGCTGAGGCTGGGATGGCCCAGCTGTCCTCCCTGAAGAGATGCAGAAATTAGTCCCCCTTATCTGAAGTTACAAATACAATGGAATTTTAAAAATGAGGGCAAAACGAAGGTCATGGGAAAAGATTTCCCATTGTTCTTCCACAGCTCCAAACTAAGCTGCTTCCCCAGGAGAACCGCACCATGGGGAGGTCTGCGCGGCCATCTGCAGAGCGGGCTTGTAAGCACTCTTGCTCATAATGGACACAGGAGGGCCCGGAAGTCTCCCTCAGCTCCTGCTGCCAACGCCAGCCGTGCTAAGAGGCCCTCAAATGGACACCAGCTGTAACTTTCTAGATTCTTAAGGCAAACTGGTCAGCAGAAACAATGGCCCCTTTTTCTGTCGTGTTCTCTCAATTAGGCCTTCGGGTTACAAAAGCCTGATAGAACACAGGTCTCAGGGTTGCCTCCTCACCCATAGTGGACAGCCCAGAGTTCACTCAGGTGACAGAAAATGCACACTTTGTGTGTGTGGGGGTGTCTAGTTGTCAGTTTAGGGAAAGGACCATGGGGTCCCCACTCATGCTGAAGAGTATTAGGGTGTCCATGAAATAGGTCTTACAGGGGTACGCTCTGTACAGCACACAGCTTGTCAGTGAAGTTTCTAGGTGAAATCAGTTAGATCTCTAGGGGAAAACCAACAAAACAGCAACTGTTCAGAAAGGGTTTCACTTCCTAACTGGCAGCGAGCCTGAGATCAAAAACCTGTTACTCAGAGCCCCAGGTGGAGTCCTGTCAGAGGCACAATCCCTCCTATTGTTCTGGTGGAGACCCTTGCTTCTCTGGGGGCGGCTGTGAGGGGCCAAAGCAGAGATCCCTTGGCGGCAGACTCTGGGGATGATGGGCCCTTTTCCCCCATGAGCTTGGTCGATGTGTCTACAATGCGAGCAGCCCTGTGATCTTCTCGTCGGGTGTTAATTTCAGACAACCCTCCTGGAAAGTGGAAGGGAATTTATATTTCAGTTTTTCTCTTTATGAGGAAGTAGCTAAGAGTGGGACGACACACAGAGGCCCGCGTAGCAGACAGCCCATCACTGACTGCACATTCTTTCTTCAGGAGGACGTGAGAGCTGTCAGCCCACGACCACAGAGAGGCTTTGTGTTTCAAGGTTACCTGGGTGTGCCCGTGGTTATTGCTTTTCCTTCTCCAAACAGTGTCTTCTCATCCTGGGTTTCTTCCATCCCAGGACAACTGCATCTCCATCACTTCTACACCTTTTTTCTCTCTGACAACACCTCTGAGAGGCAAGGTGACGCGGGCCATCCTGGTCCTCTCTCAGCCTCTCTCCACACACTCTCTCTCCAACCAATTCCAAATGTCTCAAACTCACCAAGTCCAAACCACACCAGACCATGTTCCTTTCCATCAAAGTTCTCTTTCCCGAGGTTCCAACTCGGTCAAAGGCACCATCAGCTTCTAGCCCTGTCAGAGGCGCATGGATCTGGCATTCCTCTCTTGCCCTCACCTTCGGTTCCTCTCCTGAGGCCTCAGACTCTCCACCACCCACCACTTCCAATCCCAGATGCTTGAGGAAGAGCCCTTCAAGCCTTGCTTCCCTTCCCTGCAGGCCAGGCCACCTCCCGGTGGGGCTGGATCCGAAATCCAGGGCCTGACAGGACGGGGCACACAACATCCTTGTTTGAGCTAGAGAGGGTGTCTGGTTATCAGAGTCGGAGCAAAGAGCCCAAATCAAGAGGTCTCTGTTATCAGCAGGGGAGAAAGCGTTTTTGTTTCCTTGACTCCTTGCATCCTGGCTGTTGGCTTGCTGAGTAAACAATCCCGTTTACTTACGGTAATTCCTGTTCCCTTGAAAATTGCTTCTTATAATAATTGCTTCTTATTGTGAATATGGAATTGTGTGTTAGACACTTCCCCTCACGGTGATGTTTTCACCCATCATGGTTACAATATGATTGCCATTGCTTTGTTCCCGTTTGTTCGTTTGTTCATTTGGTTTTTATCTATTCCACGGACATTTACTGAGAGAAAGTCAGCCGAGGTTGTTGCTAGTGACAAGGTCTCTGCAGCCAGACTGCCTGGGCTCAGATCCCAGCTCAGTCACAGTGTAGGAGGTGGGGCCGTGGAAGGATTACTTAACCACGCCCCACCTCAGTTTTCTTATCTGTGAATGGGGATAATTACAATGCCCCACTCTGAGGCTAAGAAGGATTAAATTAAACAGTATGGGGCACAGGGTAAAGCAACTGAAGGGACACCAGGTAAATGACATCAAATCCTTGCTGTTCACACCAAACCAAGGCAGTTCCAGTGGAACTCGAAGGAATGGAGAAGGCAGGTGTGAACTACAGCTGGGGCAAATTTAGGACTTGGCCATGGGGGTGATTGACTAACAAATTGGTTTCAGCCTAGTGGTAGAACTGTAAATAATTTTCTTCAAAAATGAATATAGGGGTACCTGGGTGGCTTAGCCCATTAAGCATCTGCCTTCAGTTCAGGTCATGATCCCAGGACCCTGGAATTGAGCCCTGCATCAGGCTCTCTGCTCAGTGGGGAATCTGCTTCTCCCTCTGCCCTTCCAACCCCCTCCCCCCACCGCTCATGCTCTCTCTCTCAAATAAATTAATTAATTAAAGTTTCAAATCAGAATGTGTTAATATTCCAGTCCAAATAACTTCCCAATATATGTCTTTTACTGCCATTCAGAGCATCTTTATTCAACAAATATTTTTACAAGGCATCAATTGCTAAATAATTCCTCACTATTTATGATTCTTCTGAACGTTTCACTAAAGTTAGATGTTGTTAAATTGCAGGCCTTTTCAGTTTCATTTTAGTACAGAATACAAATTGGTCCTAATCAAAAAATAGAATCTTCATCAAAGGATTTTTTCTCACAAATCAAGATAGTTTATACCTCTGAGCTCCTAAGATTAAATTTCTTCATTTCCTCCCTTCCTTGGGTAGAGACTCTTTCAATCAGTCCCTGTGTAAGCTTGTTTGAGATAATTAGGATTCATAAAAAGTTTCACAACCTGAATTTTTTTGTGCTCCATCTATTGAATAATTTATTAAAATATCCCAATTGATTTTCATCACAATGCAACCAACATTTAAAGAATTATTTCAAAAGAATCAATAGTATTCCAGGACGTGTAGGGTGATTTACAAAATAGCTATTATTCAAAGGCTCAAACATTTCTCTTTTCTTTTTTCTTTTTTAAGATTTTATTTATTTATTTGACAGAGAGAGATCACAAGTAGGCAGAGAGGCAGAGTCGGTGCTGGGGGTGGGGGCTTGTACTTTCGTTACTTTGTTCACATATAGAAACATTTGTAATGTTTGACAAAGACTGTTTCTGTTTCCTTTGGTGGAATATCACCTTGTTTGGATACAAATGCTCCACAACAATTTCCAAGTACATCTTGCTCTGTGGATTTCTTAATTTGATAAAAATGTTATTTTTCCATGAGCCTAAGTTCCCAGCAAAATTTGTGTTCCTATTATTACTGTAGAAACACATTTTATCTTCAGATATTGAACTTTGGAGCTGAATTTTGAACAGAATTCCCAACGATGTCAGATGTTTTACCTGGGAATAAACTTCCAACATTTTACTTTGATTTCATGAATTGTATGGGGAAGAAAATCACACCATCATTAGAATGAATTGATTATCTGAGGACTTATTATCAAAATATCTGAGGACCCTAATATAAAAAAGACCTTTGGCAGCTGTTTGGCAGCTCTTTTTTGCTAATATCTCCAAAACATGTACAGCTATCAGCTCACTGTTTGTACATACAGACTTGGAATAGACATGGACAAGATGAATTGAGAGGAGTAGTCATTTGATCTGAATGAAAAGTTGTGCTTCCCAGGGTGATACGTCAACCCCCCTTCTGTAGCTGCATGTGTGAAATGGTCACCCAGGGATGCAGGGATGCAGCCTTTTTAAAGTAGTTCTAACTTTTGTAATAGGCTGGAACTTTTTTAGTAGATTTCTGTCAGGGTTTTTTTTTTTTTTTTTTTTTTTTAAGATTTTATTTATTTATTTGACAGACAGAGATCACAAGTAGGTAGACAGGCAGGCAGAGAGACAGGAGGAAGCAGGCTCCCTGCCGAGCAGAGAGCCTGATGCAGGGCTCGATTCCAGGACCCTGAGATCATGACCCGAACTGAAGGCAGAGGTTTAACCCACTGAGCCACCCACGTGCCCCTTCCGTCAGGTTTTAATGTGGTCAGTGATGACACCAGAACCCGTCAGTGGATGGTAAATGTTACCAAAGACAGTATGCCCATTATATATCCATCAATTTTCTTAATACATGGAAATTCAGTCGTTTTTCATTTAACATGTGCACTTTGTTCAGTTGCTGCTGAAAACATTTATTTCCCAACAAGCAAAAAAAAAAAATTAACAAAATAGTAAAATTAATGTAATCTTTATAAATGATTGTATTTATTTGACCAAGGGAGAGTGAGAGAGCACAAGCGGGGTATGGGGGGGGGGGGTAATAGAGGGAGGGGGAGAAGCAGGCTCCCAGCTGAGCAGGGAGCCCGATGTGGGTCTTGATCCCAGGACCCCCAGATCATGACCTGAGCAGAAGGAAGACACTTAACTGATAGAGCCACCCACATGCCCCAAAATAAATATAATTTTATGCCATGTTATAAATGAAAAACCTCTACAGCAAGAGCATTCAGATTGCTCATTACATACTTTATGGAAGGAGTTTCTGAGCCTCTAACTCCTGCATATCTTACACAGGCACCTCGTGTCTAATTTCCCTTATTTTCCAGACTATGCTGACTGGAGTTTGGTGGCTCAGCGTATCTTCCAGGCCCCTGCACAGGCCGAGACACACCTGGCCGGCACACCAAAGAGCAGGCAGGCAGGACTTGTGGCACTGAATACATCTCCCCACCTTCTGAGACCAGGAGCTACAGAAATACATCTCCCTGGATCAGCAGCAAGTGTGCTCCAGACTGTCCCTGAAAGGGAGACGTTCGTTGTTCCCTATTGTGGTTTTCATCTAGAAAAGCTCAGGAAAAGAGACAGGTGATTGCTGGTCCTTTGCAGGATACAGGACCCTGTATCCTGCGCATGCATCTTACATATCTGCAGGCCAGACCACGGGAGAAGCTAGAAGCCCAGAGTGGACCTCTACCAAACTCCCCCCAGCCATGTTAATTCGATCCTCACAGACAGTATGGTACAGAAACATCAACACGGGAGAAAAATCAACAAATACTCCATGTGTTAAGAAATTGCCATGACTGCTAGAAACTGCATGGGATGCCCAGGCATCAAGTGGGACTGTTCCAGAGGAGGTGGGATGTGTTATCATGCTGGCTATGAGTGAGGGAAGCAGGAGAACACACCCAACAGCAAGGGGAGGTCGGGGAGCTTTCCTGGGACAGGGAGGATCAATCTTAAAGGATATATTGGAAATTGCCAAGTGTACAAAATGTACGAAAAACAGTTTAAAAAATTAGCTCTGAGGACACCTCGATGGCTCAGTTGGTTAAGCATCCGACTCGATTTTGGCTCAGGTCATGATCTCGGGGTGGTGGGATCAAGTTCCTGGAACCAGGCTTTGTACCCGCAGGATGTCTGCTTATTCCCTCTCCCTCAGCGCCCTCCCCCGCTCCCCCCCCCACCCTCTCTCTATTTCTCTCTCAAATAAATAAATAAAATCTTTTTTTTAATAAATGAGCTGTTTGTAAGCCTTTTATTTGTCTCATTTAATCATCACAAAAACCCTGTGGATGGATATATTAGTCTGATTTCACATATGAAGAAACCAAGGCTTAGGAAGGTTAAGGACTTTGCTGGAAGTCTCCCTTCTAGGACTGGACAAAGCTGAGATGTAAGCTGAGGTCTGGGACACCAGCACTGGTTCATCCCTGGTAGGTCCCCAGTGGTTCTGCCTGGACTATGGCTCAGCATGGGCACTGTGAAAATCCTAGTCATGCTGGCAAAACCCCTGGGTGGGGCCAGGGGTGGGGCGGGGGCCAGGCTGGTGTCAAAGCTTTTCTCATTGAAGACCTCTGGGTGACCAGGGCCTTCACTCCCTTTCTCTCCAGCCCTGGGGCTTTAGTTAGGCTAAGTTAAATACCATTCAGTGTTTTACTGAATACTGTCTTGCGTCGTGTTCTCACTGTTCCGCATGTGTGCGTTTGGTGTCTCAAGCAAAAACCTTAACTTCTTTAAGGCAGAGATTGATGTCACTACAGATTTCAATTTTTTTTTTTTTTTTTTTAGGTTTTATTTATTTGACAGAGAGAGAGGGTAAGTGCATAAGCCGGGGGAGCAACAGAGGGAAAGAAGAAAGCAGGCTCCATGCTGAGCAAGGATCCCAAAGCAAGGCTTGATTCCAGGACCCCGAGATCAAGACCTGAGTCCAAGGCAGACACTTAACTGACCCAGGCACCCCTACTGTAGATTTCTTAACAACCACCCCCAAGTGCTGAGCACACAGGAAGCCTTTAGAAAAACATTTGTTGATAGAAGAAGGGTTGTCAATAGATAGTTTTGGGATTGCATTTAATTAATCTTCCTAATATCTCGAATTTTAAGAAATTTTACTGAAGTTTGAATGTGCTTTAATTTTGCTTTTGGACCTTCCCCAGCTCTGTTTTGCCCCCACCCCCAACTTGGTCTGGTTTGTTCCTGCCTTGCTACTTCCATTGTAGCTGCCTAGGATTGTCTTATGGTTGGACTTCCTACCTCCTTTCCTGCCCCATTGGAGTAACAGGCTCATTTTCTTCCTGACTTTCAAGGCCGAGTGAGTCCAGGTGGGCAGGCAGGCAGTTGACTGGTTAATGCTTCGTTGGCCATTCTCACTGGCGTGTTACTTGATTTTAATCTCAGTGGATTACCCTTCATGGGCTTTGGTACGTCAGATCGGATCTGGTGGACCTGTGTTCGGTAGCCTTGTAACCACTAGTCACAGGTGACTACTTAAATTAATTAAATTTCAAAATTCAGTTTCCCGGTCATATTTCAAGTACTCATAGCCATGTGTGGCTCCCAGCTATGCTATGGGATGGCGTAGACTCAGAACTTTTCCTTCACTATAGAAGGTTCTATTAGAATAAGGCAGTAGATTTGGGGTGAGAGATTTGAATACATTAACAAATTCTGGGGCCAAACTAGACAATATAAAACCAAGTTTTGATAAATGAGTCTTCTGGCTTATTTATTATTTCATGTAATCATCAGTAGGATTTCTAGGGATAAAATTACTTAGCAGCACTTCTATAACCCCTTGTTTAAGTGTCTGTGACTAACAAATCCGTGAACTCTCTCAGAACTGGGAATGTGTTTTATCTTTCTGTCTTGGGCTTGAATTTGTGTCTGGCAGAGAAAGGGCTCAAGAAATGATGAGAAGACAAACCAATACATGCTTAGAAACATCGTTTAATTTTCTCTCTTACTAACTATTGCCATTAGGCTCAGAAATTATATTCTGAAATGGAATGTTTGGTAACCTATTCTTACTATTTTTGATCCTGTCTATTATGATGATAGGAAAAAAGAAGTTCAAGAATGAAGTTCAAGAATGAACTTCTTTTGAATGAAATTCATTTGAATAAAAATATAAGAAATGTATATCATTGGGGACACAGAAGGAAAAACTCTCTAGGGGACCCTCATGGGTTCAGTGGAGTCCTTGCACTGGGGGTGCTGTGACCAGCATTTGTCTTTTCTGTGGAGTTGGCGGAAGCAGGCCTGAGGTGTCATGACTTCTGATGGCCACAGGTGCCCTGCCTCCCAGTCAAGGAAGGCTATACAGACTCTGGAAAGTCAGCTTCCTGTCCCTTCTGGTTCCCTCTGCTAGAGCCCTGTGATGCTTATCTAGGCTCTGCAGAGCTTTGGAATGAGGTCATCCAGGAAGCAGAATCCCTCTGACAAAATTATCTCTGCATCCTTGGCCCTTTGTTCTCATGGAGAGTGGCCGGTTCCCTCCTCCCCCCCACCCCCTTGCTTCTTACGTGGTTGAAACAGCTGTGGTAAGGCAGGGTGCCAGGTGCTCGCCCCTGTGTGGATGTGCAAGTCTTTCCCCGGCCTTCAGGATGGGGTCCAAGGGGGGGGGGTCACCCAGTAAAGCACAATCATGAAATTACAAAGTAGTGATAGGATAAGAGAGAACCTTACCTTAGTGGGGAACCTTACATTTATCTACACACACACACACACACACACACACACACGCCTACACACACGTACATTCATCAGGACAAAGCACAGCAGTTTTCCTCTTCAATTCATCTTAGTTGACAACCAGTTAGACCAGTTGCAAGGGCTCATTCTTTCCTGAAGGGGTAGGGGTGGGGAACTTTCTGGAATAGGATTTCTCTGCTCGAGTCTATCTCTTCACATCATTTAGCATACTTTTTCCTATTGTATGTGGGCATCTTGCAATATTTTCCATGCTGTAGGAATTCTCCTGTGTAGCAGACTTCCAGCCCCATAACTTGTATGCCCTTTCCTATACAAAGCCTCCTTCCCCCATACTAGTTTGGCCTGACCTCCCCCATACTGCTGTGAGCACAAGATCCCCTCCCCAGGGCCACGGTGAGCTTGCATGTAGAGATGGCAGAGGGTTGGCAATAATAAGGGGACGCTCACCACTGCTGCCAAGGTCTGGGTCAAACAACCAGGAGGCTTGTGAAGTGTGCATTTCTTGTTCCTGTTCCACTGAGACCCTGTTCCATTCTGAGAATCCTTGTCCACTCTCTCTCTCTCCTGTTTTCCTGTCTTATGTTTCCCAGTTGATTATTCATCTGTGCTGTGAGCAGTCAGTCACCATTTTTGGCAGAAGGACCAAGTCTGAAGATCTTAGCCTTTTTCTGCCTGAGGTGGGGCTTACAAAGCAACTGGAAGTCCTTTGCTCTCAGGGAATGACAAGAACTTTTCTCTAGAAAGAGACAGGACTCCTCTTGTGTATCTATTTTAAAATGTTATTGATATTGTACATAACATATAGCAGAATAAGAAGCTAGAATAGTAAATAGCCTGTTAGATACCAATGAAGGGCAATTTTCTAGTTTCCATCAATGTGTGAGAAGGAGGGCAGGAGCAGTGGGTACCAGAGGGCATTTGCTGTTATCCATTCTTCCTTTCTCTTGGTACCCTTTTCCCAGTCTTTACTCAGATATTGTACTAGTTAAGGTCTTGGAAGGAAACAGAAGGCACAACCACAGGGGTTAGTGAAGAAGTTAGTTATAGAAATGTAAGTGGGATTGGGACCCATAATGGAGGACACAGTGCTAAGGGACTGACTGGCAACAGCAGAGAGTTGGAGAGCCATGCCACCTCGTGGCCTGATAGAACAAAGAGGGGAACAGGGGACCAGAGCCTGGCTAGAGCTGCAGCTAGAAGAGTGGGAGGCCACCCAACAGGGGTTGTCCCTGTAGAGGAACACAGCCTCTGATGGAGAAGCAGTGAGGCAAGGAGCAGATGGGAAAAGAGTTACCCCCATCTTCTCCTCCTCCTGCCTTCTGATCTTCCATTGGTGCTCCCAGGATCAAACGCAATGAGAAACTAGAGAGCAAGACAGCGGGTGTAATGTATTCTGTCAAGTTTGCCCCCGAGGGTACAGAACAGAGCAGAGAATGGATCTGGGGGCAAAGGTGAAACGGCAGAGAAATCATGCCTCTGGTGCCAGCCCTCATGCTCTGGGAGAGGAGACCATTCCAAAAGCGTAGCCTTAGCCTCTCATTAGCTAATTCCCAACCAGAAAATTCCATCCCCCCTAGCCATAGTGCTTACTTCAGGACACACAACCCAAGCCAGGCGAATGAACCAGAAGAGAGATTTTCTAGAGACTTTTGGAAAAGAAGATGTCTCATTTCTCAAGAGAGCTACTGGCAGAAAGATTTCTTCCCCCTTCCTGCTAGACATGAATGAAGAAACAGGAGGCTCTAAAGCTGCTTCCAGCTATCTTGCAAACATGCAGGGAGTTAGTTTTAGGATAAAGCCACTACCACAGAAGAGAAGATGAGAAAATTGGTGCCACCACTGGGCCGCTGACATTCATCCTATTACTGTGGTTTTATTTATTTATTTAAGATTTTATTTATTTATTTGACAGAGAGAGATCACAAGTAGGCAGAGAGGCAGGCAGAGAGAGAGAGAGGAAGAAGCAGACTCCCTGCCAAGCAGAGAGCCCGATGCGGGACTCGATCCCAGGACCCTGAGATCATGACCTGAGCCGAAGGCAGCGGCTTAACCCACTGAGCCACCCAGGTACCCTACTGTGGTTTTTAGAACCAATACTGTCTTTAGTATTTATGTCAATTGAGGTTGGAGTTTCTGTCACTTGCAACCAAAAGCATCTTATGAAAGCCAGCAGGGTCATGCCTGGGTTCAGAGAATGCTGTCCTATTCAGTGCCTCCCAGACAATGGAGTCCCGGAGGGCAAGTCAAGCTCTGTTTGATGGGAGAACAGTACTCTAAGTGATAGTAAGACTATGAACAGGACCAAGTCCAAAATGCCTCAGGAGAGGCAGAAGCTGGAATCACAGAGTCAAGGGTTCCACATCCATTATAGACAGGATTGGGGAAAATACAGGTCAAGAGCAAATGAGGAAGGCCGAGTCATGGTGGTGAGTGTGTCTGTCTGCCAGGCTTGAAAGGCCCGGGGCAGGTTGGGCAGACAGTTTTGAATGAGGTCATCACAGTCTCTAAGCAGGAGGATACAGCTTTCTCAAAGATCCTTGAGAATACTGGACTGTTGAGGAAAACTGTGCTGCTGTGTTGTCAGCTTTCTTCATCATGACTCTTCGTAAGCTTTTGGGCTCAGCCTGTGATTTCAGTCAAAACCAAGTGAGCCACGGGGCAGAGGGAGGAGGACCAAGTTGTTCCCGGGCTGTAAGCAACTTTGTCACTTTGCTTTAAGCAGCAATACAAAATGTTCTCTGACAACTTCTTCCTTGGTTAGAGATTTTAATAATTCCTGTCCTTGATCATACTTAAAGGTGTGCTCTGCAGGCAGTGCTGGTGGTGAATAAGAAGGTGATGGTACTAGTTACATTTGTTGAGCACTTAATATATGCCTGACTCTAAGCCAAGCCCTTGATGTGCACTAATTAATTTCATCTTCACCACATTCTATGAGAAAGTTACTGTTATTTTTCCCAGGGGGCATGTGAGGGAAAGAAGTCACATGGGTTGAATTTTAAGTGATAGAAAAGTTCTAATCATTTGGTTCACTCTCTTGAACAAACTTTGAAATAGCACATATACATAGAAGAATATAAATATACACGTGTGTATATTATAAAGAATAAAGAAACACACCCCCACATGTCCACAACCACTTGGAGACATCGTGCTGATGAAGGCCCTGTGTATCTGTTCTGTGACCGAGCCCCTCACATCCTCTGTCCTTCAGGCAAACCCTTGGTTGAATTTAGTTTTTAGTGCTCCTTTGTTTTTCTGTATGGTTTTACTACCTATAGATCTGCCCAACCTATGTCAGACCTTTCAAGCTCACCAGACATATTGTTTAGATTTATGAGTTTTTGAACTTTGTAGAAATTGTATTATTGGGGTACCTGGGTAGCTCAGTTGTTAAACGTCTGCCTTCGACTCAGGTCATGATCCCAGAGTCCTGGGATCGAGCCCTGCATTGGGCTCCCTGCTCAGTGGGAAGCCTGCTTTTCCCTCTCCCACTTCTCCTGCTTGTGTTCCTTCTCTCGTGGTGTCTTTCTCTGTCAAATAAATAAAATCTTAAAAAAAAAAAAAAAAGAAATCGTATTATTCTGTATGTATCTTTAAAAATATATAACACGATGTGAGATTTACCCATGTGGACATAAGTAGCTCTGTTTATTCATTTTTCATTGAAATGTGATATTCCTTTTTATGACTACACCACAATTTACTTTCATTGTTGTGATTGTTGGACATTTGGGTAGGGGGTCCTTACTATTCCGATGTTGTCATCATGAACACTGTCGTACCTTCGGCCCATTGGCAAGCAGTTCTCCAGGGTCTGAAACTAGAGGGGGAGCATCCACTTGGTCGGGTCTGTGCAGCACTGAGTATCCTGGATATTGACTAGTTATTGACCAAAGTGATTGCACCACTTAGCACTCCCACAAGCTGTACAGGAGGGTTTCACGTACAGGGTCTCACTTACCTTCGGTGTCCCCCTCTAATTATGTTCTGCACAGTTGAAAAAACCAGGTCATTTATTCCATGTGCTTTCCCACAATCTAGATTTTGCAATTACTTTCCAGTATGTCAACCAGCATGTTCCACTGAACCCTCTGTTTTCTGGAAATTGGTGGTGAGATCTAGAGAATTGATCACATTTAGCTTTAGTTTTTTTTTTTATAAGAACACTTCAGATAATGTGGTATCCTTCCGTCCACCAGGAAGGAGATGATAGCTGGTTAACTGTTTCTTATAATGTTAGCAAAGGCCATTTATGATTATTGTCTAGATTCATTATTTAATTCTGGCATTAAAATATTACAATTCTATCACCCCCACTTCATTTATTAGCTGGGGTATATTTTTATTGACATATAATGTATTATTTGCCCCAGGGGTGTGAATCATCAGTCTTAGACAATTCATAGCACTCACCATAGCACATACCCTCCCCAATGTCTATAACCCAGCCACCCCATCCCTCCCCCACCCCCAGCAACCTTCAGTTTGTTTCCTGAGATTAAGACTCTCTTATGGTTTATCTTTCTCCCAGCTTGTTTTATTTTTCCCCCTCCCTTCCCCCCACATCCCCCACCCTGCCTCTCAAATTCTTCATATCAGAGAGATCAGATGATGATTGTCTTTCTCTGATTGACTTATTTCACTCAGCATAATACAGCTGGGATACTTCTATAAAGAAATCCTTTCCAGTGCACCTTGGTGGCTCAGTTTGTTAAGCACCCGACTCTTGGTCTTAGCTCAGGGGTCATGGGATTGAGCCCCAAATCAGGCTTGTGCTCAGAGTGGAGTCTGCTTAAGATTCTCTCCCTCTGACCCTCCCCCCTCCCTCTCTCTAAAAGAGAAATAAATATCTTAAAAAAATAAAAAGGAGGGATGCCCGGATGACTCAGTCGCTTAAGAGTCTGATCATTGATTTTGGCTCAGGCATGATCTCAGGGTGGTGAGACTGAGCCCTGAGTTCTGCTCTGCACTCAGCATGGAGTCAGCTTAAGATTTTCTCTCTCTGCCTCTGCCTCCACTTATGCTCTGTCTCAAAATAAATAAATAATATCTTAAAAAAAAAAAAAAGAAAGAAATCCTTTTCCTCATTGACTGATATTCTGAGATTGAATTTGTAAACAGATTCAGTTAGCCTGATGCTTTCCCCTTATTTATCAGTTTTCAAAATAACAAATTGGTTTCCAATCTTCTAGATATGACCAGTGAATTTTTAAAATTATTATCTTCTCATTTGAAATATATTTAGTATTTCAGACCATTGTAGTTAAACCTATTGACGTTCAACTGTCCCATCACTGACCAGTGGGAGCCTCTCTTTAAGTTGGCCTGTATGTCTTCTTGACTCATCTGCAACACTCTTCAGCAGCTTCCTAATTTTCTGGTATAACAAGCGCCAGATTGATTCATACATTTTATGTCATAGACCTGGAATCAGTCGTCTCTCCAAAATCCTAGAAAAAGGTATTAGATGCGACAACCTAAGTGCTAGGGGCTGTTACTTGTTTGTTGTTAAAGATTATTTCTTGGGACATCTGGGTGGCTCAGTGGGTTGAGCCTCTGTCTTCGGCTCAGGTCATGGTCCTGGGATCGAGCCCCGCATCGGGCTCTCTGCTCAGAGGGGAGCCTGCTTTCTCCTCTCTCTCTCTGCTTGCCTCTCTGCCTACTTGTGATCTCTGTCTGTCAAATACATAAATAAATAAAAAATCTTAAAAAAAAAAGATTATTTCTTGTTCTTGGGTTGGTCATTGCTTACCCTTGGGTATCATTGGCTTAAAATTTTTTTTGTCACATTGGTATGTTTAAAATGGTATTACCTTTAATTTGCTATTGAGTTTGAACATCTCCTACATGTTTACAGACTCCCCATACCACTCACCATTTATAATTCCTTTGTGGTGAAAGGCCTGCTCATAAACTTTAATTTGAGGCAAGTTAAAGGTTTTCTAGTATTAAACTAACCTTGATCATAGGTATTTTACTTTTCTTTTTTTTTTTTTAACTTGAGAGAGGGAGTGAGAGAGATAGCACGAGTGGGGTAAGGGGCCGAGGGAGAAGCAGACTCCCCATTGAGCAAGAAGCCTGAAGCGGGGCCGGAGTTCCAGATCATGACCTGAGCTGAAAACAGCTGCTTCACCAACTGAGCCACCCAGGTGCCACATATTTTACTTTCCGTACACTCATAGATTTAGTCTGCTAATAAATGATTGAGAATTGCTGCATTTATGTTCCCAGATGAGATTGTTGTATAATATTTCTTGTACAATTCTCAATTTGACATATTAGCTTTAACATTCGTTGGGGTGTTCCTTCTTTCCTCCTCCTCCATCTTGCTCCCCCTCATCTTTTTCCTCCTCTTCCTGTCCTTCTCTTTCCCTTTCTTCTCTTAAGACTCTGCATAACCATAATGGAAATGTTGTGATCCTTGGATGTTGGTTAGAATTTACTGATGTTTTCTTTGTGGGAAGACAGAACGCACAACCCCTGATTAAATTCATTTCAAGCCTATAAAAATAACCAGGCTTCCTGTTCTTAAATCAGAGTTAGAACATTAGACTTTTTTTTTTGAAATTTGTCTATTTTGTCAAAACCTACGGCGTAACAGCTATGTCTGTAATCATAGGTCCCATGTGATGTCAAGCCCACTCCTGGCTGGCGCTGCCCACCAGTCCTCTCCCTGTCCCTCCCCAGCCCTTCTCCATCTCAGGAAAGCCAACCCTCTTCTTCCAGTGGCTCAGGCCACAAGACTTAAAATCACATTTGATTCTCTCTCTCTTGCAAGCCACTTCCAGTCAATCAGGACATCCCGGTGGCCGTTTTTGCCATCTCCATTACACCAAGTGTCTCAGTCTGCGTGGGTGACTCTAGCAAACTCCCAGAGACCGGATGACTTATAAAGAATAGAAATTTCTTTCTCAACAGTTCTGGAGGATAGAAGTCCAAAACCAAGGCACCAGCATGGTTACTTTCTGCAAACCAGCCCTCCTCCTTGTTCGTGGCTAGTATCTTCTGGCTGGGTGTTCACATGGGGAAAGGGGCTAGGGACCTCTGTGGGGTCTCTTATAGGAACATGATTCCATTCATGAGGGTTATGCCCTTATGGCCCAAGCACCTCCCAAAGGCCCCCACCTTCTAATACCGTCATACTTGGGGGTTAGGATTTCAACATGTGCATTTGGGAGCGATACAAACACTCAGATTATAGTCCCAAGCTGTCTAGACCATCGTCACTTCTTGCTTGGTCTGTTGTATTAACTGGTTCTCTGGCTTCTGCTCTTGCTCCCCTATTGTCTGTTCCCCATACAACACTCTAAGTAAGCCTTCTGAATGTGAACTCAATCTTCAGTGTCTTCTCAGCTCTTTAGAACCAATTCCAAGTCACCCATATGGCCAACAAGATGCTCTGTGGTCTGCCCCTTGCCCCAGCTGTCTCTTGGATTCTATCTTCTGTATTCTTCTTTTACTTAGACAGAACTGGTTTAGGGCTCTTATGTTTTTGATTCCCTCCTTTGAAAGCACTTCCCTTTAATCACTGCATGGATCACTCCTTCATGTCTTTCAAGTCCTGCTTAGTTAGATGCTCTGTCACCAGAGTCCTTCCTTCACCAAACTATAGAAAATTCTACTCCTATCCAGTCACTTATCATCATCCTCATCCTTATTTATTTTTCTCCTTAGCATTCATCATTACCTGATACACACACACACACACACACACACACACACACACGGTCTGTCTTCCATGGTTAGAATATAATCTCCCTGGAGGCAGGGCTGACCTATCTTGTCCATTGCTCTATTTTCAACATCTAGCTCACAGCCCAGCACATGGTATATGTTCAATAAATCTGTGATGAATGAAAGAATGTGTGCAGGTTGGCCTGAAGTTACAAATTCTCAGGGAAAGTCACTACTTTCCCTTTTACCTGGAGCCATAGCTCTGCCTTCATATGACAGTTTTCTTCTTGCTTTTGCTATCACTCCCCCTTTTCCTGAAGGTATAGGTAGCCCTTTGGATATTTAACTTAGTTCATGGAGTTAGGATGGCAAAAGAGAGCGTCTGCTTTTTGACTTGATACCTTTTAAGGGCCCAAGGCTTCGTTTCTATCTTCCTGAGCAGTGAATATCAGCAAATGTCCCTGGCATGGCTTCACCACTTTTAGAAAATTCTGATTTTCTTGCTCTTACTTCATTTTTTTTATAGTGTTCTGAGGATTCCCCTTACTTTCTTGTGAGCTTAACTATGCATTTCAACTAAATAATGTTTATTTTATTTTGCATTTTAGGGAAAGATTTCAGAGGATCTGGTTTACCATATTCTTGAATATGACACTTTTCAAACTTCCCAAGTTTTTTGTGCTGTGCACAGCTGTGCAACAGAGTGGCTTACCCAAGGTCTCACCATCAATAAAATCCCTGAGACAACACCTGGGGCTCCTTACCTCAGAGGCAGTACTTTCCTTCCACGTTGGGCTGGTGGGTGCCTTCTTTTCTTTGCAGGGATTAATAGAACAGATATTTCTAGTCTGATGAGTCTCTGTACAGAGAAGACAAACAAGAGGGAAGATAATAATAACACAACAGTCTCCAGTTCCAAGGAACTTGTCATAGCCACTGAGGCTGTAGAAGCCATTCGTAAATATGAAAGGGGAAGTAGCTCTGGGAAGGAGAGCTAATTTCAGCACCAAAGTTCTTGTTAGAAGATGCTCCTTTTGCTTTTTCTTTAGAAGTCAGATACAAAGGACTCGCTTTCCTTAGGATTTCTGCTCTAATATAAGCCTGGAGGCCATGTCTTTTCTAGCTCTGGCAGCTCATATAGGCTGTGCCTTGGGAGGCTGCCAGCCAACATGGAAACAGTAGTATCTTGATAAATTGTATTGCAGATTTTTATAAAATTATTATTGGCTCTAGTGAAATAGTGTAGCTGGAAACAGCTGCAGGTTGGACTGCTCAGAATACTATGCAAATCAGTTGAAATGTGAGTTCAGTCAGTCAATCAGTTTTGCTTCATGTGATGCCAACTGATTTTTTTTTTTTTAAACCTTATTCGTCTTATTGAATTCACTGACTTTAGGCCCAAATTGACTTAATTGCATGGATCCTTTTGACATATTGTAGACAGTGATTGCTCTGTTGGGCCATCATCAAAGGCAACAAATAATGCCATGAGTGTTGGTGGACATCCCCAGCTGGTAGATGGCTTGTTACCATTTTCCCTTGCAAAACAACCTCATGCTGCCAAACTAGCAGTTAGTGTATTTAAAGAGCATGTGAATAATAGGCAGCAATGTGTTCTGTCCAGTGAATTAAAGTTTAATGTATGACACAAAGCCATTGGATCGGTTAATCTAGTACAAGTTTTTGATAGACAAAGTTATGATGACTTTCAAAACATAGGCAGTGAACTATTCTGAATACCTGTTTTAATAAACACCATTAAATTATGTTTTCTAGAAGTATTGTTATGATACATATTTGAAAATCTCACTTACCCAGAGGTGGTAAGAGTTAATACTTTAGTATATCTCCTTCCAGTCTTTTTTCCATACATTTTTTTACTAATTGAGGTGATACTATATCCTGGTGTGATTCCCCTTCCCCCTATTAACAATTTGTATGCTGATGGTTTTTCTTTCCCCCCGTGGAACATGATGATTCAAATATGTCCCCATGTTACCAATTCTTCAAAAATATTTTTAATGGTGATGTAGTATTTCATTGTATGAATGTAGAATAGTTTACTTAAATATTCTATTTCGGGTTGTTTTTTGTTATAAATAGTACTTAAATGGACATCTTTGTATATGAAGTTTTTTCCTGTATCTTAAATTAGTTTCTTAAACTAGCACCCTATAATTATAGTAGAATTATTTAGTCAAAAGTTATAGATTTTTTTTTTCAGACTTCTGAGACAAACAACCAAATTGTTTTCCTGAAAAGATGTCCTTATTTATATTGATTCAGACAGAGCACACAAGAATTTGTCTCACCATAGTTAGGCCAGTATGGAATGTTTTATCCAAAACAATTTACCACTTGAATTGATGAAAATTATAGCTTTTTAAATTTATATTCTTCTGATTATTCTTAGGACAGAATATATTTTTCTTATGTTTATTAGTTATTTTTCAAAGAGGGGGTGAACTACTCTTTTGAAACCCTTTATCCATTTAGAATTGGTATCTCACTACTTTGTTCTAGATTTGTATGCAATCTAATATACTAATCACATTAAGTTTTTGTCTTATATATGGTAAATATTGTCAGCTTATTATTTATTTATTACTTATTTTATTATTTATTTATTATTATCAATTTATCTATTTTTGTGTTTTGATGTGTCAAACCTCTACTTTTTAAAAAATAATTTATTTATTTATTTGACAGACAGAGATCACAAGTAGGCAGAGAGACAGGCAGAGAGGAGGAAGCAGGCTCCCCACGGAGCAGAGAGCCGGATGTGGGGCTCAATCCCAGGATGCTGGGATCATGACCTGAGCCGAAGGCAGAGGCTTTAACCCTCTGGCTTTAACCCAGGCACCCCAAACCTCTACACTTTATGGATTCATATCTATCATCCCTTTGTAATTTTTTACATTAAATTTAAGTTTGGGACCCAGAAATAGATGGAAAGTTAAGTCATTAACTACAGTGTTTATTTCTAACAGTATTATTGAGGTGTGATTGACAAACCATCTATTCATTTCAATGGTACACAATTCAATGACTTTTTAGTAGATTCACAGAGTGGTGCAAACCTCACTCCAGCCCACATCTGAACCTTCTCATCACCACAGAAGACATTTCCTGCTCACGTGCAGTCATTCCTTATTCCTATTCCTAGTCCTGGGCAAGCACGAATTTACTTTCTACCTCTATGAATATCCCTATCCCAGATGTTTCATATAGAGGAATTCTTACAATATACAATTTTTTTGTGACTGGTTCTTTTCATAGTGTAATGTTTTCAAGTTTCAGCCAGGCCGTAGCACATATCAGCACTTCAGTCCTCTTCGTGGCCCATCGATGGATACCCCACATTTGGCTTGTCCATTCATCCACTGATGGGCGTTTGGCTTGTTCTACCTTTTGACTGTTACGAATAAAGCTGCTACGAACATTCATATACAAGTCTTTGTGTAGAGACATATTTTTATTTCTCTTGAGGAGATACCTAGGAGTGGAGTGGCTGGGTATACGGTAAATTTATGCCTAATTTTTTTTTTTCTTAGAGATTTATTTATTTATTTGAGAGAGAGAGCTCAGGGGGGAGGGGCAGAGGGAAAGAGAGACTCTGCTGAGCACAGAGCCAGACAGAGGCTGGGTTCTATCCCACAGCCCTGAGATCATGACCTGAGCCGAAATCAAGACACTTCATCGACTGAGCCACCCAGGTGCCCCAAATCAATGCTTAACTTTTTAAGAAGCAACCAAGTATTTTCCAAAGTGGCTGTGCCATTTCATGTCCTCATCAGTGGTGTTCCAGCTTCTCCACATCCTCGCCGACACTTGTCCTTGTCCCTGCAGTCTTTGTACACTGCATTCCTTCCCTTGTCTCTACTGCACTCTGCTCCATAACCTAAGCTAAGGATAGAAAATAATTTTGCCTTATCAAACAATTTTTTGCCATGACTTATTATGTTAAACCCATATTCCAATGAAGAATTTTTATGGTGTTTTTCTCCCAAGATCTCCTGTTCACATTCTTCAACATAAACTTCATCTTTTTCCTTCTCACTCAAACAAAACAAGCATTTCCCTGAAACTTGGTCCGATGCAACCTTAGGATAAACTGATGTAATGATTCAAGTGGTCGATGACTGCTTTAAATCTTTTTGAAAGTAGGAAAACTAAAAACCCTTTTTAAAAATCCTACCACCAAGTGTGTTTAAGCTCAAATGAGAATGTTTATCTTCAAAATATTTAGCTTGAATATTTTAATGAAGTTATCCCTCATGTCGTTTCGGGGACTGTTCTTTTGAAATTGCATTGCAGAGCCCGGGGCATATTCTTTTGGGTCTCCCTTGTTGGTTACAATATTTATGGCAGGGAAAATTTGTTTTTAGAAAGAGCACAAAGTCATTTGGAACCAAACATACACAGTAAGGTGAGCGTGCGCACACACACACACACATACACACACACACGGTTGCATTTTCTGTGTTTCCTAGATTAAACTAGAAAACAACTTTAAAAACAGGACTATCAATGTTTTTAAGTGATAACACTATTAAACAAGAGAATAATCTTCTAGAGTGCCATCTTTAAAGATAAAAACATTCAAACAGTTGTTCAAGTTCTAGCCTATTTGTTTAAACATTGATCCCACTATTTGATAATGACATTTCATTTCAAAGTTAACTTTGATAATTCCAAGTTCAAGTTTTGTTCATACTGAAAATGTTCCCATAAGAGGTTCTAATTGCAAAGCTGGGTGTGTATGGGAAGAAGAGGTCCCTACGTTGTTTTCAGCTCCCTGCTTAGCCCGTAATGAGTTTCTGCTCTCAGTGGCACCTTGTGTCGAACTTGGTGAATACCGTGCTCGTCTGTGCTCGTTACAGGCTCCTTTGGAATGCTAGTGGTTCCTGTTTCTTACAAACTGCTTGGAAAAATCTTTTTTCTTTGGTTTACTGGACTTCCTCTCACTGTACCTATATTCAAGATGTTGGACTGACAACATCAAAGCTGTCTTGACGTCTGGAAAAGAAACTTTCAGAACTGAGTAGGAACACAGATGGAACAGCCTGGCTGTGGTGTGAAGGTGATAGAGGGAAACCCAAGGAGTCTAACTCTACTGCCTGACAGAGCAGAGTGGAGCATCCTGGATTGTGAGCTCTTTGATGTGCTGTGTGGTTTCTACACCTCCCTGGGCCTCAGTTTCCTCACCTGTAAAATGGATACAAAATGAAAATGTTTTTTCTCACAAGTTGTGGCAAAATTGAAATGTAATGATACTCAGCACGGTCTGTTGCACAAATCAAGCATTTAGGTGATGTAACTTTTATTGCTGTCATCATATCAGTCATTGTCATCAACTTTCTAGCCCCTCAGCACCTGCCACAGGACCTGTTTCTTAAGAACACGGTAAATGGTACCTTGTATTACTGTCATCCTTGTATTTTTGCCATCACTTAGCCCAGAGCCTAGCAGAGAGCCAGTGGCCAATGAATGAATATTAAGTGAAAAAAATCCACATTAGCTCGCCAGACATAATTTGTATTTTATATTCAGAAAAATTTGTTATTTTTTTTTAACAAATCAAAATCTTCCTATTCTGCCATGTGCTCTGAGAGAGAGACAGTTGTGTGTGATTGTTGAGCTGGACCCCTTGGGTTCAAATCCTGCCTGTGGGACTTGGGAAAGTGACTTACCCTCTCTGTGCCTCTGTTTGTTCATCTGTAAAATAATAGTGCCTTCCTCACAGGGATGAGAGACTTTATACATGTAAGTAATTAGAATGATGACTGGCAAATAGTACGGGACATGTAAGTATGTGCTGGGCAAGGGAAGACCTTTAAGAAGGGATAAAGGAGCGTCTCTCCTCAGAGAAGCTCTCTCATCTTCAGGGATCCAGGCATGCCTATGTGGTGGGCAAGAGGATGAAGGAAAAGCCAATTGTATGTGAAGGACTAAGCATAGAAACATGCACATAGTTAACAACCAGCTCTCTGAGAGAAAGCAGTTCTGATTTTCCAATTTCTGTGGTGTAAATATTCCTACCGTGGCCAATTTCAGGGCACCATTGTGATATTCCTAAATGTGGCACTGGGAAAAGATGCTCACAGTTGGCTCTTGGAGGTTGATCTGGCAGGCTCCAGGGCACTACTGGGTAGAAGCTTCAAGACTGCAGAGGAGAACACTACATATTGACCATACGGACTGAGTGCTTTACAATGCCGCTGGTTGGAGGGTTCTTCCTGGATTTGGGGACAAGATGGTAGGCTAGAGGGAGGGGCCACTTTCTTTATACAATTTGTTGCTTTAGAAAAAAAAATCCCTTTATCACTTGATCCCTAAATTCTTTCAATAATTCAGTTTCTCTGACCATTCAGTCCTTGACCTTGAGACTGCCAGTGGGTAGGACCATGACAAAAACGATTTAGGTTTGTTGAGTTTCAGAGAGATGGAAGAGAAACCAGACCCACTTTGCCTTCTAATGTAGTCTTCAGACATTTCAGGGAGAAGGAACCGCATCAGAATCGTAGGCCCACACTCTCTGGGATACGTTAAGAAAGCACTGAAACTCACCATTTCTCATATTTTCCACAATACAATGGGTAAAATGATATGGTGCTAGTCCCCACTTCTATTCAACAACAATTTCTTGTGCCTGCCTGCCGGGGGCCTGCTAGGATCAACCATGTGACCAGATCCCGCCAGCGAAATGTGAGAGGAAATGCACATTACTTTGGAGCCCAGCACTGATTTGCTGGAGGGAACACTCAGCAAGCATCAGCAGATGCTCTCTCCCTCTGCCACAAAAAGCAGCCTGTTCCATGATGGCCACTCTGTCAGTGTAGATCTGCCACGGGGTACATCCCCCAGCTGACTCATGAGAGAGCAAGCAAGAAATACATATTTGTTGTGTTAATCCACTGACATTGTGGGGGTACATTAGGGAGCACAGCTTATCCTATCCTGACATAAGAATCAGATGTGAGAATCAGATGTAATTATAAATGTTGGATGGCAATGTTCTGACAACATTAAAGCACTTCACCCAGGGAAGGAATTAGCATCTCTCAATTAGCAAGAGGGTAGAAGATTTTGACAAAACTCCTTCTCGGAAAATTCCTTGCAATTATTTCTTTGAAGTAGAGCTTGAACTCCAAGGAGCTATATCAGATCTTTACACTAGGTCAAATTTGCTGTCAGCTTTCCTGGCCCTAACCTGGAGAGCAGTCAGCTTGAAGCCTTTGGGGTTAAAGTTTCTGGAAGTGTTAATGAGGAGGGAAAAGATGTTTTATAGTTGTTTAGGAATAGGCACAGTGGGGTGCCTTTGTGGTTCAGTCAGTCTTGGGTCAAGATCCTGGGGTCCTGAGATGGAGCCCCCTGTTGGGCTCCCTGCTCAGTGGAGAGTCGGATTCTCCCCCTGCCCCAACCCACCCCTCCACCCTGCTCATGTTCTCTCTTTCTCTCATAAATGAATAAAATCTTAAAAAAAAAATAAAGGGAATAGAAAAAATGATCATAGAATCTTAAAAAAAAAAGGAAATAGAAAAAATGATCATAGAACAATAGCATCTCCTTTAGTAAAGACTGACAGTAAGAATGGCCATTTTTGGAAGGCTTGTGTACGAGGACTTCATATATAATATAATATATTATATAGAACTTTATATATAATATTGCCAGAACTTTATATATGATAATGTCGAAGTTCTGCACCAGCTTGCCCCCTTTCCAGAAAATGAAGTCTTCCCAAAGATCATATAGAAAGAAAACACTGGTGCAGGAATTCAAAAGAGGTCTGGTTTAGAGTCTGTCTTGGTTAGGTTTTCCTAACTCAGGAGACCCTGAGACAAAAATTTAAGTGCAAATAGTGTATTGGGCTGTGGAAAGTAATCCAGGAGAGGGAAGGCAGCCAAAAAAGGTTGCATTATTATATCGGCTAATACAATGGCAATTAAGTTTTAATCTCCAAAAGAAAAAGCAAAAAACTCATGACCCCAAATTAGCCCACCCAAGAGCTGAGGGAGCTGGGGTATTTATACACTGTTGTCATTGGTTGAATGCCTAGACTGGGGAACAAACACCCTCGGATGCAGAGATGTAGACCCTAACAATTGGAAGCCATCTGGAATGCATGATTGTCCTAGGGTTGTGGGTGGAGATATGGCAGCATTTGCTCTAGCTATAAAGCCTGAGGTCTGCCCACCACTCTACCCTGCTCTACTCCCTTGGTCCCTGAGTTATGGTAGGCTCCGGGCCATGCTTCCTCTACCCCCAATCCCCAGGCTTCTCTAAGGTCAGGGAAACCCTTCTGTGGTTCCTATGGGTGATAGCTAGAGGACAGCTAGTGTCCAGCAAGTAGAGGAGAGAGCTCTTGGATGAAACTACTTTAAATGGCACTAATGGAATCCTTCCTAGAGTATGTGTGAGAATGAGTACATGCAGCATTCTTGGAACAGTGTCTGACCCACAGTAAATACACAATAAATGTGGCGATGGTGTGGAGGACAATGGACTGGGCAGGAGAGGATGAAGAGAAGGAACAACAGAAAGGGAGGAAGGCAGGAAGGATGAGAAGAAGAGGAGTGGCAGGCTGCCTGGGGGGCTCAGTCTGTTAAGCCTCTGCCTTCGGCTCAGGGTTCTGAGATGGAGCCCCTCATTGGGCTTCTTGCTCAGCAGGGAGCCTGCTTCTTCCTCTGCCTGCTGCTCCCCCTGCTTGTGCGCTCTCTCCTTCTCTCTCTCTGACAAATAAATAAAATCCTTCAAAAAAGAGAGAGGTGGAAAAGCTCTTGTCACAATGCATCATTCATGCTGTCCATATCAGCAAACTTCTCTCTGCTTTCCTCTGGGTTTGAGGGAGGGTGATACACTCCTTTATCAGCCAAAGAGCCCGAGATCCCTTCCTATGACATCTCCAGTCATATTCCTGCCCAAGGTTACCCTCCTGATGGTGCCCCCTCTGAAAAGATGGGACAAACCTCTCGGGGCTGAAATTCTGGGCTTTAGGGCAGCTGAGGATGGGGTGGCCTTTCCAAACAGCTTCTTGCATTGAGCCCAAGGCGTGGAATATAATGTTTGCTTATGTGTAATACCAGTTTAGACTGCCCTGAAAGTGTGTGCATCTGTGTGTGTGTGGATGCGTGTGTGTGTATGTGTGTGTGTGTGTGTGTGTGAGAGAGAGAGAGAGAGTACACACATGTGTTTCACTTGCAGAATGTATGGAATTATAGACTTTCTGGAAACTAATTGCTCTAGAGAAGGACAAATGCAGTCATCATTTCCTATTTGCACCATAAGCTGAGGGAGAGAAGCAATGGCTTGAATCACAGAGCAGGGGTTTCAGATGAGATACAAGGGGAAATTTATTTTTCAGATGAATTGGATAAACCCTGGAATGGATATTCAAGGGGAATTTGGAAGCCTCTTTCTCTGGGAGCTTTTAAAAATAGGGTAGACACTCATCTCTCTGAGCTAGGTGAAGCCAGATCCTATCTGGAGATGGTATGACGGGCTGGGTTCTGGCTGGGAGCAGAGGAGAAAGGCATCTCCTTTCTACCGAGGTCTACGGACTGAGCCTTCACCTCACTTTTCAGAGCATTTCAGTATTACTGACTTTCTCTGACTGAAAAAAAAAAATCACCAATGTTCATTATTTAAATTTCAGAGAAAATGTAAAAAAGAAAAACTAAAAATCAAATAAAATCCTATACTCCGAAGGTAACCTAAAATGGTTTCTTTATATATAATCTGTATACATCTATTCTTTCTGACACAATTCTGTATAATTCTGTAATCTAGCTTTTCTACTTAGTATGTTGGGGATTCCTTTTCATGTCCATAAACACTGCTCTCTATCATGCTTGGCTGTAAAGCCTGGTTTATATGGTTAAATACATATTTAACCAGCTCCCCCTGTAGAGGTATACCTTGTTACACCTGGAAGTCCTCGCACATATATCCTTTTGGAATTGTCCAGTTATTTCTTCAAAATAAATACTTGGAAGTAAAAGAGGTGAGTTAAGGGTTTGCCTGTTTAATATTTTCCCACCTGTTGCTAGATTTCCCTCCCAAAATATCATACTGCTTTAAATTTCCATCAGTAATATTTGAAAGAGTGTATTTCCCCCTTTTCTAAAGAACACTGGCTACTCTCAGTATTTTGATAGACATTTCTTTGAGTCTTCGAGAGGTTGAGGTTTTCAATGTTCTTAAGTATCTATATTTCTTTTGTTCCTTGCCTTTTGTGCCCTTTATCCATTTTTAATGGGGAAACTTGACAGACACATACATGTAGGCAAAGACATGTGTAATGCAGATTATATCTGTATCTTTATATGTATGTGCCATTTTCCGAGTTGTAACTGTACTGAGTATGGATGTGCTGTATGGAAGTCTGCTACCTACATCATTCTTTGGGCTCCATTCGTGATGACTAGAGCGCAGTGAATTTCTGGAATCCTGGTCGTAACTGCGTCACCTGCTTCTGGACCAGATCTCTCAAGTCACCAAGGAGTATGAGGCAGAGAGTGTGACTGGGTAGGTAAGAATGTGCATACATGATCAGTGTATATTTTAAAGAGTCAGGTCAAGCGTTCCCTGTCATCGAAAGAAGTCAGAGCCCCTGGGCTTGTCAACAGAACATCAACTTAGTCTTCAGCACATGGAGCATGTGGTGGTGGACAGACTGGGAGATGAGGGACAGAGGGAAAAAGGGGATGGTGGTCTCTCAGGGCCGGTCCCCCTGTTTCCCTCCATCTAAAAGTAGCAGCATCTGCCCCTTCTCACTTGCCTGCCTCCTCCCTCCCATTCCCACAAAGAACACATTAAGAGGCTTAACTAACCAGGCTGTTGTTGATTCTCTCCTTTCTTTTCCACTGGGCCAACAGGGGGGATGCAAACACTTTTCATAATTGTGACGTAGGGCAAGGAAGACCTAACAACACATGGACAAGGTAGACAGGGGGAGGAACAGGGCAGTCTCCCTGGGGTGGGTCTGCTTCTGGGGAGGTCCACCCAGCAGGAGGTATAGTGGAAATAGAACTTGTCATGCTTTATCACAGAAGATGGATCTAGAATGAGGACTGCATCCTAGTTTTTCTGACTTCAGCTCATCTTTGTTCATTCCTTGTAATTTTAGCTGTCTCGGGTTGCAAGTTTTGTAAGTTTTTGACAAGAGTATCTTGTTCATTTCTCTCAGAATAAAATCCAGATTCCTAACCCTTAACGTATTACATCTGCCACCTCTCCTACCCCATTTCTTACCCCATTCCACAAATCATTCAAGTCCACTTGCTCCTGGAACAAGCCAAGTGTGTCCGTGCCCCAGGGCTGTTGCGCTTGCATTTGTCTTGTTGTAATGCCCTTTCCCCACACATCCACATTCCTTACTCTCCTCCTTCAGGTCTCTGCTCCAATGTCACCTTATCTTAGTGGCGCAGAGAGGTCTTTGGCAGCAGCTCTTCTGTCTGGGAAGTCTGTCTCAGAGAGCAGGGCCCAGACATCGGGGAGGGTTCCTGAGTTGAACTCCAGGCTGGGGCAGGGCTGACTGACAGGATGAAGGCGAAGCTAGCTTTAGCAGTGTACAGACCCAAGCAACTCACCAGGGCAGGGACGTGGCCCAGTTCAATAACTGGGACTGGATTCCCTTTAGTCCTCCACGCCTACCTGTCTGCTGCTGAGCCGGTCCCACCCACGAGCAGCATCTCTCGTCCCTGGCCTCCTCTGGTCTCGTGCTCAGAACCCCATTTCCCCTGCTTCCCAACCTGTTCCTGAACCCCTCATTCCTTGTGCCCCCTTACCCTTTCCCCTTCCGTACTGATACTCACACCCCTCCTCACCCCATTCTGGAAAATCTCCTTTCCCCTCCAGGTGTATTGTGGGTCCAGAACCCACATTAGGGAGTAGACATTGTCAGCTGCTGCTGTTTTGGGAAGTCCACTGGTTCAATTTTTCCAGAACATCATTCCATCAAGTCTTGGCCATGCTAATGTGAGCCTGTGTCTTCCACTTGGGAGCTCACTAGTCGACCAAGGAAGGGTTTTTCAGAAAGCTGCCAATCTCTAAGTACTAAAGCCCCCCAGATATGACAATCCGTTTAGGAGATTAGGGAAGGAGGGTAAGAAGAGAGAGGCTTAGGCATTATCCATCTGCCAGGATGACAGGCATCTCCTCAACTAGGAGAGAAGAGAGTGATATCAGAGAAAGACTGAGGCAAGGGTAACCTATACACAGCACTTTGGTCAGCTTGGGTAAAAACTTGTCCATTATCTAAAGAGCTGGTGGAACACATGCATGGTGGGGCCTGGTTTGTTTCTTTAAAGATTTCCAGGTAACTAGTGGCCTCACTTTGCTCGCTACTTGATTGTTGTGTGTGTGCCAGGCATTGCGGCAACATGGGGGGGGGGGTACGAGATGAGGCCCTTATGGGCAGTGATGGAATGGATCCGTCAATGTAATCAAAATGCCTAAACTAATAACGTGTGACAGCCCTTTCCATAGGATAGCAAGACAGTTGCTTGAAAAGGGGAAAATTTAACCCATCAATAGGATGTTCTGTCTACACAGTGCTCGATCATCAGACTGGTTTGCTTTTCCTGAATTGATGCAATTTAATTCGTATTGTTGTTTTTGCACCATATGGACAGCCAAGCACATTGTCTCTTCAAGCGCAATCCAGGTATCTCCTGTTTTGGGAAGGCTGTTTCAAGTTCAATTCCTGAACCCCCACCCAGACCTCCTGGATCAGGATCTCTGGTTCCTAGGTTTTTCTCAGGCAGCTGTTCCCACCCTGTCTGCATGTTAGAATTGCCTGAGGAGCTTTAAAAAATAATAATAAATTTATTTATTTCACATAGAGAGAGAGAAGAGCAACAGGCTCCACACTGAGCAAGGAGTCCGATGTGGGGCTCCATCCCAGCAACCTGGGATTATGACTTGAGCCAAAGGTCGATGCTTAATGACTGAGCCACCCAGATGTCCCCTACCTGGGGCACTTACAAACAGCCCAGGCTGTACCTCACAGCAAGGACTTTAAACCACTGAGCCACCTAGGTGCCCCACACACCAAGGACTTTAGAAGCTCCAGGTAGAAGTGGCAAGGAGAGAACCCAAGCATCCATGTTTTAAAGTCTTCCAGGTGGTTCCACCATGCAACCAAGGTTAAGAAGCGGAGTTAAGTGGCATGGGATGAGACAGACGTCAAGATCTTTTAGAAGCTTACTGTGGGATTCTAATAGAGGATTTCTAATAAAAACCCCAGAGCCTGCGCTCAGGCCAGGTGCCTTCCACACGAAGAGCCTGGGAGCCTTCTTCCTAAGATCACTGTCTGTGACAGTACGGCTCATGGTGAGTTCTGGCCCAGGGAACGAAGGCTACTAGTCCTGCATCTGTGTGTTTCTAACACAATGTCAGAAGACTCCACTGCCCACATCCTCAGGCCCTGATATTTTTCTTGGTGGCTTTCTCAGTCTTCTTGCGGTTGTGCTGGGCTGGGCTTCCAGCCTTCCAACACCCAGGAGCTGGCCTCCTGCATCTTCCCATCCCATCTGCTTTCCTGGGTACTCATGGGCATCGGTACTATGCATCCCAACCTGGCCACCGAGATCAGGAGGCAACCACAGTTCTGGCTGTCGTGGGTAACAAAATCCTGAACTCTCTTCGGGACACTCTCCCACCCAGGTGTATTAAACGCTTCCGATGTGCTGCTTTGGACCACGGCTTAAGGGGAAAACACACGCCACCAGCCCCACGGTCAAGGCGGCACAACCCAGGCTTGGCATTCTTCTCTGGGGTCTGAATACCCCACTCTCCTGGAGCTGGGAAAGGATATCGGCTCTCAGGAAATCCCACATCTTGTTACTCACCAAGTTTGAGAAAACTTTTTGTTTTTACTCTTTGCTGCCAACTGTGGAAGGGTGATTCTGAACCACACGTTATAGGTACCTGAGGAGTTAGAAAAGCTCTCCATGCTGGGTCACATTCAGGTCGGTTACATCAGATCTGTGAGTGCAGCCCGGGTTGAAGATCACTGATCCAGGAGCCGTAGAAGATGGTGGAGCCAGAAAACGAGTGTTTTGCGAGTATCCCCTCCGTCCTAGGCAATTTGCCTAGTAGTAGCTCACCGCTACTGAGGGCTTACTGTGTGTAAGGTGTTGTTTTAAGGTTTCTTGAAATCTATTGGCTGCTATTAAAACAGTCTTCTGAGGAATGATCTCCATGTCTCAATACAAAAACTGAGGCTCGGAGCAATCACAGAGCTCATGGGTGGTAAAGCTCAGCGTCAGATCAAGGCAGTGCACTTCCAGAAATCTTGCTCTTGATGGCTACATTTTGCCGCCTCACAGTAACCCTGGCTATTAGGAATGGAGGAAGTAACTCAGAAAGGCTTTAGAACCACACAGATGATTTCTTATTCATGCTGTCTCCTCTGTGAGGGGGGCATGAGGATAGGGAGTAGTGGGAGGGGGAAGGGAGAGCTCGGCTCCGCAGAGTCACCCAGGAACCCAGCTGAAAGAGGTTTCACCATCTTGTAAACTGCACCATCTGGGAAAACGCCCTTTCTCAATCCCCTGGACAAGGGGAGAAAGAGATGTGATCATCACACATGGGCTCATCACGTCAGCCGGAAGTCACGTACCTGTCATCTCCGCTCATACTTCATTGGCTACAACTGGTCACATGACCTGTCCCCGGGAGGCGGTTGTTATGTGTACACAATGGGGAGCAAATGCAACACCTGGTAGCATTAATTTCCGTACCACATTCCATGTAGTGGCTGTTGTTCCCAGCTCAAGACGCAAATTTAGAGACATTAAGACAAGGTGCCTCATGAGACAAAACTTTGAGTCGGCCTCACACTCTGGCTTTCTCCCTTGAATTCTGTTTTTTACCCCAAATGCAACGGGAGGGAAATCACTACCTCATTTAGTGTTTATTTATCCTTGAGTGCATCGAGTAAGTGCTGAACACCGCCACCCAATGTAAGGTAACGCTAGAAATTCCTTAGCTGTAAATATAGATAAGTGTGCTATTTTTACAAGGTAAGCTCATTAAATCATCAGGTGAAGTACCTAATGCCATCTTGGGAGTAGAAAGGATCCTGTCGGGTGCCTAAAAATAAACGACTGACTCACTGTGAGTTGCTAATGTCTGTAGCTTCAAAAACAGCTGCCACCAAGTAGCAGAGCTCTGGTCTCTGAGGGAGACTGCGTTTCTGCTGGTTGTGGCAGCTTCGTGCCATGTCTGGAGCTCTGCCGTCCCCACCTGCTCTAGGTATAGAGCTGGACGTGTTCTTTTCTTGCTCCTTCTGTGAGCCGCTGTGGCTGTAAATGAATCCACAGTGCGAACAGGACTCAGGAATCCTCTATACTGAAAACCCCACAGTTGGAACCTGAGACTCTCTCCTCACCCAGTTACGTGGGGTCTATTGTTTTGATAATTATGTCTTACGATATTGGACCGTTTCCAAATGGCCCGCGACACAGAGGGTGGAGAGCCCTTCTTGCGTGTGCCTTGTGGTGGAGCTGCTTTGTCCCCAGGTGCCCTGTGCCCTGGGAAGGAGACAAGGTGGGAAAGCCTGTGGTGGCATGCTGAACCCAAGTGCGTGTGTGTGTGTGTGTAGGCAGGCGGGAGTCCCGGTTCTTAACCGATAAAGGAAAGAGAAAGGAAAAAAGGCTTTGAAGGGGAAAAGCATTATTGACAAGAAGTAACCAAGGGTCCCTTCCCTGTTTCTGTTGTTGACTTCTATAAGGCCCGGCCTAAGACTGGGGTTACTTTCCCAGCAATATCAGGCCAGGACTTGGGCTGTGGTTCCAAAGGGATCTGGCCCCAAACTGAGTTTTTTAAGTTCCTGGGGAACTTAAAAAGGCATTAGCCAAGCCCTGCTCCCGAGTCGCTAAAACCATCCACGTCCCCAGGAATATTTTACATCAAATATCCTTGGATGTTTCTAATTGCCAGGCAGGTTTTAGAGTCCATGCTATCCCCATAGTGGAACATTTGGAACAAAATCAAAATGTTCCCGTGCAGAGGGATAGGCCAGAGCAGACCTGGGCTGGAGGACAGGTGCTCAAGACAAGTCACCTGTTCTTGTATTCAAGGACAAGCATCAAGGCTAGATCTGAAGGGGAAAAGAAGTGGTCATGGTTCAGAGTAGGAAATGTATAGCCGGTCTGCCCTAGTCATCCCTTAGTGATGGGATTGAGGTCCTCTGAACAACGTTTTATTATTTTTTTCCACTCTGTGCACCACTGAAAAATGTACATTAGTAAGAAGAAAAAAATTGGGGTGCCTGGGTGGGTCAGTTGGTTAAACATCTGACTTCAGCTCAGGTCATGATCTTGAGGTCCTGGGATCAAGTTCTGCATCAAGCTCTCTGCTCAGCAGGGAGCCTGCTTCTCCCGCTGCCTTTTTGCCTTACTTGTGCTTGCGCACGCTCTCTCAATCTCAAATAAATAAAGAAAATCTTAAAAAAAAGGGGGGGGTGGTGGGGAGAGGAAGGGTGCCTGGGTGGCTCAATCAATTAAGCATCTGCTTTCCAATCAGGTCATGATCCCAGCATCCTGGAATTGAGTTCCACAACGGGCTCCCTGCTCACTGGGGAGCCTGCTTTTTCTCTGTGCCCCTCGCCCTGCTCTTGCCTTGTTCTGTCTCTCGAAAACAAATAAATACAAGTACGTTAAAAAAATATTAAGAAGAAGAAGAAGAAGAAAATTAAAAGCACCAGCATTCCTATCACCTACAGTTACACTGTTAAACTTAGGTGTATGAACCACTTCCTGCCAGATAGATAGGTTTCCTGTCTCTGGTTTGCACAGGCTGGTGGCACCACCATTTTGCCATCTGTCCACCTTACTGAGTGGCGCTCCACTAGGTCCCTTGTTCTGTCAGTAATGTGGGCTTGAGGCTCAAGGTTCTGCTGAAAAGCTGAGCTGGGGTCAGCAGGCTGATGGGATTAAGGAAAGTCTGTGCATCGGGGATTTGCTCTGGTGGAGGTGTCCCAGCAGCTGCCAGAACATGTTAGCACCACAGAATCAGCCCGGCAGAGACCACCTGTGGCCATTTCATAAACCAGGACACCAGAGTTTAGGAAGGCAATGGTCAAGCCCAGCTGTCTGCCTTCCCTGGCCATGAGTTCTCCTCTCCCTGAGATGTGACTGTGGTTCTGGCAAGGGAATCAATCAGGTGACTCCTAAGGAACAGGATTTATGATCAGCTAACAAAACCAGCAGGGCAAAGGTCACTGGAGCTTAACTTTGTCTAAATCCTGGATGACCAACTGGCACACATATTTGCACAACCTAACTGTGGCTTGGTGGGGTGAAATTCACCCAACAGACCCAACGAGGGTCTCTTGCCTCCATTTTTTGTGGAGGCATTTTTTGTGACCATACCCCTAGACACCCCTACCTCCCTTTCTTACTATTTCCCCCTGCAATGTGATTGGTTAGGTTTGGTCAAACCAGCATTAGTCATTTTTTAGTATCTTCATAATGACCATTTAAATAGATCTACTTGTAAAAAATTTGTAGAGGTTGGAAAACTTTCTCTTAAGGTCATATACTAGACATTTTCAGTTATATGAGCTCGAGGGTCTCTATTGCAACTTCTCAGCTTTGTCATTGTCAAACAAAAGCAGCCATAGACAATATGTTAATGAATGCATGCAACTGTGTTCCAATAAAACTTTATTTACAAAAAGAGGGGGCCAGCCTGCCAAACTCCTGTTCTTGTGAATAATTACAGCCTATCTAAAAAGTCTTGATTCTTTGATGAGATGCCAGCAGAGAAATCACTGACTCTTTAGAGTGTGTGGCCAGATCTATTCATCAAAAAAAAGTTTGCTGTGTTCTGGAAACTCTGCTTTCCCTGTTTTGTAACCAGTGCCAGAGCAATGATCTTGCCAAATGTGTGTGTCATATGTTCAGCGTGTAGAATTATTTAAGCTCAGACTAGACACCGCTCGTGGGTCTGCCCATGACATTAAAGCAGATGAAGGCTGGGATATCGACTACCAGTGTTAAAATTTCAGTTGTTATTTAAGCAGAAAATGCTGTCAAGGTAGCTGATTTTTTGTTCTGATTGATTTCTGTGTCAGTTAGTTGTGAAAACAAGCCACCCTGGAACTTAATACCTCGAAAACAGTAATTATTTATTTGGCTTACAAGTCTAAGCACTTGGGTGGTCTTGACTCGTGGTCAAGGCCGGGTTCACATGATGAAGACTGGGCTTGCTCATGGCGCCGGTAGGTTGGTTTGGAGCTGGCTGGTGCGGGATGGCCTCCATCACAGCCGGGTGGCTGCCAGCTAGGGCAGCGGGAGGCAGGGGCAACTGGATCCCAAGTCTCTTCTCCCCTAGGCAGGCCTGGAATTGTTGATATGCAGTCCCAGGGGCCAAGACTGTGAACGGAAGCATTAAGGGCCTCCTGAGATCCAGGCATTCTGTGGCTTCAAGCTGTCAAAAGAGCAGTTCATACTCAAGACATGAGAAAATAGGCTCTGCCTCTGAAGGAAAGATGTGCAGAGCAATAATTCAGAAGTGCACAGATCCAGGGAGGCGTGGACAATTTGACCATGACTACAATGAATCTAACAGTTTCTAAGAAAATAGACCGAATAATTGTCTCTCAAAGATAAGGCAGGAGGAACACCTGGGTGGTTCAGTTGGTTAAGCAGCTGACTCTTGATTTTTGGCTCAGGTCGTGATCTCAGGGTTGTGAGTTCCAGCCCTGTGTCAGGCTCATGCTGGGTGTGGAACCTGCTTAAGATTCTCCCCCTGCTCCTCCACAGTCCTCTCTTAAAAAGAAAAAAAAAAAAGAAAAAAATATATATATATTTAGAACAGGAAATCCTACTGATAAAATCATTCACATGGTTGAGATGGAAACAGAACCAGCAGGACTGACATGTATTTTCAGTGTTTGAAGCCTTTCTTCTTGTTGAATGAATCCAAACTATGTCTAGGGTTTGAGTTCTGTCCACCTAACAAGCCTACTATCCAAATTCCAACATTTTGCTTGTGTGCATAACCGTGCTCTCCCTTAAGAAAGCCTTGGGTATGAACATTCAAGCTGTCAAAAGGGAAATTAGAATGTTATTCTTGGATTGACAAGAATTCCTTTAATTTTTAACTAAAGCTTTTATTATAGAGTTCCTTGAAATACTGAGTGCTCTATTTGCCATGTAATTTACTTCCCACAAATTTGGGATGGAGATTTTCTAGCACCCTTATCCCATGAAATGTGACCTATCCATATTTTTTTCGGGACTCCCTTATTTATTGAGAAGATCTCTTAGTTTTGTTTTCACCGTGCTTGAATATATGAGAAGGTAAATCTGCAGCAAGAGTACCTCTATTTAAAAAAAAAAAAAAAGGGTACCTCTATTTTTTATTTCCTTTTTAGGGGTCAGTCCACACTGGAGCTAGGGAAAAAAGCATTGGACAAAGTTTGAGCAGATGTGAGGTATAGCTTCTTTCAGTGAGATGGCTCAGGTGGCAGGCTTGGAACCAGGAGATCTGGGTTTGGGTCTCATCCAGAAAGGTTTTCCTTTTTTTTAATACACAGATGAAGTCCTCTTGCCTTCATTTCTTTACTGTGGGAACCTCCAGGATCTATCCCTGTACGGTTCTATTTGTTAACTTTGTAACTTCCCTGGGCTTCAGCTTCCTTATCTGTAACATGGGGCTAATGGTACTTACCTTAGCGATTTCAATGGTGGGTAAGGATCAAGAAAGACATGGGAAATGAATTTATCATCAGACTCCTGAGGATTGAACTTCAGAGCACCTCACTTGCATAGCTTTCCTCTAGATAAATATGCTTTTATGCCTAATTTTGTATTTACAGTTTTGATGCCATCAGAGTTTCTTAAGAAAAAACAAAGAATAAGGAGTGTCATAAAGCTTAAAGAAAAATATATATTTAATAACTGTAAACTTAGGTTTATGTTACTTTATAAATAAATATAAATAATAAAGAAAAGAATAAGGCTGGCTTTTCTGGACATTAAAACCTGAACCTGCCTCTGGAGAAAACATTAAAGAAGTGTTTCATCAGGGGTCTGTAGCTTAGATGGGGGACATAGTTCTTTCATTTCAAGCTTTCACTCCTAATGAAATGCAAATATTGTTGAAATGGGTTGTACACAGGGTCTTACCTGCCATTGATATTTCAGAGGGTGTGAGTTAGAGCTTTTCCTGAGAACAGATTTAATAGGGGAAGAAGAGAGAGCAAATAGTGTGAGATTCTGAAATGAGTGGAGGAGAACCCAGAAAGAGAAAGTAGGGTGACATCTAAGGTAAGACATAGGCAATGACCAAGGGATGCCACAGTCTGGATGCCTTTGTTACGGATCCTAAGTGAGGTCCACAGACCCTGGGGCAAAGGTTGAATGTAGTACACCAAAATGGTGACGAAGCCTTTATCATTGGGTGGCATGACTATTATTCTTTCTGTGCGTGCACACATAACTTTATTTCCCTCCATTACAAAATGGACACGAACCTGCTGTATCAGAAGTTTTTGAACATTTGAGAAAGAGTCTACATTTTGAAGCAAAGAGTACACAGAAGATACCTGATGCTATTGGACCAAAAATGGACTGAATTGCTTAGGGCTTAGACAGTGTATCAGATGAGGGCCCTTTTTACTGGATGGTTTTACATTTCCAGACAAGCATACCTATTTGAAAGAAGCATTTTCCTCCTTGAAGCTGATTCAGGCCAAATAAGATTTTTTAAAGCTATATAAACGTTGAGTCTAATTTTCTTATGGAAATGCCATTAGGATAGAAACCTTTACCAGAGCTCATTTAATTTAATTTGATTTTATGACCATTACTTATTGAGTGCCAATAGGTGGAAGGTTCGAGATGAGTAAGACTTGATCCTTGACCTCAAGATGCTCAGAGCCAAGTGAATGAGTTGAGTGCAAAGCCTAGAGCCGTCATGATGTGATAAGTGATAAGTACTTCAGCCCTCTTAACTCCTGACACCTCAAATCTTTTGGTTCTGATCCCAGAGACAGAAGATTCTGGACAGTGCTTCCTATGGAAGGCAGTTTCTCTCTATAGCTGTTCAGCCAGCATTCTTACCAACATAGGTGCAGATTTCAATTCTTGTTCCATACATTGGATTTTAAAACCTTGGCCACATTTACTGGCCCCCCCATGGAGACCTCATCCCCAGATCTCCTAGAATGTTCTAGAACAATTTGTCCCCCTCAAACCCACCAGCCTTGCCTACTTCACTCCTAATAAGTCTCATTTACACAAGCATGGCTATACACCCCCAACAAACAGGGAAGGGAAATTTAAAATGCCGAATGTAATTTGCCCTAATTTCTCCTAATTACCCCCAAACATTGGCAGTACTACCCTCCTATAGCCAAACTTCTAATAAGGTCTGTGAAATAGAGGCACAGAATGTGGAGGGAGAAAATGAATTCCAATTAGGAAGGGAGAACTGAAAAGGCTTCCTGGAGGAGATGCCGTTTGATTTAAGACTGGAAAGGAAGGTGGGATCTCCGTAAGGAAAGGGCCAGATTTGGGCAAATGGAAGGTGGGTTTTGGGAGGCAGATATGGAGTCTGCTCTGGGATAACTTTACTGCTTATGGATGAGTGTGGCTCAGGGGAGGGAATTGAAGATGGAGAAGTGACTGGCAGTGACTTTGCAAAGAATTTTGTATGCCAGTCTAAGGAGTTCAGCATTTATTCTTTGTGCAAAGGAGATAACCCTAAAATGTGGTGGAGTGGAGAGCATCCATGGAGTCATGTGGGCTGGAAGTGAGCACAGAATCCCTCTCTGAAGACCCCTCTACACAAACTTTATCCTTCATTTCTCTCTGTAAGCCAGCTTGCCTGGCATGAGGTGACACCCTATGACAGAACTTCCCAATCAGCCCCCAGAGGCCTGCAAAAGTAGATGCTCTCTGCGCAGAAACTTGTTTCCTCCTCTTCTGCTCTACAAGGAAATATTTATTGAGTCTAGGCCAGAACCACAGGAGTGCCCTGGTAAGCCTCAAGGCATCGAAACTTCACGAAAAATCATGCCTCGTCCAATTCAAACCGCTGAATCCAGGAACCTGCCCCGAGGAAAGGGAACACGTTGTGAGAAGTAGGTTTCCGATTATTTTGTTGTGAAAAAGACCAGGCATTCCCTCTTGCCAACCTCTATCATGGGAGAAGGAAGTAACGTTCAGCTCAAAAGGAGGCAAGCGGGTCTCTGGGAAGAAACACGTTAGAAAAGTAATCCCTCCAGAGTCATTCTGAAAATTGCCTCTGCTGATCCATGATTGGAAAAACAAAGCGCATTTGAGGAATTCGGCTGAATAAAATCCTGGAAAATTATCTGAGTTAAAAAAAATTTTTTTTCAAAGCAAAGCTTAAAAGCATTGGCTGTCTTCTGCGAGTGGGGAAAGAACACGCGTGCACATGCTGTCATGGTGATTCATGTCTTTAGTGGTGTAGCTTTTTGTCAGCAAGTGCCTATAACTTCAAGTGGTGCCATTTATTTTTCATTTCCTGCAGGGAGAGGGAGGTGGAAGGAAGGCCAGTGAGAGGGATGCTTTTTAAAACAGACCCCAGGAGTAAATAAAACCATACAGTATTTTTCACTGGGAGGAAGCTGATATTGGTTATTGTTGAAAGAGTTGAAGCCTTGGGTCTCATGGGTAGGACTTCATGTTGACATTTTATACCTAGAACAAAGACTTCATCTTGACATCTAATACCTAGAACAAAGACATCTGAAATATATCTGGGGGCCTGCCTCCAGGGAAACACTCAGAATTCTTACCATTTTAACCTCTATCCACTATGTGTTCTTTATTCTTGGAGCTGGCCATGAGAGGGAGGAACCTGTGATTACCTGCTCCCTCCCTCCTGACCCCTGAACTTCCCTTTGTAACACCTGGCCAGGTTGTGATTCAGATCTTGTGCCCGGTGGCACAGGGCTTCGTGGAAGCCAGAGATGGTGGAAACTCTGTGCACCTGTCCCATGAGTGCCTGCTGCCCACACAGAGTCACTCTCTGTGGCGGCTGCCCCAGCAGAGAAGCAGCCAGAGCTCTGGGACACAGGCAAGGCAGAGAAAGTCAGAGGAGGCAGGGGAGCTGTGTCTGATGGGGGAGAGCCAGAATCATCCGCTGTTACCCTGGATTATTATAAAGATCTAGAACTCTCTCCAGATTCTAGAAAAATCTCAAAGGCAGCACTTTGGGAAACTACAGTATGGCTCTTTGTTGATTGGGTTTGAGGATCATCCCGCTTGTTCACTCAGGCAACAATAATAATCCAAGAGTGGGAGGCTAGGAAGTTCTTTCTGAAGCCTTGTTCAGTGTCATCTCTTGGTATAACTGTGCGCTATTGGTTCCTCTGTGTTCAGCGGTTCTACCAGTGGCTTAATTGAACTCGGGAAAGTGACTCTAAGCAGAACAAGCCTGAGAGGCTGTCCCAGAATGCGCCTCATCACTAGATTGTAACTGAATATAGATTGTAACTGAATATTTATTAAGGACCAGGCCCTCTAAGAGCAGGACGTACAGGGAGAAGAGCACACAGAGTCCACTTTCTAGGCCCTCGCTTTGTGGAAGGGAACGTTCTACAGCGGCCCTTGCTGGCCTCATTGGCTCCCATGGAGGGGAGGTCCAGGGTTTATGCTCAGGATCCCCAGCATCTACTTGAGTAGATCTCACTCCCCTCGAGTCCTTGCTCGGTTGTCACCTCCTCAAAGACTTACCTTGAGCACCCATTTTCAGATTGCTGTACCTCCGGTCCCCCTTGCCCTACTCTGCTTTTTTCTTTCCATACATACATCTTTTTCTTTTTTTTTTTTTTAAGATTTTATTTATTTACTTTGTCAGAGAGAGAGAGAGAGAGCACAAGCAGGGAGAGCATCAGGCAGAGGCAGAAGCAGGCTCCCCACTGAGCAGGGATCCCGATGAGGGGCTCAGTCCCAGGACACTGAGATCATGACCTGAGCCAAAGGCAGATGCTCAAATGACTGAGTCACTCAGGGGTCCCTATATACATCTTTTTTTTTTTTTTTAAGATTTTATTTATTTATTTGACAGAGATCACAAGCAGGCGGAGAGGCAGGTAGAGAGAGAGGAAGAGAAGCAGGCTCCCTGCTGAACAGAGAGCCTGATGTGGGGCTCAATCCCAGGGCCTTGGGATCACGACCCGGGCCGAAGGCAGAGGCTTAACCCACTGAGCCACCCAGGTGCCCCTATACATCTTCTAACACATATAATTTAATTCATGTTGTGACTATTATTTATGAACCGTTTCTTCTTACCCAAGAAGATAACCCGCTGCTGCCTGCCCCGCCCCCAGCCAAGGCATAAGTTTTTGCCTGTTTGGTTCACTCTTTTGTTCACTGATGTAGCTGAGGTGCCTACCGGTAACAGCCCCAGATGCCTGGGGACCCCCGGTCATGCTTGATTGGGGCTGGGCTGTGCTCCCACTTGAGGGGGCTTCTGGACCGTGCCGAGGCCAGCCTCTCTGTTCCACAGCTCAGACGACTGCTTGCTTCTCTCTGTGATGGAACAGTGATGACTACAGGGAGCTGGGGTGACATCTTACAGAGCTCTGTGCCACCCACCGGGAACAGAGATTGTTTCTCTCTCATTTCAGCCTTCTGTCTGATCCCAGTGCCTGGGATTTCATAGGAGTTCAGTGAAGTTTATGGAAATGAAACTCAGTTCGCAATGGCATTTAGTCCCTCCTTTCCCAAACACAGAAAGAGACCGATTGTGCTCTGTTTCTATCCCCCAGGAGCTGGCTCTGTGGAACTGCCTGTCTCCAGACGCAGCCATGTGAAAGTCCGGTTGGGTGTGGGGGCGGGGAGGTGGCTCTTGTGTCCCAGCACCAGTTCTTACCACAGCTTTTCCCTCTTCTGTTCCTCCAGTTCCTCCCTTGTGAGTGGCTGCCCTTCTTGCTGGCCTTCCTGCCATCTTGAGTCAGCCTGGATTTCATCAGACCCCTCCCTGCCGACTGGGCCCCAGATCCCCACTATCAGAAATATTATGGACATCTCCCAGCTCCTTTCTGGGTTACCCAAGATAAGCAAGGGGAGGAACTAAAATATAGGGCATGAGGGCCAAGAGATGCCAAGAGATGCCCATTAGAACTCTAATGGGCCATTAGATCTTTCTGGGCCAAGAGTCATATCTTTGACTCGTGCTTGATGGTGAGTTCCATTTCTGAGCCAGCAGTCTACATGCGGGCCAGGTGAGGAGTTGCAGCAGAATTCTTTCACAGTCGCTTCTGTTCCAGAAGCCTGACTGCCAATGTTTCCAGCCACTTTTTCCCTCTTGCTCGGGGCTTCTAAGAAGTGGGGAGCAAGTTGGAGGTACTGCACAGAGTCCCCTGTGGCGGTCAGGAGAGAGCTTGGGTGAGGAGAAGCAACCCTTCTCACCAAACTAGATCCATTCTGGATAGCCCAGACAGGGCTTTCGAACTGACAGCTGGTGTTAAACAGTCCTTAGTTCATTGTTACATCCAAGAGAGGGAGACCAAAATTCTTGAAAAGGAACACTGTTCCCTCATGCTGTTACTTCTCTGGAGAGGTATCTTTACCGTTAAAGCCAGATCAAATAGGGGCTGAGCTAGAGTGTGAGGGCAGGGAACAGTCTAGGTTCTTTTAGTGGGAGCACAATCCTCTGGTAACACAATGCCCTTGCTTCAAGACTTTGACTGCCATGGTCATCAATGCCCATTGACCATTTGGAGAGGGGACAGCTGTGGGGATCCAGATCCTTATATTAGCTACTAACAACTAATTGATGTCCTTTAAGAGAATGAGGAGAAGAAAGCTTTAGGGGTAAGGAAACAAGGCACCTGGTCCAAATGGTGGGTCCTCTGTCTTTTTCTCAAGGTTGCTACCTTGCCAGGACATTTCCCATATTTCTGCTGTATGACAAGTTCCCCACTCTACTCCACCTAATCCTCTCATACCTGCTTTCTCTAACCTCAACAAAATGGGTCAGGAAGTGGTCAGAAACTCCATCTAGGGTCCCAGCAGAAACAAGTGTAGTTGTCATCACCTTCAAGTTTTTTTTGTTTTTTTTTTTAAGACTTTACTTATTTATTTGACAGGCAGAGATCACAAGTAGGCAGAGAGAGAGAGGGAAGCAGGCTCCCCGCTAAGCAGAGAGCCCGATGTGAAGCTTGATCCCAGGACCCTGGGATCATGACCTGAGCTGAAGGCAGAGGCTTTAACCCACTGAGCTACCCAGGTGCCCCTTGAGTCATCAAAAGGATGAAAGAAGTCCACTCCTCACCATTTCATCAGAGCTGCCCTCACATGCTGCTTCTCATTATCCCCAAGTATAGGTGTGGCAGGGCTGACCCACTGTCCCCTGAGGCTGGGATTCCTTGGAGAATCCCACCACGGTAAGGAGGCTCTACCTAGTCACCCTTTTCTTCAGCTACGGCCCAACCATCGAGATGGGGAGGAGACAATGGATCGGAGGGTGTGGCCAGTTTAATACCTGCCAGGGTTTCAGTTCAATTTAGCATGCCCATTGTGAAAACAAAGGAACGGTTAAAAATTAGAAGAAAGCTATATATGGAAATAAGTTCTGGATGTTTCTACTGATGTTTGGCTCTCCATTGTATCTAGAACTGGGATAGTCAACCCAGTGTCATATAGGATATTGGCCTGTGATTTGGTCTGGTCCATTTGGGTTGTAATTAATTTTTTAAATGTATGATAACACTAACAGAGACTCCCACCTGTGGACATAACTAAGTTACAAGTGCCTGCTGTATCTGGGAAGTCAATAAAAGCAGTGCTAACCCAGTCTTTGCTGTCAGGTAATGTTTTTGCCTCTCTATGTATCATGATCATTTCTAAATAGGAACCGTATAAAGGGCTCACAATGGCTTAAAAATCACGGTTATAAAAATACTTCTCTTTCTTGTTGTTTCCCTGAACTGATTTCAATTCGTGACCAAGAGATTTGTTCAGTGTCATTTGCTATTTGTTTCCTATTAGCAGTTTCTGAAAGAATTGCCTTCTCCGTGAATAGTGTTTGGGGACACCATCTCTCTGGAAATGTATGCTCCCAGGCTCCAGGAACAAAATATTCGTCCATAGAAAATAACAGTACATAAAGGCCGATTGAAAATTCAGGATCCAACTAACCAGTATTTATAGCATCTTTTCTGAAATGACCAGCTGTATACCAGGGAGTTTCCTGAATAGCCAGAGAAGGACTAGGGAGAACAAGTCCTAGTTCATTTGTTTCCTTCTCTTTTGATGGATGCCCCCATGACACTGCGATCCCTTCGAGTGATGTCTGGGGGAGGAAACACTGAGGGGTGAATGAAATGCTGGTTAATTCCACCATGGCATTTACTGACATTCTGGTGAAGCTTGATTTATCCCTAGGGGACTCTTTACAGGGGAACACATCTGATGAGAAGTGTAGGTTTTTGTCCTAATTAGCCCAAAAGGCAATTACAAGTCCTGGGGTTGGCAGTGGAGGATGTCACTCTGAGAGTCAACAGAACTGGACAGATTCCTATTCCTCCTCTGTGTGCCTTGCTCTATGAGCTTGGGAGCCTTTGCAAAGACTGGGTTAATGTTCTGTAATGGGAGCATGAGCTATGTCCGGAAAATTACAAATGGATGAAAGATCTGAGTTCAGACCCCGTTTTCTCTAATTAACCATTTGTAGCTCTCTCTTCTCATACAATGGTGATAATCATAGTCACTCGCTGAAAACATTTGGAAAGCTTTGTGGCAACATTCAGATAGAAGTCATCATTATCACCATGACAGCACATGCCATTATAATGCCCCCTTTCTTCCTTTTACTTTATCTTCCCTTACTTTACCTTATTGTAAATAGTGAGCCGTGTCTCTCAAAAGAGCTAGTAATTCCTTGAGTTATACCTTCATGCTTCCCCTTCACACTGCATGTTAGAGGTAGATCTTCTGACAAGCCCCGGGAAATCATTCATCTGAGCTCCCTCTTTCAGAGAGAAAGAGCCAAGGTGGCAACTGATCTTGCTGAGAAGAGCTGAAGAATTTTTCACTTGTGAGAATCTAGGGGTTGTTTTGTTTTCTTGTGTTTACCTAATAACCCCCACAAGGTGAAACTCTGCTGGGGGTAATTAGGGTAAAAATCAGCAGTAATATCCTTCATTGAATTTCCAGCACTACATGGAATTTTGTGTCCCTTTAAAAAAACATCTTAACCAAGGTTTGCATTCTTTAATTGATAATGTAAATTGAAATAGTATGCTGCTGTATTACTGCTTACTCTGAAGAATGAGCCATTCCATTCCAGCCTGAATGTTGGCCCACTTATGAAATCGAAGCTTCCTCAAGTTATCATATTGGATTGGATAAGTGATAAGGAGTTTCACTGGTCTCTGCCCTAAAATGCATAGGTGTTACAGTAGGAGGTAGCTGATGTGAGTCAGTGACCTTGACATGTGAGTCTTGGATAACCAGAAGGAAGACCTGGTTGGGTATTGCAGGAAGGTCCTCCGTAGCTTGGTGATTACAGATATTTAGATGTAAAGATTATATCAAGGACTTGCAGTACAAGTCATGGTAAACCTAGAACACAGAGTCATAGATTTAGAGCTGGAAGGCATTTTAGAGATCATTTAAACTCCTGCTACTCAGGAGGGTGGTCTCCAGAGGACCAGCAGCATCAGCATCACCTGGGAACTGGTTAGAAGTGGAGAACCTCAGGGCCCACCCCAGACACTGAATCAGAGTCTGCATGGGACCAAATCCCCAGGGCCAGAAGGCACATTAGAGTTTTAGATGCACCAGTCCAACCCATCCCTCTTGTTTTATAGATAAACAGATTCACAGCAAATCTAATGACCAATTCAAGAGCCTACAGCCGGTCACTGGCAGAGCAGGAGCCTTCCCATCTTGTAATCTCATTCTTAGATCTCTGAATTTGAGTAGCTGTGAGTCATGAGCCTGGTCCCCAAATCAAAGGTTGGTTCTCCCAGTGAAATGTGCAATAGGAACCTCAAGCAATATTGGTTTAAGAAGTCACTTCTCATGCTTCAACTACAATTCTCGTGCTTAAGCTAAAATCTCATGTTAAACTAAAATTTCTACACCATCTATAAAAGTGGGTTAGTCTCGTTAAATTACCACACCTCTCCTGGTGGCTGTTTATTCTGGTTGTAGGTTGAGTTCTTAGATGCCATGGAAATCGAAACTGTTAACGTGACCAAAAAGAGGAACATGACTTTGTGTCCATGGCCTGTGGTAATGCAGCACTGTGTTGTGATGGGACGCTCTGCAAGGCTTTGCCCCTGCTGTTCCTTTCACCTGTGATGCTCCAGCTCTGAACCTTCCACCTACCAGACTCCATCTTCTCATCCAATGTTTCATCCTTAGAGAAGTTTTTCTTCTTCACTCTAGTGTCAACCTCCCACCCCATCCTGTTCTCCCCAGTCACTCTCTATCCCATGGTCTTATTTTACTTTACTCATGGCAACTACTAATTTAAATTATTTAGCTTAATAATGTGTTGTCTGACTTCCCTCCTGCAGCATGTGTGTTTGACGAGAACAGTGACCTGCCTCTGCTTGTACACGAGGACATCTCTGTTAACCAATGACAGTGCTTCACACAACAGTGCTCAATGATTGTTGGCTGACTGAATGAATAAGTAAATTATATATATCTTTTTAAAAGATTTTATTTATTTATTTGACAGAGAAACAGCAAGAGAGGGAACACAAGCAGGGGAAGTGGGGAGGAAGAAGCACACTTCCCACTGAGCAGGGTGCCAGATGTGGGACTTGATCCCAGAACCCTGGGATCAGGACCTGAACCCAAGGCAGACGCTTAACAACTGAGCCATCCAAGCACTCCTGAATAACTAATTTAAAACAAGGTTTGCCATGTTTATGTCAAGGATAATCAACAGTAAGAGCAAACATTTACTGACTTTAGCAATGGATTGGGCATTGTGCTATGGACTTTGTATACCTTGCCTCATTTTATTTAATATTACATTATTAAAGTTTCAAAAAGTGGTCATTAGCCTTGACTGCTTAGAGGTTGTGGCATTAAATGACTCTTCTTAAAACTGGAGAAATTGACTGAAATCCAACTTGACTTCAGGACATTTCCCTAAAAGAAAGCACTGAGTGGGCCTTCTGTATAAAGCCTTCTTGACTCTGGCTGAGGATCCAAGGATCCAGACTCTACTTGGATTAGGGAAATCATTACACTCAAAATTGTGGCTCAATATCCTTGTCAGTTTTCCTCTGAGTGCATGAATAGGGACAACCAGACATAGAGGAATGGCTGGGAATGAAATGTCGTGGTAAGCTTTCTAAGCAGTGATGGAAAAATGAACTCTTGCCCATTCCCCCTTGCATGACTTACAAAATCCCTGGTAAGGATAAGTTGTGCGTTGGAGGGTCATGATGCCAACCAGAGGACAATCCTTGATATTCTCAGTTTTCACCAAGGAAACAAAGCAAAGAGCCCAGCTTTGGCCTCAACCATTTCATGGCACCTACAAAAAGATAAAGGGCAATCAACTTGCCCTCATGATGGCAAGTCAGCACTCCTGCCCAATATTTTTTTTCCAATTTAAAATGTCCCAGAGCACTCATCCTCATCCCACTCCCCGTCTTGGCTTCCACCAGCTCCACACATCCACACCAATAGCGGCAACTGGCTGACTCAGTAGGACTGGGCCCACCAACTGATTGGGAAGTCAGCCGGAAAGGCACATCTATAACGAGAGGCAGGAGGATGGAGGGAAAAACAACTTGAGTAAATGTATTTCGTTCCAGAGAAGAGCTTTTTAAAAAACTGCTTAACATTTAAAGTTCTATTATTATTTTTGGCAGCATGTTGAGTCCATGTCTCTTTTTGGCTACTTTTCTAGTACTTTATGTATCTGGAAGCAAAATTTGCAACTGATTTCAGTAACACTGGGGAAGAATTTTTTTTCCAGTGTAATTATAGGAGGTATTTAAATGCTATCTAAATGTTATTTTGTGTACTCACCAAATAAGAGGAACAACTTAAAATCACCACATAAAATTACCTATAATATAATTTATTTATATAACATAGAAAATATCTGAAGCATTAGTCATTACAGAATTAATTGCATAACAAAAAACATCCAATAACAAATACCCATAAATTCCAAATTCATTATTCAATGCAAAAGGTGGGTTTATAAGGTCATGGGTTTTCCCTTCCTTCACATGGTCAGTGGTGGAGATTTATTTTATTTTTATAGATTTTTTATTAGGGAAAATTTCAAATGTATGTGAAAGCAGAGAGACTATGTACCCATCACCCAGCTTCAGCAATTACCCCTTTATTGACCCTGTGCATTGGTGGTGGGGTTGGGGAGGATGACAGGATGGTCCTTACGATAGTTGGAAAGGCAAAGTAATTGTCTGTCATGTCAGGGATGTGTCTATAACTGGTTGTCCATATTAACTGTTGGAAGCTGTAGATGAAATAGGCAGTTCACAAGCTTGATTCTGACTTCTGCTTTATGTTACCAGGCAAAAAAAATTCCAAGTCTATAAGCATTGATTATCTACCATGAGCCCATCATTGTCCTAGATAGTGTGTTGGATATAAAGCAGCCGTGAAGATATTGCAATGGTAAATAGTTCCATTTGCCTTCCCACATATGGTCTCCCCATTACCCCACCTTGCTCTGCATCTCAGCATAGAAGCTGATCTGTACTACACCAAAAGTCCCCTGCCGTCTGGCTTTCTGGTGGTTGATGGCTTTAAGCTCATTTTACAGATGATAAAGTTATGATATGGAGCAGCCCTAACTTTTCAAAGATCATAGCTTACTTGTGGCTGAAAGGGGGTTGTATGACACTTATCTTTAGGTTGCTTGTTGTCATGATAGTGCAGAAATAGCTCTAGAATGCTTCTTATATATGTTCAGGTACTGGAACGTAGGGGTCATACTGACTTAGGCCAAGCAACATGAAGGAAAAAATCAGGCCATTGAATGCTAGTTTCTTATATACTTGTAGTTGATAAGAACAGTTTTCAAGAAAAAGTTTGTGAAGAAAAACTCACAGTTGGACATGCAGTATTCACTAACTTTATTTTCTGCAAGTTGGGAAAAGCCCACTGTTAATTGAATTTTAGAATTAGAGAAGTTCAGACATGCAGATTAAAATGTTTCTGCTTTTGCTTCTGTAAACTCTCCTTTGCCAGCCAGCAGTTCTGTGAGTCAGTTACACTTAAGAGAAAAATCTAACCCTTTTGGAAAGTCAACCCTGTCAAACCCTGTCATCTCTATTACTATCGATTAGAGGCCAATGGTGTTTCTTTGCACAAATCCTAACTACTTCATTATTCCCCCTTTAGAAACAGACTCCTAAAATACCCAGCTGAATTCTATCTTTTAACTTCATTCAGTCAACAAATACTTGTTGATTGTTGATTCTGATTTCTTAGGGACAGGTTAATGACCAAACAGACAAGAATCCCTGGCCTCTAGAAATTTCCATTCTACCAACTTTGAAGGTAACTTACTCTTCAGATATTAGTGGCATTAAAAAGGTTGCTTTCTAAAGAAAGTAGAATCTGTAACATTATCTTATGTAGAGCTTGTTTCTAATCACAGCCTTTGTATTGCCTTATCCACAGGCAAATAATCTGAGTAAGGAATATAGAAAAGAAATATTCTTGGGGCACCTGGGTGACTCAGTGGGTTAAAGCCTCTGCCTTCGGCTCATGTCATGATCCCAGCATCCTGGGATCAAGCCCCGCATCGGGAGCCTGCTTCCTTTCCCCTCTTCTCTCTGCCTGCCTCTCTGCCTACTTGTGATCTCTGTCTGTCAAATAAATAAACAAAATCTTGAAAAAAAGAAAAAAAAGAAATATTCTTATAAGTTCAATATGGGTTCTGAATTCTTCTGCCATTTGGGCCCTATCTCAGCTGAGAGTCTGATAGAAGTTTCCAGCTAATACCCCTTTAGAGTTAAGGTTAAATCAGAGTCAAGTATTTCCTTCGAAGCAGTCAATGCTAAAGAAAATTTTCCTCCAAACCCTACTCCAAGCATTACCCTAACCATCTTCTGCCCATGAATTTCAGACATAGATTTTATTTTTCTGTGCAGAAGCTCCATAATGACAGGAAAACCCAGGACTCAGGGTATAAACAAGGCAGAATGTAGAGGGATAGAGAAGGGCAACAGTACAGCCCAGTGGCTTATGTCCTAAGCAGTGTCAATGGGCACAAACAGAAATGCTTTATTCTCTCTCATATTGCCTCCCAATCAAGCCCAATCTTTGCGGACATAATACATCCTTGAAAATTTTTAGAGATTCTTTGCAACTCAAAATCCAAAAGTGTTAGGTAATGGGGAAGTAGTGTGGCTTATTATTTACATTAGAAAATGTGTTCATGGAGAAGCCTGGGAGGCTCAGTAGTTAAATGTCTGCCTTCAGCTCAGGTCATAATCCCAGAGTCCTGGGATCAAGTCCCACTTCAGGCTTCCTGCTCAGTGGAGAGTCTGCTTCTCCTTCTGCCTGACATACCCTTGCTTGTGCTCTCTCTGTTTGTCTGTCTGTCTCTCTTTCTGACAAATGAATAAATAAATAATCTAAAAAAAGAAAAAAGAAACGCGTTAATGTATAGAGATCATGAATTCAGTAAATACATTTTTAAAAGCAAATGCAAAAGATATTGAGCTTATATATTTACATATTTAACTTCATGAAAGTTCTGACTCACAAGTTAGGACTTCTCAAATTAAAATTGTTATTTTGAGATAATTATAGATTCTATATATTTTTTAATTATAAAATTTAGCATTTTCTATGTGTAGTTTGTTCATAAGTGCTACTTGATATTTCCCTTGTGCCCATTATTTAAGTTTTAAAAAATTCGTTGTTCGTTAGGCCCAGCTGACAGAAGAAGTTATAATTTTCTTGGTTTCCTTAAAAAAAAGAAGTGACAGTTGACATTTTGTGTCTTTTGAATGTGGGTGGGAAGATGACAAATAGTGGAACAAAGATCGTTAGGCACTGTCTCAGAAGTTTAAACTGTGTAATGTGTGTTGGGGATAGAGGCAGAAAAAAGGAAGATTTCTTAGCAGAGCAGAAGCACTGGAAACTGATTGCTGAAGTGTTTAAAAAGTGCTTGGATGCTACATGAGATTGCCTCAGCCTCTTGTTCTAGGTTAAAAAAAATGAAGAAGAAAAAAAAAGATACCTAATTAGGATTAATAAGATAGTCATCTCCTGTGTGAAAATCTTCATTGTTGTAACTACTTATCCTAAAAAAATACTTTTAAAATAATTTTATTTTTCACGCTTTCCTCATTGATGCATTCTAGACTTTTCTTTCATGGAGTTTCTTGCTTTAATCCTGATGGGCACTTCAGTTTAATTAGTGTGTAATCTTCTTGACTATAAACTAGAAGTGGAGCTCTTCCCAGATTAAACCTCAGAGAGGTTTTTTTTTTTAACCTTTGTTAATTGCAGATGGGAAAGATTACTTATCTATCTGCAATGCTGAGACGTGTATGGATAGAATTCAGATTCATAAAGAAATAGAAAGGCAGAGACTTGGCCTGAGTTGTTTTATTCTCACAAGGCTGATGTGTGTGTGTGTGCACACTTTTTGGTGGGGGAACATTGTTCGGATTTTTTTAAAAAATCAACCATAAGCTAAACTACAGGTTCTCCATTCCACTTACAAGTTTAGGAAATTGAATTGAAGGAGTTATTGATTGGGTACACAAGCAGTGAATTATGGCCCATCAAGAACCCTTCTTTAATTATCAGAATTGCCATTGGCGTTGGTCTGGACCCCCATGGGACAAGTTAGGAGATGGTTGTGTTTGTGCTGCTTCCCTTGCCACCATCTCCCGCACAGCCTCACCTCTCTGGGCCAGAGAAACAGATCACTCCATCATGTCCTGCAGTAGATCAATCCCTGTTTTAATTCACGACTGCTTCTTCTCAAGACACTGCCCTAAATGCAAAGTAGGGATGCCCTAAAATTGGAAGATGGGCAAAATGTAGTAATTTGAATGGCCCATTAGGTACTCCACAAAAGCTTTCTGGAACTTTTTTAGGAGACTGATAGCATTAACATCATTATAATTCAAACATGTAAATATACATGCAAATTCTTAGTTTCAGTCTATCATTTATAGCCTACTCTCAAATTGGAAAAGTATCAAATGTCAAAAGACATAGTTCTTTTTTTTTTTTTTAATAATATAAAAAGGAACATGAAAGTGTGAATGCCCATGATAGCTGAGATTAAAAGCTTTGGCCAAGAAACTATTTACAGTATTTTGTGGGAATAATGATTGGTTAAAGCTGAGTACTCTTCTCTTGAGTCTAATGGAAAATATTGATTGAACAGCATTTACCTCGCAAATTGCAGAGATTCTCTGCTGCTCAATCCTCTACCTGCTGAGACGTTGGAAAGTGTGAGGGTTGGGAAGGCTTGTGAACCAGACATACTCTCCTGACTGTGTGTGATGTGGGAATGCAAGCAGGAACTAAGGTCCTGGTAGGTTTGTTTAACTGTTGGGGTGTAATGAAGCTGATTCAGCAGCTCTTAGAGGACTAATATGTTCTCTTTCTTGCCTCTTTGGGGATAGGCCTACCTGAATTTCTATCTTCTGTGAAACCCCAAACTTTGGTTGCCTTCCTTCAGAACCCAATACAGACAGCGTATAGTTGGAAATAAGTGGCAGCAAATCAGCTGGTAGGGATATTGGTGGGGGGGAGTGGTTAGTAGTGAATATACTGAATGTTTATCAGAAATACTACCTTAAAACTATAATTGACACTATTGTTTTTAAAGAATTCAGGGATCCCACTGGTGAATATAAATACTATTGTGTTTAATGTATCATAGGCTCTTTATAAAAATTGTATCTTCTTTGGGGAGCTACTATGTCACAACTTTTTTTTTAAAGATTTCATTTATTTATTTGACACAGAGAGACCACAAGTAGGCAGAGAGGCAGGCAGAGAGAGAGAGGAGGAAGCAGGCTTCCTGCCGAGCAGAGAGCCCTATGCAGCACTCGATCCCAGGACCCTGAGATCATGACCTGAGCTGAAGGCAGAGGCTTACCCCACTGAGCCACCCAGGTGCCCCTACTATGTCACAACTTTTATGAAGAACTCATCCACTGTGGTTCCCTACCTTTTGAGAAAGGAATCTATTGTCCTTTTCCCCAAAAAGTTTAGAGATATAATTAGAAATGTCGAACTGGATGTATAAATGAATCTTAAATACATGGTGTTAAATGAAAATGGTTTTCAGTGAAAAAAAAATGAAATAAAACAAGATTTTCAGAATGCTATCATTTATGTACATTAAAAACACAGCAACGATGACATGACACATTTTATAAGGATAAGTGCATATCAAACACTTGAGAGTGACATCCCTCTGGGAGGATTGAGGGTTGAAGATGAAGGGGTTGACTGAAATGAAGTAAAATAAACAAGGAAGGACCTGGCATGGACCAAGGATGTTTGTGCCACAGACTGAAGAAAAGAATTCATTCACGTCTGTGAACCTGAGGGTCAAAGATAATAGGAGAACAAAATTTTGTGATTTCTGTGGTAGGATTGAGGAGACATGTAAAAAGGGTGGTCCCTGGGCACCGGGAGGGGAAAGGGGGCCTCAGGTCATGCTTCCTCCTCCATCTTGCTCTATACCAAGCATTCCAGTGAGGCCTGGAAAAGGCCATGCCGCAGGGCAGGGGTCAGCAAACTTTTTCTGTAGGGAACTGTAGAGAAAATATTGTAGGCTCTGTAGGCCATGCGGTGTCTGTTGCAAGTACTCAACTTCCTTGTCGTAGTGAGAAAACAACCACAGATGATCCCTAATGAACGGTCATGACTGAGTTCTGGTAAAATCTGATTTAAAAAACAAAGAAGCAGGCCGGATGTGGTCCATGGGCTGTGGTTTGCTGACCCTTGGTTTAGGGAGCTGGACCTCCTCAAGATTGGCATCACCTCCCCTCAGACAGAGGGCCCAGAGCAGAGCCTCCAAGATGGTTCTGTCATTCAAAAATATGACCTGTGAGGACAAACGCAAAGGCACCAGGCTTATTTAAATTCAGAGAAGAAGAGCCTGAGGTCCACTGGGGCTTCCATGATAATAGAATCTCAGCCTCTCCGAGCCTTCACTGCTGGGATAAATAACCTGCGGGCAGGGTTCGCATCGTTTTTTATTTGATCAAGTCAAGACCATGTTTCATACACAAATGCAAATGCTCAAGGGATTTCTGACTTTATAACAAGTGGCATGAATTTACAGTCTGTCTCCCAGTAGAACTGTTAAAAGGGCTTCCCTCCAACTTTCTCAGACATCCTGGCTCCAGTCCTAGGGATACCCCCTCTATGAGCCCCTGTGCTGGGCAAGAGGCAGTCTAGGTGATAGCTAAGCCCACGCCTGCGCCTCCTGTTAAGGAAACGTAGGACACACGTTATAAAGCCCTCAAAATGCTCATTTCTAGATGAATAGGCCAATTAAGCACTGTTGATTCAAGTGCGATAATCATCAGTGCTATTGCAGATATCTGCAGGAAAAGGCAAACAAAATCAAGCGGCTGGCCTGTTCTTCACCTCCACCCTGTCCACTTGCTTCTAGCTGCTGATTATCGTCTCTTGAGGCCCCTACCCTGTCTTGTCCAGCAAGTATCTTAGGTTCTCTTTTATGACTGTGTCCCTAGCTGTTCTCTAGGCACTGGAAGGATAACCTGTACACCAATGCAGCTGACCTTTTATTTCAGTCTGGTGACAGTGTCCTTGGCCATAACAATCCATTCGTTCCAAGTTAGATCCCCCCAGGTGCCCCTCCCCTGTGTTTTACTCAAGTCTTTACTTTCTTGCAAGAGCACCTATGCTTAGTCTCCTGAGGAGAGGCTGGAAGGCAGCAAAGGTCCCTTTCTAGGCCTATATAAATTAGTGTCAGTCATAAAATTCACCCACAGATATGCCCAGGAGTCCACAGGTCAAGAGAGAGGTGAGGAGCGTCATTGGCTCAGAATGCTTGTCTGCTGGGGGCCTATCAGGGTTTCACTCCAGGACCTGTAACCTCCCTGTGACAATGAGGGAGCTCTCCAAGCAGACTTACAGGGGAAAAAAAATTAATAAAGTCTCCATGGACCGGTTATTCCCATGCCTGGTATAAATCCAGATTACTGAAATACTGGAAGTTGTTTGTGGTGGAAGAACATCGTGTTAATTTTTCTCTAAGTCCTGGGAAATTGCCCTCAGCACGATTAACTGTAGCCGACCAGAAAGTGTACTGTTGGACGAGTGTGGGAATGCCAATCTGACCACATACTTCCCTAAAAATAAGTTCTACCTCAGTCATTCAAAAGGAAGCCAAAAATGTTCATCCTAGCTCACTCCCTCAGAGCCCCAGGTGCCCAGTAACAATGACTTCTGCGTTTTCAGGGCTGTGCCGGGATGGAGGGAGAGGCCAGCGCGGTCGTTGAGTATCCTGTCTCCCCCACTTCCCCTCCCCAGCAGCCCAGAGCAGCCATTGCTGGGGATTGCTTCGACTCTGCCATTCTCTCTTCTTTTATTGTTTTTCCCACATCTGGACCCACCAAGCCCACAACCTGTTGTAACCTCTGTACCTTCACAAATCTGCACTTCCCGGGAGGAGAAAAAACAAGTGTGTTGTCTCCCTTCGAGGCACAAAGGTGACGGGGAACTCAACAGAGAAACAGAGAGACAGAATGAATGCCTTCTACTCCCGGTGAACATGAACACTCTGGACATTTTGTTGAAGGGGCGATGGACTGACCCGTAGTTTGTGATGGGCTCACACTGAGTGGTGCCTATGTCGTATGCATATAACCTTTGTGCCTGTTGATGCTGATGACACAGACAGCCCCACGTGAGAGGCTTTAATTGAATACATTTCTCGGGTGGGAAACTGAGATTCAGTAAGTTAAGTGACTTGCTCTTGGGTAGAGTTTGAAACCAGCCAGTCTAGTCCCTGATTTCAGCCTCTACACCACAGCAGAGAAGGGATTAGAGGAAGCAGGCAGCGTCCTGATGAGTCCAGGCCTCTCGTGGTCATCTACCTTCCCCTGGGGAGAGCTGTTTCCATCGCCTCATACAGGAATACCCAGTGCACACTGGAAATGCCTTATGGGTTAATCTGGCAGCTTGCCCCTTATCATCCCTCCGCCCCTTATCACACAATCAATCCCTGTCTATTCAAGGAATGTAAACTCGGGTTATTATTAGCTGAGGAATAATTGTGAATTTATATATAATTCATGTATGTAAATTCTACAAGTGTTAATACCTTTTTCCTGTCCTTAATCTTGTCTAAAGTGTTGTCATGAAGGGGCATTTTGATGTCTATAGCCTAACCTCTTAGAATAGAGTTTTGTTTGGATTGAATGTGGGTATGGCATAAATCATACAATACCAATTTATTATTTTTTTTTTTAAGAAAAATTTTTGTACCTGATCTACTAAAAAGATGTCCCTGATTCCTTGGCTAATGGAGCTTTTTTCTAGACTATTTTGCCAGTGTCTTTTGGATCAATGAACTCCCGTTGGGCCAGGCTGAGTGCAGGTCACAGAGCTGCTTTTGGAACAATGCAAAAATAAATCGTCTGATATGTGCCCCTGACTTGCATTTTTCTCTATGGAGGTAGTTATCTGAAGACAAACTTACACACTGACAAAACCCTGCAACCACAGTGGCAGCAGTAAGAGCTGACCTCTAGCTCCAGCTTTCTATGGGTCAGGCGCTGTGCTAAGCCAACGACTGCACAGTCCACGGTTGTTGTCCCACTGAGTACACTGTTACACCTGTGTAGCAGAGACAGAGGCACATGGACAGGGAGGCAATCACACACTCATAAAATTGCAGAACTGAGATTCAAACACAGACCCCCATTGCCTCTGAATCACCGTGCAACTCAACCAAGTGGCAGCCCCAGCTGCTAAAGGGGGCCTGGTGGGCCATGGAGAGGAATGAGGTCAGCTGGAGCATGACATCAGGGAGCGATGGGGCTAAGGACAAATGCAGAGAGCCCATGCTGAGGAAAGAGAGGCTGCTGCTCTCTGGCAGGCATGCAGGCCAGGGTGCCCAGGTCTTTGGATTTGTCCAGAGCACCCAAAAAGCTGCAGTTCAATAGAAATTTCCCACTTTTAAACAGTTGGCACTTAATTTTATAAAGGCACCCTGCATGCCAACAGCAGACACCCACAGCTCAGGCTGAGCCCACGTACTGCCGTCCCCCACCTCAGCCACGCTGGTGCCCACAGCACAGTGTGTCCTGTGAATGTGCTTTTGCTCTCCAGTCTCGACCTTCTGTGTGGACATGCGTCTGGATTCTGAGCTCTAGCTCTCAGGTCAACTTCTGAGCTCTGGCTACATAAGAACAGAGAGAGTAGATGAGCCTGCCCATTTCACTGCTCTGTACTGCAAATTTTTCAGCTCAGTTTTAACTGTACCCTTAGGCTTTCCTGTGTCCTCTTGGCCCAAGTTCTCATGAGGCTGTTAACTAAGCTGGCCTGGGTGCTAGCTCCCTCTTTCCAAGTCCGTTTCTCCCATCTTTCCATTGCACAGCCTCTTGGGGCCAGCATACCTGCTGACCCATTCCCCCACCCTTTCCCCCTTTCCCCTAAGCCTGAGGTCAGTGATTAAAGGTTTACCTTTCAAATATTTACTGAAGTAAATATAAAAATTACAGCAGGTAAAGCTCGTCTTTGTATTCTATTAGCAGAGATAGGTTCCATTCCTTTAATAAAGAAAGAAAAATGCGGCAACTTTGCCTCCTTCAGCCTGTTTCCTCATTTGCTGCAGGGTAATCACGACCGACCCCACAGGAACAATGTAGGAGGTGAGGGCTTAGTGCCGCGCTCGCTTCAGAGAGGCACACCATAGAGGCTGGCTCTGGTTGTCATCCAGTTTCACAAATTGCTCATGGGATTTAGTATAATGAAGCCAGGATTTATTAAACCTCAGGGGAACCATTGCAAGTGGTCCTCACATCGCAGGTGGAGTTCTAGATGAACTTGTAAAAGGTCTTTTCCAACTTAAGACAGAACTTAAGAGTCCCACACATACTTTTGTCAACTATAGTTGTTTGCTTGAACTGAGTTCATGCTGTTTTCCTTCTTACCAGAAGTATACACAGATCTCCATGAAAAATGTGTTCTTTACTCTCTGTTATGGGCTGTTTCTCCTCCCTAAAATTCTTTACTTGAAGCCTTGCTTCCAGGACTTCAGAAAGTGATTGTGTCTGGAGACAGGGCCTTTGAAAAGATAATTAAGGTTAAATGAGATCAATGGGTGGGCTCTGACTCGTTCTGCCTGGTGTCCTTGGAAGAAGAGGAAATTAGGGGTTGGGCTTGCACAGGGAAAGGCTCATCTGGGGACACAGGGAGAAAATAGCCATCTATAAGCCAAGGAGAGAGGCCTCAGGAGAAGCCAAGCCAACTGATAACTTGATCTTGGACTTCTAACCTTCAGATAGGTGAGAAAATAAATATCTGTTGTGTTAGCCACCCAGTCTGTGATACTTTGTTACGGCAACCTTAGCAAACTAATACACACTTCCTTCTTTGGACGTTTGCCTCTTTCCAACCATGCAACTTCAGAATATAGGAAATGGGCACCTGCTTGAAATATGTGAGGGGGAAAGGTACTTTGGGAAAAAGAGCATGTTTGCCTAAAAACTCCGTCTCCTGAACTCATATGTAGGGGATTTTCCGAGGAAGACCTCTGCAGCAGATCCTATCCACTCCCTACCTATGTATGATAAAGCACTCAGGCTTTATCCTTGTAGCACACACCAGTGAGGCTTGAAAGTTCCTGCATCACATCTGTGTGTGTGGAGGATTTATTTTGGTGCCTGAAACCTGCTCTGCCAGTGCTCAGGGGACAAGAAGTGCCAGAGAACTGGTGCCCAATGACTGATGGGTATTAGAGTATAAATACCCCAACTCCCTCATCCTTAAATGGAATAACTCCAATGACTCTACATTGGCTGCCAGAGTTCTCCAGCAGGAGCTTAATTCTTAATCTTTCTTGAAAATGCACCTTTCCTTGGCTCCCTCCTTATCCCTGTTGAAGTTCTTTTACTCCATTCTTCTCTTGAAAGCATCTCCCAAGTAAATCACGTGCCCTAGAATTCTTATTTCAGGGTGTGATTCCGGGGGAACCCACACTAAGACAACCTGCTTTCTGGCTACCTGCTGTGCATATGAAACTTCCATATTCGAAGATGCTGCTGCAGTTTCTAATTTAATGAGCTGACACACTGCACTGGGTTCTTTACAGGATCAGAAGCCCATCCACTGGTGGAGTCTCGGGGCCTCTCCTTGAGGAGAGGGGAGCTCAGCAGTCCTGCCTGGTGTAAATGTCTTTGCCTCAAATCAACCACTCTGCATTTTTCATTCCATAAACACAGAAGCCCAATCCTTTCAATGCTCATGGGCTTTTATTAGCTTGTACTCTTGCGTCATATCTGTATGTTTGGTAAGTATATTTGCATCAGCATTGTATGATTTTAATAGGTTGTCTTGTAGCTGAGCCACATATTTCCTTATGGGCGGCTGCAGTGACTGCTGTGAAATTTGGTTTGCCCATGGGGGTGGGGAGGGTGGTTCTGAATAGGAGTCACAGAGACCGTGACTGGAGCAAACTTCTTAGGAACAATGCAAGCTGGCCTGGGTGTGCAGCAAAGCTTTCCATAAGGACCACCAACCCTAAGGTTGTTCTCTTCTATGTACAGAGGTTTAGGTCTTCTCAGCAACTGCTCAGGACAGTGCTAAGGAAATTCGACATTAAATAACATGTGGCACGCTGGCCTCCCTTAACCTTCTGCAAGCGATTTGTACCCAAACCCCAGAGTTTTGGACCAAGGATGGCTCTAAGGCTATAGATGGCTGTAGAGGAGTGCATCAGCGAAGCCTCACCTGACTGTGCTTAACCTTCCTGGGTGTTTGACAGTGAGTTCACTCGTCTTTGCCACTATGGAAAATGTTTTGTCATCGAAGCTATTTCTGTGTTGCATCTTTTGTGAGTTGTGGGTATTAGTGCATCAATCCTAAGAAGCATTTCAAGCTTAAGGGATTTCTGGAGAACATTCAGGGGGCCGCCCAGGGCCCATCTCAGGGTTGAGGCAGCAGTCAGTGCCATGTGGTCTCTGGGACAGGACTCCAGGCTGGAACCACAGTTTTAAAGGGCGGTGACTAACTCACTCCACGCATCTCAGCCAATTTATTTACCTTCTGCTCCTTTACCAGTAAAAAGGAAATAATAAAAGTGTGTGGTACTCTATTATTTTCCATCTAATTATCTAGGAAAGCCTCCCCTATGAGTTGATGAAAGTATTAAATAAAGAGAAGATTTCAAATAGGTCCTGGGTAAACCTACTAACTTGTATAAATCCACCTATTACATTTAAAGGGACTGCCTTTGAAGTAGGTCATTCTGTAAAATGATGGGAGCCTTAATCCTGTCTTTAGTTTAAACATGTTCTGTAAGATAATTTCTCCTAGCAACCTGTTGGGGTATTAGCTCGGCCCTGACGCAAACAGCGTTAGCAATGAGCTGAGATGCACAAAATCCCTCGTTTGGTTTCCCAGAATGTGCTTCCTGGAAGATAAAAAATATTTTGTTTTTATTTCTTGTTTTGGTAATGGGAAACAAGCTTAGTAGATTGAAGAGTTGACATTATCTGATTCTCGAGAAGGGCCCTGAGCACCCCCACAGCATTTGGCAGCTCCTCCAAAGCAGGTGTCCTCTTGGCCTGAGAATCTCTCTCACCTCCCATCCCCCATATCACCGTCTTGTTCGGTTTTGTTTCAATATGTCCAGCTCCTCCTTTCCTCCCCCTTCCTGCTTAGACTGTTGGTCATCCCCTCACCCAGTGTCACTATGATACCTCCAAACTAGCCACCCTGATCCTAATTCTCCGCAGTCCAGGCAACTCTGTCTCCTGTTTCTCGGTTAACCATCCCCAAATATGCTTCTACCACATCCCTGCCCAGCTCAGAGACCTGTCATGCTCCCTATGTCTTGCTAGGCACCATCCAGTGTCCTCTGCCTGACTCCTGCTACCCTTGGTAATTCAGCCTGTCCCACCCATCCCAGCATACTGTCGTGTTTTACGACACAACATGCTTTGCTTTTTCCACTTACCATGAAGAAGCCATGATCATTTCAGGGCCAATGGGTCTGGGCATCCGGGTCAGACACTTTCATGCCCGAAGGCATTGTTCACATTGATTCTTAGCGAAATGACAGCTCCTAGCATTGTGCTTCCTACAGCACTCATCGTTCCTATTTCCCTGATTTGTTCCTTCCCGTGGCTTGTCTATCTAAATCCCTTTCCTCCCTCACAGGGTACCTTAGCTGATGTCTTAACCATGCCAACTCTCATCTGTGTCCTCCTCCTTTGAGGTTCTGGAAGTCACATAAATGCTTACCCTCAACACATTTCCTAGTAAGAATTCCCCTGCTCCCGAAGACATGAACCCTTTCCAATTCGCTTTTCCATCTCTACAGCAGAACACAGTGAGGCTTGGTGACTATTGAATAGTTTCCTCTTGTTTCAAATGGGATTGTTTGAACTCTCCCAGTTAGTTTCTGAGTCCCTCAAGGGAATGGATGCTACCAGCCACATGTGTAGCTAGCATAGTCCTAAGCGCAGGATTGGTATTCTTTAACTATTGATTATCTGGTTCCTGGACGTGGAAAATACCTCAAGTGTTGACATGTTTCTTAAGGCAAAACCAGAATCATCTCTAGTCTGTTTCCAGAAATATCTAATGTGAACCAAAGAAGCAGTAAGATCCTTTTCAGGAAGTTGTCAAAATTTTCCAGAGAGAAGAAAGGATTCATCATTTTTAACCAACAATAATGAAGTGGATTTCAAGCAAGGCAGCTTCAATTATTTAGAATACCAAGTAGCTATTCAAGGTTATTAATATGCAAGCTGAAAGGCAGAAAAGCTAGGAAAGCAATGTCTCTGCCTTCTTCTTGGAGATTGAAATTTTATGAGGATTACCTGTTGTCATGGCAGAAAATTATTCTAAATACATATCTAACAGTAACTATGAGGAGTCGTAAATTTTCCAGTAAATGCTCCAGAAAACACAGCGACAAAATTCTGTCATCCCATCTGTCTTTTTCTTCTCATGGAGGATCTGTGCTGCCTTAGGAAGACAAATGCAAAACCGGAACAGAAAATAAAGTTGCCTCCTGCAAATGCCTTCTCTTGGCATTTTCTCCTGTCGCATTTACCTCTCATATCTGATCCTGTGATGATTGTCACTTCTTCAGAGTATTTTTAGGATTTAAGCATAAACAGACGTAATGTATTTCCATTTGTTTTGCCCTTTTCCAAATTGTATCCAAGCTACCCCCATCCCCCAAATTGTCTCCAAGCTACCCACCGCCCCCAAATTGTCTCCAAGCTACCCCCTGCCCCCAAATTCTCTGTGCCAGCAGCTAACAGTTTATATCACATGGGCCTGCATGGAGTGCTAACCTTTGTTCATTTTCAGGTGTGTGTGTTTTGGGGGTGGGGGTGGGGAGCATCAAATTGTACTACTTAGGTGTTCACTAAAAGAAGGAGCACTCCTTTGGACTGTAATTGAATTCATAGTTAACAACTTTTAATGTACATGGGGAGCTTACATCTGTCTTTGTCTTTGGCCTGTCTGTACACGCTCACATTTAAGAAGGTAGACTCTAATCCAAATGCCATAGGTTTTAGAGATGCCGTTATTAGATTACCTACTTGGAAAATCTGATGAAGGCTATGTTTCTTTCATCAGAAAAGTGCACAGATATTTTTCATATTTCAGGAGGTTCCCAGCCATTGTAAAGCCTGTGGACCCCTGATGGAAACGAATACTAAGGATAATCTCTAACACATCTGTCCTCCTGACTGTCCCAGCTCCAGTCTAAGTACTTGACACAAACTAACTCTCTTATTCCCCACATGAATCTAATGAGGCAGGTCCTGTGAATATCCTCATTTTATAAATGGGGGAAACTGAGGCCAAAGATGGGCCTGTGGAACTTCTTGGGACTGATAACGGCAGTGGGAGGATTTGAATCTAGCCAGCCTTGCCACAGAGACCCCCCTAACTACACTGGTGCTCATCTAGGATTCCTGAATTAGAAACTATAAAGAAAGCTGAGAAGAAATGAGTTATTAAGACAAACACCCCATGCTTCCAAATCTTATCCTAAGATTTCATGGGCTCTTGACTTCATTTCTTTGTTTCTTCTAATGTCTACATCATAGAGATCTAAAAAAATCACTTTTTTTTAAAAAAAGGATGTATTTGTTTATTTATTTGAGACAGAGAGGGAGCACAAGCAGGAGAAGCGGCAGAGGGAGAGGGAGAAGCAGGCTCCCCACCGAATAGGGAGCCCCCATGCAGGGCTCGATCCTAGGACCCTGGGATCATGACCTGAGCCAAAGACAGCCACTTAACCAGCTGGCACCCCAAAAAAATCACCTTGTTCATATAGCCTGGGAAAAACTATGAAAACTCTCCAAACATGAAAGCTTATTGATCCTTTGAGTGTCTTGTGTGAGTAAATATGAAATTTTGTTGTTACCATAGTGAATGGCATCTAAGAGAATGTTTCAAATCTATGTATTTGAAAAGTGAAACATTATCACTTTTAATTTGGAATTACAAAATTACAGTTCCATGGAATGCCCACAGTGCAGAGAACAATACAACAAGTAATGGGGAATTTACAGATACTCACAAGCAGTGACTTCAGTCCTTAGGAATTGCACAGCTAAAGAGGAGTCAAGGGTAACAAATATGCAGATACCCCAGTGGACTGTGACCAAAACTGGCTGGTCTTGATTCAACTGGAAAACGGAGTCAGGTTCTCTCAGCCCTGACAATGCAGGTTTTAACATTTCACCAGGCGTAAACAGAAACTTCATGACTAACAGCTTTTCCTACCTCTAAACCCATAGACATCAAAGAGCACCTGTTCAGATGTAGTCAGCAGCTCGGCTAATAGCAGTTATGAATTATCACCTCTTCAGGGTCTCAGAGCTGTCCTTTCCTTCCCAAGGGACCAGGTTGTAAGCCGATTATATGTTAATATAGGTGATAGGTTTTATGAAAAATAACTGTTTTCCAATGCAAAAAGAGTTTTGTGAGAAGAGTGGCATTGTTTATATTTTTGTGAATTTCTTCAATGTGTGGCTTTCTAGAATAGAAAATGTTGTATTCTGTGGGTTACAACATTATGTCTCTAGACTCTGGAAGACACCAATGTATACTCATGATAGAATAACAACAAAAGGGTAAATAAGACTTTGGAATTATTAAGACAATAGGTTCAGCTTTGTGGAAACCCTGAAAGGGTCTTGAGGGTGCCCAGATGTCTCCAGACCACACTTTGAGAATCGGTATCCTACAACTGCTTCTGTATGCACACCAGCCAGGAAAATCACTGAATCTTTGGGTTGGAAGGAACATTCCAGGTCATTGAGTCCAGTCATCTGTCTGATGACATGAAATCCCATGAGGTTCAGTCGCATCTCCCCATTTTGCAAGGATAAGGACCATGTTCAAAAGGACTTGAAATGGAGAGAAAAGCCTTTACTATGAGAAGAAACTTTTTTCTCAGTGGTTTCCTTCTTTGGTCTTAGCTATGTGTAGAATGAATCCATTTCCTCTTCTACCTATTCAGAATATTTGAAAACAGCTACCTTGTCACCGCTTGAGTGCTGTCATTGTCTTCAGGCTAAGGGTTTAAGAACTTTGGAGACCTTTCTTGCTCCTGCAGAAGCCCTTGCTCTTCTTGGGTTTTAGCCCCATCTCTATCTTCTCTCCAAGGTCTTCAAAAGCCAGTTTGAAGTCATACAATGTTGCCAGACCCACTATGGTAGATTTTCTCCTGGCTTATTCTGTAGTTGGCTTGGATCAATACTACAGATGCTTAATATTCACAAATAGGAAGCAACACATTCTTAGTGGCCTTTGTCTTGCAGTTGGGCTTGATCTTCCACACACTGTTTCCTTTCCTGCTCCTGTCATCCCACTCCAGGCTCTGCTTCCTCCAAGGTATCATTTCATCTGCCCCCCAACCCCCACAGAAAGGCAGTGTTTTTTCACAGTGCCTTACAGTGTGCAAACAGCCTTACAAACATCGGCTCAGTTAATTAGCACAGACGCTTTGTACACAGAATACACTCAAGCAAATAGTATAAGGAAAACACAGAAGTTTCCATCAACCGAATTTTATGGATTACCGTCTTAATACTTCATGCCTGCAATCCTGTAACCTGCTTTGCTGGCTGCCCAGCTTCTCGCATCTCCCTGTTCTGAAGCACTTCACATACTGATGCTAAAATCATCTTCCTTCTCGGCTGATCTGAACATGCCACCATCTGGAGTCCATTTATAGCCTCCCGTCACCCTTAGAATAATGTATTTTCCTGCGACCTCCGAGCCTCTGCTTCCATTAATACCATTGTCTTACTTTTTTCTACTTATGATGGCAGTGTTTAACTAATAATGATTTTGTTTATTCATTTTTGTTATTCATCCACTGGCATTCACGTATGCATGTGTTCATTAACTTAGCATCTACTATGTGCTACGAACTGCCAAAGACACTAGAGGGGAATGCAAAGATGAATATTTTCTGCCCTCAAGGACTTTATAACTTCACATAGGTCTTCTTTGTAAACATTTAATTCAAATATGACAGATATTCAAACGGACTGTTGTAAGGGAGGTGGTAAAAGTAGATTCATAGTTGTAGGTAAATCCTAGTTGAGGAAGAATTAATTCCAAATGGGAAGAGCAGGAAAGGCTTCTGGGAGGAGGTTTTGTTTGATCTGCTAAGGGCGAGTAGACTTGTACAAGCAGAACAGGGATGCTGGGAGAAGATTGGCTTGCCTTTCTAGCTGTCTGCTGGTCAAGTTAGTTCTCTTACTGCCTTCTTCCTCTGTCTTCTTAAGCATTTGACCACAAAGAATTTTTTTTTTTTTTTTGGCAAAAGTTTTCTAAATACCCAAAGGTGGCAAACTTGCACTCTTGACTTAAAGGAAGAAATTTCCACAATGATAATAGTAAATAGCGTATGAAAAAGCATCAGTAGAATTGTTTCAAGATTACGAGTATAATGAACAGAAGATGAACTTACCATGGCATCTTTATCAGCCAGTCTCTGGCTGGAGACACCAATGCAAATTGTGTAAGAAAAACGTCTCCTCCTCGAGGGGAATACTTGTGTGTGCTGCGTGACAAAAATAATAGCCCAGCGTCACACAGGTTTGTCATGAACAGTCTGACAGCATGTAGTTCTATTTGTGATTCTTGAAAACGAAAATAAAGTGAGTAAGCCTTAATATTTTTAGTTTTGAAACAGGTTTCATCATTTTGCTTCATTTCTCCCAATTGCATATTCATTCCCTAAGAAAACATAAAAATAGCACTAATGTCAAGTAAACCAACAGTTCTGTCTGGACTTCTTAGTAGAGGCAGGATGGGCAGTACCCATTTACCTGTGCAAGGTCTGCCTTTTGAGATTGCAGGGCTCAACCTTGGTCTTGGGAAGGTCAGATTCAGTCCATTTTGATCATTACATACTAAAGTGTTGGCAGGCTTCAATAGGGAGACACAATTGTATTTAGGTTTTGGTTTTTTTTTTTTTAATTTTTAAATTTTTAAAAAAATATTTTATTTTAAATTTTTTAATTTTTAAGAGCTGGTAAGCAATGCAAAATATCTCAAGTGGAGGGAAAATTTAAAAATGAGATGCTGGGAAGGTATGAATTCCAAGAAGACTGATCAAAGTCCTAATAGCAATTCGTGTTAGGAGACTCATTAGCATGGCTTGTCTTTTTGGTACGTTTATCAGGAGACAAGCAGGTGCACACAGTGTGGAAGAACACAGGGAAAGCTCAACCAGTAGATACTGTGGTAATCTTGGTAATCATATGGGACTGCACGAATTAAAGGAGGAAAAGCCACAAGAGTCATTACCCCAAATTTCATACAGCTGGAAATGGGAAGTCCTCTGCTTCATGTTCTCCAAGGGCCCTGCTTGAGAATGGGAAAACTGTCTCTGCTCCTCCTCTGTCCTCTGAGCAACTTCCTTTAGTTCTACCCTTTACTGCCACACTTGTTCATGCACCAGCACTGGCCTGTCCATTGCACCTATCCTCTCTCTGGAGCTACTGCTCACCCTGTGCCCACAGGCCACATTTTCATTTGGGTGCCTTCTAGTTTAGTCAAGTTGAACTTCCATGAAAAATGAGATCTAAAAACCAGCTCTTCCCACCTCCCTGACTTTTCTAAATCCAGCGACACTTAAAAAATAAAATTGTTCAGGGATGCCTGGGTGCTCAGTCAGTTAAGTATCTGCCTTCAGGTCAGGTCAGGATCCCAGGGTCCTAGGATTGAGCCCACGTGGAGGGGGGATTCCTTACTCAGTGGGGAGCCTGCTGCTTCTCCCTCTGCCTGTCACTCCCTCTGCTTGTGTTCTCTCTCTCTCTCTGACAAATAAATAAATACAATCTTTTCTAGGTAATACAGTTACATGTTTTTAAAAAACCAAAAACATAAAAACTTACACATGAAAAATCTTCCTTCTTTCCTTTCTCCATGTAGCCAGTTCTGACTACTTGCAAGAAGTTCAGCTTTCTTCACATATACAAATATGACTATAAATTTCCTTCCTTTTTACTCACAGGGGAGTATGTTCTTCATACTTTCCTGAACTGGGTGTCTGGTCACCTACTGTTGTATAACAAATACCTCTAAACTTAGTGACTTAAAGCAATCTCTCATAGTTGGGTGGGTTCATTAGGCTCAGCTGGGTACTTCTTGCTTCAGTTTCTTACCCACATATGGTTGTAGTCAGGCTTGTGCAAAGGGTGAGGTGAAGACTCAGTTGGACTACGAGTCCAAAATGGCTTACACATGGCCAGCTCTTGATGTTGGTTGTTGGATGAGAACTCAGCTGCCAGAGCACCTCCACATGGTCTCTCTAAGCAGCTTGACTCCTCACAGCAAGGAAGCTGGACTCTGGACTCTGAGTGAGAGCATCCCAAGAGCGACCACTCCAGGTCGATTAAGGCCTACTTCTGGAGCAGGCACTGTTATTTCTACCGTATTCCATGGACTACAGTAGTCACAGGGCTAGCCCAAGATAAAGGGAATGTAGGAAGAAACCCTGTCTAGTCATGGGGGAGTAGAGAGATCATATTGCAGAAAAAGTCTTGGGGGATACAAGGTCCAGAGTTGGTCATCTTTGTAAAACACAATGGGCAACACCACCTGGAATACTTTTCTTGTCCTCCTAACACATATTAGGCCAGAGGATCTTTCTTTGCAATGTCTGACATCTCACCTCCCCCAGTATCCACTGACCCCACTAATTCAGACCCTCATTTCTTTGTAGCTAGTTAAATGTCGGCATTATCTTCCCAGTCTCCAATTTCCCCTCACTGCAAATAGCCAATAAAACTTGTGTTTTCTTACCATAGGTATTTCCATAAACTTTAGCCTTAACAATTGTCATTCTCCTAAAAACTGGCTCTGGTACTGAATGGCTGTTTGACTTGGGTCATGTTGACACATATAGGATTTACATGTTTTTTGTTTGTTTGTTTGTTTTGTTTTTTAAACTTGCAATTTTGCAAAATTGGGAGGTTTTCTGTAAAAATCCAGATTAAGCTCTTTTTGAAAAATTGAGTTCTCACATATGGAAAAATTCTTCAACTAATATGTTCTAGATACTGAACAAAAGGAACAAAAATCAGGTCCTGTAACAGTTGCATTCTTGTTGTGGAAAAGCAGATAATAGATGAAATGAGTAAGTAAAATATATGGAATCTTGGATGGCAGTAAGCTCTATGGAAGGTTAGAAGGAGATAGAAAAAGGCGCGATTGGGAAGGGCTATAATTTAAAATCACATGGTTGTGGAAGGCCTCCCTGAAATGGGCATTTTAGTTAAAAAAAAATACAGGAAGGGAAACATGGATTTTTAGAACCTTGCTTTCCAATAGGGTAGCCTAGAACCATCTGTGGCTAACTAAATTTATATTAATTAAAATCAAATTAAAATTAAAAATTCAGTTTTTCAAACATACTAGCTACATTTCAAGTGCTCAGAAGCCACATGTCACCACTGGCTACAAAACAGATAGAGACCATTTCCACCATTGCAGGAAGTTCTGTTGCTTCGCGTTGCAGAGGAAGAGTATACCAGACAGAGGGCATGGCAAGTACAAAGGTCCCGGGTTGGGACATGGCTTGATTTGAGCTAAACAGTGGCATAGCTCTTCTGTTTACACATTTCTACATTCCCTATTGTCTGTGTTCTACTGTGGCTGTGTGGCAATTAACCTTTACCACCGTAACCCAAGCCAGCCTTCCAAAGGCCCTTAGGGATATCGAGTTTTAGACTCTTGATCAGTGCCGTACAATCCACGGGCTGAAGTCTCAACTCCTTGGTCTTACACTGAGAAGCTATGTGGAAGAATGGAAAGACTGAGAAACAGGGTTGCCAGAACACTGGTGTTCTATTTTGGAGCAGAGTAGGCTAATAGTGTGATTCAAAATTACCGGGGGGTGATCTGGCACAAGCCGTAACAGAGTTCTGTTGACCAAAAGTGTTTTTGGAGGGCCTCTTCTGGACCAGGACTAAATGTCTAGTGGACCTCTAGATGGTATTTCAGGGGGAAGTTTGGAGTACGGGATGCTCCAGACAATGACTGATTACCTTAAGCATTATATAATCTGGTGTAGTCTTCCATGATAACACAAGGGGAATTTCAGCCTGGAATAAATATATGTGATAGGTATTTGGAAACGGGAATGGGCTATGGAATTCACTACAGAGCTCTTTCCAGTAAATACACACACCTGAAGGTGACAGGATTTAAGGCCTTCTGCAATGTCTGACCAGCATCCATTCTGGTATTTTTTCCCTGCTTTTCCATTGTGCTGTCTTTTTCTCTCAGCAGTATGATGTAGTCGGTGCCCAATAGGTTCAGTGTTTTAACACCTTGGTGTTTTTCTCATGTTTTTCCTTACCTAAAGGATCCTCACCTTTGTTTCTGCATGATTCAATCTTCTACTCTTGACCTTACAGCACAACTCAAACTCTCTTTGTTGACTTTTGTTTTTTGCCCATCCCAGGCCAGAAACATTTCTCACTTCTATGGCCTGGAATGTTCATTATCCATACTCACTTGGCAATTACTAAGAGTACAAGGCAATATCTGTTTTTCTACTCCTAGGCAAAAAAAAAAGTCTTAAGTTCTTTGAGGGCAGAGATCACAGGTCGTTCTTCTTTTTTTTTTTTTCCTAATGTGGTCTATTTCCCCATATTATGGCCAAGCATCTATAACGAGAGGGGCTGAGGGCACAGTAGTTAAACCAACTGAGAGCTCTTACCTGTAATCCTTTCTTGTCAATTCTTTTTCCTTTTTCTTTTTTAAACAGGAATAAACTTACTCAATTTTAACAAGTCTTGGGCAAAGATGGGGCCCCAGTGTCCTACTGGTAAGGAGTAAAAGCCCTAGCTGGCTCTTGTTGAAGACAGACTGGGGGGGGGAATGTGACGATTCGGGGTTGTCTGGATTGTAAGGCCCTGCTGGAATAGTTTCACTCCGGATGCTCCACTATTCCTAGCTCCTGGAGCGCTGTAAACAATGATTCACACCACGGTAGGCCTATGCAGTTTACCAAGCACATTCATCACATGCATCAGGCTTTCAGGGAAGGTCAGGTTCCAACATGTTAACTGAGATTCACCTTCAGGTCACCAGACTTGGATCTCTTTGCCAAACGCCTATCATAGCCAACCAAAGTTTTCTCCCCTTATTCTTTAGCGATGAACGTGCCAAAGTAGAGGCAAGTCTATCTCAACGGTGTTTGACCTGTACCAGACTATGGAGCCTATTCTGAAGTTCTTGGACAAAAACCGTTTTTGAGGAATAGCGATTATGGTTTGGGTCTGGATTGTGCATAAAGCAAGGAGGGACTGGAAGAGGGAGGAGTGCCCCAGACTTCCCAGTTCACACGGTGGAAGTCCAAGTCAACCCAGGCTATTAGGTAAAAGGTGGTGAAGGAGACTCTTCAGCCTCAAGGAAATTGGGGGTGGGGGTGGGATGGGCAGTAGAGTGGGTTGGTGGAGGATTCTGGGAATCCCGCACCTGTGGATGAGCGGGTGCCCAAGGTGTCCCACCCTCTTCCTCTTGGGTTCCGGGAGTGGCTGAGGGGGGCCCGGCCGCGGGCGGAGGTGAGCCACCGGAGGGGGCGGGGCGGGGCGGGGCGGGGCCCGGCGCACCTGGGCGGAGAGGGGGAGGTGCGCGGGGCCGAGCCTGCCGGGGGCCGCGGCGCGCGCCAATGGGCAGCGGCTGGCAGCGCGCCCCGCGCCCGAGCCGCAGTCGCGCCCTCTCGCTGCCTGGCGAAGGCGCGGACGGCGCGCGGAGGCGAGCGCGGGGGAGACGAGCTGCCGGCGCCGCAGCCGCCGTCAGGGCATGAGGATGGCCGTGGGCTCCGTGAAGATGCAGCCGCCGTGCGAGAGCCCGGCCCTGGCCGCGGCGGCGGCCGTGGCGGCAGCGGACGGCGCCCTGCGCCGCAGCCCCAGTGCCCGGGAGCAGGAGCGCGAACAGCCGCTGGCGCCGCCACGGCCGCGGCTGAGGGACCTGCCGGCGCTGCTGCGGAGCGGGCTCACGCTGCGGAGGAAGCGGAGCGCCGCCGGGGCCCGGGTGAGTGGCCCGGACCGGTCCGGCCCGAGTGGGCACGGGCGGCGCGCACGTGGAGCCTGCGCCCACCCTCCTGGGCCGCAGAGGGGGTACCTGGAAGTTGGGGAGGTGGCGGAAGGGGCGCCCTCGTGCGGGGTCCCGGGAAGGCGGGGTCCAGGGGGGTGCCCCCACTGGTGAGCAATGGTTTCCCCTTCCCCCAGATGCCCCTGACTTAACCCGGGGCACCTGGATTTGGAGCGGCGGACCGTGGGCATCCCCGGAAGGAGGGCCGTTTGCCTCTCCCCAGAGGGGAAGCTGCAGGTGTCCCGGACCTAACTGTCGGCCAGCCCTGTCTCGGCAGCAAGCCTCAGGCCCCACAAACGGGAGCCCAGTTTTCAGGAGGTGTGAGACGCGTGAGCTTGTTTGGAACGCCCCGTGGCAAGCTTCGGGCGTCGGGTCTGGTTCTGACCGCCGCTGCCACCACCGCCACTGACGAAGTGGAGACACAGGAGTTGGAAGTTCCCCGGGCGAGCTTCTAGCTCCTGGGTTCTGGAGTCTCCAGCACTTGGTACTTGGTGACGCCCCCTTGAGCGGGAGGGTGCACACCCTCCACCCCGCCAAATCTTAAATATTGACTTCCTGATGGTGTGTTCAGATATGATTTCCTGGTGAGGGAGTGTCCCTGTTGTGCCTCTAAGTGCATTTAATGGCCTGAGCAGGTCGGACATGTTTTGTTTGTGAAGCGGGATGGCTGCTGATTTTCTCCTGGGACCTTTCACAGGCCGCGCAGGAGACTGCTCTGGGACCTCAGGCCAAGGGCCAGACCCTTGGATTTCCCTGCCCACCAGGGCTTTGGGGCAAACTTTGGTAGATTCTACAAAGTTCTTTAGAATTTGTCACCATTAAGCAGGCTTTGCTGAGAAGCTGCAACAAAATGGGCTTTGGGGGAGGGGGCTGTAATAAATTGAAGTCTTGGTTGCTTGCTTTAAAAGAAGACCTTACTGGAGGACCTGTGGCCCTTACAAAGATAGGCTTGTAGAAACGTGAGTGTTGGGGAAAAACATTTGTTTGGTGTGGCTTCCTTGGGCAAGAAGGGTATGAATTGGTATAGGTCTTCAGCCTTCCCAGGTTGTGTTTCTCCTCTTCCTTCCAATGTAGGGATGACTGGGCATGATCTGCCTCAGAAGGATATTCCAAGGATTAGCTGGATGTAGAACTTCTTAAAGTCCATGACCAGCGGAGTAAAGGAATTGCCCACAAGTGACCTTAACGTGCGGCATACAGATTGTCTGCAAAGAAAGTGAGATGTGTCCCAAAGATGTGATAGCTAAATAAACACAAGAACCAGAGTTGTAGACTTTGCAAGAATCTGGGGAAAAGTAGGTCAAATCGAGTTCCTATTATCCTTGACAGTTACTTTTTCATGGCACAGAATACTGAAGACATGAGGGCAGCCAGGCAATCTGTGACGGGAATTGCTGAAGGTTTCTGTATAAATAGATCTGTGTGTTCATCTGCATAAAGGCTTGTGTTTCTTGCTGCCTGGGATGATGATGTGTGCCTTGCCAATGTACAAATTTGCTCTTCTTAATTATTCTGAATGTGGTTACTTCAAATAATACATACTTCATTAACCCTTCTTTGATCCTAATACTGTATTCCTTTGGGACATTCCAAATACATTTTGTAAGTACACGGCCAATTTTTTTTATTGGGGGAAAGACTGTCAAATTTTCCAATGTTGGAAACCCATACTTTTCAACTATTTCCCCTTCCTTTGGCTTTGGAACCACCTTTGTGATTTTGGACCCTTCCTTAACAGAGATAGGAAGCGTTTGAAAGAAATTAAAAAATAACAACAACAGGTGGAATATGTACCCGTATTAGTCTGCTCAGGATGCTGTAACAGAATGCCATACACTGGGTGGCTTAAACAATAGAAATTTATTTTCTCACACTTCTGGAGGCTTGACAGTCCAAGATCAATGTGCCGCAGACTTAGTTTCTGATGAGAGCTCTCTTCCTGGCTTGCCTTCTCACTATACCCTCACATGGCCATTCCTCAATGCACATGGATGGAAAGAGAGATCTCCCTCTCTTCCTTTTCTTGTAACTCCACTAATTCCATCATGGAGGCCCCAGCCTCATGACCAAGTCTACCTCTGAGTACCTCCCAAAGGCTCCCTCTCCAAATACCACCACAGTAGAGGGTAGAGCTGCAAATTATGAATTTTGAAGGAATGCAGACATTTAGTCCATAACAGAAGGGTTACATAGGAAAGAGAAAAATAGGTGAAGTGTGTACCAAACTAGCTGGTGACCTGTGAGCATCTGGGGTTACCTGGTTAGCCCTTTAATTAGACCAGTGGTGCTTGTGCAAACAATCATGGCTTAGATCCCTCTGTGGACTTTTAGTTTTATATTATATGGCCTGCACCTCCAGATTATAGCTGAGTGATTATGGGAACAAATAAACACAAATTTATTACCACTGGTTAAAAAGAAAAAAAAAAAAAGGCAGCTCTAGGTATTACACAAGTTGGTAAGAAGGTTTGCAATTTCTGTATTGACCAAGATTTAATTTAGGAATACATGTGGCACTTGTCCATGCTGCCTTGGGCTCTCACAAATCTGGACAATCAGACATCTACTGTCATCAAGTAAGCTCTTTGTAGGTTGTGTTGCCCAACCCAGGTGCCTTGTAGGCTGTCTATTACTGGGAAAAATTAAGCTGACATTTGGTTAATACTGCAGAACTCCTGTGTGCCTTGGTGTAGTCACTTCCAATCATACTGAATTCAAAATGCAAACTGATTAAGACTGCACTCTTTGGGCTAAGTGGAGAATGACCACGTTTCACTTGGTGGGAGTACCCTAGCTACCTCCTAAAAGAGTGGTAAGATAGGGCACAGCTTGAATTTCCACCAAAACCCTTTAGTCATTCTTTAATAAAAGCTGTGTTGTGGAGATTATGAGAAATAGTGTGATAAACACTTAGCCTTCAACACTTACTAACATTTTGCCAGTCTTGTTTCATTATTTCTCTTCCCCACTTTTTTTTTTTTTGTGGGGGCTGGTATATTTTAAGGCAAAATCCTAAATATCCTATTATCTCACTCATAAAGGTGTTTGTTTACATCTCTGATAAGGACTTTTTTCTTTGAAAACAAAACCAAAAACCAAACCCAATGACTTCTATATGTTTTTCATGCCTAAAAATAGTAACAATTATTTATTTGAGAGAGGGAGACAAAATGAGCAGGGGCAGGACAGAGGGAGAGGGGGAAACAGACTCCCTGCTGAGCAGGGAACCTCAGACATGGGGCGCAATCCCAGGACCGCTGGATCATGACCTGAGCCAAAGGAAGATGCTTAATCGACTGAGCCACCCAGGTGTCCCTTAACAATGACTTCTTAATATGATTCCCATATTCATATATTCTCAAAGATCTCTTTTTACTTATGATTTGTCAGAATCAGGAATGAAACAAGGTCCATACATTGTATTTGGTTGTTAGGGTTTTTTTTGTTTTTTGTTTTTTAATATTAATACTTTTTAAAAAAGATTTTATTTATTTATTTGACAGAGAGATAGAGAGCACAAGTAGGCAGAGGAGCAGGCAGAGGGAGAGGGAGAAGCAGGCTCTCTGCTGAGCAGGGAGCCTGATGTGGGACTTGGTCCCAGGACCCTGGGATCATGACCTGAGCCCAAGGCAGCCACTTAACTGACTGAGCCACCCAACTGACTTAGCTACCCAGGCGCCCTTGGTTGTTAGGTTTTTAAATCTATATTATTTTATAATAGTCCTCCTTGCCTACTTTTTTCATGCCATTGATTTGATGGAGAAAGAGTGTACAGGTCATTTGTCTGGTAGAATGGTCCAATTTCTGGGCTAATTTCTCACTTGTGTCATTTAGCTTGTTTCTCCATTCCCATGTCTCCTATAATACAGCAGTTAGAATTGAGGCCTGATTAGGTTTAGGTTCAGAGGCAAGCATACTTTGTAGGTGGTGCTGTTAAAATCTGTTGTATCACAACCACAAGACATGTGATGTCTGCCTGTGTCTCTTTTTGAGATGTTAGGATTGATTAGTGGGTTCTTACCTTTCTACCTTTCACCTAATGACTGTAACATCCATAGATGGTTGTAGCCTAGATCCATTTCATTAGGGATTGCAAAATGGTGATGATCGAAATCTATCATTTCTCTTGCACTTATTATTTGGGTATTCTATCTGTAAAGGACTTACCCTCATGAACTATTTGGGTCTCTTGAAATTCAGATTGTGTAGGAAAAACAAGGAAGGGCCTAATTTTTTTCCTTTTATCAATTTTCTGAGGAATGATTTGGTACTCTAACAGTCTCCCATGATAATCAGTGAGTTTTCTTTTTTTAAGTATTATAAGAATTTGTGGATCTCAAATTGTGTTTCAATCCATTGCAGTCAATATTCTTTTGGACCCACAAGTTGTCCTTATCAACTCTATACTTTTTACAAGACCCCAGTAGTCTCTGATACCTTCCTTGCTTTCTGGCACAAGATACTTTAAGCTTACCTTGTCCATTTCCTGCTCCAGACCTGAATGAAATCAGCCATTTCCCCCAAAGAGCACTAATTCTTTTTACTAAAAACTGTTCATTTTACTCCAACCTTTGCCTCTCTTGGTGGTTACGTTACTTCTTACCTTGGTCTTAGGCCTTCCATCTTAAGTTTTTTATTTCTTCTTAAATTCGTCTCATCAGCTGCTTCTAAGACTGTCATATTCTCCCTCTAATAAAATAGCTGGTAACTACCATTCCCTCTTTCTATATATACTGTCAAATTGCTGGGACTAACTTATTTTGGGCTTTGGCGGCTGTGATCTTTTCTGCAGTGTTCTACCAGTTTCTTCTTCTCTTCAAAATCTGTTTTATTTACAGCAGACAGAATGATTCAGCAGTTGCGCCAAATTGTTCACCAAACGGTGACAGTCCGCTTTTGGATTAGTCTCCTCTCCCCTGATTTCTTCTCGCTCAGGCAGGGTCCCTGAGGCATGGCAGGTGCCCTTCCAACTTAAGAAATTGGAAGAACAGCTAGTGGCTCTCTGCATGAGGTTCTCTCTTTTTCATTTGTAGTCTCTACCCGCATGATTCCCTCTCAAAAATGAACAAGGTAGCCTGTTTCCTTTTTCCAAGCTGGAGTGTTTTAGGGGTGAGTTAACACCCTCCCCTGCTGGAACTAAGACCTTATTGATTGGGAAATACATACTGCTTCAAGTTGTACCAGTATGCCCAATTTATAGTTATTTTGTAAACATATTTCACAGGCAAAGCATGTAATTTTAATTCATTCTTTGTATTTAAATTCAAATCAGTGGCTAACAGCTCATAGCACTTAAGATTTAGATTTTACAATAATTAATCCTTGTGTGCCACGCGTGTTCTGCTACAGACTTCATTTAGCCCTCACAACAAGCCTGGGAATTAAATGCTATTACTTGCGTTCTGCAGATGAGGAAACTGTAACAGAGATGGAACTTGCCCAAGAACCCAGAGGCGGAGGGGGGTTTGAATCTAGCCAGTCTGGTTCCGTAGTCCCTGCTCTGAATTGACTCTCTGGTTTTCTTCAAATGCACTGAGGACAGGGGGTCTATTTTAGTCTAAACTAATTAGCCTTATAGTACCTAAGAGCATTCTATTACCTTACCACTGTGAGAGTGGTTAGTGAATGCTGTCGATAATGCCAGACACTAATCTTTCTTTCATTTGAGTACTCCGAGGCTTGTGGTAGACCTACTGGGTGCGAGGCAGGGAGAAGGGGAAAATATCATGGTTATGGGTGAATAGTAACTAATATTGACTAAAATTAAAAATAGCATTCTTTTTTTTTTTTTTTAAAGATTTTATTTATTTATTTGACTGAGATCACAAGTAAGCAGAGAGGCAGGCAGAGAGAGAGAGGTGGAAGCAGGCTCCCTGCAGAGCACAGAGCCCGATGTGGGGCTCGATCTCAGGACCCTGGGATCACGACCAGAGCCGAAGGCAGAGGCTTTAACCCACTGAGCCACTCAGGAGCCCCAAAGTAGCATTCTTGGTGTCATAAGCAAAAACAACCCAGGCCCACCTCAATCAAGGCCAATACAAAAAGTCTGTGGATTCGCTTGCTTACTTTTTTCTTACCTGCTTACGGTAGCCTGTCAGAGATAGGGCCATGAGGGGAGGCATGCACCTTCCGTGGAAGATGAGTCAGATCAAATATGAGGGACACGTGTTGATCTTACTTGAGAAACATTGACTTTGTACCAGCTTAAACCTTGGTATGATAATCCTTTGTTAACCATGGCTACAGATAAAGTAAAACTCCATAAGTGCTACCTCGAAAAATATTTGACAAGAGAGAAAAGAAATTATAGATTCATTTATTCTACTTTAATTTCACATAAATTCTAGTAAAAGACCTCAATGGCAAGTTAATGCCATATTTACTTTCTTTCTCTCTCCTCTGACCCCTGGTGTAGGCTTTGTTTGCACAATTAGATCCAAGGAAAAGAGCATGCACTATGACTTCAGAAACTGGGTTTCCAACCTTGCTTGAGTTATTCTTTTTTTTTTTTTTTTTTTTTTTTTTTGGTGAGTTATTCTTGGAGTTCTCCAAGCCTCCATTCTTCCTTTAGAATGATATACATCATGGGGCAAGTTTTTCTGAGAAGAGAGACAGTGTATAGAGACTTTGGGGTACATTGGAGCTTAAATTTTTCCTTCCCCAGCTGGGTGCTTATTCTAGGCAAATATACATTTATAGACCTATTTATAGGAATCTAGTAACAAAAAAACTTTGCGTTTATATGCAATGTCAGGTTCCATAATATCCTAACATAATATCCTAACATACAGTGACTATCTTAGATGTTATATAAATACTGGTACCATAACAAAATATTCTCAGTTTCACATTTGCACTGTTTCTTAAATTGACTTGGGAGCAATTGGCAGCTTGCATAGCTGAAAATAGTTGGAGAGGTGGGAGATAAGTCACTGGTGATGACTTGGAGTACTTGTGATTTTTGTTTGCCTCGATGTTGCATAACAACCTTTGTTAGGAATACTGATAATCCCAGTAATGGTGTGTGATCTAGAAGTAGTTCCGTGAGAAGTTAGAAAATTGCTTGTGAAGGCAAAATAGTTAAAATCAATGACAATTTTTTGTAGTCAATTATTATTGTGATAAATAATTCATAAATGGATGTGGGAAAGGGATGGTCTGCAGACACCACTGTGGATACTGGCATTTTTTTTGTCGGATTAGCACGTCAATAGTCCCCTAAAGACTGGACATAATTTCACCTCTGAGGAAACTAGGGTCTAGAGAGGTTAAGAAACTTTCCCATGGTCACCCAGATAGAAAGTAGTAGAAGCAGACTGGAACTCAGGACTGCCTGATTCCAAAATCTATGGCCTTTCCTCAATACTGTGATATCTGAGACTTTGACATATTCATAGCCTGTGGTATATTGAAAGAGTGAATGTACAAGACATTTCAAGTAAGTGCAAAACATAGTTCATTTTCTTTCCGGTGTCTTCAGTAATGACTTCCAGGATCAGTCTTTAATTACTCACAAGGTTGACAATGGCTTGGGCAGCAGCTGTCCCTCATCTTCCAGCAATAGCAGCCATTGTACCGGAAGGAAGGCTCCGCTTGACTCATCCTGAAAGCCATTGTTTTCTCAGGAGGTTTGGAAGCCGACTAGCTTCCCTGTACAAATGCACTTGGAAATTTATAAAGCAAGCAGGTTTCTTTTCTGGCGTGTCTAGAAGATGAGCTAAAAAAGGAGGAGTTTCCTCTAACCCAGGATTTGGGTTCCTTACGGCATCTTGTTTGCTGTTTAAGAAACTTCAGGAAGCAAGAAGTATGGATATCTGTCAAAGTAACTGAATCCATTTACAATTGAATAAAAAGCATCGAGAATATACAAATATATTAATAAAATTAAACTTTGGTATGTTTACCTTTCAATGTGGCATTACTACCTGAGGCAGATGGTTCTTAACTTTTATTTATTTAATACCAGGCCTTTTTGAGAATTAAAAGATAGCACCCCAGAAAAATGCACGTGTTAATATATTTTTTGCGTCTTTTTTCAGAGGGCTTGAAGCTGTCCTGACACCTGGTCATCACAGACCCTCTGATTTAAAAGCTTTTCTCTACTCTGTCTCTAGAGAGTACCACCATGGTTCTATGTTTTACTTTTGACCTTTACTTCTAAACATCTAGCATAGTATTAAGCACTCATTCCATCGTCAGTAGATAGTTCCTTGAATTAACGTGTTTTACCAGTGTGTTGAATTAGAAATCATCTGCCTCTGACTATAATAAGGGCACTGGTGGTGTTGGTGATAACTGTTTTTGTTTAAGAAATCCTTATATCACACTTGTGGTGTTGAGGTTGTTTGGAGTACCCCTAACAACCTTGGGCGGCAGTCACCCTCATTGTCTTCTTTTTTCCCCAAAGAGGGGAACAGAGAGGTACAGAGGTACAGATTTTAGTGTCCCCCAAAATGAGATGCAGAGAGGCTAAGAAAGATGCCTCAGGTCACCCAGGAAGTGGAGGAGCCCAGAATGGAACCCAGGAAAACAGTCTCCATATTATGAGGTCTACCTCTTCTGCTGTATCCTCTCTCTAAATAATGTATTTTTTTAAATTACAGTCTCTCTTTTTTTATTTCAACCCTTTTGGAATAGGGATATATATTAAAGTCCATGTGAACATTTAATAGGATACATTTACCCCCGTGAAGCTGTTCTTAAATTGATGGAATGTGTTAAAATTTGGGTATCTTAGAATAAAGGAAACTATAGTAAGTCATGTTCTAGTTTTTAAATGTAGCTGCATAGTTTATTTGTAGACGTCTCAGAGTAAATCACAGCTTTAAAATGATGCATATAAGCACAACCATGTCTATTGAAGAAGTGTGAAAAATGTGGGTTAAGATTATATTAATGATTTATATGAACACTGATATTGCTTGGGTAATAATATAAATGTCAGAGGAGAATAAACTTAGTATTTTCCTACAAAAAGCATAAATAGCCTCAGAGCAATGTTGAAGATTAAAGAAACTGAAATTCTTTTAAGTGAAACTTTATATTTTTGGTATTTCTGTGTTTATATATAACTTCTTATGCATAATATAGAAACATAAATTTATATTATATATGATTATATATCATTTATAATTCATTTAAAAATTATATTTAAATTTAATTTATAATTTAAATGATATTTCTACTTTATAATTTATTGCATGTAATGTATATTATATAACTTCATCATTTATTATTACACAATTTGTTATATAATTTATTGGTTTCACAGGTTTTTTTAAATTAAAATTTTAAGTTAAACTTCTTATATAAATTTATTTTTTTAAACTAAGTACTGTGAATATATTGAAATGATAATAGATTTAGACTTGTCTTTGAGTCACCACTTTGTGTGGTGAGTTGGCAGAGCTTACCTTCTGTGACTCAGTTAAACTTTTAAAATTTTGTCTGCTTTTTTCATGAGGCATTGGCTTCTCCCTTATAAAATGCTTTTCATTTTGCATTATTTGTATTAGCCTAGGAAAAAAGTCGTTATTAAAATTAAAGAGTTCTGAAAACCAGGGCTTCTGCAGTCTAGCTGGTTGTCTTCCCATATTTTTTTTCCTAACTGGTCTAGCAACTTAAACTCCAGCCCCATTGGTGGTTTTGTTGTTCAGTTGAATTTGACCTTGTCAGATCATTTACCTGCAGCTGCTCTGAGGTGTACATGCAGATACTTGTGATGGCCTAATGCTTACAACTTTGGCGCTGACTGTAAATTTGTTTTACTCTCTCCTGTTACTGTTGTGGGAAGTGAACAGCTTATCACTTCTGTTTGGTCTAACACTCTAAATGTTGACTATAATGAACAAACACGACAAATGGTTCACTCCATCGTTTTGTGCTGTGAATTTATATATAGGTATGAAATTCTTCTTTGGTAGGGAAAAAAAAAAAGAAGGGAAGATGTGTGATGATACCTTTTCTAAACTGGGGCAAGTATTATGCCTCTTTCAATCTACTAAAATAGAATTTGATTGTGACATAGTAAACAGTTTTCTATATGTTTGTCACTTAACAGCTGTATGACCTGGAATAAGTCAAATAACCTTGCTGATTTTCTGTGGCTAAAGTGGAATACCATTGCTCCATCACGAGAATCCACAGTATATCGATAGGAGACCAGTTTTCATTTCTTGATTCTTGTCTGACCAAGGTCAGAGAAGTGGTCTTTCTCCACTGAGATGCTAGTTGAACCCTAGGACACTTTGGGGCATATCTTAGACAGATGGAAAGATGGATCATTAGTATTCACCGTATTTCTTGAGTTGGGGAGGGGGAAGATAATGTATTAGTAGAAAGAGCACTGGAAGATACAGGAAGAATCTAATTAAATCAAGAATCTGTTATATGAAAAGAGTAAAAAGAACATACCTATAAATCTATTTCTAGAAGATTGAATTGTTTGGCCATAAACAGAATTCTCTGAGAGATATCAGAAGAGAACTTGAGATAGCCAACCCTTTGTGTCTGAAGAGCTCTTACCAGGAAGTTCTATCTTCTTTCAGATAAGAGGTTTGTTGCTTTTTCTTGTCACCACTGAAAGCTGTTTCTTTGCCTCAAATTAGCAAATTAGCAATATTTGTTCTCCTCTGCTGTTTTAAATTTTATCACAGATCTTCAAAATAGCACCCATTGAAACATTCAGATTTCCTATTATTCTTGGCATATAACTTCTTAAAAAACAAACAAACAAAAAACAAATCTAATCCTGTTCTAATCGATCTTGAATATCTCATGAACTTTGAGTTTAAAAAAAAAAGCAAATTCAGTTCATTAGTGGTTGGCTGTTCACTCTGCTGTCTCTTATATAATGATTTACATTTATAAAGTGCTTTCACATGCATTCTTATTTTACTGTTTTCATAACTCTGGAATAAAGTATTCCTTTCTTATATGGATTCAAAAGTATCTTACTGAGTTTTTTTTATATGCTATACCCTCAACATCTGTGAAGCAAAGATAGGATGGTGAAACTAAGTAAATTAATATGTGAAGGCTGTTAAGACAGAGGTAGTTATGCAGAGAAACCTAGTGTGAGCTGCCACTGTTGTCATTGCCATCCTCATCATCATCATCACCGTCATTGTCTAAAATGACAGATCTGAGGGAGTCCAAGGTCAATCTCTTTGAAAAGCTGAAAGAGCTCTTACTGTTTATGAATAGCAATTGACTGAAAAAACTGAGGCTCAGACATTGCTGTCTTACTGAAGATCATAGTGAGGAAGTTAAAAGAGTGGGAGGCTCCGTAGCCTGAACTCCTGGTTGGCCCAAGGGTCTGTGTAAGATTATCTGTGGACTCTTTACAGTCCCTATCTTTAGTCTCTAAAGCTAAGGAAGACCTCTCAAATTTTAGCATACTTGAGGATCCCTGGACTGTTTGTGAAAACACAGATTCCAGGAGCTCCACACTTCAGACGTTTAACCAAAGTCTCTAGCATGGGTAGGGCCCAAGAATCTGCATTTCCATCAGGTTCCAGGTGATGCTGCTGGTCCATGGGCCACACTTAGTAGCCCTGGTCTCAAGGGCTGCCAAGAGTTTGGTGACCTTCCTCATCAGAAAGTTAACTGAGGCCAGGAGTCTGCCTGGGTTTCCTGTTTGCCACTTCCATGATGGAAAGCCAAATCAAAGTGGAGGACCATGACAATGAGACTTTTATTTCATTAATAATATTGGAAACTACCCCTTTTTGTTTTCTACAGAGTGACTGGTAGTTAAAAAAGAAGTGGCAAATATTTGAAACATAAAGAGTTTATGGCACCTGCACTGATTGTTCTGTTTGTCCATCCCATATACTCTCTACCCCTTTTTGTTTTTCTTTGTACCTTGGAGGCTTCCTCTGGGTGTTCATCACTGGGGACTTTGGTTACGGTTCAGTCGATGGAAGGCCAGGAGAGAGAAGTCAGCAATATTTGTCTACTGTGCTCCCTCTGCTTTTCAGTGGTGATGATGGTGACTGTCTAGAGCTAGCTACCACTGGGCTGTCACTCCTCAGTCACTTGGGCCCTCTCCAGCCTCCACGGAAACTGTGTGTTTTCCTAGTCCCTCCCAGTTGTGGCTTTTAAAGGCTTGTTGTTACTACCTCCTTTGTGCTGCAGTGTCTCCTGTGGGGTCTCTGAACCTTGCCTGCACATCTTTGATAGGCTCTTTCCTGAGAGGACCTTGACCTGATGTAGGAGCCCAAGGAAGAGCAGTGTTAGGAAGAGTGACAGTAGAAGGTGTAGCCACGGGGAGAAGAGTTTCATGAGTGGAATGGACGTTGGCAGTGATGGAGGCAAGGAGTCAAGCCTCAAGCCCCCAAAGTGTAGATAGAAGATGAGGGTGAGGAATGCAGGGAAGGGGCCTGGCCTCCAGGGTGATACTGAGCTTAACAGAAAGTCCTGAGAGGTCCCTGGTAAGCGGCTAGAACTTGTGCTAGAATGTGACTGACCGCCATTCCTGCCTCATTCCTGTGCAGGCACTTGGATGACTGGGGTTCAGAATCAGAGAAGCTTTTACATGAGGAATTTGTATCCTTTCTCTGTGATTGCCTTAGTTTTGTTTTTTTGGTATTTTTTTCCCCCTGCTGCTACCTTTTTCCCAGAAGCCCTTAGCATTGTTAGTCTATACATAGGAGCTGTAAGACCTTTATGTGGTACTTTGATCTTGGTTAATTTTGTTGCAGTATATTGAACATGTTCTGAAATGCCTGGGAACACTACATTCACAAAGTAACAAACAGTTGAATAGAATAATTACACCTTCAGTTCCTTTGCCCGTGGGTTCCAGTGGTGGGCGTGTCAATAAGATAAAAACCATTTCTCATGGTTTTGGTGCTCAGCCAAGTCATCTTCTACAGTAACCTCACCAGGAAACGAGGCAACAACACAAACTCATACCAATTTTGTATGTTTATCAGTTCGTTTATACTGAAATGTTATGGTCAGGATAAAACTGTTTCACACCCTTTATGGATCGTTTTGGGGTAGTACAGGTTGAATGCTACCAAGAGCCAAATATTTTGTGTTAATCAAGGAAACACTTAAAGACAAAATAGGCTCTCAATTTCAATTTTTCTATGATTAAAATTTTTTAGGAAGAGAAAAATTTCTCTGTGAGGGAAAGTCAACTCTATAATTGTTTCCCCCTCTTTCTGGGTTTTCATACATTTATGCATTAGAAAACATGGGTGTGTGAAAGCTGGGGCTCGACCTCCTATAGTTGAGGCAAATCATGTAACCTCATGGTACACAGTGTGGGACAGATGGAAGCATATGAGCCCTTTGTGTTTCCTCCATTTCCCCTCCTTTCTGGTCAGTCATCCTCCAAGGCTTGGCGGCTGGGCACAGAGTAGAAGAGCCTTGCTCTGCCAGGAAGGGGATGGATCCCTAGATGAGGGCTGCCCAGAAGTAGTGGTACATGAGCATCATCTGTTCACCTGCTAGTGGAAACTGAGCAGAGGGAGCAAGAGGGATTCCAGTGCAAATGACCCTGGTGAGGGCCTGATTCTGATCAGCCAGCAGAACGGTGCTCAGTGTGGAGGAGTGGACTCCGTGCCCTCCAGTCAGGCAGGCTTTCTAGTCTCCAACGCTTTCTTGTTTTCAACTCTAGTCTAGAGCACAAGTCCTTCCAATCCCCCTCACTGGGGAAGGAGCTCTAACTTTTTTTAGTATCTCCTTCTTTGGATTGGCCCCAAGAAATCTCTGGTGAGCCTTTCCACTGGTTTTTTGAAGACTCATCTCCTTACTCACTTCCCTTGCAATGAACCATCCTTCTTTCTTCGGGTCTGGTTTCCTTTGGCTGTATCATTCCTGGTTTCTTCTCCTCCTTCCCTCCCAACCTTTGTTCCTTTAAGGCTTTGCAGGTGGGCTCTCTGCCCTCAACGTCTTCTGTGAACTACCTCATCCTTTTGTTCACTTTCCTTAGTTCACTGAACAACCCTCCTATTTCTTCATCCTTTACTGGTTACCTGGTCCCTGCTGAGGGCTGTTTCATATGGAAGAGGATGCCAGATGCTCTTCTTAGGAGTTGGGGTAATTCAGCCCACTTTTGCACGTTAAAGAGAATTATGTTAAGACCCTTGGGGAAGTCCCCATCCAACCTCCATTCATTTTTTTTCTTTTAGATGATTGGCAGCATTTATATCGTTCTCTCTGCCTCCTGCCTTTACTCCCTCTCGCCTCGCCCCAACCTCCCACCCCAAAAGAAGAGGAACTTTTGCAAGGGTAATCACTGTCTAACTGGTCTGCATCATGGGATGGAGAATATATAATTATATGGATTGCTGATGGGTATTACATTTTCAAAACTACATCCTTTTCAATAGGGACTTCTGTTTTGGTCAAAGGATATATACAAGAGGTATTATTCTTGTAAGAAGTAGGATTGTGAAATTCAAAATCCATTTATTTTCTTAATAACTCTCATAAATGTAGAAGCTTCTATGTAAGCAGTTATCTTTGGGAGTAAAAGGCTAAACAGAAGACCAAGTATAGTGGATGAATGATTTTGTTCCTTGTTCCCTCCCTGCGGGCAGTGTTTTGTAACATAGCATCGGCCCTGCCCATCCCAGCTGCTGCCCAGAGCCATCATCCCTGCTTTGACATTTCTGTGGTATATTTCCTTTCTTTTAAAAATCTGTGTTACACAATGCTCTCTGATTTGTCAGTCAGGATAGTGTAGGTTTTGCTGCAGTAACAAAAATACACAAAAATCCATATGACAACACAGCAAAGCTTATTTCTTGCTTACAAAAAGACCCTTTTGTGAGTCTGGGTGCTCTTCAGGGTAGCTGTCTTCTGTGTGGTGTCTCTGCTTCCATCTTAGGACCTTTCCAGGTCATCACCCTCCACAGTGACTACAGCATATGAAGAAAGAATGGGGAATTTCCCACAGGCATCTCAGTGCCTCTGCCTGAGGTGATCTTTGCTCATAGCTCATTGGCCAGAGCAAGTCCTATTACCTCACTCATTTCAAAGTACTGGGGAAGTATCCTCTTTCCAGGAGCTTTGACGAAGAAGAGAAGAACCAGTATTAGTAACATCTGCTTTAAGCATCAGAAGCTTGGAACACAGAACTGAATAAAGCCATGATCCCAGTCTTAAGTCCAGCAAGGGAGATAAACATGTTAGTAGTATTGCAATCTAGTTTTACAGAACTACAAAGTACATAGCATGATAACTACAGTGATAGAACAGAAAGTATGCTGGGGGTACAAAGGGAGAGCATCCACCTCCCCAAGCCGGAGATGGGAGGAAAACTTCAGAGTGGGGTGACACAGGGCTGGGGTTTTTCATTTGTCAGCCTCAGATCTACCTTACCTTGTTAAGGGTGGTATCTGGTTTTATTTTATGTACTGTATAACATCTAAACTAATAATTTGGGATACAACTGTAGGAAATAGGCTTTCTTTTCTCTAGGACCTCAAGAAAGAAATGAAAGCCATTAGCAGTAGAACAGATCTGCTAGTTCATGTGAAATAGAACACAAAGGTATCCTTTTAATGAAGACATACAAAAACTACCTTTACTGAGCAATTATGCCACTGACAGTTCTTTGATCTCAAAAATTAAACTCGCTGTTGCAGTATGAAAGGAATAAAGGCAAGTGTAAAATAACAATCAAGGTTAGTTATTAGGCAACAAAGGTAGCATGCACAGTACTTTGATTTGCCCAGAGATTCTGACATAGTTTACATTAGATATAAACGTGAGTGGTGTGGTAATGGTGCAAATAATTTGTTTTATAGACAAAAGAAGAGTCTCATCCTGAGATTCGATAAAGCCATGTTCTTATTCTCTCTCCATCACTGCTTTGGGTCCCACTGGCCTTCTTGTGGGTCCTTCATTACACTGGGCCTGCTCCTACCTCAAGGCTTTTGCAGGTCTGAACCCATTTCTCTTCAGATAACCATTCACTTGCTTCGAGTCTCTGCTCAAAGACCATTTTCTTGATGAAGCCCCTTGGCCACCCTGTTTAGGATTGTAACATCTATCTCTTCCCCACGTCCTATTCCTAGTCTGTATTCTAACATAAATAGTTGATAATTTGCTTATGTGCTTTATCTGTAATCAGTCTTTCACCACTATCGTGTAAGCTACCCAAGGATAAGGATTATCGTCTGTGTCATACATGGTTGTATTTTCAATCAGTTAGACCACTGCTTAGGGCATGATAGGTTCTCAGTAATAATTGTTGAACATCTGGGTGGGGGTTCCATTAGAGTTCCTCTAAACTGTACACAAAGTTGTATATTTACATGTATTTTCACCTGTAAGCCATGACTACTTTTTAATTCAACTTTATGATGTGCCAGCTGTCTTTCCCTAGGGAGCAAGAGTGAGGCTTATTTAAGGAGCTCATAGTCTGGTGGAGAAATTTGTTTGATTCTGCCTGTATTTTTTAGTTAAATGTAGCAAGTATTGGAGTGCCTAATGCAGGTAGATATTAAATAGAATTCCTGAATTTTGGAAGCTTACTGTTTTAAGTGTGACAGGCCTGTACTGAAGATTTGCCTCTTTGTGTCATGAACTTTGATAAAATACCTCTCCCATGAGGTTTCTTGGCTCAGTCCAGTGGCTCTTGGATTTCTCCTCTGTCACGATACACATGAAGTGTGGTAGTAGTGCTCGTGTGCTTGACCATTCCAGGGGTGTGTGGAATGCTTGGTCAACAACCGGTGGGTTATTTTTCTCATAAGAATTTCACCAAGCTGTACACGGAGTTGTTCTTCACCTCTGGTTCGCCCACTCAGGAAATTATACTGGGAAGAGATGTTGTTTTAGAAAACCAATCTGCTTTGATTAAAAAAAAATTATTCATAAGCCTCAGTACTTCTCTTACTAATAATAAAGTTCTTGTGACATATAGAAACTAAGCAAAGGGTGTCATGACAGCTTATTTAAGAATAATTGTTGGGGGGGTGCCTGGGTGGCTTAGTGGGTTAAGCCTCTGCCTTCGGCTCAGGTCATGATCTCAGGGTCCTGGGATCGAGCCCTCCATCGGGCTCTCTGCTTAGGAGGGAGCCTGCTTCCCCCCTCTCTCTGCCTGTCTCTTTGCCTACTTGTGATCTCTCTCTGTCAAATAAATAAAATCTTAAAAAAAAAAAAAAAGAATAATTGGTTTAGAGGTTATATACTATGAGGAAAAAGAAAATCAAGCTTGATTACTAAGATTTAAGGAAACTACTGGGTAGAGGTAGGGTTTGAGGACTAACTAGTCAGTGAGAATAATAGGTAGGGAAGACAATAGAACAGGTCAGGGCAGAAAGGAGCATGGCATGTGATAGGGACATTGAGGGATGGGCCTGGCTGGAGTTCAAGGTTAAAGGGTTGGACTTGTAAATTGAGGGAAGATGATAGGTAACCTTGAGTTTGTCTTTGTATTAAGCTTATTATCAGCAAGGGAAGAATGTCCTTGGAAAACCTGTGTACTGTAGAGGTTACCAGACTTCATGTTTAATGCCTTTGTAAAGAAAAAAAAAATTTTTTTTTTTTTTAAATGAGAACTGTAAGCACAGCATAGGGTATAGAGAAATTGAATCACTATGTTGCACACTTGAAACTAATGTGCATGGTGTGTCAACTACTCTCAAATTTAAACATTAAAAATAAATAAAAGCCAGAAAGATTTGCCTCTAAAAAAATAAAAAATAAAAGATGAGGGGCACTTGGGTGGCTCAGTGGGCTAAGCTTCTGCCTTTGACTTGGGTTATGATCTCAGGGTCCTGGGATTGAGCCCCCGCATTGGGCTTTCTGCTCAGCAGGGAGCCTACTTCCCCCTCTCTCTGCCTGCCTTTCTGCCTACTTGTGATCTTTGTCTGTCAAATAAATAAATGAAATCTTTTTAAAAAATAAAAATAAAAAAAATTAAAAGTGAGAACTAACTTGTGACTTCAAGCTTTCATTTTGCCAAGTGAGGACGCAAAAAAATTCAATAGGTCTTACATTTCGTAAGAGAAAGGCATTTTAACACAAAAGCAAAAATCATACAACCTCTACCAAAGAACTGCTCTTCATAACTAAATAAATACAGCTTTATAGAAGACTAGCCACACTGTCCTTATTCTTTTTGTGCCTCACATTGACATTTGGGGACTATTTCATGAGATACATGTGTGGGTTTGGGGGACAGAATAAAGTTGAGACCATATATAGACATGATCTAACAGATGTCAGGTGGCAGTCACCATGAGTGGACAAAAGCATTTCCTTAGAAAGATCAGTGTAGATGGGTGTTGTGCAGAATGGAGACAGGAAAGGTTGAAGGGAGGGGAATCACTTAGGAGGCTATAGTCCAGGTGACAGAAGCCAGGGTCTGACATGGAGGTCTTGGGGCTGAGAAGTCAGAGTTTGGGAGGACAGGATGCTGGGATTTAGTGATATCCGTTCTGTTTTCATGGGCAGCTAAAATCCAGCAGGAATTCAAAATACATTTCCAATTTTGAGAGGAATATAGCTCTGTCTGAAATGTGACCAAAGTTTATCTATATTCTATACATACGTCTCTTAGATTTCCAAGACTGTTATTTAAAAAATTATCAGAGAGAGAGAGAGAGAGAGAGAGAGAGAGAGAGCGCACACGAGCCGTGTGCACACTGGTGTGGTTGAATGAAAAATTGTCTTTGCGTGTAGATCACCTTATATGAAGGAAAAAGAAAGGGGTTGCTTTTTAATGACTAACGGTGGTATTTGTTTTTAGAACATTTTTTTGAGGTTTCAGTTTTTTGGTTCCAGGAAGGAGTACTAAATTAGGGCAGTCTGCTCCCATTCTGGTGGTCCTGTCAGGGTGGGTGCTGCTTTATGGCCTCTAAGCCGGTGGAAAGGATGCCTCCCGACCCCCTTTCCTCCCTCCCTCCCAACACCTTGCCCTTAGGCTGCATTTGCTCAGTGCCAGGGCTCCACCTTCATAGCCAGATAAGCTTTGTGCCAGCTGTCCTCACACCCAACCTTGGGTTAGGTAGGGGAAGATAAGGTAGAAGATGATAGCCTATGTGGGAAGAGAGGCAGCTGACCGATATACAGGGGAGTGCTTATTTCCTTTAATCACTCCTGACTTTCTCCAGTTCTTAAGTTTCTGTGTGTGAAGTCCAAGGAATTGCTGCCGGAAGATACTCAGAGCTGCTTTTCACAGTAGGCTTAGGTAGAAAATTGTGAGTTCCTCCTCCGGCTTGAACGTGACAGTAACAAGCACCACTGTTACTTCCTTTCATAAATTTCACCATGGCTCTTGTTTCCCACCCAGTAAGATGAAGATTTGGCTCATTTACATGACAAGTACGCCTCCCCCCTTCTGTGTTCCTCAGGTAATTGACTTGTTATTGGGCCAGAGTACAGTGGAGGCTTTTGTGTTCACAGAAGCTTGTCTCTATAATTGGATTTGGGACTGAGTCAGTCAAGGGTCTTGATTGCAAACAAGAGAAACCAACTCTGAAATTACTAGAAGGATGTTGGAGTGCAGGTCAGCCTGCAGAATTATTGGAAGCCTGGAGACATAGGTTTCAAAAGGGGCAGGAACCATTGACAGAGAAGAAGCCACTGAAGGTAGGGATGAAAAGCACTGAAACCAGCCCACCTGGGTTTCTCTGGCACTTCCCAGCTGAATGACCACAGGCAAGTTACCTAATCATTCTGTGTCCCCAAGGACAGTTACGATGAATAAATGCATTAGTTTGCCAGAAGTGCTTGAAACAGTGACTGGTAAATAATAAGTATATATTAATGTCTGATAAGTATTTATTTCTAATTGAAGTTGTGTGTATACATGTATATGTATTGGCATTTAACTGCTAAACATAATGCTAGGTTGCTCTCTAGCCTAGACTTTCCTTCCATGCCCACAACCTGTTCTTTGCTCAAACTAGCTTTTCCCTTAAATCACAAATTGCCAACCTTGGTTCAAGGGCTTTGTTTTAGTTCTTTTTGGTTCCCTCAGAAACTTCGATTCTGGGGCATTATTAACAGAATACATAAAGATCATAGTCTGTACATTTGGGACTTCAGTTTTACTTTACTACTCTTAGGGTTGGTTTAGTAAATTTTTTCTGCCCTTTGTCTTTTTTTTGATTCTGTGTTCTCATGATCATTATTAATATCTGCTTTAGTCTTTCTTCTTGTTATTTTGTTACATGAGAAACAGCCAAAATGGAAACTCTTGTAGAAGAGGAAACCATTCTACCTCTCTGAAGGTTTTTATAGCCCCCCCCCCGTGAAAATATAGCATTAATATTTAAACATATCAATATTTAATAATTAGCACTGCTATTAATATTTTGTTATTAATATTAATGATTTTTAAAAGAACAGAAGATTTCTGCAACACATACTGTTATCCCTTTTTAGTTTGGTTCAAAGAAAATTACATTATAGATTCTTTTGTTGAAATAGCCTTTCCTTTAAGTAAGAAGTTGAGGGTTGGTTATTCTGGCAAACCAGAGTAGAGTCTATTTACAGAAGTTTTACTTAAGAAAAAAAAAAATCAATGACTTAATATATCTCATGTGTTGAATATGTTGTCCTGGGTCCCAAGGTTAGTAAGTTAGTCTCTTTTTACTCTCTTCACGTAAACACATATAATATCTAGGTGTATAGTGTGTGGTTTAGCCTGATTTCGAATATGTAAAAATGTAAGTACTTAAGTATTTACCTGAATAGTTTGAAGATTCAAATAGCTAAAATGGAGTGGAAGTTTTTCTTTGACAGTTTAACTGAGAATTGTAGAATCATAATGAAATGTTAACATTTCATATGAATGTATATAAAATAACAGGCTCAGAGTTTCTCTCATTTGGCAGGCAGTAGAAGGGGGTGAAGAAAAGGTGTTTTGTTTTCAGTTATATACATAAAAACATATGTTTGTGTGACCTGGGTCACCACATAAAATGTACTCTTTACTGTGGGTGGCAGTCAAAAGAGTTTGAAAGGCATTGGTTTCAAAAAAATAGTCACAGCTTCTTTCAGTTGGGCCCCCCTCACTGTGTGGTGGGTTGGTTGCTCCCCCAGGCATAGAAGGGTGTGAGAAAGCCAGAGAGAAGGGGGTTCAAAATTTAATACGTCACCTGATGGTTAATAGGATTAATTGTGTGGAAGTGTTTGTTGTCTGGCTTGCCATAGGTTCAGCGAGAAGTCTGTGAAAGGAATTGCCTGCCGTGAGTCATAGCATTCATTTGTGATTGAAAAGCTTTCAAAATAAGTTTCCCCATGTGTGTCACATATAGTCTGGAATAAGAAATGGGCATCACCTCCTGAAAACCTTTTGTAGCGTTGAAATGTGCGTTGAGTGTAGAGGGAGAAAGTGCTTTGCTAGGAACGAGCCCAAGTTCTGTACCCTGCAGGTGGAACAGTCCTCATTTTTATGTCCATGTTCAAGGCTTTATTTAAATGATGACCTTTGTGCTGTATTTAAATATATTCATAAGAAGAAAATATGGGCACACAATTCTGTTAATTAACTCCTGGAGCTTCGTTTGCTTGTGATTATATTTCCAGCCGTTGCCATGTAAAAGTCACTGAAATTAAGACGTAGGTTTGACAAGGCCAGATCTCCACATGGCGTGGAGATAGAGGCAGAGTGAGCGCGTCCTGCAAGAGAACCTTCGACCTGGATGTATGGCTTTGGTTATGTGCTTATGTACTTCGTGTTGAGATTATTCGTTTTAAATAAATTGGAATTTCAGAGTCTATCAAATATGGCTTAAAATTTTTAAATATTTAATTGTGGCAAAATACACATAAAATTTACCATCTTAACTTTTTTTGAATATTCAGGAGTGTTAAGCACATTCATATTGTGTTGTGCATCCAGTCTCCAGAATCATATGGGTTTAATGCCAGAGGGCAGAAAAGCTTTATTATAAGTATGCTTTTAACTCTGTTTCAGTATTCTAAACAAGTGTTTTTTAATTCATGGTTTTCGAGATTTGTGATAGAAGAAAAGCCATGGTTCTTTGCTCACTCCTGAATGTACTCCTTTCTTGAAAGTTTGTGGTCAATTCAGTAGCTCTTATAACTATTTTTAAATAAGTCTTGGTCTCTTATTCCAAGGGACACAAATAATATCAAACTCAAAATAGTGTATAAATACCAAGCTTCTGCAAGACTCACCCTGAAGAGATAAAGAGGTTTCAGTCTTGTGTTCTTTTGAAAAGATTTTGGTCTAATTCAGTTTTATATTCTATCAGTGTGGTGGGTTTTGTTTTGTTTTGTTTTGTTTTTTCCTAAGATACATTTATTTTAGAGAGACAAAGAGCATGGGGGAAGGGCGAAGGCAGAGGGAGAGAAAATCTGAAATGGATTCTGAAGAGAGCCCAATGTGGGGCTCCATCCCATGACCCATGAGATCATGCATGACCTGAGCTAAAACTGGACACTTTACCGATTAGGCCACCCAAGTGCCCCCTCCGTGAGTTTGAAGTTATCAAACTAGCTTAGGAACTGATTTGCAAATGACTGTCTTAATGATTTAATCTTACCTTCAGTGAAAGATCTACGAGAGAAATACCTAAAGGCTCTTTAAATCCATTTTTCCTGCCGTGGGTCAAGAACTTCATCTCTATCTGTGTGCTGGTGTCTGACTACTGACACTGGCTTGTATGTGACTGGAGAGGGGTCACTCAGGACTCAGGGAGGAGTGTGCTGGATGGACAATAAAGGCCACGAGGCTGGTACGGAAACTTAAATTCATGTTTATGGCTCTGATGAAGCCAGTGTCCTATGCATAGAGGATCATAATTAATTAAAAAAATTAATGTGCAGTTTTGTATCTGGGAGTAGTGAATACTGTTCTCTTGGACAGAAGAGAGAGTTTAGACTTTGCTAGAAACTACATTGACCACGTGTCTTCATATCACATATTAAATATAATATATTCGTCATATCATAATCCATGGTGTATCTCACATTCTTCCCTTGGAAGCTGATATCTAACCATTCTGTGTATAAATTCAAACATCAGGAACCCAGAAATTACTGATATTTGACTTTGGGGTATTTACTTCCTGAACTTTTTTCTTTAGATGCGGTTAGTTCTGAGTATACAGACGTTAATGGCAAAATAAAGTGATCCTAAAAACTTGAGCAAATTGGCCACAGAACAGATAATCTGAATCCTGATGTCATTATTAGAGTTGGAACTTTGGGCAGAGGAAGTGGATACCCTTTACCCACCAAGGGCATTTAGAAACGGAAGAGCTGCCCCAGCTTGTCTTGCTGTGTTGTTTGAGGTGATCCCACGGTCCTCTCTCACTGGCTTCTGTCACAGAGGGCTCCTTTGGATTAACCTCAGTGGCCTCCCCCATGCTCCTGTCTTTTTAGGGCAGGCAGAGATGGGGGATGCATAAGCAGAAAGGGGGAATGAGTAAAAATATCCTTCCAACAGAATCTTTAACCCCATCCTGTCTTGGCGCTTTACCTAGAGGTTTATTTCACTCTCCTCGAACCCATGAATATAATTTTATGAGCGCTAACTTAAGTTTGGATTTCTTTCTGACTATAGTTATGTTCTTAATCATTTATTTATGAAGACTCACCATCTTCACCTCTGTAACTTGGCCTTTCCTTTATAGGGTTGGAGGTGGAGGATAATGGTGTAAATGGAGGTTTTATCTTTTACAGTAGCTTTTTTTTTCCTGGTTATAAAAGTAATATATTTAATATAGAAAAATGGGAAGTTTGGAAAGATTGAAACAAAATTCTACCAGGAGTAATAGTAATCTATTACATTACTATTGGATATACATTGGCATATTCCTTTTTATTTTTATTTTTTTTAAAGATTTTATTTTTCAGTAATTTCTACACCCCGTGTGGGGCTTGAACTCAGAACCCTGAGATCAAGAGTCACACACTACACTGACTGAGCCAGCCAGGCACCCTTCTCTATTTGACCTTTACTGTCTGTTCAGTTTTCCTTTTTTTTTTTTTTTCACTTTTCACCAAAATACTTCTGTGTATTACAAGTTCGTTAAACTGTTTGTATGGCTGCATAATATTTCCGTCATGTACCTGGAGTAGGAAGGGAGGAAAGGAATGTGGTTGGAAGGGGGATAGCACGGACAGTGCGGGGGCGGGGCATGGTGCTTTTAGATAAGCAAGGATTGTAAGACCCTCTTGAGTGGTAAAAACACCCTGACAAAAGGTCTCCCCTCTATCGCTCATACAGGTAGTGTTGGTTAATTCCTCAGTCACCTACTTTTGGAATATAGGACAGATAACAAACTTCTGATCTTTCATCTAGAAACAGATTATCAGTGTTAACATACTTTGAAAGGGGCCTCTTAAAAAATTAGGGTTATGATTAAGCATATTTGATCTAAAAGAAAGTTAGTGAAGATAATAACTTTGTTACCCTCCCTATTTCATACAAATAGAAAGCGGAAAGAGTACAGTCTTAGGTCTGTAAGATGAAGTTTGATTAAAAATTGAGGGAGTTCTAAAAATGGAACCCTTTATGAAGGTTACTTTTACAGTAATTATCCTGAAAGAAGAGGGGTAAACACAAAACCTTGCTTTTGGAACTTTTATTTTTAGTTTTTTAAAAAAGACTTTATTTATTTATTTATTTATCAGAGAGAGAGAGAGAGCCTGAACTGGGGGAAAGGCAGAGGCAGAGGGAGAATCCGGTTCCCCACTGAGCAGGGACCCCCAAGGCGGGGCTCCATCCCAGGACCCTGAGATCATGACCTGAGTTGAAGGCAGACGTCTAACCAACTGAGCCACCCAGGTGCCCTGCTTTGGGATCTTTTATAGCAGAATACAAGTAAATTGGAATCTGATGTGACTTTTTCCTCTTACAGAGTGAAAACCAGTAAAGAGAAGAGGCAAAGTATGTCCAGAAAGTTTGGGGGAATCACAGGCTGGTTTAAGTGGGGAATTTGGTAGCTCTGGTGTTTGGCCTCTTTCCGTTCTTGTTCATCTAGGCAGTGTAGTGTCCTGCCAAGGATGGCCTCTACTTGACCTTTCCGACCATGAAGTTAGGAGGCAACATCTATTGAACTTGATCAACACATGTACTTAAAAGTCATTGTTACACAAGCCAGAGGAGTAAATGCCATGGTTTGTGATTGTCAAATGGAGGTACTTCGTCTCTGGGGCAGGCTTTTTAATTTACTGCTTTCTGGTTATACCAAAACCATGCTCTGAGATGGTAACAGCTGTTTATAGAAATAAATTTTAAAAATTCCCAGGCCAGATATGTTTGAGAAACTTGGGATTACTGCAGGAGTTCTTTAACGTCTCCAATATCCTTAGGTGCATTTTTTTCATCTTTAAGGAGGGAGACTAGAATAAGCAGCACCTTCAAAACCCGTTTTGCCCACGTAATCCTTTTTTAGGAGGACCTCTGTTGATACCTTCAAGGGCTTTGTGTGATTTAGAAACATGTTTGGCAGAAGCAGGATTTTGTATCTAGGCAGTATAGGTGAATACACTGCGAGATTTACTGTGGTGTGATTCACCTGGGGATCTGGTTACGCCTCATCTGACTGTGTCGGTATGTGGGGTCGAGCCCAAGGATGTCTAGTTCCCAGAAGTGCTCAGGTCTGCCCCACAGACCACACTTAGTGGGAGAAATGTAGATGCTTGTTGATTAGCAGCATCTGAGATTAGCTAGATGAGACCTGAGGAAAATAATACTTGCCAGGTGGTTGTCATTGCATTCCAGAAGCTTCTCTTGGGAGGCCTGTAATGAGCAGGGAGAACTGATGGGCAGTCACTGATGTCTGTGATGGCGGAAGGGGAAGTTCCAGAGGAGATGGGAGAACTCAAGATCACTTTGAGTCCAGAACGTCTGAACACTGCCCTGGGGACGTGTGGGGTAAGGGCTGTCTTTCTTGTTCTGGTTGAAGGATCACTGGTACTGTTTGCTGGGACTGTAGTGGGCTTTGTGCCAGAGTAGAAAGTGGGGGAGGAGGGAAACAGTTTGAAGACGGGCTCTCTGTGATGCCTACTAGAGAAAGGAAAAGGTGTAGAGACAGGTTAGAAGAAATAATTTGGTAGGGAGACTAGAAGAAGGTGAATCAGTGGAGGTAGAAGAACATGTCAGTCAGGGTCCAGGGGTGGGCAGGACAAGAAACCCAGCGGCCACAGAGTGGGGCACAGTCCTGCCCGGGGTCTGTCTGCTTTAGAGAGGGACCTGAAGAGAAGAGGCCCCGTCGTGAGTGCTGCATTTTGTGGAGTCAGATCTTAACAGATTAAGAGAAGTGAGAGTTAGGGTGTCATAGCTGGAAACACTAAAAGGAAAGACACTCGAGATGTGAATGGAATTCTGATTCTGTAGTATTATTGGTAGAAGGTGTTAGAAAAGGAGAAGGAAGTGAAACAAGCTGGTGTGGCTCTACAGTGAGCCTTCTTTAGTGGACCTCAGGTTTTAAAAAAGTCAAGGATTTGAGTGGAAGGAGGGTATGTGACCCAAAATAAATAAAGTTTCACAAGCCTGTAAGACTCAAGTGCCCTCTGACTGAGTGCTCGTGAAGTAAGTGAGGGCCAGCTAAGCTAACATTTTCTGTGCAGTCAGAGCCTGAAGAGAGGGAGGGCGCACGCCTGCTCCTTGTGGCAAATGTAAGCTTGTTGACCGATGAGATGACACTATTCTACGACCATCAAGAGAATGATTCTTCAAACTGGAACTACACATGATAGGCAGTAATAGTTCCCAACTGCTTTAAATGACTTTGGGGGACTAGAAAAATGATTTTGTCTGGTAAAAAGTCTGCACATGGGGTCACAGCCCTGCTGTTAGGATTATTTGTAAAAATGTGGAGAATCTGTGTCCTAACCATAGCATGGCAAGTGACCTGAATTTCGTAAGCTGCATACGTGAAATCATAGACTGCTAGGTAAATACTCATTCTCTTCAATTCCAAAATCAGTTATTAACTCAAAGATTTGGGAATGCTAGAGAAGGTAAGTAGTGAATAACTGGAAAGGTATAACTTTCGAATGAATGACAGGATTTCCACTTGGCGGCATCCAGAAGAAATTCTTGTTCGTACAAGAATTGACTTTACCTAGAGGGTTGTGTGTGTGTGTGTGTGTGTGTGTGTGTGTTTAGAGAGAGCATGCCTGTGGTGAGGCGGGGCAGAGGGGGAGGGGAGAGGGAGAGAGAAAACCTTAAGCAGACTTCACACCCGGCTGAGGCATGGGGCTCTGCTCCATCTCATGACCCTGAGATTATGACCTGAGCTGAAATCAAGAGTAGAACCAACTGAGTCAACCCGGTGCCCTGACTGACTGTAGCTAGAGTCTCAAACAGTAGTGGCAGATGATCGTCATTGACAAAAGCCCATTGAAACTCTGCACCCATTTGAGAACAGACCTGGTCCCAAGAGCCTTGTAAAAGCTCTCTGATTATGAGTCAAGAGCAAACTCCCAAGTATGGGATATGGGACCTAACTCCCTTGGGTTATGTGTGATGTGAAACCCCTGGGAATACTGGGAATATTGCTAGTGGGAGAATTTTCTTTGCCACAAGTCCTGGTTTTTTTTTTTTTTTTTTTTTTTTTTCCAACCAGGGGGATCCTTGGGTGAGGGGCAGAGAATTCTGTCAGGACTCCACTTGTGTTGCTTTGTCATAGGCACTCTGTCCTGACCTAGGGATGTGGATGAAAAACATACAATCCTGTCCCTTGAGAAGCTTGCATTGTAGTAGGTGACACCCACACTCATGGACCTGGTAACAGTCAAGTTTGTTGAATGCGCAGCAACACTGGTTAACATTCACTCTACAGCAGGCACTGTTCTAAACTCTTCACGTATTTGGAGTCCCTGGGTGACTCGGTCGGTTGAGCATATATCTTCTGCTCAGATCATGATCCCAGGGTCCTTGGATCGAGCCCCATGTTGGGGCTTCCTGCTTGGCAGAGAGTCTGCTTCTCCCTATTCCTCTGCTGCTTGCCCTGCTTGTGCACATGCTCTCTCTCTGTCAAATAAATAAATACATTTTTTATTTTATTTTTTAAACTCTACACATATTTTAAGTCAGTGGTTCTCCAGGTGTCGTCTGTCAGCATTAACATCCTCTAGGAGCTTATTAGAAATGCAAGGTTCATAGGCACCCCTCAGACTATACCCGCTAAACCCAAAATTTCTGGGTATGGGGTTTAGCAATCTGGTTTCCTAAGCCTTCCAAATGCATGAAGTTTGAGAACACTGTTTTAAGTCATTAACCCTTACAACAACCTTCTGGGTAGATTTTATTTCTCCCATTTATAGACGTGGAAAGAGAGGCAGAAAATTTAAATAGTTCGTTCAAGGACATGTAATACAGTTGGGCTTTGAATCTAAGCCATGTAAATTCAGAGCTCTGCTCGTAACCACCACACAAGGCTTGCCTCCCAGGACAAGAAAGTGCAGGGCATGGAGAAAGGAGCTGTAAACTCCCAAAGGGGAGAGGGTTTGAGGAAAGTATTAACAGGGCTGGATTTGTTTTTCCTTGAGAAGCATTCAGTGAGAATTAACTGTGTGTAATGTTTCATGTTAGATATTGTGGATATTTATGTATATGAATAAAATACAGACCTTACCTTTAAGATTCTTAGAATGAACTGGGGGGAATCCGAATGTTAATAAGTAGCTGGAATCTAAAGTACTTTGAAAGTACATAAGAAGTTCTAATAGGGGAGTATTGAGCATATGAATATATTTTAACATAAACTCAATAAAAATTTAAATATATGAGGAGGAAATCATTACAAGCGGTGAGACTACTGTGTGCAAGATTCGATATTTGAAACAGGATAGTCTTGCATTTATTAGTACTTTTGTATATTTGACCTTGGCTATAGTTTTGTGAAGTCTAGACTTGTCTACATTATGGCAAAGGTTGGAAGTTCCCAATTTAGGAGGAGTTGGTGAAACTAATTGCTCCTTCTTTATTTGTTTTAATCTTGGGAGCCAAAAATTGTTTTGACCTATTTCTTCCTTTTATGTGACATGTAAATGAAGACAGAAATGTGCATTAAACATTTTTGGAGCAAATAATCTTCCAATGGCAGTGGGAGATAATGGGGTTCAAGAGGGAAAGAAATTCTTATCAGTAACTAATTGAGCACAGGAATGTACTGCTGGGATTTTATGGAGTACCTCCTGTTCTGTAAAATTTGATCATCTAGACCGGGGTTGGTAAATTTCTTTTGTGAAGTGTCGTATAGTAAATATTTTTAGCAAGAAAATAGCCAGAGACCATATGTAAACAAACGGGCCCAGCTGTGTTCCAATAAAACTTTATGAAAACCAGGTGGCAGCTGGGTTTGATCTGTGGGCTGTAGTTTACAGACTCCTGATCCACATTCCCACCTGACTCAGAGTGTAGATGAAGGCTGTGAAGTAGGCCAGGTGACCTCAGGATATTTTTTCTGGTGGCTTATTTCTGAGTTTCTTTGTATGTCTTATATGCGTAACTGAGAAAGAAAATCTAGATCTAGTTTTCTAACTCTTCCTTCTGCTGGAAGACAACATTATCACCTTTATTACTTTGTAGCTTTCAAAGATTTATATGCAAGTTAGGAAGAAACACTTAAGAGATTAATTTATTCCCAGAGCCAAGGAAGGAAAGAAAGGTGGCTGCTCCAAGGTGTATTTCATTTGCAGATTTCTGACCTGCCAGTAACATAGAAGAAAAGTGAACTTTTTTTTCCTCTTGAAGACCCCACACAAAGTGACTTTATGGAAGTGTTTTTCACTACAAAGAAACAATTGCCTTTCAAATGTATCTTTAAGTTTTAAAATGAACAAAATTAATTCAGTGTATAGAAATACACTATGTATATACTCTTGCTGCATACTGGACCACTTAAAACAGAATTGAGAAATAAGGGAAAAGAAGGGTGGTGGTCTCTCTCTCTGTCAAATAAATAAATAAATAAAATCTTTAAAAAAAAAAAAAAAGAAGTAGGGTGGGATGTACCTGGGTGGCTTAGTTGGTTAAAGGTCTGCCTTCAGCTCAGGTCATGACCCCTGGGTCCTGAGATCGAATCCTGCCTCAGGCTTCCTGCTCAGCCCGGAGCCTGCTTCTCCCTCTCTTACTCCCCCTGTTTGTGCTCTTTCTCTCTCTCTGTCCAATAAATAAATAAAATCTTAAAAAAAAAAAAAAGAAAAGAAAGTAAAGGATGGGTGGTGATGATATGGCAGAGACGGCAATGGGTTTCATAGATTTTGAGGTGGTAATATCACGTTTGCCACTGGCCTGAGAGCCTGGAACATCAGGTTCTGTGACAAGGGGGAAGGTCACCACTGTGTGGTCATCCCCTGCTATACACCAAAGGGCCTTGATTTACAGAAGGGACCAGCGAACACTGGGGGGTCGCCAGCTGGCTGAGGAGAGACAGCACACACGTACAATGGAGGCAGGAGGCACTGCATCCTTGTGGCAGATGAAGGTGCTGGAGTGTTTGGGGGAAGATTAGTCATGGGAGGCTCAGGGTGGAATGGGACTGCATGCAGCATTTGCGTGGATCTCAGGAAGAGCAGGGTGTGGAAATGTAGAGAAATGCAGGGAGCAGAGATCACAGCCAGGGCTTGGGCACAGAGAGGAGAATGTGTACAGTTTGCGTGGTTAAAAAATCGCAGTCTGCCTGGCTAGAGCAGAGCCCTTGTAGGACAGAAGCGTGGCAGGGTGTCATTGAGGGTGTCATCCACTGGGCAAACCGTGAGCAATCGGCAAGAGGAAACTGAAATTTTTAAGTAGCTATTTTAATTAGAAACAACAACAATAAGACAACAAACTAAGGTGCTATGTAAGGAGATGTTTTTAGGGAGATAAATCTGATTTGTGCTAGAGGTCAGAGTGCACAGGGAGGCAAGTCGGGTCATTCTCTTGCAGCTTGAGAGAATGTTGTGGTAGGGGTCATGCAGCTTTCAGCAAAGAAACAGATGGCTTATTTTGAAATAATATTTGAACGTTTTTTGAAACTTTATTTGTGGGGCGGAAAGAGGCCATTACTTTTTCTTTTTTAAACTTTTCCTTTTGAAATAAATTTCAGATTCACAAGTTTCACAAAGAGTACAAAGAGTCCTCTTAAAACCTTCATTCAGCTTTCCCAAATGTTAACATTTTAGGTAACCACAGTGCACTTGACAAGAACAGCATTCAGAGTCAATTAACTCAAATACAGACCTCATTCGGAGTTTGCCCATTGTCCCACCAAGGTCCTTATCCTAGTCCAGAATCACACATGGGCTTTTGTTTTGTTTCCTTATGTCCCCTCCAACCTGGGAGAGCCCCCTCAGTATTTTGTGGTCTTTCAAAGCCTTGGCAATTTTTGCAGACTTAAAGGCTTATTTATATTGAAGAATACCCCTCGATTTGCAGTCGTCTGTTTTCTCATTGAGTTCAGGTATCCTGTTTTACAAAAATGCCGTAAAAGTGCCTTCTTCATTGTATCCTTTCAGTGGGCAAATGATGTCAACATGTTTCATGGTTGGTGATAATTTTTGTCAGTTAATTAGGGTGAGGTCCACTGTGCTCCACTGAAAAGTGACTCTTTTCTCCTCCAAACATATTGACTTGAGAGAAGCCACTTTGATACTGCGCAGACAGCCCGATTATCACCCTTGTGTCCACTAATTTTGGCATCCGCTGATTGCTTTCTTTTTTGTCTGCAGTATTCAGTATGGTGGTATTTGCCTAACGGTGATCTTGTTTTCCTTCTCTTCTTGAATTTAGTAATTGGAATTCGGTAGGGAAGAGCTGTCCCCACTCCTCCAGCCTGCTTGGCCCAACATTTATTTATTCAATCATTTATATCAGTATGGACTCATGGGTATTTATTCTGTGGGTTATAATGCACAGTTATTACCTTCTATCCCACAATGTGGGATGTAATAACTGTGGATTATTTTGCTGCTCAAAGATCTCAGCAGGAACATCTTCATGTTGGTCAGTGTTTTGGAAAGGGTTCATCTTGGAGTCCAGGTGTGACTGGGTAGGTTGATAATAATACAAGTAGGGAATCCAGTGTCAAGTGAAGGTGAGTAAGCTTGCTAATTTAATGTTCTAAAATCTTTGGTGACTTGATTCCTAAATTTTAAAGGCTTTTCTGTGATTGCGTTAACCAGAAAACCCTGCCGTGTTAGGCAGAACTATTCTCTTGCTTGTAAATGCAGCAAGAAGAAAGATTTTCCCAAGAATCGAATAAAAATCAAGTCGATAACGTGTTGGGATTTGTTTCTGTTGTACCTATTGTGTATATTTTCCCAGAAGCTGCTGCTTCTTGCTGATTTATTTTCCTAGGCAGGCAAGATTTTGAAATATTTATAAGTATTCCTAGAACCCACTTCACTTTCCTACTTTAGCTGTTAAGTGAGGCAAACATGTTTATACTAGAAGAGAGTCCTTTACTAATGGGAAGTAAAAATTAAGTTTAATGCTGCGGATGTCATTAAGAGGGTATGCCTTTTGAGAAGGTATATAGCGTCTTTCTTTTCTGCAGACATGAAAGTACCTTGGCTTAGGGCTGTGTCTGGGATGGGGTAAAAATAAGACACATAACACAAACAGGGACAAGGTGGGATTTCCAGAAACACTGGCCCTTTGTTTTATACAAGCCAGACTTAGAAGCTCAGCCACAGATCCCAATGCTTTCGGTCAAAGGACTTGTACCTCTACGAGGTTCTGAACTCAGCTGGGCCTGCGAAGGAGGCAGTTTGAAGAGTACTCTGGGTCTCATAGCTGAGAAGTTCAGACTGCCGGTTCCCACTGATGATTGTTCAGTGGTCACACATTAGAACCACCTGGGGAGCTGGGCAGAAACCACCCAGGTCCCACTCCCAGAGGTTCTAATTCTGTGCTCTGGGGGTCGGATATGAGCTCCTGTTGAGTTCTCTCTTCAGCTGGCTTTCAGATGGCTTTAATCTACATCCAGGGGCTGAGAATCACTGGAGCTTATGCTGTTTGTGACTTCCGAATGCAGTGAGATACACTCGTTCGTCATGTCATTCTCAAATCATCACAATCTGTAAATGACACCTGTAGAGTAATCACTACAGATGGGCTTGGGTTGCAAACTCGGGTAAATTTCTTAACCTCTTGAAGTCTAGTTCTGTCAGCTGTGAAATAAAATTAATAATAGTGCCTACCTCAAAGTTTTTCACAGATTAAGTGGTATATGTTGTATGTAAAATACTTTGCACAATCTGTAGCACAGAGTAGAAACCCCGCTAGTGATTGACAGCGGGCAGCCTATTATAGCAGACTCGTGGCTTTGGTGAAGCAGTCCCTTTTGTTTCAGTCCTGGCTCTGTAACTTTCCAGCTCAGCGGCTTGAAGTCATTTTTCCCCTTCCCCCTTCCTTCCTTCCTTTTTTAGAGAGAGAAGGGGGAGAGTTGGGACAGAGGGAGAGAACAAATTCTCAACAGATTCCAAGATGCAGGGCTTGATTTCACAACCCTAAGACCATGCCATGAGCCAAAATTAGGAGTCTGACGCTTAACTGCATGACCCAGGGGCCCCATTGAAGGAAATAGCTTAGTTTCTCTTTTCCTCAGGCCTCTTGTCTGTAAAAATGTGAATAGTTGGGTGCAGTTACTGTTATGGGAAAGTGCTAAAGACCAAGGAGGTGCTTAGTAAACATTTCTGCCACTTTCCATGTCATCCCATGTTTCTTAACACTTCACGGGCAATTTTGAGAACATGATTGATGTTGGTGTGGCAAGGCTGTGCTGAGAAGGTGTTATCACAAATGACCTTTGTGGTGGTGACTGACTGGTGGGAGCATATCCCTTGGGGCCCCTAGGCCATGGTGGTGGGCCTGAGAGCTTGCAGGAGGGTGATGGCACCCTGCCCCATGCTTCCCTTTCAGCAGTTGGCTCTGGCTTGCATCATGCCTGACTTGTGATCCTGTGGAATTCTCAAGCCCACGTACTGGCTGGGGTTGGGTCCCTTTTACCTTGATCAAGCTCTGATTGAGCTAGAAGTGTATCCTGGGGCTTAAAAAGGACTCATAGACTTAGAACTCTACTGGACAGCCTGCTTGGTCACAACCCTTATTGTTGGAGTCGGTAGTCATCTCTTTACAAGAGGGGCCTTCTGGTAACTTCGGAAGCTTTCTGGTTTCCTGGGTTTGTGAAAGAAGCAAATGCACTAATTCCACTGTGATGTCTTCATCTTCTACATGATGGCCCAGAATAGGGAAAGGACAGTGGCTGCAGGTGACAGAGAGTCTTGTCAGTAACTGAATTCTCAAGGCATCAATACATTTGGTAGTTCTTGCTGGTTCCTCTTTGAAATGAAGCAGGTCATACATTTGCAGGGATTGAAATGATTCGGTCTTTCTCCTTCTTCTCTCCCCTTAGCTGCTTAGGTATTAGTTCAATCTAAGGAGAGTATTAAGGCATGTCCTTTAAGAGCTAGTAAGAAATGTGCCATAAGTCTATCATACAATATAGCAAGATACCCTCACTGACTCTGGAATGAGTTCTGTGCTTGGTTCAGACCCAGCATCTTGGACCATTATAATTTAACGTCAGTGGACACCTAACTTAAAAAAATTAAGATAACTAACCAGTTACCCTTTGAGTTATGCCATTATTTGTTTCTGGAAATTTGTGAATATCAAAGGGTTGCAGTTTTCTAATACATGTTTAATATATGAAAAATATTTGCCTGGAATCATTTAGGGATTCCTTTTCCATGGTTCACTAAAACAGAAAGGAGAAGAAATAAATTTGAATTAAAATCTAATTTCATTTGTATTGTTACCAGTCTTCTCTCTATGGTAGAAATAATGTCTTTCACGAAAGTATCATTGCATGTAGCCAAAGTAATTCTAAGAAGCTGGAAATAAAGAAGAAAAAACCCATCATTTCACATCATTGTATTATGAGATATTATAGTGAGAGTCATTTAAAGGAGGACACTGTATCACTGGAAACAGCCATCCAAGATTATAGAGTAAACTGATAGGAAATGAGGATCAAGTTTAAAGTGTTCTTTAGATCCTCTATATTTATGGGGTGCCTGGGTGGCTCAGTGGGTTAAAGCCTCTGCCTTCAGCTCTGGTCATGATCCCAGGGTTCTGGGATTGAGCCCTGCATCAGGCTCTCTGCTCAGCGGGGAGCCTGCCTCCCCCACCTCCCTCTCTGCCTGCTTCTCCTCCGCTTGTGATCTCTGTCAAACAGATCCTTTATGTTCTGGTAAACGAATTTAGATTAGGAACAGCATCGTGGACTTGTGTATGTTTCTGAAAGCGCCCACAGTGCCTGGCCAGGCGCTCAGTAGGTGCTTTGTAAATGAGAAATGAATGTAAGTTTGTTGCTACCAGACGGATTAGATGAAGCCTTAGCATGCTCAGAGGAGAAATAAAACCAGGAGATTCAAAGAAGGAATGCAAACAGCTGATGACATATTAGGAAAGAATATCAAAACAGAGAGGGATGCATTTTTAAGGGTGTTCTTGTGATAGATGCTTTCAGGTAAATGCAGGAGAGCAGTCGGTGAGGTGATTCAGAGCAGTGATTCTCAGATTCTTTTAAGTTGGCCCACTATGTTCCTCTGACAAACTTACATAATTTCCTAATACCTCTTAAAAAGGAGGTCATGCATAGACTATTCCATGTTCTTTTTTCTCCAGGTCTTTGACGCTTGCTATTTTGGGTCAATATCAACAACTAAAAAAAAAGCGGTCTCTAAAGCACATAGTTAGGAGAGTTGTTTTAAGTTGAACACATCCGAACTTTACAGAGTTCTGCAGAGAGCTCTGGGGCTTCCTGGAGCCCAGCTGAGTTTGAGAGCCGCTGTCCTAGAGCGTTAATGAAACAGAGCCCTCCTGGGACCAGTTAGGAGAGCGCTTCACAGGAGTTTCTGACAACAAATGTAGGTATTGTGTTCTGGAAAAGGCCGTTCTTGTTGTGTTGCTCCTGTCGATTCCCTGTGGGCTGGTAGCTTATCTGTTATCTAGTCTGCATGGAAGAATCTCATGGCTTTATTTACTCACCTTACCAATCTTTTGAAACCAGCTATCCATGGGGAAGTTTCTGTGAAGTAGAATTGTGTGAGTGTAACACTAGTGTGGAGACAGCCAGATTTAGGTTGGCAGCCGAAAGAAAGGAAATGGTTTGCTTTCTTTTGTGAATGTGCCTCTACCTGGTTCTTGAGAACTTGTTTCTACCTAAAAGCTTTCTTTTCTTTCTTTCTCTCTCTCTCTCTCTTTTTTTTTTTAACTAAATCATGTGAAGTAGTTGCTTTTGTGAGCCGATTCAGGCAATTAGATGAGTAATAAAGACTGTCAGTTCTGGCCTGCCTTATTGACTTTTAAAAGTCTCTCTATTTAGGGGGAGAAAAATCACTTATGATGATTCATCCTCGAATGATAAAGCTAGTGCATATGCAAATTTTAAATTGTTTGGTATTTCAATAAGTGAATATATTACATAGGCTCAGACGACAGAAGGCCTGAGAAGGGCTGATTGGGAATGTGTATAATACCACACCAGAAGGGGTGGGTGGGTGTTTTATTTTAATACATGGGAATTAAAAATGGCCTGTCTACCTTCGTAAATTTAATTTTCTTTTAAGCCTTTGCACATCTTTAGCAGAGTAAACCAATTGGCATCTCTGGAAAGACTTTGTATATTTCTTTCAGTTTAATTAAGATAAGTAACGGGGGTGGGGTGGGCATGTGGCATGGAGAGGATGCAGAATAGGAATTGTGCCTTAGACTAAGGTTTGGTTGAAGGTTCAGATGCTGAAAGGTGATGACTGGCAGGCTATGTTTTGTAATTCAGCCAATGATTTTGAGAAGTGGAGGCGGCAGACTAAAAACGATGGGATCTCAAAAGACAGCAAGCCTTGGAATAGAGTTGTAAAGAGCTTTTAAACATAGGTTGGGAGCTCAATAAATGTTAGTTTCTCTTTTCTGTTTTCCAAAGCACAATGGGAAATGATACTAGTTTTCTATTGTGCTTAAGCATATGCGGGTGATGGTGCTGCCTACTGGATCGTTAGGTACGAAAAATGAGCCACTACAATTCAAATCATTCAGTAACCACTTACTAAATTGATACAGAGATGTACATATCTATAAACAAGTGAATAGCAAAGTAAACATTTCTTTGCAAGGTTATGCGCTCTATGCTGTAAGAGCAAAGCAGTGTAAACTGTCAGCACCCACTCCAGGAGCTTGTGAAGATAGTTGGGGCAAATGCACACATAGAATGCCAGCCAGCCATGCAGAGCATCCGGGAGCTGCTGTGATTGTATGGAATAACAGAGCTCCCAGGAGGGCCAAACCCCAGTGACCCAGGCAGGTGGGAGGAGCTTCACCTAGGAGCGAACTGCATTAAACCTGGACTTCGAAGTCTGGTGTGGCTCAGGGAAGCGTCAGGGAAGATGGAGGGCTCTCCATCTGGAGAGTGGTGAGAGCAGAGGCAGGTGGGAGTGCCAAGCTCTTCTGATGAGGAGGTTTGTAGGAAGTTGGAGGGAGAATACTGAAACCTGTTGGAAGCAGCCCATGGTGGTCGACGGACTCCCTAAGCAGTAAGAGACCCACTGTAAAGCAGGGGACCTATGTTCAGTTTTGAGGTTTGCGGGATGACCTGTGGGGAGCGTGACCAGAGGTCCGGGAAATCCATGGAGAGGCTGAAGCAGTGGTGTAGATGTACAGTGATGGGAGTCTGAGTTAGGTGGGGAACAAGATGAAAAGGAGAAACAGAATCAAACCACTCAGAGAATAAAATCCCAACTATGAAAACCTCCATCTTTTCGTGGCCCTCCTTAAAGTTGTATCCTTTTGGTTGGGAGCTGTTTATTTATTTATTTATTTATTTAAAAGATTTTATAGCTAGAGATAGAGACCAGAAGTGGGCAGAGAGGCAGACAGGGAGAGAGAGAAGGGGAAGCAGGCTCCTGGGAACAGAGAGCCCGATGCGGGGCTTGATCCCAGGACCCGAAGGCAGAGGCTTTAACCCACTGAGCCACCCAGGCACCCCATGGAAGCTGTTTAAACAGAATAACCTGTCCCGTTGCAATGAATGGTGACCAGATGCTTGCACTGAATGAGAATAAGGACATGAATCCTTTATAGCCCATTACTTGAGACTGAAGCACATTTTTTTTTTTTTTTTTTTTTTTTGGTTTGGACGACTGCTGGACCCGCCGCATTGTAGACATTGACCCTGCTGGTACAAAGATTTGTTTAGTTCTAATTTTTCCCCTCTTCTTTCTTTCAAAATAGACTCTATCCAGAAGAATTTCCAATCCATACCTTGAACACACACCTTCCCAGGTATGATCTTTTCTCTCACTGCATTTTGTGAAACGGATTTATGAATCCTGATGTAGAATTCTCTAGTTACAGCTCTTCCCTTTCCTCCTGGGCATGCTGTCTCCCACGCGGTCTCCTTCACCTGGGGATAACACAGATGAAGTTTGTTGAAATGCTCTGATAATTGTGTCATGGTACGAGATGTTCACCAGATAGGAAAAAAATATTTTTCCAACTTCCAAGCCCTTATATGAGTGTGTTATCAATATGGCAGAGTTAAATATATATTTTTTCAATTTGCTGTATTAATAGAAATGCTGCATTTTTAAAAGAGTGAATATTCTAAAAACTTGGTATAACAGGGACTTAATTGTAGTTATCTATTAGTAGAGTATTTCTAGGTTTGTTGAAAAAAGATGGGGAGCCTTCACTGTATTTAAAAATCATTTGACAAAGAGTTCCTTTTTTTCTTTTCTTTTTTTTAAAAAGTAACAGGAGGCTGTGAGCACTGTGAGGTCTGAAACTTCTTGGCCTTGTTCACTACTGTATCCCCAGCACCTGCAGTGGGGTCCGAGAGCCACTCATTAGATGTTTGTTGTCACTCATTAGAGGTCTTGTTCACTACTGTATCCCCAGCATCTCAGTGGGGTCTGAGAGCCACTCATTAGATGGTTTGTTTTGTTTCTTTTTGTTTTTAAAGATTTTATTTATTTATTTGACAAACAGAGGTCACAAGTAGGCAGAGAGGCAGGCAGAGAGAGAAGGGGAAGCAGGCTCCCCGCTGAGCAGACAGCCCAACACGGGGCTCGATTCCAGGACCCTGAGATCATGACCTGAGCCGAAGGCAGAGGCTTTAACCCACTGAGCCACTCCGGCGCCCTCACTAGATGGTTTTTGAAAGACTGAGTGAATGAGCATTGATACCTTGTCAGAACCTGTCAAGGGTGAGCTGACTTGACCTTCCTTTAGGGTAATATTTTTTCTTTTCTTCCAAATTTTTATTTAAATTCTAGTTACTTAACATACAGTGTAATGCTGATTTCAGGGGTAGAATTTAGGGATTCATCATTCACATACAACACCCAGTGCTCGTCATGCCAGGCGGCTTCTTAATGCCCGTCACCCATTCAGCCCATCCCTCACCCTAGGGTAGTTCTTTCTGGCAGCTGACTTGTTGCTGTTTTTGTTTTGTTTTGCTTTATATACAGTTACAACATGTTAAAAAAATCATTTCCTGCCCTTCACACTTTCTCATCAGGTTGTGTTTAGGAAGTGACACTAGGAATATTAGGAAGTGTAAGGATAGGGTTGAAATGTTCCTTGTCAGGTCATAGTCAATATACTATTAGTTGGTTTGCTTCAAGAGAAGATATAAAATATTTTATAGGTGCAAAGTAGTGTAGCTGCAGAAAGAGTTCACCAGGAAATAAGTAAACAGATGTCATGTACATTCCCAGTATATACTAATTTTCACGAGCATCAAGACAGTTCATTTTTACTTAGCTTTCTTTGTTTGTGAAACAGCATTGCACTGTGGAGGAACGTGCCACATACAAAGAAAGGAGGTAATATATAAAGTAGGACGTGGACCTCTCTGGATCCTTCATCCTCTAAGAATCAGAGATGCGTATAGGTGAATTAGGATGAAAAAGGAAGTTAAGTAAAATTTTTATCTGCTAGGTGGAATCATGAAGTAGATGAAACCAGGGTGCTTGGAATTAACAATGAGCTCTGCAGCAGAGGGAAGCTTAAAAGCAAAGCAGACAGCAGCCTATCACATCGTGTCACAGTGTGAGATGTTCACTCGTTAGGAAAACGTATTTTCCCATCTTCCAAGACTTTGACATGAATGCATTATCAATATGGCACAGTAATATGTAGTATAAATATGCTTCAGTTTGCTATGTTGATAGAAACCCTATTTTAAAAAAAACATTTCATTCTGGAAACTTGGTATAAAAATTATTTATAGTTAAAGCAGTTTATTTGGAAAATAGTTACTGTCACGTAAGAGCGCAAGTGGACCAATAACAAAAATAAAATGGGTAGTAGTTGGTCTGTAACTACGTAGGCTAAAGTGTTGTTAAACTTAGGGATGTGGGCATGATTTTTTTTTTTATAGTGTGCTATTGGCAGCTTACAAATTGTCATATTATTGTAAATTTATGGAGAATGTCTTTTTCCATTTAGATTTATGGAGAGAATTCTTCTTGTGCAGGAAGAGCATTGAGGAATATTATTATCGTTCAGGCAGCTGACCTGATAAAGGACAGAGTGAACCTCAAGGGATTTTACAGGTAACACAGTTTTCTAATGCCTTGTCAAAAATTCTCCTTGAATAATAAAAGAAAAATGTGCTGAAATCATAACCTTGATCACAGAGAGCTGGGCTTATCACTACTGGGAGGATTTGTTTGTTTGAAGTGTCTATTTGGGGTACTGATGGTGATTTTTCTCTTTAGACGGTAGACTCCTGGTTCTCAAGTCAGGGTATGGGCTCTCCAGGTGCAAGTGGATGGATTCCTGAGAGAGTCTGTTTTGCTTCCTCTGAAATGTGATGTTTTATAATATTTGTACTTGGCATGTGCTGCTTTGGGACATCAATAAGCATAGGTCCCTTCTTCAAGGACCTTATCAAGGCTCTTTGAGGACTCTTGGGATATTGAATGGGAGAAGGAATTCTGCTCTAACTTGCCAGGTGAGGATGAGCCCCTCCTTGGGCGCTGCAAGGAAAGGGTAGGGCAGGTGGCAAAGGGTTAGTATTTCTCCACCTTGGCTTGTGAATAAGGACAGGGGTATGAAAGTAGATGGATGGGCTAATGCCCAGTTTTAAAGTACAGCCGGACTAAGAGAATAGTCACTTAGAAAATTGAGGACGTGTTTTCAATTCATTGAACCATTTAAAGAAAAAACAAAAGTGAATTATGAACTTTTTATTTTATCAACTCAAGGTACTAAACCATACCAAAAAATACCAAAACTACATTATAAAAATAAAACAAAAAGAAAAAAATTTATTACCATTTTTTCTTACAGAAATGAGACTGCAATATACCGTAAAGAATAGGAAGAGTACTCAGAATAAATGACACCCCCCCCCCAAAAAAGGAAAGGGGCACTTGGGTAGCACAGTCAGTTAAGCACCTGACTCAGTTTCAGCTCAGGTCATGAGCTCCGGGTCATGAGATAGAGCCCTGCCTCAGGCTAAACGCTCAGAGTGGAGTCTGCTTGAGACCATCTTTCCCTCTGCCCCTTCCCCCCAAATAAATAAATAAATCTTAAAAATGGTAGGAAAGATTCTCAGAATAAGGACATTTCATTAAGTTAACTAACTTTAGCTTTATCACAAACTCATTGTAATATTCCTGTTTTTTCCCTTTGTCACAGTTTGGGAAAAATTTCATCATGGCCTGGATTTGGGGTATAGTGATTCCCAACCTTTTTGAGTAAGAAGACCTCCTTTTTATTGAGACATGACTTAAAATGCACAGTTCTTGAGGGTACAGCTTGAAGAATTTTTTAATTATTATATACACCTATGTAACTATTATCCATACCCTAGGTAATTCCTTAATGTTTCTTTTCTCATCACTGTCCCATGCTACCAACTGCTTTCTAAGCAGACTCTTGGCAGAATCTGAGGTACCAATGAGCAAGGGAGGGAGGGGAGGCTGGGAGAACTACAGTGAATTAATACTTTAAAATCCCATGCTAAATTTTTAAAAAGATTTTACTTATTTATTTGAGAGAGAGACATACAGAACACAAAAGCGGAGTGGGAAGGCCAGAGGGAGAAGCAGACTCTGAGCAAGGAGCCCTATACGGGACTTGATCCCAGGACTCTGGGATCATGACCTGAGCTGAAGGCAGATGCTCCACCGACTGAGCTGCCCATGTGACCGAATATCCCACATTATATTAACCACATTAGTATACATATAGGTTTTGAAAAATATGACCAAGGTTAGACATGATCTATTCTGTTGAGAAAGCATGTTTTTGTATATATGGACTCATGAACCTCTTGAAAAAAGCTTACCCCCTACCTTCCAACCCTCTGTAAGCAATTCATAGCCCGAGGTCTAAGAACCTTCAGTTTAGAGTCCGGGCCAAGTAGACATGACAGGTGAGAACAGCAGTTGCACTCATGGCTGGACCACTTCACATAGAGCCTTTTGAATTTTTTTTTTTTTAATACTTGATATCAATTTTAAACTAATTATTTTTCATTTTTAAAAAATAAAAACTGATTGAATAAAGCTTTGGGTCTGAACATGAGCTGGCTCCTGCGATTCTTTTTAGCTACCACCCAAGTCTCTGTGTAAGACCTGTCATTGCTCTCAGTGCTCTACGTGGTCTCCATGGATAGAGATTGAAAAAAGCATTGGGAGATGTACGTTAATGAGGTTCATGGAAAAGAACCATCTATCCAAGTTAGAACAGATTTAGGGTTCGGTGGGAGTTGAATGGGGAGAGAGCATGTGCTGTGCTATTTCAGAGTCCCCGTGGTTGGGCCAGAACTTCCTGTCCTTCACAATATAAAGACTGATTAGTGCCCGGGGTCTAAAGACAGTGCCAATGTGATTGCCTAGGACGAGTCGTTTTCCTTTGTCTGGTAGTAAATTGAGGTGAAGTGGTCCCCATGTGCTACATGAGAATTACTTTCAAAACTTTGAGATGTTTTCTTTTCCTTTTGTGCTCTAGAAAAAAATCATACTGGTTTCTGAGACTTCAAGTAAGTCTCTAAATACCGTCACCCCATTTACATTTGAGATTAGGGTTCTCTCTGTCTGCAGTACCATGAATGAATTGCTAAAAATGTAACTAGAGACAGAAGGAGACCAGAAACTGGAGCTGAAATCATGTTTAGTGTTATGTTGTAGCAGTCACTTAGCCTGGTAGCTGATCACCTCCGTATCCCAGTGTTCCTGCCTCATAGTGCAGCTGCAGTTAGATCTACATGTACTCAAACGGTTTCTGGATCCGCTACAACACTGAAAATACCCTGGGAGGTAGAACTGGGTGTTGAGATCGCTCCCTTCCATCTATCCCTTTTCTTCCTCCTTGCTCTCCCCTGAGTCCTGTAAGCTTTAGGTATGGTAGCTGCATTCTTGCAGCCCTGGCCAGCAAGTCAGGAGAGGAGTGCAGTGCAGGGGCCCCTAACCTCATGTTGTCTGCTTTGGTGATATTAATCATAGTGTTGCTCTCTGTTCCTAATGGGGCTTTCCCTCATGCAGATGGGTTGTTGAAGGAGATTTGAAACACAACTTAAGAAAGTTGGGGGTGGAGAAGGGGATCCCGAGCACTTGAAACATAGCTTGCTGGCTGGGGTGGGGAGCTCCAATGAGCTGTTATTGGAATGGCAGTGTTCTGGTGATATGGTTCAGTGTGTGGACTCAGCTCTGCTCCCCAAGACAGAGTGAGCCCTTCCCAGTGAGAAGCTAGAGCTGGCGGACTGGGGCTTTGTAGTCACCAGGGTCATCTGGGCCCCATTCAGCCACACTGCGTAAGAATCTACACAGTAACCGAATCCCCCAGGTGCTCCTAAACACAATTTTGAGGAGCCCCAGTCTAGGACACTTCTTCTCCATCGCCTGTGAGCAAGGCAAACATACTCACCCATCTAGCCATCTTTTGCAGTTTGGTTTGTTTAGTAAATGTTTGGTTGTGTCCTGTTCTGGGTGGTCAGACGCTGAGAGCAGGTTGAGGACTGACTGGATTGTTCTTAGAATAGGGATTATGATGATACAGTGTTTTAATCCATAGGATAAAAGTGTTTTACAGGCTCAAAGATGCTGGCTAATTGACAGAGGTGTTGAGGAATTAATTAACACTTTGAGCCTTTAACATGAAAGGTGTCTTATAGAATTAGAAGTTAATATTGACTGTTTTGTCTGATTGCCTAGTTTATTGTGATCTGTTTTCTCCTTTTTCAAGAAACATCCATTTATTTGACAGTTAATCTTTCTAATGTCTTAACACTAACCTGCAACTAAATGTGTCTGGTATTGCCCTAATTGCCTTAGAGTATCTTTCAAATAGGGACACTCCCCCCCCCCGCCCCCCCAAAAAAGGATGCTTTACCTAAAGCTGGAATATTTGTTCAAATACCTCAGCAGAGGGGTGCCTGGCTGGCCCAGTCTGTAAAGCTTGCGGCTCTTGATCTTGGGGTTGTGAGTTCAAGCCCCATGTTGGGCATTAAAAACAAAAACAAACAGACCCCAAACCACAAAACAAATATCTCAGCACAAAAGTTTATTTTTCCTTTTACCCCTGAAAATGTAGGGCCTCATGGCATTTCTTGACATTGTTGGTTACTGTGTGATTTCTAGGTATTGATGGCTATGGCCAGTCACAAAAAATAAGCAGTATTTTTTCTGTTTTAGAAATAAAATAAATGTTGATGTGTTTTGGTCCTTAAATACCAAATACTGAATAAAGACAACCATTTACACGATGCATCTTTGAAAAAAATAAATGGTGACATTTTCATAAGGGAGAATGATTTTCAGTGAAATTTCTGCAAATGAAAACTGTATTTCAGCAAGTTGTCTTCTTTTGGGTTTTCAGCTGAGGCTGATAAAGATGAAAAAGTAGGCATGAAAATACTGCTTGTAATGCCCAGATTGGGGCGTGCTTCGAATATAGCTGTGTATTTTAAGACAGATTACAGGGGATATTTTTGTATGTGTGGTTAGTGGAATCCATCAGACACATCTGGGTTTGTAGGTTTATGAGTTTACGACTTAGGCTGCTTAGATGATATTAAAAAGAATGGTTGTGGTGGTGCCTGGGTGGCTCAGTGGGTTAAGCCTTTGCCTTCAGCTCAGGTCATGATCTCAGTGTCCTGGGATCGAGCCCCGCATTGGGCTCTCTGCTCCCCCCAACCCCCGCCCCGCCACCTGCTTCTCTGCCTACTTGTGATCTCTCTCTCTCTGCCAAATAAATAAATAAAATATACTTTTTAAAAATAATGGTCATATTTATTGTTCTTTGAGACAAATTTTAAGATTTAATGTGTTTGGAGAGTAGCAAACAAAATTCTTTACCGCTCACTGTGGTCCTGACTTTGTGTAATCTTCTTGGAGTTACTTTGTTCTCAAAAAGGCTAGATAAAAATCTATAAAGAGTTGAACAAAAGTTTATCACCATCACCTTGAGGTACTTGTCTTACCAAGAAGAAGCATTATCTTTATATAAAGGATCACTACATTTATTCCTTCATTTGTTCAACTACATGTTTTGAGAATTTGCTTTGTGCCTGGAATGTTCTCACTGTTGAGGTTTAGCAGTGAGTTATGTCTGTAGTCCCTGATATCCTGAAAATGATTCTGAAGTGACGGAAGCCAATATTACTCTTTCAGAAAGATGTACAATTACTACATGGTAGGTGATTTGAAGTAAAAGCACAAGAAGGTGTGATTCTAAGTTTTCTTATGGAAATGATAGTTGAGCTGAAATTGGAAAGATGGGTAAGAGTTGCCTGTTCATTTATTATTGAGTCCCTTGGAAAGGATAATATTAAATATCAATTCTTGGGCAAATGAGTGGCAATAATGTCTTACTATGGATGGTTTTCCTTTTGTTCTAGGAGGAGCTGTGTTGGGTCAGAGCTGGTAGACTGGCTTCTGGAACACTGTCCTTTTGTCCAGTGCAGATCTATGGCCATAGGGGTCTGGCAGCTCCTACTGGATATGGGAATTATGTTATCAGGTCAGTATTTCATGTTTTGTGAAGCATAGAAGTGTTAATTTTATTAAGCTACCAGAAGAAAATTTACCTGATTTTCTAGAGGCTGTTACAATCTGGATGGAAATTGTTTCCACAGGTAAATATTTGCGTTCTCTCACATTTTATAAACAAAAATGACCAGTCATCTTTTGGTTGTTAATTCTCACACCTTTTGTAAAAATAAGTAGGTACTTGCTGATTCATAGACTACTATGTCTAAGCGTCTTTCCCTTACCTCCTCCTCTACTCAGAAGTCTGCTCACAAAAAAATTTTTTTTTATCAGTGACATCTTTAGTTGCTCTAAATGTCTGATTTATCTAGCTGTACTTAAAATAATTATCAGAAACTGATTTTATGAGTGGAATGTTATGCCTTTTTAATTGACTAATCATGAACAATTAGAGATATGACCTATGAAAATTAGCTGTTTAAATAGAACGCAGAATTGATGTTAACTAGCAACTAAAATAGATGGCAGATATGCTTTTCTTAGTTGAGCCCAGGGAATTAAAGGATTAGAAGTTAAGCAATTCAGAGTCTTAATTTAGCTTCATCATGCAGGTGCTAGTTGGTCACTCGGAAGTTCCTTTGTCCCCATAGATAATAAATATTGAGGGTCAGAGAACATAGTAAGGTTCGGAAAGGCTTATCCAAGTCCCAGTGTAGTACAGATGGAGATGTGGCTATAATTTCAGTGAGTCGTTAATACCCAGCACCTGATACTATGATTTAGAAAAGTGGTAACTACCTTTGAGGGATGTTACCAGCTTGCTCATTGAGTCTCATGTTTTGGTGAGCAAAAAAATTTGTGTCAGTATTTTTTTTTAGGTTTAGTCTCCAATTCTTGATCCCTTTTAAAACAGCCTTGGTGGCGCTGACATGTTGAGCTAGATAATTCTGTTGTAGGAGCCTGCCCTGTGCATTATAGGCTGTTCATCAGTGTCACTTTCTGTACCCACCAGATGCCTGTAGCACCCTCCGGTAGTGAAAACCAAAAATGTCTCCACACATTGCTGAATGTCCCTTGGGTGTCACAGTTGCTCTTGATTGAGAGCCACGGCTTGGAAACTTGGGATAGTTTTGTATTTGTATACCACTCCAGTAATTAAATCTGTTTGTTTGCTTTGAGACACACAGAAATTCTCCCCACTTTTTGAATCGTTACTGATTTCACCTGTCTGTGGAGCTGAAGAATCGTAAAACCCATATGAATATGCTGGCTAAAGCCTCAAGTAATAAAAATAGATTGGTCAGTAAGTCCCTTTTCATTCAGTGGGATTGTGAGCATGAATGGACTTAGACGATGTAATTATAGTCCTACGCCTTGATTCTCCCTAATAATTAGCAGGGCTTTTAATTTATTATTTGGTTTATGACTCTCTAAATAATAGACTTTTAAAAACAGATCTTTCCCTTTTTTGTTTCCAACAGTGGACCAGAATTTATACTTTCAAGATACCTATGTTTTCTACCAGTTTTCTTCTGATGAATGTAGCTACTTGTACTGTGAATTTGAAAGGGAAGAAGAATGGCAGAATGGTGTCAAGCTTTTACTGCAACTTGTACCTCTCATTCCGGCTAGAGCTGGCATCTGTGAACTGTAAGTAGATGCTCTTTTGTTCTGATATAAAATTATTCTCAACTTAGAGAACACTTCCTGTTTCTGGGACTGTGCTCTGCTGTTTAAGGTCACCATCTCCTTTAAGAGATAGCTGTCCCGTTCCCATTTCTCAGATGCAAGTTCAGAAAGGTAAAAGAAATGACTGGAGAAAGGTAAAAGAAATGACTGGAAATTAAATCCAGCTAAAAAAATGACTGAAGTGGTATTTGAATCCCAGAAGCGGATGCCTGGCCAGCTGTGCTATTCTCTATCTACTTTAATCATCACTGTATGAGCAGTAATCTAAATTAGAGGTAAAGATGATTTGGCTTAGGTTGAAATAAAATAATAACTGACATATTATCTGCTCTCCACATCGTGACTTTCCTAAGAAAGAGAGCTTTCAGTGAACAGACCTTTCTGAAAATAAGTGAGAAGCAACATTTGGCAAATTAAAACACGTGAATCACAATCACATGAAGATAGTGAATCACTATATGAATAAAATGAATTAAAATTCATTAGAGAAGCCTTGGGCACAGAGCTTGAGTCATGATATGGTGCTGTTGACACGTCTTTGTCTTTCCACGGAATTCATGATAAGCTTATTTTGGAATGGTAAATTTCAGGTTAAAACTTTCCATCAATAATTTTTCCATATTCGGTTTTCCAAATATGTTCCCATACTGTTGACTCTCAGGTCTGTGAGATCATCAGGGCAAGTGGTGTCATTTTTATCTCATGGGTAGGAAAGTGGGTTCCAGGGGAAACACCTACAATCATCACAAAGATCAGTTACTCTTAAAAACAAAACAAAACAAAAACCACAAAACTGGATAGTTAATCCAGGCTTTTAGAAAAGAAATAAGTGTTAGGATAGTAATGAGACACCGTGCTGATAGGTTGACTGTAGAAACATATCTTATGTCAGGAACTATGCTAACTGCTTTGTATTATTTCATCTTCAGTTGAATTCTAGAAGTTAGGACTATTGTCACTATTTTTAAGTGAGGAAAGTGAGGCACAGAGTTCAGTTGGCCTGTCCAAGGTCACACGAGTGGTGAGTGGAATGTTAGGGTTTGCATCCATGCCCATGTGATCTAATACCCTCTCTTCTAACTCCTGCCAGAGTTAGAAGAGTTATAGGGGTCATTCCAATTTCCCCTTCTAAGACACTATGAACAGAAGCTATAAAAATGTTAGACTCTGAAATGGTTATGACTTGACCAGCACCACTGCACATAGAGGACCTTGGAATGGTAAGGCAAAATTCAAATATAATTCTTCATTCAACTGTCTAAGCACAGAAGATGTTCTTCAGTGTAAGATGCTTTTAACAGAGGTCAGAATTTCCTGAGAAAAGTCAAGGAGCGTTTTAATAAGCTTTAATAAGCTTTCCGAGGAGCGTGTGCTTTGGAAGCTAGAGATGACTGTGACTCGCTTTGATGCCGTGGGACTGGCCTTCTCTAGCAGCTCTCCTTCACCAGTTCCCATCCTGCACGCAAGAAGGAGGAGGGGCCAGCCCCCTGGGTGCACACGGGTCACCAGGGGCGTGAGGGCAGCTGAAATGAGCTTGCAGGCAGTCCTCATGATTTCGCTCCACTGCTTTCTCCCTGACTCGGGCAGCGGATTGGAATGCTACTGGGGGAGATGACCTTGTTACAGGGAAACCCGAGTCCCCTCTAGAATCTAAAAATTACTTTCAAAATTCAGTTCCTAATATTAGTTCCAGATTACCTGCAGTCATTTGTCACACGTATCACTGAGCACCAGCGTCACACCTCTGGAGTTGAGAATCACTCGTGCCTTGTTTATTGGCAGGTTTTTTATTGGTGGTGGTGTGAACATGCACATTGGCAGTGGTCATTCCTCTGGGGCAGTTGTCACTGGGGAGCTATAGATCTATCTGTTCCTTCTTATAACTACTAACTATAAACAGGTAAAGTTAATGAACCACAGTGAGTCTCTAATGGCAGGAGATAGGTGTATACACATGTATAACATATGTGTATATAATACACAAATATATAGTTTTTTTTCTATGCTACAGTTAAGCAAACCTCTAAGCTAGGGTAAAATTTTTGGCTAAATTTTGGAAAGCCAAGGTTGAGGTTATCCAGACTTGGAAGAAATTATGGTCAGAGAAAAGGTGCCTAGGGACACTGTCCTCTTCCAGCTGTGATGGCTCAGCCTTCCTGCGGCTCGATGCATGTGATTCCCGTAGTAACTTCTGCTCTCATCTGGTGATCCCCATTCATTCTAACCCCCATCTCACCCCGCTTATTCCCTCCTGCTCCTGCGGTGCTCTGCTCCTTCTAGGACCCCTTTCCTTATCTAGTCAAATTCTACCCACCCCTCAAGGGGGAGCCCAAGTCCTACTTTGACTACAAAACTTACACAACGTCTCCAGTTCCTGTCTGTTCGACTTTCAGAAACTAATGGCACTTGTTGTTTGCTTCTGAAAATTTTCCATTCTTCTGTGTCATTAGTCCTGTGTTACCCATTCTGCTCTCTTAATCCGTTTTTATCCATTCTACTGAAATGGCCTCTCAGGTCCTCTTGATTCATTAACTTGCATCATCCATTCACGAGCTGGAAATCCTGTCCTGTGGTCCTTTTGATATTTGAAGGCTATTAAGGTCTGTATATGTGATTCTGCATTAGGTCCCTTTAATTTGTTGTCTTCTAAATCTCTGCAAAATTATGGGAGGAAACCACTTAACGTCTCTATGTAAACACAATTCTGTACAAATGTATCCTTTTAAAGTGGATTTTTTTTTTTTCATTTAGGAAAGAAGGCTTAAAGGAGGATGGCAAATGGATCTATTGCAGGTTTCTGGGCTAATTTGAGGGGGGAAAATCCCGTTCTATACCAAATAACTTTTACATCCAAACTGAGTAGATAATTTCAACGGAGTGTTGAGAGTACCGTCTCTGGGAGAAAAAATAGCAGTCATGGTATTTTATTCAAACTGAAAGCCAAATCAAGTCCTCCAGAATGGACTTTTTTCTAGCTCTTTTTAAAATTGTTGTTTTTTTTTGTTTTTTGTTTTTGTTTTAAATTTTGTGGTGGGTGGGGTGGGGGGGTGGTGTTGTTTAGAAATGCTGAAGTAAGAGCACAGGGAAAGACAGCCTAATCTTACCTTCAGGACTAGTGAGAAATTGGAGGACTTACTCTGTGAGGAAGCTTGGCTGTTTCACTTTAACCACCCTTACAGCAGCTGCCAGCTTACCAGGGAGCAGTAGGGCTCTGGAGGACTGAGTCTATGAACCTCAAATACACGAAACTGTATTCTCCAATCACGGCAGTTTCCATTTAAGCTGTTATTTAAGGAGTTCTAGAGGATTGCTCAAAGATAACTCATGCTACACCCAGACATGTAAAGAAAAATGTCATGTCTTCATTTTTCCTCTCAGCAATCTATTATTTATTGTCCACGTGAACCTCCATCTTGCTAGGTAGCCAGAAAGAAGGGACAGAAGCCCATAATTGTAGTTTAATCCAGTTAAGTTATTCTAATAAGGTAAAAGGCTGTGGAGCATATTGTGGTAGAAAGGTTAAGTCTGTGCCCACTCCCTGTTCCTCAGGAAGACAGTCTCTGGTATGTGGTGAGTGATATTGATCTCTTAAGCCTGGTAGAGAAGGCTCTCCTGTCAGGGTGGGCCCTTTCCCATCCCCACTGATTTTGCCTAGTGGATGGGCAGTCCCTTCTCTAATGATCCCTGAGGTATAACTGGGGTGTTCTGTTGTCATCTGCTGTGGAGCCTGAGGCTGGTACAAGTTGGGTTTGTCCATCCTGCCTGGCTGGTGGGACTTCCTGTGTGCCTGCTGGTGTTGTGGGTGCTCCTGAGGGTCTGGCTGTGATTTCCACAGAGAGTACATTCAGCCCTATGACCTCTGTTCAAACAGCTCCCTCTCATGGCATCCCAGCCTGTCTTCCTGATTCTAACTATTGAAAAAACAAAAACATGTTTATTGTTGTTATTCTTATTTAGCAGGGTGCTTAGTTAAATGGTATCTTAACCTCAGTCCAGCAGGTTAATGTGAGTTTATTAGCGGGTCCCCTGAGTGGCTCAGTCAGTTGAATGTCTGACTCTTGATTTCAGCCCAGGTCACGATCTCAGGGTTGTGAGATGGAGCCCTGAGTTGCGCTCTGCCCTGGGTGAGGATCCCACTTGGGATTCTCTCTCTCCCTGCCCCTCCCCTCTACCCCCGACCCTCAAACCCCTTTCCCTCTCTTAAAAAAAAAAAAGAAAAAGATGACTTTCATAGCATTCATTATTCCGTGCTCTAGGTAGAGATGCAAAAGGATACTTGAGGTAGATGGCACAGGGTGCCAGGCCTGCAGCTTGGAAGAGCGGCGGCATGTCTGGGCAGCATGAGGTAGGTCGCCACAGCTGCCGCAGGGAGTCACAGCAAGAGGAACTCAGGTTTTGAGAAGAGTGGGGAGCACGTCTCAGATGGAGCCCCCGTAGGGAACACAAGCATTATCTTTACATTGAAGAAAGAAAATGACCTACCTGTGTGTCGTCGGTTCTGAAAGAAGTAAAATACAGTTTGTTACTTGAATTCACAGTAACGTTTTTGTCGTATGTTTGCTTAATCAACATGTACAGAGTTCATGGTTCTGTGATCCATTTCTACATAAAAGGTGTCTCCCTACTTAAAAAATGGGGAAGAATTGGCTTTGTCACTTGGCCTAAACTGGCCTGGAAGTGACAAGAGTAATAAAATCAATCGTAGCAGTAATGATGAACACTTCTTAAAATAGTTTGAAGTTCCAGATGAAGGAGCTGTGGCAAGGCGGGCTGCAGTGATGTGAAATGAAGGCAGAAGGTGAACTTGGAAGTGACCTCTGTGGCAGTGGTTCTCAACCATGACCCTTTCAAAAAGAAGGAGGCGTAATATGAGATCTGTTGAATTAGGCATGGGATGGAGAGCTCAGACAATCATATTCGTACTTAATATTAAGTTCTAAAGGTGAGGCTGATATATACCAAAGTTGAAGTCTACAGTTCTGTAAAGTCAGCCATACGGAAAGTGCTGGGTTAAGAGGTAGGAACCGTGAATGTTAACTAAATCAAAGTTGTAAACTACTATGTAAAGAAGTCAGATTAATGCCATTATGATGAAGATTTTATCAAGCATGGTACTTACCGCCACTTGGCAGACACTCCTGAAATTCCATGCATTTAGCTTTATAAACAATTATTATTTGGAAGGGAGTCTGGAGTCCTTAGATAACTGAATTTGCTCCTCTTAGCTTTAGATAAAGAAAAGGGGCAGGGAGAAGGTCTGGGAAAAGGCAACGACTTGTCACTAGTACTCTTCCTCATCAGACTTTCACTGACCATGAGGTTTGTATGAAGTACAAGTTTGTGCCCTGTGGGAATGCAACTCTATGTGAGTAATATAAGACCCTTTAAGAGGCCAGCATGATTAGGACAAAGTTCAGAAAGAGAAAGTGAATATGAAAACCAGGAACTTTCTCAACAAATTTTAGTAGTAGATGGAATCCATCAATATATACAAGTGATAATACATCATGAAAATCTGGAGTTTATCCCAGGAAAAAAGGGTTTTCAAAGTTTAAAAATCAACCAGTATAATTCATCAGATTTAGTCTAACAGGAAAAACTGTATGATAAACTCCATAGATATGGAGAAAGCATTTGAAAAAAATTCAATATCCATCCGGGATAAAAAGTCTTGGAAAACTAAGAATATAAGGAAACTTCTTCAATCTGATAAACCTTACATAAAACCTATGGCTTAATTTAATAGTGAAAGACTGACTACATTCCCACGAAGGGAACGAGGCTAATACATATCCTTTTTTCTTTTTTTTTAAGATTTTATTTATTTATTTGACAGACAGAGATCACAAGTAGGCAGAGCAGCAGGCAGAGAGAGAGGAGGAAACAGGCTCCATGCTGAGCAGAGAGCCCGATGCGGGGCTTGATCCCAGGACCCTGGGATCATGACCTGAGCTGAAGGCAGAGGCTTTAACCCACTGAGCCACCCAGGCACCCCAATACATATCCTTTTAATCACTTCTCTTCAACACTAGTCAGTGCAATAAGGTAAGATAAAGAAGTAAAAGATATACAGACCAGAAGAAACAATATAGCCACCTCTTTTTGCAGAGGACCCAATTATATAAATAGAAAATCCCAAGGCATCTACAAAAAACCTACTAGAAGTAATAAGCTGGTTTAGCAGGGTCATAAGATACAAGGTCAGTATACAGAAATCAACTGTGTTTCTATTTACTAGCACAAAAAACACTCTGAAGTACTTAGGTACAAACCTAAAAAGTGTGCAAGAGCTGTATGTCAAACACTTCATGAGTAATAAAAAAAAATCAAGACTTAAATAAGAGACCTCTCCATGTTCATCTAATGGAAGACTCCGAATTATTAAGACCTAATTGTCCCCAGACTGATTTATCTTTTCAATGGCAATCATCTCCTTGTCTGTTGGCCTCACCATACCTGCGTAATAATAAAACCTACTTTTGGAAACACTGACCTCTGAACAGGGAGTGTCCTGGTGCTCAGCCCTCAGACTTCTTCTTCTTCTTCTTCTTTTTTTTTTTTTTTTAAGATTTTATTTGTTTATTTGACAGAGAGAGAGATCACAAGTAGGCAAAGGGGCAGTCAGAGAGAGAGGGAGAAGCAGGCTCTCTGCTGAGGAGAGAGCCCAATGCAGGGAGAAAGATGCGGGGCTCTATAACAGGGCGATGAGATCATGACCCGAGCTGAAGGCAGAGGCTTAACCCACTGAGCCACCCAGGCGCCCCAGTCCTCAGACTTTTTTGTCTGCTCTTAACTCTGGCTGTGTCCTCACCCAGTTCTTTATTTAATATCCTCCCCACAGCGGTGATTTCTAAAATTCAGACCCCTGTCTGCCCTTGGCACCCTACCTACGCTAATGCTGCCACCACCCTCCACCCTGTTACCTCCTCTCCTTTGTTGTCCTTATCCTGCCTAACTTTGCCTTGTCTGCCTGACATGTTTAAGCAAGGTAAGAATCCATTGGCATTCTTGATTTCTGAATTGGTGCCGGATTAACATCTTCTAAGTGGGAGATCAGCTTCAAGTCCACCATTCCTATGTCCCAAAACTACCTTTTATATTCCTGACTTTTCTTAATTAGATTCTCATTTTATGCTCTTTGGGGAATAGGAAACAAATACTGGATAAGTAAACATTTTTTGAGTATTTCTCAAAAAAAGATTCATGATGGAACTGGGCACAAGTTTTGTATTAGGATCATAGGTGAAGAAAATTGCCATTTACTACTTTATATTGTATAAAAAATGCTATGAAATCAGCTGGTCTTAGTCTTTGTTATTACTCATCACCCCCTCTCCCAAGGAAACACTAAGCCCTCCAAAATTTCCATTGTTTACAGAAAAGGCTTATTCTAGCTGTGGGAACAGATTGTTTATTTTTATCAGAGTGCATAATTATTTAAGAGTATAGGAATTTTAACAAAAATTGAACTTTTAAACCTGGTTTTGCTAGTATTTGAAATGCTAGCTGTTTACTTAAATATTAACTACTAATCTTCAAATCTTCAATATAAAATGCAAAAATATCAGTAGTAACTAATGTTATTTGATTTTGGATGAATGTGTAACTAAATATCCTGGACTCAGTGAAACCTGTCACTTTCACATTTTACTGGTGTTTGGTAAAAGGCTACTAGTTGTGCTTACAGAGGCCAGATCCTGTGAAAAATTAACTTCCCTTTAGAAGGTTGAACAGAAGGTTGTATTCATGATATCAGACACTGCAAGAAAAATCTAATTCTCATTTTTCTACCATCCCAGTTTTTTTTTTTTTTTTTGTCATAAGAATTTGTATGCAAAATAGATGTGTCCAGAATATAGGTGTTAGAGAAGGGACAGTACTTGAGTGTACTTTCTTACTCTCGTGGAATCAGTGGCTGTTGGATGTGGTGGAGATTGAGTCTGTGTACCTGGAGAGCATTCTCTTGGATAGTGTCTAGGATTTGCTATCAGTGATTCCTAAGAAAGAAAAATCTCAAGTCTGCCCCAGGAAATATTTCTGCAAGAGAAAAGCCCTAAAGTTTCCTTGCCCAACAGTCAGCAAGTACGGAACAGACACTGAGTTGTCCCCGGAGAATGTGAACTGTGGCATCGTCTGCTGACCTGACATCATTTGTTCTCAGTTTGGTGGTGGGAGAGCCCTTCTTTCTGCTCACGACACATTCTTCTCTCTGGGCTGTGGGTCCTACCCCATAGCCTTTCCTTTCCTGCTTTCTCAGTATCTCTCTGTTGGCTCTTCTCTTTAACAAACAAATGATTCCCTTAATCATAATAACCAGAAACCAACCAACCTTTTAATTTTATATCCTCTTCTTGTTACTTCTCCATCCATTTCTAGCCCTCAGCACTAAAGAGGAACTCTCTAGCCCTATCAGATAGAGCGGTGACTGGTCTGGCCTTGGGTTAATCTCCTGCCATTTCCTACTTCCTCGTCCTGGTAATCCTGCTGCAATTCCAGGGCCACTCCTTACCCATCCGAACCTCACCCTGATATCACTGCTCCCAAGAAGTAGCCGTTGACAATCACAGATGAGGCTGAGTGCCTCTCACTTGGGTTGGCGGAGTATCTTAAAGGTGGATTTTGCTATGTTTTGTTTTGTTTTCATAGGTGCGTGTGCTGTGCATCTTCTGCTTGTTACAGGATCGTGTTTAAAAGATTCCTATGTAGTTTGTCTTGGTTCTGGTTTTTTTCTGCACCCTAGAATTCTATCAGCCTCTAGCAGAGGTAGTCTGGGGTCCATCCTAAATATTGTATTTCCCTCTGGTCCCTCCAAACCAGACAAATAGCACAGGACAGCTCAACACCAGCCCAGCTTTGGGGGATTGGGGGTGATGGTGGGAAGTAGTGAACAGGCCTGCTTGACATCCCCCTAGAACTCTTCCCCGTTAGAATTCTGATTTGGAGGTAGGCGTGTTCCCCTCCCTCCTTGGGTCCCAGTCTAGATTATCTCTGTTTAATGTGAAGATTGATGTGTATGTGAATGCAAAAAGCACCCAGACACAAAGGGAGTCCCTGGGAGAGCAGTAATAGCATTTCACATGAAAGCTGACTGAGGCCACAACTCCTCTTGTTGGGTTTCTTCATAATGTGCAGCTCAGTATGGTGTCAGCACAAGTATGGCTGGAAGGTGGTAGATAACCAGCTGTTTTGGCAGGTGCCAGTTATGCACAGTCTCTGCCTCTTGAACTACTCGACTCCAAATCTTTGCAATTCCAACAACCATAAATAGACATGTAACACATTTTCCTAAAGGAACAATGTTATGCATAGTGGTAGCTCTTGGCAGTCCACGTAAGCTATTCAATATTGAGACATAGATGGACAGACAACTCATGCATTTTTGAAGTATCAATATACAAATGTAAAGTGGTCTTATTTGGATATTTCCATAATAAAGTGGCTCCAGTTTTCCACCCCGAAATACCATGAAAACTTCTTCCAGTTAAAAAAGAAGTAGGGTTTTCCAACTCGAAGATGGTATTGGTTGCTTTTGAATCTTAAGGCACAAATGTTTGGCCAAAATCTGGTTGAGGAGTGTGGGTTCTGTCTCGCATATAGAAGATGTATTTTTAAGAACTTCATTGGAAAAATTTCAAACCCATTATACTAATTCTCATGAAGGAATTCTCACTGAGAGAATGCTGGGAAGCCCTACAGGGATACCAGTTAAATCCAAATTGTTAGAAATTATACTGGGCCTGAACGGTATAAAATAAATTCCATTGCCCAGATAATGGCTGCCTTTACTGAGAAGGGCCTCAGTACCTCCTGAGCCCCTTTATTGGAACTCAACACTATGTGACTACAGAGCTGTCAGAGCTAAGAAATGTTCTTGGCTGGGGACTTCCTGTTCTTTTCTGCTGTGGGATGAATTGTACGAATGATTGTCAAATAATTGGCTGGGTCACTATGTCTATACTAGTTATTTCTTAGAAAAAGGTGAGAAGGTGGTAGTGCTTTGTATTGCTATGACTTGAAAGATATTTTCAGCTACTACATCTCTCGTATGTGATATAAGAAAGTCATGGTTGGATGTGAATGGCAAGGTCACTGAAAGACAGAACTGCTGCAGGGAGCTGGGAGAACCATGGAACAGCTCAGGGAAAGCGTTCTTGAGTAAAAGCAGGGTCCTTCAGTTGAATTGACTGGAGGTAACAAGCCAGCACCTTCTGCATGGTAGTCTCAGTACAGAGAGTCATAGAGCACTCCTGAAAGTTTCAGGGACTCCGTTAATTTATTCAACTTCCAGCTGGAAAGTTGGGGTTGTCACTGATGAAGGAGAAAGACTGTAAAGAGGGCAGCGGTTGGCTTGATTTTGTTTTTGGTGGGGACTGGGTAGAATGATACTGTGTTCTATTTGATGGTTTAAAGGACAGAGGCAGCTTTTGCCATTCCTGTGACCTCCCATTGGCACCCTTAGATCCTGCAGACCTCTGAAAATGACTGAAGACATCTGCGCACAGTACCAGCCCTCGGGACTTTCCGTTGGAGAATTCCTGGACCTGGCTTGGGCTGTTGGGAAGCAGGGACCTTGAGAAACAGCCATAGGAATTTGTAAATCTGTCCTGCCTGCTGGGTCACAGCTTCCTGCTGGCACAAACACTCTGGGATGGGTCTTCCTTCCTGGGGTCACTGCTGGTTTCTTTCTGTCTCATGTCACTTGTCATGGCCATTACCTGCTGATGCCAGCTGGGCTTTTTCTGCTTCCCTTCTCTAACCACCGACAAACCACACAGAGCTTCTCTCTTCCTCTTCTGTTCGTTGATCCCCTTGAGTAATAATGGGAAAATAGGCAACTATTACAGTTGATTCTTTTCTTTAATCCCCCCCCCCTTGCCCTGTTTCATTACCTGTTTTGATCTGACATGGGAGAGCTTTGTCTTCACTGGATTGTAATGATGTGTGTTTCTATACATAAAATCAACATTTATCTTCTTTCATAAAAATAAATTTGTTGGGTAAAGAAGGTCTGGTATTTCTGGGCATTTTGGCATAGATCTGGAGAGGGGACACAGTGATTAGGTATTAGCCTTCCCTTTCTCTAAGCTCTTCCACTCTTTACCTCTTACCACCAGACCCTCTCCTAAGACCTTACTCTGCCAGGTCAGATGCGGGTACCGGCCAGCGCAGGGGGTATGGGGGCACATGAGCGGGAAAGGAAGAGTTCTGGTGAATTCTAGATCTTTCACTAGGCTGTAGATAATCTCTGAAGGTTTGAACTCTTAGAGGAGCAGGATCAGGTCTCAGTTTTAGAAAGATAATCCTGGTATCTATAGGAGATGGGACACAAGAGGAGAACCCAGAGACAAAGAAGTTGGTTAGAAGATAGTAAAAATAATTTGTGCAAGAGAAGTAGAAGGCTTCAGTTGTCAGTGAGGTTTAACAGGGGGGAAGTGAAGGAAACAGAGGGCATGGCCACAGGGCGACCACGGAGCTGAGTTGTGAGAGGCATGAGGCGGTAGGAATACAATGTAAGTTATGTTGACTTCAAGGAGCCCATAGAAAACGAGGCTCCTGGAATTGCCCCCCAGAACCCCTTTGAAGGCAGATGTAAAGCAGGGTGAGCTCGGGGGAGATTCAGGGGCTGGAGAATGACTTGAGAGCTCTGGGCACAAGTCGTGGTGGTTGTGGTGATAAAAATGGAATGGGGACTGGGGCGCCTGGGTGGTTCAGTGGGTTAAGCTTCTGCCTTCGGCTCAGGTCATGATCCCAAGGTCCTGGGATCGAACCCCATATCAGGCTCTCTGCTCAGCAGGGAGCCTTTTTCCCCTCCTCTCTCTCTCTCTCTCTCTCTGCCTGCCTCTCTGCCTACTTGTGATCTCTCTGTGTCAAATAAATAAATAAAATCTTTAAAAAAAAATGGGATGAGGGCTGCAGGATGGCTCTTGGGAGGTCACTTCTGTCTGTCTTACACATACTTCCTTTGGAAACATTTTTGGTTGTTTTGTTTTGTTTTGCTGTGTTTTGCCAGGGCATGTTTTGTGCTGGAAGAATGACCAAAGGTAGTTTTGCTTCTGAGCAGGAACTAAATTATCTGTCAATAAACCATCAGTGGTTCAGCGGTGACTCATCAGGTAGCCATTATCAGTCACATACACAAGAACTTCCCTTCCCTTGGAATTCGGCGTTCCTTTCAGCAGTGTATTGAAAACACATTCACGACGGAATCTTTGCTGGTGCGAAATACCTCATCCCATAAACTCATTGCTGAGCTATGTGCCAGGGTCTGAAAACCAGGAGCTGGCGGGACGAGCCCCTGCTTCCCTGCAGACGCGGACAGTGCCCAAGTCCTTGCTGGTGCCCGGGTGCTCAGTGTGTTTGGCTCTCAATTTCCCGTCCCATCTGTCCAGTGAACTCAACTTAACCCTGTACCCCTGGTTGGATGGCTTAGGTTAGAAAGGATTGCAGATCTCTTCTCAGGAGAACGTCATGTATGTGGAAACCTCATGAATAGATAATTTTAATAATAAAGTTCAGTGTTCAAAATATGCATTATCAGAGTAACTTGCTTTTTAGGGAATATGGGGATTTATAATGCTCACTTCGCACTGTCTTTGTTGGGTGGATTCTTAGCTTGCATTTCGAGCACTTTGCAGCACAGGTGGTTAAAGGACTTGACAGCGCCAGCCCCGCTTCCTACCTACCTACGGCATGCAGTTCTGGTAAAGGCGAATGGCTTTTCATCCACCGCTCTGATTTAGAGGGTTGGGGTTTGTTGGTTGGTTTGTTTGTTTTCTATGAAAGGTTTTAAAAACAGGAACAGGAAGCCAATGCCAGAATTGATCCAACTTGCTTTTCCCTTCTTAAAGATCTTCTCCTTAGCCCTCCTGCCCCACCAGGCGAGTGCTACAGCCGACCCCCGGCTGTCTCCGAGATTGAAATCAATCCTTGCCCTGCCATTCTGGTTAACACCGCCCTGCAGGGCAACTAACCCCTGGTCCCTCAGAGTCCATGGAAGGTGGTGAAAGGGATTGCTGTGGAATAGATCTGGGAGATAATTACCTATGCTCAATTAACATTAACTTTTTTTTTCTTTGACCAAGCCAGGAAAAAAAGATGTCATTTTATAAAATTTGCTTTAAAGATAATTTTAGTACACCTGAAACTAAGGTAATACTGTGTGTCAAATATGCTTCATTAAAAAAAGAAATGAATATTTATAAAAATAAAAAAAATTTTAAAAATGAATAATTTTATGTTCATGGATACATTGTTGTGGTGAAAATATTTTCATGAGATACATTACAAAGGTGATTCTCCTAAGCCGACAAACTAATCTTATCTTATATGTTATACCTCATTTTAGTTATTTAGCATATTTAGCATATGTGCAGTTTTCTTGGCTTCTCAACTGGGCTGTGGCATTTTCTTTTCTTTCTTTCTTCTTCTGTGTGTGTGTGTGTGTGTGTGTGTGTATGTGTGTGTGAGGGCTTAGAGCCTTAGAGTACTTTAAAAAAGAGTGAAGAACTTCTGCTGCTGTTGTATTTCACATAATTTCTGTCACAGTATTAGGCCTATAATAACATTTCAAAATATATCGGTTTTGGGTGAAATTCAGATGTGGCAGGAAATTCATGTGTCAGATTTTCAAAATCTGGATTTCATTTAGACTAGTAGGAAATTTTGGTACCTAACCACCTTCCAGTTGTATCTGTATATGCTTTGTGCATGCCCATGTTCATAAAGCTCGTGTCAGAACTATTCTGTGATATCATTTAGAGACAAATACTTGATCCTCGGGATTTAACTGGTAGACTGTAAAGAAGTCCCTGCTAATTGATTTTGAAGGAACACAGTTGGGCTGCCACAGAGCTGGGTCCCCTGGCATTACTGACACCATGCTATTTGCATGGGTACTTTCACTCATGTATTAATAATGCCATTATTTGCTATGTGTTCCCTATAACTTGGTAGATAAATTTGAGCAATCAAAATTAAGAATAAATTATTCTTTGTTTTTCAAAGGTCTCATCAGAAAATCGAAGACTCAGAAGAAAGCAGTGATGAAATTCTTGTTCGTCTAACATCTGCGGTAAGGCATGCAGTTTTTCCTAACTATGGGGGCGAGAAAATAAGGAGGGGTGGGGCTTGAAGGGGGGAAGTTTGGGTAGCAGTGGAGAGAGACATTTGCTCTCTGGGTACACATCAATGTGGGAGGCCCACATCAAGGCAAAAGGAGACATGGCATTGACTCCTCGGTGCTGTTTCTCCAGCAAGATCATAGATATTCCTGGTGGAAAGTTCTAGAACCGTAGCGGAAACATTATATCTGATTTTTAAAATACAGTATGACTTAACCTAGGGAATGTTGTGACCTGCCACACAAAGGAGAAAATACCATATGTTTCATTAGGGGAAAAAAAAAATTACCTCAACCAAGAAAAGGCCAGGTCATTGGTTTCTAACATGCTAGGTTGCAACATTTTTCAGTTGTTTTCTAAAGGCACCAATCAAGAGCTGGTAATTGCCTTGTTAGTTGAAGAAAAGCTCATGCCCTTCTTAATAGAAAAAGCTAGCAGGGCACCTGGATGGCTCAGTGGGGTAAAGCCTCTGCTTTCAGCTCAGGCCATGATCCCAGGGTCCTTGGATCGAGCCCCGCCTGCATCGGGCTTTGGCATTGCATTGGCAGGGAGCCTGCTTCCCTTCCTCTCTCTCTGCCTGCCTCTCTGCCTACTTGTGATCTCTGTCAAATAAATAAAATAAGATAAAATAAAAAGATTCTCCTAAAAAAAAAAAAAAAGGCTAGCTATGGTTGCTAATCATTGAGCCCTAGTTTTTGATGGACTCTTACTATCCTGTCTGACAAAAATCTTTTATCCATTGGTTTGGCTTTTGGGAAACTTTTCTAATCTCCCCAAAGATTCTTCAGTTCTGCTTTAACTGCATTCTTGAAATGGTAATTGCTGAAAATTGTGTTGGATTGGGTTATATACGTGGAGAAAACTGATGTTTCACAGAATTTTATACACCAGATCTTAGCATCTGCACACAGCTTGAAAGTTAAAAGTTGCCTTACCTATTCTTGGAATGTAGCTTCAAAATGTAGTTTTTGACTAAATACAGTGATTGGTAGTGTAAAGCTTCATGTGAAATGGAATCCTGACAGCCTGTTAAGAAAAAATATTTAATGTGAGCTTTGCAGTTTTTTATTTAACCTTTTTTTTGAATTGAGGTATTATTGACATATAACATACATTAGTTTCAGGTATATAACCTGATGATTCGGTATTTGTATATATATTGTGAAATGATCACCACAATAAGTCCGCTTAATATCCATCACCTCATATCACCTTTTCTTGTGATGTGGACTTTCAAGATTTGCTCTTAGCCACTTTGAAATATACGGTCGTCACCATACACTACCTCCCATGACTTATTTTATAACTGAAAGTTGACCTTTTGACTCTCTTTGCCTATTGTGCCAACCCTCAAACTTCTCACGTCTGGCAACCACCAATCTGTTTCATCTATCTATGAGCTTGTTTTTTACCGTTGCTGCTGCTGTTGTTTTTAGGTTACACATATATGTGTAATATGTGAGATCATATGCTATTTCTCTTTCTCTGATATATTTTACTTAGCAAAATGCTTCAGCTTCCATCCATGTTCTCACCAATGGCAAGATCTCATTCTTTTTTATGGCAAGGTCGTATTCAATTGTGTGTTTCTGTGTGTGTGTATGTGCGCACATATAGACATCTGTATGTCACGTCTATTTTATCTGTTCATCAATGGACACAGGTTATTTCCATATTTTGGCCATAGCAAATAATGCTGCAGTGAACATAGGGGTGCATATGTCCTATAATGTTTTTGTTTTCTTTGGATAAATGCCCAGAGATGGAATTGTTGGATCATATGGTAGTTCTATTTTTAATTTTTTGAGACTCTTCCATACTGTTTTCCAGAGTGGCTTCATGAATTTACATTCCCATAAACAGTGCACAACAGTTCCCTTTTCTCAGTATCCTCTCCAACATTTGTTATTTCTTGTCATTTTGATTATAGCCATTTGGACAAGTGGGAGGTAATTTCTCATTGTGGTTTTGATTTGCATTTCCCTGACAATTAGTGGTATTGAGCATCTTTTTAAGTACCTGTTGGCCATCTTTTGTCTTCTTTGGGAAAATGTGTATTCAAGTCTTCAGCCCAATTTTCAGTTGGATTGTTTTATTTTTGCTATTGATTTGTTTTAGTTCTTTATATACTTTGATAGATAAATGACTTGTAAATATTTATCAGATATATGACTTGCAAATTCTCCCATTTAGTGGTTGCCTTTTCATTTTGTTGGTGGTTTCCCTTTGCTGTACAGAAACTTTTTAATTTGATATAGTCCCACTTACTAATTTTTGCTTTTGATATTGGTTCCAAAAAACCATTGCTAAGACCAATGACAGGGAGATTACTACCTATATTTTCTTACAGGAGTTTTATGTTGTTTCAGGTCTTACAGTCAAGTCTTTAATCCATTTTGAATTTATTTTTGTATATGATGTAAGAAAGTGATCCTGTTTAATTCTTTTGCATGCAGTTTTCCCAATACCATTTATTAGGAGATCATACTTTGTTCACTGTATATTCTTGGCTTCTTTGTCATACATTAATGACTGTATATGCATGTGTTTATTTCTGACTTCCTTATTTTCTTCCGTCATCTGTGTGTCTATCTTATGCCAATACCATAGTGTTTTAATTACTGTCGCTTTGTGATACAGTTTGAAATCAGGGAGCATGATGCCTCTAGCTTTGTTTTTCTTTTTCAAGATTGCTTTGACTTTTGAGGATCTTTTGTGGTTCCGTACAAATTTTAGAATTGTTTGTCCTATTTCTGTGAAAAATGCCTTTCGAATTTTGATAGGGATTGCACTATATCTATAGAGTGTGCAGTTTAAAATATTTACTGAAGAGAAGTACCTGTTGTGTGCAAAATCATAACAGCCATCTGTTTAGAAAGCACTCACTGTGGATCACTTACTGTGTTAAACATTCTCTGTGTTTGTGCATACACACATATACACATTCTGTTAAACATCACAACAACCCTATGAAATAGGTGGAATTATCCCTGTTTTACAGATAGGAAAGCTTATAGAGGTTAAGTAACTTGCCCAAGGTCACTTACCTTAGAAAGCAACAAAGCCAGAGTCTGAACTGAGAATTTTCTACTTCCTAATCATGTTCCTTAACTACTATGCCTCTTTTTTTTGGTAATGTAATATATTATTAGAATAGTTTCAGAAGCAGCAAAGACACAAGACATGTTTCCTATAGTTGTACCAGGAAGACAAGTACATATAAAGAGTTCGGGTACAAAGCAGTTGGCAATTGAACACTGAATATAGTGGTGTATAGACCGTAAGTTCAAGAACAGTAACAGCTTCATCGAAGAGACTTGAACTACCAATGAAGGCAATCAGGATTTGAACATGTGGTCATTAGGAGGACAAGTACTCTAGCAGCAGGGTTTATTGTGCAGTTGGAGGAATGAGAAAGTAGAAAGGGAAAATGCTGAGTAGAGCCAACTGTTTAGAGAAGAAGCTCCCAGTTAAGAAAAGTGAAAGACTTTTTGAACAACAGATTAACAAAATGAAATAGACACGTGTAAGAAAAAAGAAAGATGAGGGGCACCTGGCTCAGTCAGTAGAGCATGTGACTCTTGATCTGGGGATTGTGAGACCAAGCCCCACATTGGGCATTGAGCTTACTTGAAAAAAAAAAGATAGAAAGAGGATGAGCTGGAGGTGGGGATACTGATTGAGAGGCTGCGAAAACCTACTTTATCATGGTTTTTGTGGGAACCAAGAGAAAAATGAGTTCAAAAAGGAGCACAAAGAATTTTTTAAAAACCAGTAGGACTAGATAAAGATAGGAGACAGAATGAAAAAGTGATGATACTCTTGGGAAGTTGAATAAAATATCGGGAAGGCAACATGGAGTTTAGACATACTGAGTTTGAGGACAAAGAAATGTAAAATATATAAATATTCAAGAAACACCTGGAGATGTGAATCTGGAGCCTAGAGAGAGGTCAGGACTAAAGGTAGAGGAACCAGGCATAGAGAAGTTGTCTGTTGAGGAGCATACTTGGAAACGTTCAAAGACAGAAAAGAAACGTGAGTGTCTTTGAGTAGGAAATAAAGTTAATGATGAGCTTCCATCTTTTGCTTACTTAAGACCAACGTCCAAAGCAAACCCAATTAAGCTATTTCTCTTTCTTTAGACTAAATTTTCATGATGGAAACTGTAGATAAGAAAACACAAATATCTTGCCTGGGTTTGACTGGAATTTGCGATTTTTGTTTACACAGTGTGATTGTCGAGCCGCTGAGGGTAATGTAAGTTAGGCTAAGTTGCGAATGATATGTATTAAATGCCTGTTTGGTGGGATGGGTACATTAGTGGTACTTACAGAAGAACGAGGGGGCATGCGGTGTGGTATGCTGTGCTGCTTGGTTCAGTGAAGCCAGCCATCACTCAGATGGTGGAAAAGAACAGTGCTGAGTATCTGCGCTGAAACACTAACCTGGTAGTGGTAGTGATGGAGAGTTTGCGGACATATCTGGAGAGATGAATTAAAATTACAAATCAAGGGGCACCTGGCTGGTTCAGTCGGTAGAGCGCGTGACTCTTGATCTTGGGATTTTGAGTTTGAGTGCCCCTGTTAGGTGTAGAGATTACTTAAAATCTTTAAAACAAGTGACAAATCGACTGTGCTGAATTTAGGAAGAAAGATCAATGAGGAGAGGGGCAAAATCTAAAACTCTGGGATCTTTAATTAGACATACTTACTCCCGTGTATTCCTTCTAAAACCTGATTTGGTTTGTCATTCTCATCACTTTCAGTGTTTCTGTATGGTATTGCTCTATCCCCTTGCTCATTTTCTTCAGTTCATCCAACCTTACCCTAGAAGCTCTGCATATGATGCTTTTAATGGAATTCCTAAATTCCTTCTCATAGGGTACAGTATCACTCCTCATAGGGTATATTATCACTCCTCTAAGAAATAGCACTGAACTGAAAAAAAAAAATTATAACCCAAATTGTAAATGGAGTGTTGGTACAAGTTCTAGAAGACCTTGAAGCAAGTACATCCCCCCTCCAAAGCTAAAATGCGTGCTAAGATATATATTGTTTGTTTAAAGTGTTAGAGAAAAAGAAACGTGCTATTAAATCTCTTTTAACACCTCTCCAGGAACAAGAAACATGGTTATAACTGATTGCTGCCCATTGTCAATGTCACAAAAACATTTTTCCTGGCTCAGTGTCCAGAAGTTGTGGTGTAACTCTATCAGTTTTCACATCACCTGTGAACTTGTTCTCTCGTGACTTCTAGCGTTCTTTGTAGTTAAAGTCTTGTTCTCACTTTTTTTTTCTACTTTTCGAGTAGAGCAGATCCAGTTTACTCTCATTCACTAAGACCTGCACTGAACTTAGGCCTTTGATTCTTCTCCCTATTTGTCTTTTCTTAGAGTTCTCTTGGGAAATATTTGTTACGGAAGGACAAGTAACTGGGTCTTAATAAAGAGGCAGTTGTTTCGTATCATCCAGTGCCCGAAGGAATTCAAGTATGCAAACTTTTCACAACGCGCTATCATGCTGGCTCTCTCCTTCCTCTGCTCTTGCCTGTTCTTGTGTTCTGCTTTTGTGTATTTGGGTCTTCTTTCCTTTGCCATCTTACCTGAAGCTCAGTCATTTTCAAGGACATGCCTTTCACAGGACTCTGTCTTTTTTGGGTCTGGGAAGCATGTAATGTGGCTAGGATTCCCTCCATTTGTCCTTCTTGATGAACCTACACATGGGGTTTGGTACATTGGGGGGAATCCCTTTTTGAACAGTAGTATCTGAAGATAACAGTGACAGCTTTTTCAGTTGAAAACTTTCAAGAAGTACCAGTTCAGGAAGCAGAAATAGCATGGGATTTGGGTTTTGATGAATCTTTAGAAAGTTAGAATTCTCTTAAGAGATTGTGCACCAAGTTAGCAAGGTTTGGAAATAATCTTGGGTTAGTGAGAGTGGGGAAGATTCGGTCACATTTAGTATATGAAGAGCATAATCCAGTGATGATTTTTACCATATTTAGAGAGAGATTTTTTTTTTTTTTTAACACTGAATGTTAATTTCCACTTACCCTTTTTCCTGGCTATCTGCCTCTCCGTTTCTGAGGAATGGAGAAACGGAGTGTAGTTAATCTCCCTTTAGTCTATCACAGACCTGAGTGGGCATGTTTGCTCAGAGCATAAAAGTAAGTTAATTCCCCAGGGAATGACTAACCTTCTGTCCGACTGCTACAGGATTACGAACATCTTGTTACCTTATATTTCTTATCTGTGGGGAACATAAAATTCCTACTTGGAATCCTTACGTTGGCTCCAGTTATCCCAGTGGCCTAAAGAGCTACTGTGTGATTGGGGAAAGGCCAAGTAGCTTGAGTTTTCAGACAAAGTGTCAAGGGAAGCCCAAGAAGACAGACCTGGTTTCAAAGATCATCAAAAACACACCAGAGGAATTGTAGCACATTTTGGGCACAATATTCATTGTTCTTGTTATTTCTAAGGAGCCATGGGAATTGTCAGTACCTTTCCTCATTATTCTTTAGAACTCCCTCATCTGCTATAGTGTCCACAGGGCCTTGGGCTGTAGATTGTAGGTCTCTGGGAACCCATGAACAGCTGCAGTTTTCCTCAGGGAGGGTCTCACAGTAACACCTCATCAACCCATGCTTGTTCATACCTGAGCCAACAGGTGAATAGTTGATTGCTATCTTTTCTCAGTCACAAATGCTTATGTGTTTTATATCTATTGCACATCAAAATGATTTTCCTCGAGTAGATACCTAAATGCCATATGCACACAGACACACACACACACACACATCTTTTTAACATTAATTACTAAGTCACCTCTACTTCCAAAGAAACCATCTGCACATACTCTGATTATGTGGTAACCTCATTTAACTCTAGCCTTGAGAATTTGGTTTTGGTGAGCAACATAATACATGCTGTTTTACCTACTGAAATGATGCTAGTGAGGGGATGTTTATTTAAAAACATTTGTTCAGCAAGGTGTGAGTGTGTAGAACCCATTCAAGAGTAAAACAGGTCTCAACAAATCCCTTGTGAATAGAAGTGTGTGCGTTTGTATGTGTGTACCTATATGCATTTGTGTATATTAAGGTATTTGGGTATCTCTTCCCAAGGTGAGGAAAATCATTTTGATATGCAATTCACATGGAAAACATAGACATTTTTAATTGACAAGGAATAAAAATACACCATTCAGCTATCAATTTATATATTGACAGTCACGGGTTTGTAAGATATAACCATGAAATCTTATCTGAGGGGAGTTGAAAGAGTTTTAAAAGGATGATTCATGAACATTTCATATAGGTTGCTGCTTTGTGCATTTGTTTAAAATAGAACTTCTAGCTGCTTAGCGGAAGTGTAATTTTGCATCCTTAAGGCAATGTTATAGCTTTATACAATATGTCCACAAGTGCAGAAGGACGAGAAGTATTAATAAAAGAGTGAAAAGTACTTGAGCTTTTGGTAGTGATGGAATAAAGTAGATTTTTACTTACTTCCTGTTATTTTATATTGTTGTAGAATTTAAGTATATAATGAAATTTCATATGAATGCTGGGTAGAGATAGTGTGAATTCCACTGCTATTTTCGTAAATGTCAAAATGATGGTGAAGTGGCAGTGAGTTGTCCTTACTGTAGGTTATGTTTGCAGTTCTCTTTTATTTATCTGACACTTGGATTGTTTGGTTTGAATATAAAGACTTTGCAATTTAGAAAATCCCAGAATAGAAAAAAATTCCGTAATGGAACCATTCATTAGTAACTCATTATTAACTTAAGTGTTTTTTAGTTCCTAGGTTATTTTTCTTTTATATATACTTTTTACCAAAAAGAAAAAAAACCACCCTTTTATTTTGTGGTCTGTACTTTTCACCAAATATGTTATCAGTGATGAAAAGTTCCTCCTATGGCATTTTAGTGGCTCTATAAAATATCGTGTTCCATGGATTTTTCATTATCTCCTATCCTAGGCAGTGTGGTTATTTTCAGTCTTTTGCTGTTATAAACAATGCAGAGATGAACTTCTCTGTGGGGAAATTATTGAAGAAACCTGCTTGCAGATGTCATTTATTAATGTGCTATTGATTTAAGAAGACCAAGTGAGAAATGGGTGAAAGGCTAAGACTGGCTAATATTTATTGAGTTCTGACCTTGTGCAGGCATTCTGCTAATGCTTTTCATGCACTCTCATATTTTAGTATCCCTCATTCATGTTAGATCGATGGGGAGTTCAAGACAGGAAATATTGGGGCCCCTGGGTGGCTCAGTCAGTTGAGTGTTCGACTCTTGATTTCCAGCTCAGGTCATGATCTTAGGGTGGTGAGATCGAGCCCTGAGTCAGGCTCCATGCTCAGTGGGGAGTCTGCTTGGGATTCTCTCCCTCTCACTTTGCCCCCTCTCCAGCTCTCTCAAATAAATACATGAATCTTTTAAAAAAAAAATAGGAAGTATTAAGAGTCCACGTTAATTTAAAATAACAGGTTAGGGTTCAAAAAGCAATGTTTCCACATTATCTTCACTTAAAATATTTTATAGTTACCGAATAGGTCTCAGCAAGTTGAGTATGGTATAGGATTATAGAATTCTCTTCTTATTTAAACAATTTTATGAAATGAAACCTATGAAGTTACATTAAATAGTATTTTAATTTTTAACTTGTTGGGAATCATTAAATACTGGTAAACATGACTGCATAGTTTAGCAATTGAGACATTCATTTGGACTGGCTCTTAAGGTCTTCTGGTTCCATTGTGTGAACTCAGGAGGTACACTCTGATTTTTATGGCAGGTAGATCATGTTCCAGAAGTAGGCTCTATTGGCAGGTTATGACAAGGCCCTAAAAAGCGTTCAGGGATAATTTTTTGGAGGGCCCTGAGGATCTGTGTTACTCTTCATTGGTAGAGAGAATGGTCCTCCAAAGATGAATACGTTACTTGGCACCTGCAAATACTACGTTACAGAGCAGAAGAGATTTTGCAGTTATAATTAAGGCTTTAGACCGGGATTGTCCGCACAGACCCAGTCTAATCACTTAAGAGCCCTTATACACAAAGACGTTGGTCTGGCAGGAGTCAAAGAGAAATGGCAGAAGAGAAGGTAAAGAAAGAATTCCAAGCATGAACGGAGTTCAGTGTTGCATGGCTGGAAGTGAGAACTAGGATCCTATGTTTAAGGACCAGGGAAGGTCTCAGGAGCTCAGGGCAGGTTGCCAGGGTCCAGCAAGGAAGCCGGCGCCTCAGTTTTACAGATGCAAGAACTAGATTTTGCCAACAGCCTGCATGAGCCTGGAGCCACCAGTAAGGAATACAGCTGTGTCTATATCTGGTTCTGGCCTCGTGAGTCTCTAAGCAAATGATCCAGGTGAACCACACTACACCCAAATTCCTGACCTCCGGAAGCATGGGATGTTCAATGGATGTCATTGTAAGCCAATAAATGGGTCATAGTTTGCAATGGCAGAAATACAAAATAAATACACATTCCTTGTTGAATACATACCCACTGTCCCTTGATTCATGAAAGAGCAGTTAATCTCTCATACATCCAAAGCTGCCAGGCCATAGCTAGTTAAGTTCATGGCTATCTCTGAAATTTGAAAGTGAATTTTTTTGTTTAAAATCCCAACTTTTTTTTTTTTTTTTAAAGATCATATTGATTTATTTGACACAGAGACAGACCGTGAATGAGGGAACATGAACAGGGGGAGTGGGAGGGAGAAACAGGCCTCCCATCAAGCAGGGAGCCTGATATGGGATTCAGTCCCAGGACCCTGGGATCATGACCTGAGCCAAAGGCAGAGATTAACAACTGAGCCACCCAGGCACCCCTGAGAGTAAATTTCTAAAAATAAATTCTGTCCTTCATACATTTATGAAATCTTCAGAATTCTGTGGACATTTAAAAGTTTATTCTTAAAGTAAATGCTGAAAATACAAACACTTTAAACATGGTTCACAACTTCTCAAAGAAACGTACCAGTCCTTTTACATGCATTGCAATGGAGCAGGGGCTGGGTAGGTAGAATGTAACAAGCAGGGGCAGTACTGGTTGTCAAGGAGCATACTCCAAGTGGGAAAGAGGGGCTTAAGCATATGAAGTTTTAAAGTAATTAAGGACCGGATCCTTACTATATTTATTTTAAGGCCAACTATATTAATTATAATAACAATATGACAGTGTCAAGCAGTGTTCAGATCCTTTAGGTGTTAACTAGTTTGATTCCAAAACAACCCACTGAGGTAGAAGGTAATGACTCCACCCCACACCCTGGGATCCTAGAACTTCTTCCAAAGTCACCATAAAATAAATGGAGATTTCCTTCTCCTATTTCAGGCTTTTGGATCTTAGGCTCTGAATCTGTTCTTCCAGGGAGCCCTCTCATGTTAGCAATTTTTATAGATCGACTTTCTGATTGGAAAGGGATTTTGTTGATCTGAATTCATCCAAATATAGGTGTTTCCCATGTAACATTCAAACAGATAGGAGACCCCTAGAATTTCTGGGACCTGACTGGTGTTACAGTTAACACTGTTGACACAGTTGAGAACCTTACCTCCAAAAAGTGCAATGATTGAGAAAAGTCATCTTACCATGGACATGTAATAAGGAATAAAAGAAATGAGTTTGCAACGTACAATATGTCCTTAAAGGTAACTTTTGTTAAATAAATTCTAAATCCATTGAAAAATTATTTAAATGTGGTATAGGGACGCCTGGGTGGCTCAGTTGGTTAAGCAGCTGCCTTCGGCTCAGGTCATGACCCAGCGTCCTGGGATCGAGTCCCACATCGGGCTCCTTGCCCTGCAGGGAGCCTGCCTCTCCCTCTGACTCTGCCTGCCACTCTGCCTGTGCTCTCTCTCTCTCTGACAAATAAATAAATAAAATCTTAAAAAAATAAAATAAAGTAAATGTGGTATAGATTGAAAATACTCTGAGTTTACCAGAAAATGGAAAAAATAATGAGATGTAAACACTAAAAATATAAACGAAGTAAACATAATGCTTTATTTGGTTATTATAACTAAAATTGGAATGTTCAACATATAATTGTTTACTTAAAATACATTTCATATATGTGATATTTTCATTTGTTAAGAAATTCATGCAGCCCAGCAGTTAGGGCATTTGGGGAAATCCCTGATCAGAAGCAGTAAGAGCAGTTGTGAAGACTGAAAGAGCAGATACATCTGTTCTTTGGAGAAGATGTTAGTGTTGTTAGCTTGCTCTTTTCAGATTTCTTTCAACCAGTACCTCTGTAGCTTCTCCTGCAGTTTGTGTCATGAAATTTATGAGATTTCCAAAAAAGGCCCCTGGCAGTTATTTTTCATCTGTTTAAGATTTGTGCCACCTTTATCTCTGTTGGGTGGCTTAGGTGGCTGTGACATCACCAACTCTTCAACTGTAAGCTGACAGATACCACTGCCTACAGGAGGCCTTTGCTTGTTCTCTTTTGGTGGTGGATGATTTGAGAAGGAGGCACTGGTAAAGCAAATCTTGAGAACAGCCCTTTAATCTGAGTGCTTCTGATCTTTACCTTTTCCTATAAAGCATCCTCTACTGAACTTCGCATGGGAGACCGTTTCCATGGTGGACAGCTCTGATTATTTGAAAGCTCTCAGAGCTAAAACATACCTTTTTGTAACTTCACTCCATTGGTCTGAATTGTACCTTCGGCCTTTCAGATATCTGAAGCTCATGATCATAAGATCATCTCTTCTCGGCAGCAGGGACACCTCATTTCTGTTCTCAATCACAGACGTCCATACTGCAAGTGGTACCAAGATGATGAGTAAAGGAGTTCATTTCAAGGGTCTTATAATAAACTATAATATAATAAACTATTGGGGATCCCAACTAAATGGGAGGTTTCGTTATCCTGTGAAAGCTCACCGCTCAGTTTGTATCTTATCTGAAAGCATGTTGTTTAAGGAGCATGTCTATCTGTTTCTTTCTGGAGTTCGTTTTTTTTTTTTAAAGATTTTATTTATTTATTTATTTATTTGACAGACAGAGATCACAAGTAGGCAGAGAGGCAGGTAGAAAGAAAGAGAGGAGGAAGCAGGCTATCCGCGGAGCGGACAGCCCGATGCGGGGCTCGATCCCAGGACCCTGGGATCATGACCTGAGCCGAAGGCAGAGGCTTTAACCCACTGAGCCACCCAGGCGCCCCTCTTTCTGGAGTTCTTAATGTCCTTACTAGCTTAAGATTTTAGAGTGGTTTAAAGATGAGTATATTTGGGAAGAGAATTGGATTATGTTTCTTCTTCCATTTAATATAGAAAATTGAGAAAATAGCTTCTAGGTTTGTAAAACATTTCCATCACGGTATCAAAAATCAAATGTTTCTAAATAGATTTACTAAAAACCTTTAGGAAATCTTTGGCAATTTATTCAAAGGTACATGAGATACATATTATTGGGGTATAAGCAGGGAGGATGTGGCCCCACTGGGGGAGTTGGGTAGCATTCAAGAGAAGACAGTAACTTAGGTGGGACCTGAAGGACAAGTAAGTGACGGTCACACAAAGTGGGGAGCTGGACAAGCATTCCAGAGAGAGAGAAGAACATGTGGAAAGGCCCAACTGAGGAAAGAACATGGCCCTTTTAGAGAATTTACAGGAGTTCTGTTTTACTAAAACTGGAGCATTGACTTCTTTTTTTTGAAACATAGATTTTTGAGAGGGGTAATGGAGATAGAGTACTGAAGACCAGATCAGAAGAACACTACATATGCAGTGTTAGTCATTGGACTCTGTCATAGTGTCACGGGCCAGTATCTGAAGAGTTTTTTAGCAAGAGATGTAATGTAAAATTTATATTGTAAGGTGAGTAGTTTTGCTATAAAGAATGATGTGGTCTGAAGAGAGAAAAGTTAGAGACAACAGTCTGAATGGGAAAAAATGATGGGCTGAGCTAAGGCAGGGACAACTCACTTTTTGGCTTGAGTCCCTGGGTGCATGGTAGTACCATTCACTGACATGGTATGTGGGACTTGGGGCAATTATACAGGGTAGGAAGAAGTGGTAAGAAAGTGATTTCACATTTGGGAGTGGGTAGTTGGAGCTGCTCATGGAACACTGAGATCCAGGAGGTGAAAGGCCCTAGAGATACAGATATACTAGAAGCACTGTGAGTAAATGAAATGACCTATGAAGAATGAGCAGAGAAGGTCTAGTGGGCTGAGGATAGATTCCTAAGGATCATTAAAATTTAAAATTTAAAGGTAGAAGAAAATTTAAAGGTAGAAGAAAAGGAGAGCCTTGGGAGAAGAGAAATAGTAGCCAGAGAGGAAAGAGAAAAGCCTGGAGTATGTAGTGTCATGAAATCCTAGTGGTTAAGAAGAGAACAGGAAACAGATTCAAATCCTATGGACAAGACCCAGTAAATAAAGAGTGCTGCCTCCAGTTCAGTTAGCTGTTTTCTCCTGTGGATACTGTCTCTTCCTCAAGAAGCTGAACAGAAAATGTTCTACACAAAATACAACCCAGATACTGATCTTTCTGGATGTTATCAGTTTGGTGGTTTTTTTTTTTTTTTTTTTTGAGGCGGGGCAGGGGGAGGCCCTGAATGTCATCCTTCTAGTAATATTCCTAAACACATTGTTATTTCATCTGAGTAATCTCATTTCCATTGTTAATTCACACTTTGCTTGTGATCACCTAAAAACTACCAGATCTTTTTAACATGAACCTCTGTCAAAGTAGATGCATGTACATATGGTCAACTTGAATAGCAGATTTAAAAAACTTAAGTGGAAGACCTTATTCTAGTGCATCTTGTTGCTTTCAGGTCACTTCTACCTACATATTAGTCTTTGAATGGTCAGCTGTTGTAATAAAATTAATAGGTATAACTGTATATGTTCAACAGAGTCTCCTACATAAGATTTTTTAATAGCCTTGAAATAGCTGAGTAAGCATATCTTACCATCCTAGCATGCTTAACAAATACATCTTCAATGTGGTGACAGCAGTTCCTGGGAAAACAACTATTTGTTAAATAAACTGTTAGGTGGAGAGCAGCAGTGTCTAGACAGATGTATAAATAACTTTCTTAATTTTCTAATTATTGGTTTCTAATTATTGCTTTTCTAATAATAGGTAATCACAAGATTATCCACATGTCAGGCTTGTGGCAATATTAGTTCTTTGGAACAACATAGTGACTTTGGAAAGAGGAAAACAGGCCTCTGAGGAAGGAACAAAGGAAATTGTAACTTAGCTCCTGGGTGTTCCTTCCTCGGACAGAGGTCTAGCCAAGGCTCACTGTTCAGTTTGTGTTTTATCTGAAAGCGTGCTGTTTAAGGAGCATGTCTATCTGTTTCTTTCTGGAGTTCTTAATGTCCTTACTAGCTTAAGATTTTAGAGTGGTTTAAAGATGAGTATATTTGGGAATAGAACAGGGAAGAGAATTGGATTATGTTTCGTCTTCCATTTAATATAGAAAATTGAGAAAATAGCTTCTAGGTTTGTAAAACATTTCCATCACGGTATCAAAAATCAAATGTTTCTAAATAGATTTACTGAAAACCTTTAGGAAGTCTTTGGCAATTTATTCAAAGTTAGTTTGTGAGGACAGTGCTTTGGTTAGCTAAGGCCTTTGCCACAATTTTTCTGTCTTCCCAAAATGACCTTCATATTAGGCAACGTGGCTTTCAGGGGTCTCTTCCTCCAAGTCTTCTCAGTGAACCTCTCCCAGAGATGCTCCCTGGTACTCAGGGTGTGCACTTGACGCTTCCTCTTGCCTCTTGAGCCTTGGCATTGCCACAAAACAACTTAGTGAGCCTTCGGATTTGGGGGGCTGAAGGTACAACTAAAGTGCCAAAGAGAAGACAAAACACTAGAAGTAAGACCAGCTCTCACTCTTGTTGAATTTCAGGGCTGTTTAGTGAACAGCCCTGCTGATTGTTGAAGAAGTTTAAAATATTGCAACATGCTTCTGATGGGTCACAAGGGGAGAGGGACACTTTCAACAAATGTCTTCTTTGTCCCTTAATTACCCTAGCTGTATAGATATTCACAAGAGCAGATACACCCTAAGCTACAGATGTGTTTTTAATTATTTAGTGCTCTTGTATATTGAATCAACTATGATTTCAGTTAAAGTTTCAGCATCTTAAAAGTGTCCTTGCAGTTTTCCTTGTTCTTCAGCCGCTGGAACTGCTGATGCAGGAACTCGGTCTTATCATTTGATTGGATTATAGCATAATTCTAGAGCTACACTACAGGGAAGGCCATGTTCTTCACAAATGAATTAAGTTAGAGGAGAACAACCTACAAAGGAAAGATGGATTGCCTTTTGAAATGATTATAAGATTAAAAGTTGAGACTTGGGAAAACTAAGATAACCTTATTGAACAGAACAGTGATGGTCAAACCTAGAGTCCATCACTTAAGGGCCTTTGAAACCACAGCAGAGCAAGTTTTCTGCACTCTCCCGCAGAGTCGGACTTAGTTGGGGCTTAGTGTCCAAAGTTTTTTTAAAGCTCCCCAGGTGATTTTAAAGTACAGTCAGACTTGGGAACTACCAAAATAGCTTGATGAAAATCCAAGCTAGTTAAAGAAAGCATTTCTTAATAAAGCAGTGACTCCATAGCTATTTGATAACAAGAAGCATGAGGGGAAAAAATGAGGAGCAGAGATTTTAGTGAACAGTTTGTAGAGGTTTACCATCTCTTATTCACTTTTGAAGCACAAGAGCTCTGGAAAACAAGTTTCTCAGTACTTACTCAGTGACAAAACCTAACCTACTCTGAACATATATAGTGGAAAGTCCCAAGGCCTTTTTCTAGTCTTCCATTGTCTCATTTGGTATGAATAATTACACATTTCACTGCAGAAATTTATTCATGTGTCTGATTTCTGATGATGAGTTGTTGCCCCAGACCTCCCTGAGGATGTGACATTGATAGAGTCCCTCTCTGAAATGGATAAAAGTTGGAATTCTGAACTACATCTAGCCCCAGGGGGTGCAGATCTTGGTGGGGAAGGGCTGTCATGGGGAAGGTCAAGGTAATAGTGTACCCTCCTTCTACTCACCGAGGCAGTGGATTAGCACCTACATTAAATAGAAAAAATGGCCAGTAGCAGCACATGGCTCTTGGCTCTGGCCACATCCATGTCTTGAGCCCAATCTTAGAAGAGGGTTCATTTCAGCCACAGAGAAAAACGAAGGTTAACCATCAACACGAGTAGATCAAATAGAAAAATAGTCATTTTCTTATAAAAGACTCCTCGGGAGAACAAACTGTCTCAGACTTTGGTGGTTTGGAACTACACATTTATTATCTCAAACAGTTCCTGACTGTCAGGAATTCGGAGCATCTCACAGCTGGGCCGCTTTTGCTCGGGGCGGCTCAGGAAGTTGTCAGAATGGGAGCCAGGATCCCGGCTGTCTGGTGCTGGGACCGGGACTTTGTGTTCAGTGCCAACCAGTTCCTTCCTAGAAAATTCTAGTTTCTGTTTCTGCAGCTGCCCAAAGTTTCAGTTTTCAGTATAAACGTAATAATTATTGGCAGAGGAGGCCCTGCGTCCTTCTGATATTCCGTTCTGAAGAGACCTCCTGGGAGTAGCTTCTTAGTGGAGAATGCCTTCTCCTTGTTGTTTTTCTCTCCCCCTAGATCCTTCCCATGGTTTTCCAGAAGTTGCATAGGCATCCACCTCCTGTGGGCTAGTGAGTGACTGTTGATGACTGCTCTGGATAATACCAGGAAAAGACAGACAGATCCCTGCTTCGGTGGAGCCTCCTCTAGAAGACAGCACTTAGTCATTCATTTGAAAACTAGTAAATACTTGGCAGTGTGCTCTCAAAAAAGAAAAAAGGTTCTGTGGAGATGCTGTAGGAACATACAATAAGATCTTAGCTAGTTTGTGTTTTTGCTTGATCAGTGCTTTGTCCTTTGTGTTTTATACCTACCCGTAGGGTGTTTGTCAAAAGCATTCTGGGGCAAAAACATGGAAGCTGTTGCATACCCCACTCCGCATAACACACTTTTAAATCCTCCCTGACTACAGACACTCGGGGGATTTTGTGTGGTTCTGTAGGGTAGTCTCATTTACTTTAAAACTTTTTTTTTTTTTTTTTTTAACTTAGGTTCTTTCTACATTCACCTGTGAAGTTCTCGTCTCATTGCCTCTGTCCCCTCCTTCCAGCTCGGCAGAAATGTTGTGTCCTTTCCTCACGCATTCCCTTTCTCCCTTTCTTGCCCTACCTCATCTTTGAAAGGATGAGGTGTTATACAAAGCTGGGAATCTAATACCTTCCTTTTCTGAGCTTTTTGTCTTTTGAGACATTTCTGATTAGAAGAAGAAAAACTGAAGATCTGCTGAAGAGAATTTGGGGAAACGGAGAGGAGGCTGAGGAAGACTGTTTTTGATCTTCTGTAAGCAAAGGAAGGGATCTGCCTCTGGCTACTCCCCCCCCCCCCCCCCCCAGTCTGTGCTTTCTTCCTGGCCGTGAACCCCCCGCTGGGATCTTCCCTGTGAGGTCATAAAATCAGAAAGCCGTTGACCAGATCCTAGTGGATGTTTATGGTCTGCCTCTTTGCCCCAAGTATTTGTGACAGGGCGAGGGAAGAAAATCCTGAATAGAGAAGGTGATAGAACCGTTACAAATATGTCAAGTATGCAGTAAGTGATGTTTTTAGTGTGTGGCTGTTTTTATTTGACTACCCGTACAAGTATTTGTAAAGGTTTTTCTCTGGTCATGTATGCCTTCTCTTTCCCATCGCGCTCTTTTTCTCCCTAAGTTGTTCAACTGCAGATTATCCTACTGTGAGCATTTTCAGAACTTGGAGAGGGACTGATGGACTTCTCATTACTGCATAATTTCCCAGAGAGGGATCATCCAGAGGTATCAAAGAATGGGCTAAATGAAGAGTAAGCCCTTCTGCGTGGGAAGCATAGTAGCCAGGAGGGGAAAACACAGCAGTAAGGCAGTGGTGGTGGGGAGAGAGGAGAGCTGCCTTCCTCAGGGGCCATGATCCTGGCAGCTGAGAGAGCAGTCCACAGCAGGGTCCCAGAGGGTAGCATATAGATCTACTTTTGCCTTCAAGTAAATGAATATAAATTGGATTAACTTCAATAGCAAGTCTTATGTAACCTTGAACTTGTGTGTTCTCCCTTTAAAATGTCATTAGTATAATAAGCTGCAGGGTGCTTCCGGACTCACCAGCACCTCCAAACACCTGAACATATGCACACTTCTGAGCTTAAAAGACCGTCCTAGAGAGGAATGAGCTTGTGCATTGTGGAGTTTTTATTGCTGCTAAACATAGATTTCCCAAAGATTATCTTCATGGTATCTTTTTTTTAAATCTTGTCTTTGAAAGTGACTAGGGTTATCATTTTTGTCTCTTTTTTTATGTTCCTCTTTGGGAATGCTTTTAGGAAAGGATTTAAGCCTTCAAAGTTGAGGGGGAGTGAGTGTGTGCGGAGAGAGAGAGACTGGGAGCAAGCAGAAATGTGGACAAACAAGTGGGGTTGAGGGGTTTTAAAGGTCGTCTTGTCTGTTCCCATTTCACCTCCCCTGGGACAGGGTGGTGCTTGCTTTTCTGGGGCATGTTTTCCAAAATGGCTGCTGTAAACCTGCCAGACTTCAAATGAGCATTGATTGTGTTTGAGTAGAGATCCAAGTACACCAGGACCACCTATTTAATTTTTCTAGAATTTCTGTGTAAGCTAGAATCTTTGAAGGGTTAAAGAGTGTTTAATATCTTTACCAAGGTGTCATGCATGTTTTAGTAATTGATTATTTGTGTCATTTCTAAGTATTTTATAATTACTGTTTTGAGGCTTTTCCCCAAAATACCAGTGTTTTACAATGTATACATTCTGGCAACTGCCTAATTTCTTGTGAAAGTAAGTCAATATGATTCTTCCAGATTTTTGGCCTAAAATTTCTATGCAGAGGGTTTTCCCTGATACTAAAAACAAACAAAACCCCAAAATGGGACAGCAAATATAATTTCTATTGCCATAACTCCTAATTTTGGTTCATACCTAAACACAAAGTACTGCTTTTGATAACTACATTTTTCTTATTCTAATTTGATCTTTTCCCCCTAATATCTTACCAGGTACAGAGAGAACTAGCAGCTGTTATTGCTTTGAAAGCAAGGAAGTCTGGTGAGTAGTCTTTCCTGGAACTGGGTGTATCTCAGGAAGTTTAGGTGCAGAATACAGAAAAATATCACTGTTTCTTTTTAAAATGATCTATTCTGCCATTGAAATAGCACAGAATACTTTATGTAGTTCTTTAAAATTTCACTGCTTTGCTTTCATATTTTAAGGAAAACTGAAATTAAAAATCAAAAAAATATGTCTGTAATCTGTTGCAACCATGAAGAAAGTCTCTGTACACAACCCAAGAAGCAAATCACATTGCATTTACCTATCGTAATTTCAGAGGAAAATAACACGAAGTTGGTCTTTGTTTAAGGGTATATTTTTCACCTCAAAGCAGTTTCTTCTAAAAATAATTATGTAATAACTTTAAAAGCAAGCTTTTATGTAGGACTAATTGCGTGGATCTGATCCCTGATACCTGTAGGACACAATCTGGAAGTGATCTGTGGAAAGGAAAAGGGAGCTTTCAAATACATTTTGAAGGAGAGAAAGCCATACTCTGGTGAAATTCAATATGAGATGGAGACTTAGTGAGGTAGAAAAACACTTAGGAAGAGTGGGAGAAGGGGGCATTGTTTGCTGTTCAGAGGGAGGAGGTCATTGCTGAATAGAATGACAAACTGAGGGGAAATGCTACTTGGATCACAGCAAACTGGAGTAAGACTTTTCGGGCAGAAAGACTATGACAAAAATCGAAGACATAAATGGAACAGAAATGCCTCAAAAACACAAACCATGCATTTTACATTTTTCTTTTTCTACTTAGAAACGCTAAGAGTTTGCTTTTCCCTCAGTTACTTTTTGAATCCAATACACCTTAGTGTGAATGAGCTTTCCCCACGTAATCTCTTCTGCTTGTTGCTTTGGTTGATGGAGAGGACACAGAGCCTGCATGCCATAAAGGCGGAGAGAGGATGCGAAGAACAGCCATCTTGACCCCCGGGGTAATGAGGAGGGGGCAGCCTGGATAGGGCTCATAAGTGCCAGCGTTAGATCGTGGTTGCTTGCGTAGGTGGAAGCCTGATGGAGAAAGGACATCAGTATAGAGGTTTTGGGAGAGAGGGCCAAGAGACCAATTCTGCTAGAGCTGCCCTTCGTTCCCGTAATCATAAGGAAACAAAACCTATGGTCTGTTTGAGTTGGAATGGTAGGATTTTTTTTTTTTTAAGTTTCAGAAAAAAGGGAAATAATAAACTTGCAGTGTGTCATTGCTAGAGAAAAACAGAGCAAATAAATATAGATAGGCTGGAGAAGTGGGAGGGAAGGGGACATTTGAACAAAACCCTGCAATCAGTGAAGGGATGAGCCATGTGGAGAGCCGAAAAGAGCATCTGGGCACAGGTACGTAAAATATAAGACTTAGGTGAAGGGTTTATTTTTCTGGGTTTGTTGTTTGGGTGTTTAGGCTTATGAATGTCCAGTTGCCCCAGCTCTTCTGTTGAAGAGACCATCTTTCTTTCATTGAATTGCTTTTATGCCTTTGTCAAAAATAAGTTGGGCATATTTGTGTGGGTATATTTTGAGGTTCTGTGTTGTTGTTGATTGAACAGATTCTGTTGGTATGCACCCGTCTTGATTACTGTAGCTATATATAATCCTTCTAGGATTTATTTTCATGTCAGTAGTATAGATCTGCATCATCAGTAGTTTTGTTAGCTAAATATATGTACACTTTATTTAACTAATTCTTGGCTGTACATTTAGGTTTTTAATTTTTTTCCTATTTTAAATAATAATAGAAGGACCTAAATATATATTCTTGTGCTTATGTTATTTTTGCTCTTTTCCAATTATTTTCTCATTATTATATATAAAAGTATATAAATGTTAAAATTGGAATATCTAGGTTTATAGCTAGGTGTAGACACTGTTAAAGTTTTGTTCTTCATGTTTAGGACTTTAAATCATCTGCAGTTTGTTTTTATATATGCTGTCAGGTAGAAATCAAATTTTATGTTTTCTTTATGCTAAGCCAGTTACCCCAGGAGCATTTATTGGACATGATGCTAACTCTATCATACGTGGAATTCATATATATTATTTCAATTACCTACCAGAACTTTATAATAATAAGACTTTTTCTGGGGTAGGAATAGGCAAATCTCTTTTTACCTTTCTTCTTCTTTTCATAGTATTTTTTTGGTTAGGTTCTGTGAAATCTCCTTCAGAATTTTTAAAAGTATATTGCATTTATAGATCTCTAGATAAATTTGACATTTGTGAAGTAAGTGTTTCCATCCATGAACTGAGGATATCTTATTTTTTCAAATTTTTAGTACTGCTGTGAAAATTTATCTGTAAGGCCTTGTACATTTTGTTTGTATTTTTAGTTACCTTGTGATTTTGGTAACTATTGTAAATGAACTATTTTTCTGTTCTCTCTCTCTTTTTTAGTTCTCTTCTGTGATGGTTTCTCAAGTCTTCATCTTTCATAATACTTTTTGTTTTAATAGATGTACTTTTTTAGGGAAGTTTTGGATTTGCAGAAAAAGTGAACAGAGAGTACAAAAGTTCCCATATACCCTTTGCACCTAGCTGTAGCTGTGCACAGCCTTTCCTACTATCAGCACCTCAGAGTGGCACAATTGTTACAATCAGTGAACCTACACTGACACATCATTATTGCCCCAAATCTATAGTTTACGTTAGGGTTCACTCTGTATTGTACATTTTATAGGTTTGAACAAATGTATAAGGATATGTATCTACCATTATGGTATCATATAAAATAGTTTCCCTGCCCTAAGAATCCTCTGTGCTTCATCTGTTTCTTTCTTTCTCCCAATCCGTGGCAACCATTCATCTTTTTGATGTTTTCATAGTCTTGCCTTGCCAGAAAGTCATGGAGTTGGATTCATACAGTATGTAGCCTTTTCAGATTGGCTCCTTTTGCTTAAAATATTATGCATTTAAGTTTCCTTCATGATTTGTCATGACTTGAAATCTCATTTCTTTTTAACAGTCAGTAACATTCCATTGTCTACATGTTCTACAGTTTATTTATCCATTCATCTGCTGAAGGACATCTTGATTGCTCCCTAGTTTGGGCATTTATGGAATAAATCTGCTATAACACTGTGTAGGTTTCTGTGTAGATGTCAGTTTTCATCTGCTTTGTGTAAATATTAAGGAGCACAATTACTGGATCGTATGGTAGGAGTATTGTTCATTTTATAGGAAACCACCAAATTGCCTGCCAAAGTGGTTATACCATTTTGCATCCCCACCAGCAATGCACGAGACTTACTATTTTTCCATATCTTTGCCAGCATTGGTTGTTCTGAGTGTTCTGGATTTGGGCCATGCTAATAGTAGTGTAGTGGTAACTCACTGTTGTTTTAATTTGTTTTTCCCTGATGACATGAGATGTGGAGCATCTTTCTATATGTTTATTTGCCCACTTTATATCTCTGGTGAAGTATCTGTTAAGGTCTTTGGATTAGTTGTTTTCTTATTTTTGAGTTTCAAGAGTTTTTTTTTTAATATTCTTTGGGGAAGAATCCTTTTTGGGGTATCTTTTTTGCAAATATTTTCTCACAGTCTGTGGCTTGTCTTCTCATTCTCTTCACATGGTCTTTTGAAGAGCAGATATTTTTGAATTTTAATGAAGTCAAGATTTTTTTCCTTAATGCAATCATGTCTTTGATATCTAGAAGATCTAGATATCTAGAAAAGTCATGCAATATTCAAGATCATCTAATTTTTCTCCTACGCATATTCTAGGAATTTTATCATTTTGCATATCCAGTTTGAGTTATTTTTTGTGAAAGGTCAGGTTTATGTCTAGGTTTGGGTTTTTTTTGCATGTCGATATCTAGTTGTTGCAGTATCATTTGATGAAAAGACTCTTCTTTATCCATTACGTTTCCTTTGCTCCTTTGTCAAAGATCAGTGACATATTTTTGTGGGTCTGTTTCTAGGCTCTCCATCATTCGATTGATCCATTTGTCTGTTATTTCTGTAATGCTCCACTGTCTTGATTATTGTGGCTTTCTGGTAAGTGTTGACATCGTATAGTGTCAGTCCTCCAACTTTTGTTCTTCTTTACACTTGATCTGAGCCAAAATTTGTGTTGGCTATTCTGGATCTTTTCCTTCCATATAAACTTTAGAATTAGTTTGTTAATATCCACATCTATTGTCTTTTATATTTGGTAACTTCTACTGTATGAGATTTTGGGTCTAGCAAAAATGTAAAACTCAAATGAATTCTAATAACTTGTCTTAAAATGATCTGGGATTTCCCATATGGGCAAATATATCATCTATCAGTAATGACTAGTTTGTCTCATCCATCTAAGTAAATCCTTTTTATCTCATACTATTTTATTAGACAGAGTCTTCCTATATAAGGTTGACTAAGGTGATGATAGTTGGCATTCTCATTTTGTCCTTGGCTTTAAATATAATATTTTTGATTAGAAAAGTAACATGAGGGTGCCTGGGTGGCTCAGTGGGTTGGGCATCTGCCTTCAGCTAAGGTCATGATCCTAGGGTCCTGGGATTAAGTCCTATATCAGGCTCCCTGATCCTAGGGGAGTCTGCTTCTACCTCTGCCCTTCCTTTCACTTGTTCCATCAATCTCTCTCCCTCTCTCTCAAATAAATAAATGAAGTTTTAGAAAAAAAAGAATAACATGAGTCAACAAGATTATTTTACAGATGGAGAGGGTGGTTGGGTTATGGACGTTGGGGAGGGTATGTGCTGTGGTGAGATCTGTGAAGTGTGTAAACCTGATGATTCACAAATCTATACCCCTGGGACAAATAATACATTATATGTTAATTTTTAAAAAGGATTATTTTAGTGAGAAACAAAGACATTACTCTCCTGCACTCTCAAACAAATTCGGTAAGCAGTGTAAAGACAGAAATAACCAATAAGTCCAACAAGTTGTATACTGAAATATTCAAAGAATCCAAATATGAAAAGTACTAGAGATACTTACCTGTTTAACTCCGTACTCTCATCATTTGAGTTGACGTTGAGAGGAGATGAAAAATGACAATGGCAAGATACAAGAGAGGCTATCATAGGTCTGGCATTCCTTCGTGCCTTTCTCAGATTCTAATTTGGCACCTGCTGTATTCCAGGTACAGTATAAGATGTGAGGATAATGGCAAAGATAAATGTGACCCCTACTGTTTTTAAATTACAACAGATGTTTCATAAATGGAAAACATTAATGAACCACTGGCTGTTTGAAAAAGAGGAACGTATTACTATGTGGTTAGGAGGTGATAAAATGCAGAGACATTCAGCATAGCCTTAATTAGAGTTCCAGCTGCAGAATGGTGCTTTCTGTGTATGTTGATGTGGCTTTCTAACACTATTCTAAGGTGGTTTTTCAAGGAAGAAGAAAAAGAGGTTGGTGTACATCTAATAAAAAGTATGAAAATGATAGCATGACTGGGGCTTGGCAAAAGGAATTGATTACCCTAATATCTTATGTCTTATAGTAAAACTGTTAATTAGGGCTCAGGTGGTCATGCCAGATTTATGTCTCATTGCCAAGGGTTATTAAAACAAGAATTAGTATGAAGCAAAAGTTTTTTATTTCAGCTCACCCTACAAATAGAAATAAAAGTAACTGCCAATCGATAGATTATATAAATGATTCAAGGCTCTAGCTTAGTAAAAAATCCATTTTGTTGTAATTTTCTAAAAGGCCATTAGGATGTGCCTTTAAACAGTCTTCTCCTCCAAATGTTAACCTTAGTGACTGTGAATAGCATTTTAAGGCTTCAACAGATTTACAAAAATTAGCAGAGATATCCTTGCACGTTCTTTTTGTTCGATTGCTTATTCTGCTGCTAATGTTAGCTAATTAGAGTCTAGGGAGATATGTTTTTTCCCTTTTGCATGAATCTACAGCCAAAGCACTTTCAGCTCTCATTATCTTTAGATCATATGAAATTTGTGCCGTGGTGGGCTTCTATTTCTGGAAAGCCAAAAATACCATATTGGTAAATCTCCTTGGCAGTTGTTATCTTTTACTCTGTCTGCTTAGCCCATAGCTAGTTAAGTGCTTTAAAACTAAGTATACAGGAAATGAAAGTTTGGAAAAGAAAGAAAGGGGTTCTAGGCTCCGTTTATGCCATTAATTGTCACTGTGACCTTAGCAGAGTGATTTTGATTTTGCATCACGAAGGGATTGATGTAGAATCTGATAACCTGAGAGATGCTTTTCAGCTCTATTATTTAATTATAGCAATACATATTTTTATTAATTACCTTCATTATCCTTAATGGAGTCACACCATTGGGAATATTTTATACAGGATTCTTTTAGGGACAAGTGCTAAAACAAACAAAATGAAAACTGCAAAGTGAATTTATGGGCTCAGAGAACTTCTGGAGTCCATTGCAGCAGAAAGGGAAGAAACCTCTATCTGGGTAGTCTCCACAGATGTCTCACTGGGGACCTTCTTGGAAGAATGACGTGCCCACCTCGGGAGCAGGAGAAGCCTGGTGGGGGTTCGAGACATCAGGGGGCCTGCATACAAGAGAAGACACATGCACGGAGGCTGGGATGGATGTGGCCCCTCCAGGAAAACTAGCTGAAGAGGGACCAGCAGTGAGCGGACACTGTGTATGCTCACCACAGGTGGCGCTGTTTGCATCGTGTCTCAATGTCAGAACAGAATACTGAGAGGAAATGTTGGGTCTGAGATGGCCTAAGCCAGCAAGCTTGCAGCCAGAATATAGCAAGCTTGCAGCCAGCTTGGTTGAAACCAAGTGTTTCAACGTCCAGTCTCCAGTTTTTCCAGCTACACTATGCTTTCCCTCCCTTGTTAGTGATTTTCTGGATTATGGGACTAAAGATGGGATTTGCGGAAAGACGTTCCCATTTTCCACTTTGGTTCCTGAAATGGAAAAAGACCAGATAAAAGCTCATACATTTTTCAAGTAGCAGATAGCAGCATTTTTTTCCCCTCTTCCCAGGATCGATTAGCCAGGGATGGAGGTTTAAGTGGTATTTATGTACCAAGATATTTTATTATTTCTTGGGGATGTTAAGTATATACAATATAAAATAGTATAAAATAGCTTCACTCTATTGTGTTTAATTTGAGCTTTTGGTAAAACTATTTTTAATAGGCTTTAACAAAAAAGATGGAAGGGAAGCCAGTGCTTTTCATTGAAGGTAAATTGTCTGTCCTAGCCTTCTAGATCTTCATGTTTGTTTTTTCATCTTTTAGATCCTATAGTCCAGCTTATTTAGGCATTTGAATGGGTGTGTGATTTCAACAGCCTAGTTGCTACTATTTGCCGTGCAGTGAACTCTGTGCGTGTAACATATTGAAGCAGACAATGCCGGATCTGGTCATCAAGGTGGACCCATCAGGCAGGTTGAGGGGCTTCTGTCACCCCCATAGTCTGCATCAGTTGCCAGCTTTGAAGATCTCCTCTGTTAGTAATAATCACTGGGCATCAGCAACACTTACTAGGAAATTTCAGCAGTGTTAAGCCTCCTTCTTAAGAATGTGTATGTAAGATTGGGGGAAATGAGGTGTTGACAGGAAGCTCTGGTGTGAGACTTGAGGTCTGACACAATTGAAAAAACATATTTTTCTTCAGGGCAGAAGCATTACAAAGACAAGATATTCATGTTGCTTTGTCATGAGAAATGAAATAGATTGATTACTTTTAGCAGTAGAGAATGCTTTGCCTTTTATACTTTTAGAAGAAAAAAAGTAAGCATTAAACCTATGGAATTGCTCCGACTTTTATGATCTCTAAATTTTTACTTTTTATTTTTAGTTGACAGATTTCTCCTTTTCATGGAGAACACTGTTTGACTTGACCCTCTTTCCCTTTTGTAAACCCATAGCTCATGTATAGGAGAAGGCACAATAGAACGAGATTTTAGAGTAGATGTTAATAATACAGTTAAGATGTTAATAATACAGCAAAGACAGCTCCCATGCTAGTACAGTTACTGCTATGTCAGACTTCTTCGACCTTTCTAGTTTTCTGTGATAGTTTATATTGAAAATCTAAAAGTAAAAACTATGATGATCTTCTTTTACAGGTGTTTATTCATCTGGTCTCTGAGGGCTCTAATAATGACTGTTGGAGCTAAAAAATACTCTCATGGCAGAAGTCTGTTGGCTGGATTTTAAATAATGAAAACATTATGCTTAATTTTTAGGGATACTTTCAAACACTTAAATTTTCTCGAGTCTTCCTTAGCCTGCCCCCTAAGGATGCACCTTGTCCTTCCAGAATTGATATTTCCACACGGTATGTTTTTTGTCCTTTTCTTCTCCTTTGCCACGTCCCAGATGCTGCGCCGGCAGCTGACCAGCCGCCATCACTCTCATTCATGGTCAGCCCAGACCTACACTGATTGTCTTGGAGCCCCACTGAATGTGTTCTTTAGCATTTGTCAGCCAAGAGGAAAGAAGTCACATGTGTTTCCCCCTTAAATAATCAACACAACATTGTGGTCTTCCTGATTGATTGATGATGTAGAATTTCTTTTCCCTAGAAGAGAGAGCTTTGCCTAACACCAGGCTGATTGTTGAAGCTTATAAAAATCTCTCTCCTTCTCTGGCACCATAGTAACTCCTTGTTCTAACATTTCCAGAGCCTGTTCTGTCCCCGCTTGCTGGCAGGTTTTGTGCGTCCATATCCCATCTCCTGTAGTGTGTGTTCTTATCAGAGATCAATTCAATGGTTAACAGAGTAGATCTTTCATTTTTTTTAATGGCATAAAACCACAGTAAAAGTCTTAATATAATAATTATCCATGCAATGTCAAGTTAAAGGATCTTTGAAAATGTAAAATTCTTGCAATCAAGAAAATAATAGCGTTGGTAAAACCCAGAAATGATTGAAAATGCACGTAGCAGATGCTTTGTGAATTTTTCTAACTCTCCCACTGGGATACAAAGAAAATTGCCTTTAAAAAAAAAATCCCGTGACACTGTCTTTTGTAATTAGAGCTATTAAGTCTAAATGATAAATAACCATCAATGGCATACTATAAAAGAAAATAGCCCTTTGCCCTGATTTCTCCTTGAACAGCAAGAGATTTGAGTGAATTGAAGTTGGGTTCCTTTAACCCTGAGGATTGTTTAGAATGGAGGAAAGCAAGCAAGCTGATTTTCTTTTTCATCCTTTAGCATGGTCATGTCCATTAAGATAGTAAATGAAACTGCTTTGCCAAGGAGGTGAATAATTTACAACCACAACAGAGTGTGCTCCAGAATGCTGGGGTTTTGTTTTCAAAACAAAGTTCTGTGGGCCACTTCAGGGGCGGTATGTAATGCTTATAAGGCTCAGTAGACAAAGGTAATTATCTCTCTAAACGGGTGCTTGTCCCTGTCTCAGGGAATCAGGCCCTGGGAAGGAGAACTGAGTACTGATGGCACCCATTTCCAGGAACATGAGGGCTCACAGACCGGGCTCTTGTCCTGCATGGTCCAGGACAACGATTTTATGTCATTCAGATTTTTACCTGTTAGTGTTTGTGTTTTATATATGTTGCCAAGCCTCCCTGAGGTTTGGAGCAGAGAGGTGGGTGGAAGGCAGGGGGGGAGGCTTTAGAGGAAGAATCCAGTTTTCTATTTGAGTGCCTGAAAGCGGCTTCTAGCGTTGCAGCTCCTGGGAGCGTTATTTTCTGTGAGGAAACTAGATGAGTATAATGAGTGTACCCTGTGCACAAATTCAATATTAGTTCTACACCCAAGGTCAAATGAAAGTTAATGACCATTTGCACACCAGAGATCTGAAACCCACATTTTACTTCATTCTCATAATGACAAAAAAGGAGAGCAATTTATATTTAAATTGATTTAAATTTCAAAGCATAAACACAGAGGTCTCCCTGGTACTCTCTCCTTGTCGGTGAAACTTCCTGGTAGGGCTCGACTTTCATAAAAAATTGAGCCCCGTCCCATTCCAATTCCCTAGTGTGGGCAGGTTTGCGTTTCCTGTGGAACAACCCTGTTGCTGCCCTGCTGGATTGGTGACACCAACCAAGTGACACTTGGTGACACTTGGGTTGGTGACACTTGACACTGAGTCAGAAGCCAGCGATGCAATCAGGGCCACTTTCTTCAGTGATTCAGGTTGGGCCTTTGTTGGGCCAATTAGTTGACTGAGGTAACTGATGGGTGTCTTTAATCCATGGTGGACAGGGCAGCTTCTCCCTGAAGCCTGCCAGCTCCTTTGTTCTTGGTCTTCTGGGGAGTGGGAGCTGCTCCCCAGATGAACATAGGAGACATGCCACCCAGTATCCCGAGGCCAGCCTGAGAGGCGGCCTCCATGTGTCCTGAAAGGCTGGCCTCCACGTAAAGCCCTGTGGCTGACAAAGTCTTTGTGTATGGACAAAGGTCTGCATTTGAGGGGTGCCTGGGTGAGGCCGGGGAAGAGGATTGATCTGTCATCTGCTTTCAGAATTGATAATTCTGTGATGGCTCCTTTGTATACCCCTTCTTTGTATACCCCATTTTGTACCCTTTGTATACAAAGGGTATTTTTTTAATGGCATAAAACCACAGTATACAAAGGGTACAAAATGAAAGTGATGTAGATGTTTCAAATATTAGCATATTTGAGGAAATATTTAAATAAGATGATTAGATAATTAAATGGAAAGCTGCCTTAAAATGTTCCTTTAAAAGAACCCTTGCCATATGCTGTTCTTACAAAGTGACGACGTTATACGGCCTGATAAACACACCTTCCCACCAAAATCCAGCAGTCCTGGGCATGTGGCTAGGAAGTTGGACTCTCATGCATTCTGTGTCCAGTCACTCTGCTAAATCGACTGGCTGCCCTCAGCCTCAGTCTCCATCTTTCATAAAAGGAAGCGGGCATGCGTGGCTGATGATGAGAGGTCCATGCTGAGCCTGTCGGGTCGTGTCCTAAGTACCAGGTTCTTGACAGCTTTCCTTCTCTTTAATTATAAGTTGATGCCTACTCAGTAAGAATATGGGAATAATAGCTTTTGATCATTTAATTTCCTTTCTAAACTTTCATGATTCGGTGCCTTTTTCCTCCTGAAAATGTGCAGAAGGCCCTTCCTGCTCCTGCCCCCCTCCTCAGAGAACATTTTCCAACTCTCATTTGTATTGACAAGTAAGAGCTATCAAGGGAAATCTTTGTCTTGGCCACATGACCCAGCTATAGTCCAGCATTCATCACATTAAAAGTCTAATTGTGTAAACAGCCATGAAAATGGAGCTGTTCTCAGTAAAACTGCAATGACATGAGCACAGGGTATGTAAGGGTAAGTAAATAATGCTCTGTAGTACAGAGGGCAGCAAGGTATTTGATTTAGCTGAATTCTACCAGTGATGCTGTTGCGATAAAAGCGAAATTTGTTTCATGTACTTTCTTTCTGTTTATGCAAAACACACATAAATACTGAACATTGGAGAATTTCTAAATCAGACATTTTCTTTGTAAGTGGCCAAACTGTGGTTTTAGCTATTTGCTTTTTTTTTTTTTTTTTTTTTTTCCGGCCGGGTCATAAAAATACCTCATTTTAATGCTCACACAGTGATTGAGATCTGTTTTTGGAGTGAGTGGGCCATAGAAATTTTGACCCCAGAGTCAATGAAGTCTTGTATTATACGACTTCTTAAATTTTGACAGTGTTTTTGTTTGGAGTTGAGGAAATAGAGATGGATAGATACCTTTAAAATAATCGTACTTTTGTTCTTGTAAAGCATTTAATTTGCACAGTAGTTAATTTGCAGTGCTTGTAATTCCTGCTCTCTGTCCCCCCTTACCCCACTCCAGTTAAGCTTGGATGGAGGCCTTGGTGTCTGCATTTTTAACCAACCTTCACCCCTAAGTGATTTGACAGACACATTCCAAAGTCTGTGCGATCCGCTGTCTCAGGGAATGAGCTGGTGTTTTACGAAGGGTGTTGGTCTAATGAAGCAAGTGTGGAGGCAATCAAAATGTTGTTTATACATTGGCTACTAACTCATTTATTAGACAACTGCCTAACTTGTCAGTGTTTCTCTACCCGACTGGAGATTTTGTCATGGGAATGATAACAGAATTCTAACGCTCTCATGGCATTAGCAGTACAAGCTTTATAAATGAAGTGAATTATTACCACGGTTTATTTGCTGGGCAGACTCAGGAGTAAGTGTACATTCTCACTGAGGTTTTCCATACTAAACTTACCAGGAAGACATTTGAGAGGGGAGTGGTCAGCATCATTTAAAGGAGAAGTAGATTTTTTAACCCTGGCTCCCAGCAAGTGCCCCTGAGCCAAAGCCACATCCTTGTAAAGCCAGTCCTTGTAAATTGTGGGCTCCTCCCAAGTCGGTAGAACAGATGGGCTTCTCTGGTTCCCCTTTTGCTAAAAAGCAGCTACCTTATATCTTTTGAAAATGCAAACATTTAATAAAAACAAAGCATAAAAGAAAAAACGTGAAGCATTCACTTTAAGAACTATTAAAATCAGTGGAGGTTTACACGTTATCATGTCATGGTTTTCTGGTAGAAAAATTACTGTGGGAAATGTGAGATTGAGGTTACTTTGTATCTATCCTGAGGAACAGATGGTAGAGAGCCAAGCATCACGGATACAGTCGCCATCTCAGTTTTACAGATTCCTATTTTCTTCATTTTGATTTTTAGTTTTGTTGTTATATGTTTAGAACGCCCATTTCTAAATCATAGTTCCAAAGGTGAAGCTAAGGAGACATGATTTTCCTCTGTCCAAAGGGGGCGGTATACAGTAAACACAAAATTGTCCCATATTAACAAAAAAACCAACTTCACCACCCTTCAGATGTGGGTCTTTAAGGGAGTTGGGAGAGTGACCATAAGCCCTGGCTGGGAGCCTCTGTTGCTGACAGTGAAGATGGGGAGGGGGGCATTTTCTCCACCATCTGTGGTCCCCAGGCAGTGTGTGGTGTGTGTCTGCCTTGTCAGGGAAGGGGCACATTCCATCATGGGGCTTCACAGTGTTAGCACCAGACACGTGGGCTGTGGGTTCGTACAGTGAGCATCTTGGACCCTCGGGGCCTCTTAGACTCATTTCTGAAACTAATGACAGATGTAGAAATCACACTTAGCATTTGTACCTAAGTGCAAGTTACTGAAGTTGCTTTGTTTTGTTGGTAACATTAGGCCCCCATGTAATAGCTAATTAATAGTCTTATAACCAAATGGACAGTTTCATCAAACGATGACATTATATGGGTGGTCAGCACCCTCCAAGGAAATTTGCAGAGGACCTGCTCTAAGTGCAGTTTTTTTTTATTACCTTGATATTTCAAGAAGAAAGACAAATAAAACTACTGATAGTTATCAATTTTGCATGAAAATTCAAAATACATATACTTCTCTTGATATTTCAAGAAGAAAGACAAAACTACTGATAGTTATCAATTTTGCTTGAAAATTCAAAATACATATACTTCTCTTGATATTTCAAGAAGAAAGACAAATAAAACTACTGATAGTTATCAATTTTGCATGAAAATTCAAAATACATATACTTCTCTTGATATTTCAAGAAGAAAGACAAAACTACTGATAGTTATCAATTTTGCATGAAAATTCAAAATACATATACTTCTCTTGATATTTCAAGAAGAAAGACAAATAAAACTACTGATAGTTATCAATTTTGCATAAAAATTCAAAATACATATACTTCTCTTTGAGAGGAAATATGCCTTTGTCATGGATATGAAAAATAGTTTGGGTTGACAGGCCAAGCTGTATCAAAAACCTTTTTTTCCCCCACATGTGTTTTGGCTTGGTTTTATTATCTGGTAATCTTAGGAGATTATTTTATTTTGTGAGTCATTAAAGTACTTGCATTGACTTTCTAAAGTGGTCATTAACAGAGTCTCAGAATTATTCTCCACACTTAAATAAAGTAGGAAATGCTGTGCTCTTTTACTTGAGACCATGACACTGTGGTCCTCAGCGAGCTGCCACCTCCCTCCAGGGACCAACATTTGAGCTCTTTTGGATTGGAACTCTTTTTTGTGATACATGGTCCATCCAGGATATTGCTCCTGCCTGGGCTGATGGTGAAATATCCCTGTTTGGATCACTCAGTCCCTGGCATGGGGGAGGGGGGGTCTTTGGAATCCCACAGTGCTCCTGGGCTATTCTTGTCTCTATAGAGGTATCCATGCCAGCCACATCTCAGCCGGGTTAGGGTCTCTGAGTCTTTCTGGCTGCCTTGCCCTATGATGCCTCTTGCTGAGGCTGCAAACCCCACTGCTTTGCTGCTGCATACTCCCTGCAGCCTGTGGCCCTTTATAAGGTGGGCTCCCTTGCTGGCATCTGAGCCCAGAGCATGTAGAAGCTTTTGGGTCTTTGCACATTTCCCATCCTCGTAAAGAGGATCAACTCGGGAATAATAAGCTCTGGACCCCATCTGCCTCTTGCCTGTCAGCTTTACTGTGCTCACTGCTGAATGCACCACGAGCACATCGACTGCCACCTCAGGCTCAGGGTAGACTGACAGTCTCCTCTGCGTGTCAAGTTGCAATCTGCATTTCAAACTGTGTTCCTGTCTTCAGGGTTCACTCAGCCATCTACCTGGGCTCACCTTTCAGAGCCCAAGCCCACCAAGGGAAGATGAGGCTCATAGCTCTTACCTTTTGTCTCCGCTGCCTCTCTACTGCCCTGGCCCCTGAACCCAACAGTCCCCTTGCAGTAACTTGAGGACAGCCTTGAGTTTTTCTAGCCCATTACTTCCTGACTACTTCTTGAGGGGAACAGACCTGTGGCTTCGTTATTCCAGATTTGGAACCTATAGAGTTGGTTCTTGATGTGCAAAGGAAGGTGACATTTCTCTATAAACTTTGCCCTTTCAAGGAAAAATTCTAGCTTGGGTGTCAGAAGATGGATAGTAATTACTTTGTTTCTATGTTCCTTATCTTGGACTCTACCCCAATAGTGGTGGGTGGGTCTGATTAGGAGAAAGGCCCCATCCGTGGCTAAAAGTGAAAAAGGGAAAAAGCACATTACTGTGTTGGGAATAGAAGGTAGCTACCCTCAATCAAGCACTTCAGGCCCCCCCTTTCTTCCACATACTCATCCTATGGGGTGCTTGGTGGTAGTGATTATCCCTCTTTTTCAAGTAATGAATATGAGGTTCGGGAAAGTGATACCACTTGGCAAAGATCATACACGAGAAGGACTGTAGGAACAATGCTGTATTTTTTCCCCCCAAATGTGTCATAAAAGGCAGTTTCTTTAAATTCTAGCAGGACAGCTTAGATGAGGGTTAAGGAAAATTCACATCTTTGCCTGCCCCCTCTTGAGCTGCATACCCACCATTGATTGCTCTATTGATTGAACTGTTGGTGTCTTTGCTTGTATTTGCAAACACAGGGACTCTTAGGGAATTGGTGGTGGTTGCTCTGTCTTAGAATTTCCCTGTAATGTCAATGGGAAGATTTAGCAGTAGCATGACTGACATTTCAGGAACAAAAAAAGCTTGGGAACATCACATGTGTGGCAGAAAGCTGTAATGTTATTTTTTAAAAGCAGATCGCTGGTCTATCATAAAACCTTAGTGAAGTGTCAGTGTAGATATGACCTGTTGTTTTTTTCTTTTTTACAATCCTCAAGGTGGATTTGTGTAGCAGTTAAAAGCAAATCAAGAAACGCAGGTTCAGAGGCACCTGGGTGGCTCAGTGGGTTGAAGTCTCTGCCTTCGGCTCAGGTCATGGTCCCAGGGTCCTGGGATCGAGCTCTGCATCGGGCTCTCTGTTCGGCAGGGAGCCTGCTTTCTCCTCTTTCTCTGCCTACTTGTGGTCTCTGTCTGTCAAATAAATAAATTTAAAAAAAGAAAGAAAGAAAGAAACACAGGTTCAGTTCTAACTTACCCACTTGCTATGACTTGTGGCTTCCAGAGGCTCATCTTCTTATTCTGCAAAATGGAACTAACGGCATATGTCTCTGGGGCTTGTTAGGAGTCGGGGGAGTTAAATGAGATGCCCTAACGCATGTAGCTCCACATTGACACGTAGTTAGACTCAGAAATTACTTTTCTTTTATTCCATGAGGTAAAACTTTTACTTTTTTTTTCCTTTTCAAATTTTTATTTAAATTCTGGTTAGCATACAGTGCAGTGTTGGTTTCAGGAGTAGAATTCGGTGATTCATCACGTACATACAACGCCCAGTGTTCATCGGAAGTGCCCTCCCTCATACGCACCACCCTTCTCGCCCATCCCCTACCCACCTCACTCTGTCAACCCTCAGTTTGTTCCCTATCTGTAAGAGTCTCTTACGGTTTGTTTCCTTTTCTCTGTCTCTCTCTCAGTTTCTCTTTTCTGCCCCCTCCCCATGTGAAGAGATACTGAGCATCGCTTATCATCAGGGAAATCTAAATCAAAGCACGATGAGATACCAGCTCACACCTGTCAGAATGGCTAAAATTAACAACACAAGAAACAACAGGTGTTGGCAAGGATGCGAAGAAAAAGGGAACCCTCTTTCACGGTTGGTGGGAATGCAAACTGGTGCAGTTACTCAGAAAAACAATATGGAGGTTCCTCAAGAAGTTAAAAATAGAGCTACCCTATGATCTAGCAATTGCAGTACTAGTTATTACCCAAAGGATACAAAAATACAGATTCGAAGGGATACACGTACCCCAGTTTATAGCAGCATTATCAATAATAGCAAAACTATGAAAGAGCCCAAATGTCCATTGAGTAACGAATGGTTAAAGAAGATGTGGTATATTTTTATATATATAGTATATATATTACTCAGCCATCAAAAAGAATGAAATCTTGCCATTTGCAATGATGTGGATGGAGCGAGAATGTATTCTGCTAAGCAAAATAAGTCAGAGAAAAATAAATACTATCTGAGTTTATTCAGGTGTGGAATTTAAGAAAACAGATGAGATAAATCTTTAAAATTTTTAATTCCTGAGAGACGTGTGGAATAGAGAAGTGCACTGGGGACTTTTTATTTTATTTTACTATTTTTTGTAGCAGGGGAAAGAGCAGAGGCCAGGGAGAGAGAGAATCTTAAACACACTCCACACCCAGCTTGGAGCTGGACTGGGGACTCCATCTCACCTCTCTGAGGTCACGACCTGAACAGAAATCAGGAGTCATTCGGTTCACCTACTGAGCCACCCAGGCATCTCTTCACTAACGTCCTTTTAAATGAATGACCATCTTGGAGTGTCTAAATACCACATCTTTAAGATGCAATTATAACAGATTGCCTTAAACCTGTCCCGTCACCAGAACATATCTCTGTAAGGCTTTTAAAAACTGAAAGCTTTTCTGTCTCCCAACAGAAATGGTGAAGAAAAACTGTAGCTAGGGTTAGTTTGACCATGTACACACTGTCTTGGCATTAAAAAGAAACTTGTGTTTTTCTGGCATATTTCCTCAAAAGAAGGGCAACCAGACAGGTTCCTGGGCTCAGGTACTTACGACTCTGGGAAATGGGACAAATATTTATGATCTAATCAAAGGATTTCATACAGGACACACTCTGCTCTTTTGATGTTATCATTTTTCTCTGTTGAGTAGCTTTTCCATTGACTAGACGTCTATTAAATGTTACTCAAGAGAAAGCACTGTAAAAATCTATTATGAAGTGAAGGAAGGGAACTTTGAAGGGTCTCGGCTCTAAGACAAGGCATAAGAATTGAAGGGGACACTTTCTCCCTGAGGGCAGGTTAAACCCTGCAGTCAGCAGGCGGGGGAAGCAGTCCAGAGCTGGTGTTTCTCCGGCTTGAGCCACCTGCAGCCCAGGTCCCAAGTATGTAGCATCTGATTGGGGGGGGGGGGGATGGCAGTATTTCAGCTGCCTCTGAGTTTCTTCTCTTCACTGTAGATTTATTATGTTATCTGAGTGATGTCGATTTCCAGAACATCAGTGCCTGTATATTCAAATGTTAGTACAAGCTATACTTTCTTTTGTGCAGCAAACATGTATTATCTTCTCTCTATTGGATCCAGGGTTTGGGAAGCATGGTTAGGGTACAAGGGGTATGTGGGAGCAATTAACAATGAGCAAGTCATTAGGACTCTTAATTTTTATAGACTGAATTCCTCATAGGAAATTCATGTCAGTTCTCGCCTAGACTGTTTACAGTAAACCTCCTGTTTCCTCTGTTTTCAGTCTCACTCCCGTTCAGTTCCTTTTGGACAATTTAAGTCTTCATGGTGTGTGGGAGCAGGTAAAGAGTCAAACCCAGGTACTTAACCATCTCCTCTGCGGACTTCGTGTGTGATCCCGGCCCAGCTAGTTAGCATCTCTCAGCCTCCGTTGTCTCATGTCTGAAATGAGGATTATCATAAGAGCTCTTGGAATCGGATCAAAGAGAAGGCCAGCCGTACACCTGTCCTAACACATCAGTAGGATCTGATTTAACTCCGTTTTCTCTATGAAATGAATTGAGTAACTGTTAAGTGGTAAATGGATCCTGCTTTGGCCAGGAAGCTAGTTGTAACTACTGGTAATGGATGAATGTTCCTTGCTGGGTCTGAATGTGGCCCATCAGTACTTTGTCAGTGAACGTAACACACGTTGCTGAAGGCCCACCAAGGTGGCCCCACCAACCTATGGACTTGCTAGCTTTTGGTTGGCAATGAGTGTCCTTATGAAACCAAGTCAGGCATGGGGTGTTGTTGTTGGGTTTGGGCAACATGGTTTTATCCATGTCTACAACTGACCTTTCTCTTTAGTTAAGTGTGTTGGAAAATTAATTCAGAATTAAGAATGTCAGTTAAGGATGCCTGGGTGGCTCAGTCAGTTAAGTGTCTGTGTTCAGCTCAGGTCATGATCCCAGGATCCTGGGATCAAGCCCCACATCAGGCTCCCTGCTCATGGGGAGTCTGCTTCTTCTTCCCCTGCTCCTCCCCTGGCTCCTGTGTGTATACACTCTCTCAAATAAATAAAATCTTTAACAACAACAAAAAAGAATATCAGGGGCTCCTGGGTGGCTCAGTGGGTTAAAGCCTCTGCCTTCAGCTCGGGTCATGATCCCCGGGTCCTCGGTTCCAGCCCTGCGTCGGGCTCTCTGCTCAGGAGGGAACTTGCTTCCTCCTCTCTCTCTGCCTGCCTCTCTGCTACTCGTGATCTCTGTCTGTCAAATAAATAAATAAAAGTTAAAAAAAAATGTCAGATTACCAAATGACACAACTTAAAAGAAGCAAATTGCTAAATTGCAAGAAAAATGATTTAATAAATTACTAATTTTTTATTCAACAGTTAAGTAAAAATTATTGAAAGTTCTTTTAGTAATACAAACTAACTGTCTCACGAGCCCTACTAAAAAAGTACTGAATAGATATTTAACAAACATTGGCAAAAAGAAGGATTAAATTATTAGCCTGCTCTCAGTGGCCACAGACCTCCTGCCCGCCTCGCCAGTACCTCCAGCAGAAGGGCGTGAGAAGGAGGAGATGGGAGCACCCACAGTGACAACTCGTGTCCAAAGGAGAACAGCTCAAGCAAGAGCTGGGCATATTTAGCTTAAGGATGATAATAGTTTCTTTGCTCACATCATCTCACTTGCTGCTAAATGAGCCTCCTCAGCCTGACATAGAAACCCAGCTAACTTTCCTGGCTTTGTTTTCTGGCATTTCCACAACACCGTGTGCTGCTCGCTGGGCCCGTGTCAGATCCCTAGCTTACGTCTGCCTTACCTCTGTTGATACCAGCTCTCTGCCTTGACTGCTCTTCTTCCCCTCACCTCATCCACTCACCAAAATCCACCTTTTCCTCGAAGACTCTTCCTTCTTCCGTCATCTTACCCTCTCCCCCAGACTGGATGTGACATTAAGTGTTTGTATCTGCTTTAACATTTTTACTTTCTGAATCAGTCCTATTCGTCAGTTCAATAGACAGTTACTTAGCAGCACTCTGTTGTAGAAATGATTCCAGGTCCTTAGAATAGGAAAACATACCCTCTCCCCTCAGGAACTCGTGGTGTAGATTAGTCAAGACAGAGGTTTGTGTTGCTAAGTCTAAAACACTGAGATAAGAAAATGTACCTGTACAGAAAAAGAGCTTTGTTAGGCCAAGAGGGGGACCTCGTTTAACCTAGAGTCTTGAGAGGACTCAAAAGAATCGTCACCGAGGAGATGGTGTTAGACGTGGAGAGCGCAGTGGACAAGAAAATTATCCCCTGTCGAAGGCAGGAACAAGGCAGTCCAGGCTAGAAAGAAAGAAATGTGGGAGGTGCATCTGGGGAGAGAGTCTGAGACCCACAGGGGCCTGGACTTCAGGCTTGGGTTGAGGCTTCCGCCTGAATGTTCCACAAAGTAGGGATCCCAGGTGTGTCCAAGCTCTCAAAGCTGCACAGCCTTCTGTGCACCTCTGCATCAAGGTTGCCGGGGATGGGGCCTCACTTGGTACTCAGGCCCCTGTAAGACTATCACATCTGGTGGGGAGAGGCACCTGAAGGTGATGGGGAGTCTGAAGGGATGGGGAGCTAGTGTGAGCAGGCTTGCCTTTTGGAAGGGGAACTTGGCACCCGTGTGGAAGAGAGAATGAACCGGAGGAGAGGCTGGCTGGGCGGCTGTGCCCATGGCCCCGGGGAGAGGCGGTGCAGTCCTGAGCTCTGACCATGGCAGAGAGGAGGGAGGATGGAGACATTTCAGGGGTGGAAGTGATGGGGTGTACTGAGAGGCCGATGTGAGGGCAGAGGGGAAGGAAGAGAAGAACATGAAGACACCTGGTGGTGACATAAACTAAAATTCTGTAGGAGGAGGGAGAGGCTTGTGAAATCCAGTGGACATGATGCTTGTGGTTTCAGATCATTGTGTGCCCCTACCTCCCCCCGCCCCCTGCAGAGGACAGAGGCTATGCCCCTGTTCTGTGATAGCAGCTTGTACCTCGCAGGGGTGTGATGGTCTGCAGCATGGAAATGTTCGGTGTGTAACTGGAGATGGGATCTGGGGCTCCAAGAAGGAGGACCGAGATGGAGACACAGATCTGGGAATAACCTGCATAACTGTGAAAATCGAAACCATAGGAACAGATAAGATCACTGAGGAAAGAGGCAGAGAGAGAAGAGAGAGCCTGCGGGAAACTTGCATTTGTAGAGGCTTCCAAGATGATAAGGACCCAGAACAGAGAGTTTTAAAACCGCAATCCCAAGTTCAGCTCAGAGGACTGAAGAAAGACAGTTGGGACAGAGATGTCATAGGCACTGGTCAGCTTTCCACGTGAAGTTCAGACAGTGCTCTGGGTGGGCCTGATTTGTCATACTATTTGGCCTATCTTGATGGGGAATGCTGAGCAATATTTTTCAAATTTTAACACTAAAAAAAATATGGCGATGAAATGAAGACTGTAACTGCTTTTTTTCCAATTATGTTTTAAAGCCTAGAAAAGATTGGAGCAGTTTGAAGCATTTGTGATTATATATTGGTAACCAAAAATAAACAGACTCGATCAGCATTTCTAGCTGCCAGCTCGTTTGCACGCCACCTCCGGGGGAACGCTCTGCCTGCCGAATGGGGATGGAGCCTTGGGGAGGGGCTTCCCAAAATAAATATTAAGGCCTTTCTCCAGGAATGGTACAAAAAAAATAGCTGGTTATGTAGATAATGCGGAACAGGGCTCTGCCTCCTGTGGCCTGGAAACACCTCTGTGTTTTTCTAGCATGGTCAAGTCCACGACCCACTGAACACATGAAGCAGCCCAACCTGATACATGCCTCATCCACATGGTGAGAGACCCTCGATGTTACTAGTGGGGAGGCATTGTGATGTTTAAACTTCATTTCTGTTCTTTCTATTGTATCATGTTGTGTTTCATTAGAAATGGTGGTCAGGACCCGGAAGAACAGACTCGCTGGTGTGCGGTCTGACCAGCACCGTACCATTCTGTCCATGACAGACCCAGACTTGAACCGTCACAGATAACATATGTCATACAGGGAGGGCTGGTGCAGGTTACTTAACGTCATCTCTAGAATTGGGAGGATTTTACCTGTCCCCGTCTTCGGGGCGTGTGGACATCAGAATGAGACCCTTCATGAAAATTCTCTCTCTGTAAAAATTGCCCAAATTTTAATTCTTGGCAAGTACTCAGTGAATTCTTTTTCTGGACTGTGCTGGTTTCTCACATTAAAACTTGAAATGCTGAATTTCTATCTGTAGTGAAATTTTGGGTGGGCTTGTCAATTAAAAAAAAAAAAAAGAAAGAAAAGAATAGTTTGGTTAGTTTATAAAGAACACTTTTAAGTATAGTCACCCAGTGCATAATGATCATTCTGTTTAATATTCTGTGAGTACGGCTCTTTCATATCTTTGCAAAATGGATCAGAGATTAAATGAGCATTTTTTGAAAGGACATCAGCCTTCTTTGCAGTTAAGTAATAATATTAGTAGAGTTATTAAGTAAGTTTTCTTAGCAATCGATTGTCCTCGGAAGTCATGAGGAGAGAAAACCTCTTCTGAAGGTAACACAGAAGGGATATAGTAAGGCAAGCCCTAAAATCTTGGAGGCTGTCTCCAGTAGCTCATCTTGAACGGCTCTTGGCTAACTTACAAATAGAGACATTTAAACTAAGTACTCTTCTGTGAATTCGTGCTAATTAATCCACAGATATACTTAGTTCTCATGCGGGCTCTCATGTTCACTGCTCAAAATACACGCTTTAGATCTTGTGCTTATGACTTTTGTTGTGGTTAAGTTATTTTCAAAGGCCTTTTCTTGCTTTTGGACTCTGTGCTGAGAGATAAGGAGATGGTTTGTGTTGGCAGAGAGGGTGGCTCCGTGCCTCCCTCAGTCCCAGAAGCTGTCATTCCTGTGTACGTGTTCCGCCAGAGGGAACTGTCCCAGAATCAATATTTATGTAGGGATTTTTCCCCAGCCTACTCTTACTCTGATCAGATAAAAGAAAATTCAGCTCAAAACTCTGAGTAACTGCTTCCTCCTCCTCCTAGCACATGAAGCACACCACGAGGAGGCATGAAGGGAGAGATCGTGTTTGTATGTATTCCTTGACATTTGTCTTCGTATCCAGGGGTCACTAGAACACTCTTTCTTACGTGACTGACTGCATATTTCATACATGAGGCGTCCCGGGGTGATCATAAATCCTCAGAAGCCCAGCATCAGTATATTTTTTTTCCAAGTAGTGTATGTGAACTTCCGGCTAACATACTTGGAATTTTACTTTTTGGAATCATACTTTTTCAGTATTTCTAAGAAAATTATGTTATTTGTGTATTGGAAGAGACCACACTCTTGTCCTGCTTCAGGACAAGGGCTGCAGATAAGAGCCTCCCAGAACGTTGAGAGTCTCCCTTGGGCAGACTGAGACGGATTGCCGAGTTCCCTTTGCCACATCCTTGCTGAACTTGCTTGTGTGTACAGTTCTCGCTCTGTGAATCCAACCTTAGGGCTGGTCAACTAATTTTGAGGTCTTCAGAGATGTGACAAGAAATGTAGTATTGTTGTTTGGGGGTAAGCCAGAAGTAGAGGACGGAGTCTTTCTCCCACTATGTTTTGATGCTAATCCCTGTCTCCTTTGTTTCTATTTATATGTACAAAGAATTATGCCTAAACCTTAAAAACATAGTGCTTGCTCTCAATCCTGAAACTGTTTTTTATTGTCCTGCATGTCCTCTGTTGTAGTGTAATGTGAAATAATCCATGCCTAGGCGCCAGAATGTTGTTTTAAAAACAAAAACATGGACAGGATGGTTTCTGCTCACACGGTCCTGCTTTTGCGTCCTTGCCCCTTCACAGTTACTATGACTTAGCCGAGCTAAGTTGTCTCCTGGCCTCAAAGTATCCCTTGTCAGAGCCGTGGGTCCCTGGGTCTGTTCACTTAGGACTTGGTGGACCATCATCACAGCCTCCTACACAGTGGCCACTGGCTTGCCTGGATGATCGATGTGGGAGAGTCCTTGTTAGCCATGGTTTTGTGTAAGTCTAAAAGCAACATGGATGGATGGCTCAGCTGCTCTGGTTCCTACAGACTTTTCCTCTTTGGGATAGCATCTCTCTCCATCTTGATGGCTTATAGACCCAAAGGCCAAAAACACACTCAAAGAAGGTCTTCAAAAACTTTCTCTGCACTTTTGACATTCAACTTCACTGTTTGGGGGGTGGGGGAGGGGAATGCTGGGGAATGCTGAGTTTACTTGATCTTTCTACTTTCCGGAAATTGAAGACCCTCTACTTATTCGATATTCTTTCATATGCTCTGGTTGAGCTTGACCAAAAACAGGAAAGGATTTAAGCTTCCTAGTTCTGCAGACTCACCTATTTGGCCGAGGGCTTCCAGCTGCCTTCTTGAGGTCCTTGGCAGTGTTGGTGCTCTTTCTGTCGTCTGGTTGAAGCTGTGTAGTGTACTTAAACTGCTTGTTGGTATGACTTTGCTCGCACCTTCTAAGACACCATACCCTTACCACCCCGTCTGAGCTCTCCTTTCCCCCAATTTTCCCCACCTTTCTGAACCAAGACAGAGTAACACTTCCACCATACATCACTCCCACACACACACCAGGCACCTGTGAGGCCGGATCTTATCCTCTCAAACTTCCCTTTCTCACACCACCAAGAAACATAAGGAAGATAAGCACGTGCCTGGAATGGGCCAGGCCACACAGTAACCTAGAGCCACAGAAGTTGTGCTGAGTACCAAGAGGAGAGGATGGAGGAGTGCTGTCCCTGATGCAGCTGGCTAGAAGCTGTCTTTTCCTCCACGTGGCCCCGAGGACAGCACTCTGTGGTGTGCAGGGGTCTGATGGCCCCTGCTAGATGGCTCCTTCTGGTCAGGATCACATCTTAGACAGCTTGATCGTTTTCCAGTGCCTGTCCCTTTGCTTTGCACACAGGCATTCTGTCAGTGTTTTCTGAACCATGGACGGAAACTCTGAATTAACTTTCCACTTGTTCAGTATCATTCCAGTTGTTATCTGAAAACTGCGGACCCCACTCAGTGTATTCTGTTCTCAAAGAAAGCACAGCACTACCCTTGACTGATGGTGCCCCCTTTCTGTGGTTCCCCCCTGTAAGAAACCTGTATCTTTTTCCACACTTGCCTATTTTTAGTCATTTTCTCCAGACTCTGTAACATCTCCCTCTAGCCTCAAACACAGACAGTCCAGAGGTGGAAGTTCTAACTGGAAGCTAGTTACTACCTCTCCTGCTCAGCTGGTTAGACCTTTTTACTGCTGACTGCTGAGGGTAGGAGGGTCACTGACTCTGTCCCCTGACCTTGGCAGAATGTCACCTGGGAGCCCTTAGGGTTCCTTTCCTGGAGGACCACCTGCCTGTTGTCTGGGAACTAGACCTTATTTTCCTTCTATGATGCAGTAGGGCATGTTCTCACTTTTAAGAAACCATTTATGAGAGACAGCCCCCTCCCCTATAAAAGAGGCTCCAAATAAGAGTACAATCCTGAAAGATTATGGACTATGAATTGTTTCTGATGGAGATCATTTTCTACAACTAAATCTCAGTTTTCCTGTTTCTCTTGTGATGAAGGGATTACCTTTTGGTAAGGAAAAAGATTTTAGAGATTTTTAGTTAGACATCATGGAAATCTAACCCAGATTTTTTTTTTTTTTAAGATTTTATTTATTTGTCAAACAGAGACGACAAGTAAGCAGAGAGGCAGGCAGAGAGAGGAAGGGAAGCAGGCTCCCTGCCGAGCAGAGAACTCAATGTGGGGCTCCATCCCAGGACCCTGGGATCATGACCTGAGCCAAAGGCAGAGGTTTTAACCCACTGAGCCACCCAGGCGCCCCAACCCAGATTTTTTAAAAGTGTAGTCCTGGGATGTCTCGGGGGCTCGGTTGTTAGTTATTTGCCTTCTGCTCAGGTCGTGATCCCAGGGGCCTGGGATTGAGCCCTGCATCAAGCTCCCTGCTTAGCAGGGAGCCCACTTCTCCCTCTCCTACTCCCCCTGCTTGTGTCCCTCTCTTGCTATGTCTCTCTATGTCAAATAAACAAATAAAATACTTAAAACAAATAAAGGCATGGTCCTCTCAAAAAAGAAATAGCAATGCAGTAATCTTAACATGACAACAATATGGCAGATTATTGAATGAAGTGGATTAACCTGAATAAATTCTATGAAATGTCTCTTTAAAAATTAAAAATTAGGGGCACCTGGGTGGCTCAGTGGGTTAAAGCTCTGCTTTCGGCTCAGGTCATGATCTCAGGGTCCTAGGATAGAGCCCCACATCGGGCTCTCTCCTCAGCAGGGAGCTTGCTTCCCTCTCTCTCTCTCTCTGCCTGCCTCTGCCTACTTGTGATCTCTCTCTCTCCCTGTCAAATAAATAAATAAATAAATAAATCTTTAAAAATTTAAAATAAAAACATGAACTTAGTTGGCAAAATATTCCAAATTCAATTTTCTTCATTTTCATCTAATTTAAAACCTTAAAGAGCAAAAATTCAAATTACAACATAAAGGAAGTACCAAGATATGGTTCCCACTTCATATGGGTACACTTGTCCCACGTTAGTTGCTCTCCAGGAGAATGCTCCCCACTATAGGCTGAGGAAAGACTTATTTCAGTTAGTTAAACAGAGTTCCTAACTCTGTAGCCAAGGCTTTTTTTTTTTTTTTTTTTTTTAAAGTAGGTTCCATGCCTAGCTTGGAGTGCAGTGCAGGGCTTGAACTCACAACACTGAGATCAAGACCTGAGCTGAAATCAAGAGTCAGATGCCCAACTGACTGAGCCCCCCGGGTGCCCTGAGCCATTGCATTTTTAAGTGGAATTTAAAATGTTATTCTGTATTTTTCTCTTGGCATTCTTGTTTCTAGTTTTTCAGAGAAATCATGGGAGTTTTTCTTTCTTCTTAAGTTTTCTCATAATCGGGCAACAGTAGCAACAGGGGACCCTCTTTGAACAAACATTAATGGAACTTTTTGCTGAAAATAGAAGAGAAGCTTCTGTCCACTTCCGCTGTTCCTGCCTGGCCTATAGATGCTCAGTGATGGGAGTTATCCTAGTTATTCGTGGTGTTTAACAGAAGAATTTCCCTTCCCTCTTTTTCATAAATGGTTATGAAAGCAGTTGTTTCTGTAAGTAGGGGTAGTCATGTTGTACCGTTTGGGGCACTCGGGGAGGAACTGCTCATCTGCTGGTTTTTACAGAGCTCGTACTGCGTACCCAGCATTTTAGATGCACTTCATGCCAAGTAATACACAGTAGGCATAAAAGGCATACAAAAGCCAGAGGTACATGAAATGCTACTCTAAAAAAAGTACAGAGCAGGGAGCACAATATTTGAATGTCTATAAAACATTACGAACCGAACCCTTAACTACGGTGCGTGACTTCACTGTCAGAAAGATTGGTAATGTTTTTGCCCTGCTTTTGATGGAGAGAGCAAAAGAAAAAAATGGCATGGCAGATGCAAGGAATAATTTCTTCTACTTAGGAGTCGTGCTTGATTGCTTCTTATCCTCATCTCCCCTGACCCCCAGCCATCTTCAGTTCATTGGCAAGGGGTGTCCATTTTGCCTAAAAACTCAACTCCAGAGCTCTCTGTATCTTCACCTCGTCTCCACCTCCCTGGCCTGAGTCATCATCATTTCTGGTCAGGATGTCAGCGAAAAACTGGTCTCCCTGCTTCCTCTCTTGCTTCTCTCGAGTCTGTTCTCCACAATGAAGCTAAAGGAACTTTTGAAAATATGCATCAAATCATGTGATTCCCAATTTAAAAGTCCTTAGTGCTTTCTTCTGTTCTTAGGCTTATATCTGAATTTGCAGAGTGGTCCATGTTCTCTCTAGCTCCTGTCACTCTCCCATGCCATGGGTGGCTCCATCTCAACCTTGAGGTAGCAGCACAACTGTCACTTCTTCAGGGAAGCACCATCTCCCCACTACGCCACCACCAGAAGTGGCCAACCCCCAGTTTGTTTTCTGTCATATCCCCATTTATCATGATCATCTTATTTTAAAATTAGTATTATATTATTTTTAAATTAAATTATATTATATTTTAAATTATTATATGTTATATATTATATATAATATAATATCATATAATATATATTATATATTATTATATATATTTTAAAATTATTATGATTATTATTGTTTGTTACAGTAGTAGGTGTGCAGTGACTGTCTTCCCAGCTAGGATGTGTAATTCATCATAAAGTCGGAGCTCACCTGCCTTTTTCCAGGAGTAGCCCCCATGCCAGGCACATAGTCGACACTCAGTAAATATTTTGAAAGTGAAAGAGCAAACTGTACAAAGAGTAAAATAATTAAATCCCTCTGCCTGGATCAGGGTTGTATAGAATGTCATTGTGAAGTTGGAGATTAGGAGGAAGCTAGAGAATTCAAGGAAGACCTTTCGTGATGAACAGGGAATTCATACTTGATAAGATAAGCGATACATAGGCCAAAGCATGGCACTCTGTTTGTTTTTGGAGACTGATTATTTAAGCGGTGGTGCCCCCGCTGGATTGTATTAGAGGAATTAAGAGCTTTGTGTTAGGAAATGATTGTACTCACATGGAAAGGGTGACAAGGACTTGGATAGGGAGATGCTGGGGAAAATAAGAAGAGGTCGATTTGAGATTCCAGAGTTTGGAATTTTATAATAATGATGCACTGAAGTGGTCTGAATAGACAATATTATGCTTTCTTTATATGTGACCATAAACTACCAGCCCAAAACCCCCACTTTATTTAAAAAAAAAAAAAATTCTCAGATAAACTTGACCAAAGCTTTCGACTACACCCCAATTCCCCCTTGGCTGAAGCCCAGTACTGACATGCTGATGTCGGGGTGGATTTAGGTGAAGAGAAGAAATGAGAGCAAACTTTTCCACTGCCCTTGATTTAATAAACAAGATAATGTACATGAAAAGTGCTCCCTGTGGTTAGTTAAACTTTCACCCAAATACTTAAGAAAAAAAAAAAATAGTGCTATATTTACATTTTGTGACTCTACCTTGCATTATTTTTTCCTGCCAAATTACCATCTGAAAGAGAATGATCTGAAACTGTTTTCTTAAGGATACTACATTTTTTAACATTGTTTCTCTTTTTTTTGTTTAAAGCAATCGAACAAGAGGAAGAAAACGGTGACAAACACGTGATTGGGACAGAAGCTAGAGGTGTCCCAGATTCTCAGGTATGATCAGTTCTGTGGCCTTCTCTCATGACGCCTGTCTTCTGCACTGGGAATGCTGACATAAGGCAGGGGTTTGCAGATGATACAGATACAACCTTCTGTGTTCTGGAAAGAGTGGTATTCCTGGGAACAAAGTGCTTATTTTTGATAGAGAGGCATTTCACAGGAAGGATCGTAAATTGTTAATTATATTTGTAATTTGACTCATGAGGAAGGGACAGAGGGGCAGACATCCTCCACTTTCCAGAGAAAGCAAGGAAATAATTAAAGAGCTAAGAGAGACCACCCTAGAGCAGCCCACCCCCTGGAGACAGCAGAGAAGAATGGGCTGGCTGACAGCAGGACAGGCAGGGCTGGGCCACACAGACGGACGTGTGATGCCTTGCCTGCCAAAGATTCTCTGCCAACACCCACCATCTAATTCACAGCACGGATAAGCTTTGACCAGCATCTCATCTCCAAACAGCACTGTGGCCTCACCACGTACACCCTAGCGTTCTCAAATGCTAACTTGGTGTAGATCAGAGCATTTAAAGATTCTTGGCGTGGCTGACCCATTATACTTCCTTTCCAGCTCTAAATCTATTGGTTCTGGTCAGAATAATTACATTAGCTTTTTCAATCAAGATGGCACAGGCTGCACTAGTTCAGTAAGTTGAAGGAAGGAACTGTTGGGAGTCGTTGTGCTGTGGAGATACTGAAAATTCTGCCATCACCAAGCTTATACTGAAATCGCCTTTCAGGCTTTCAAGCAAATGTGGGCAGGGATTTCCCCCACTGAATGTATTCCAGACTCTCTCAAAGGTTTCTTAAGTCATAAATTATTAGTGAGACAGGTATTTCTAAACATACGTTGTTGTTCTTTACTTGTTTTGAGCTTACTCTGTGGGCAAAAGTCTGTCGTAAGGGAATCGTATTTGTGTCTCAGGAGGATACACAGACCTGGCTTTTCAAGATTCTGTGGTTTTCTGTGGTTTTCTTCAGCTGTGCCACGAGTGTACATATACAGGAGGTACCGAGGTTCGAAATCATGAAAGCAGACAAAGCCAGTGAATCCATAATTCGATCAGGAATGGTTTCAATTTAGGTTTGAAAGGCAGGAATTAAGTTCACTGGGGGCCTAACTGTGGGTGACAGGCCTAGGCTGTGGAGGAAGGCAGGGAGCTGTCACCTCCTCTGACTCGTCTGAGAAAGCATGACCTGCTGCCACAGGACAAGCATCAGTTTTGTCAATTTTCGATTCTGCAGGCTATCTTTCCAAATGCTCTGGAGTTAGCATCCTCAGCGGTTCAAGTCATGGAGGGTGAGCTCAGAGAAAACTTTGAGAGTTTTGCCCTCAGAATAGAAATAAATGTTTGTGTGTGCCCATGGGTGTCTACGTTGACTCCAGAACATATTATTTTGATGTTTGGTGTACACACACATAACAGATAGAGCATCTGTATGCTGGGCTCGCTGGTATTTCACATTGTTGCGGTCTTCACTCCGCAGCATATTTTAAGCAGGCAGAAACTGATTTCTCACTCCTTCCAACCGCCGAAATACATTGCTCTGGGAAAAATGCCCTGGGGCTGATGAAAACTTTGGATGTGTAAAGGGTTAAGATGGAGAGATGGGATCTCCTAGACACATTTCCCCCCTCCTGAAAACTCTAATTCTCTCCTCAGATGTTCCCTCCTTTCTTCCTTCTCTCCCTAAAAATATCTTTTCTGCCTGAGAAACTCCCTGTTTTAAAGCAGGGATGTGTGGGGGGAGTGGAGCGAGCATCTAGACTAGGGTTTGCCTCCCAGCCCTTCTTCTGCACAGCCTGTGTCCTTACATGAGTTCGTCAGTGTCTAAGCACAGGTGTTCCTGCAGGGTGACATCAGTGACTTCATCACCATGGTGCCCTCACCAGCCAAGTCCCTGCAGGTGACCGGCATGCGGGGTTTTCATCTCTGTGAAGTAGGTGGTCTGGGGGCTGACATGAGACAGTGTAGGACATGCTAGCGTGTGAGAGTTTCAGAGGCAGCATGTCTGAGGTCCAGAGTGAAGCCTTCGGGGCCGGATGGCCTCCTGGCTCTGCCGCTGGAGCCTGGGCAATGTGTTCTCTCCTGACCTTGGAGCCCTCTTCTGTCATAGTACCGAGATTTGGGCAGACTGTTAGATGCAGTAGGTGCTCTCCAAAGCACTTTGTTTTATTCCCTGCACAACAAGCCCTTGATTTACCCCCGCTTTACAGATGCACTGGTATGTGCCACGGCCAGGAATCAAACCCAGGAGGTCCAGCTCTGACACCCTGGCTTTTTTTAATTTTTTTTCCCCAGTGTTGTGAGATTCATTGTTTATGTACCACACCCAGTGTTTCATGCAATACACACCCTCCTTAATACCCACCACCAGACAACCTGGCTTTTAATACTTGTGCTAACCTGCCTTTCTAACATCTGTAAAATGGGGGTCATGGTTGGGTTATTTTGAGGGTTAGATGAAGATGTGTGAGGCAGAACAGTGCCCAGCACATAGTAAGTACTCAGAGAAGTTCATCTCTATGAGTTACTGCCATGGTTGTGATCATCTGTCACATTGCTTTTCCGTTTGAGTATCAAAGGTGTCTGGCTTGTATTACTCTCTAACATTATGCTGTCTTCACATACATAAACATTCTACACTCATTTATCACTCTTTTTTTTTTTAAGAATTTATTTATTTATTTGACAGATCACAAGCAGGCAGAGAAGCAGACAGAGAAGCAGGCAGAGAGAGAGGAGGAAGCAAGCTCCCAGCTGAGAGCCCAATGCGGGACTCGATCCCAGGACCCTGGGATCATGACCTGAGCCAAAGGCAGAGGCTTTAACCCACTGAGCCACCCAGGCACCCCTCATTTATCACTCTTTATATAGGACTAAAGGATTAGAGAATTTTTTAATCAAAATGTGTAAAATTTGGGGGGCACCTCGGTGGCTCAGTTGGTCGAGCATCCACCTCGTGATTTTGGCTCAGGTCGTGATCTCAGGATCGTAGGATTCAACCCCATGTTGGGCCCTGCGCTCAGTGTGGAGTCTGCTTGGGATTCTTTCTCCCTCTCCCTCTGCCCCTCTCCCAGCTCTCCCTCTCAAACAAATCTTTTAAATTAAAAAAATATATATATATATAGATCTATATATATATCTATATCTATATAAAATATATAGATTTATATAAATATCTATATATTTTATAAAATATATATAATATATATAATATATATAGATATATAGATATATATAATTTTTGCAGTGCTGGGTGTCCTGGTTGGTTAAGCATCCAGTTCTCAGTTTTGGCTCAGGTCATGATCTCAGGGTCATGTATTGAACCCCACATTGGGCTCTGTTCTCAGTGGGGAGTCTATTTGAGACTGTCTCTCCCTCTGTCCCACACTCTCTCCTTGAATAAATAATATTGTAAATTTAAAAAAAAATGTAGAATTTTTACCAGGTTCTAGTTCAGGGCCCTTAATGTGATCTTTAATGAGTAATTTATAACATATTGAACTTTGTAAATTCTTCCTTTGCTTCAGGAGTCCATTGACCACTGATTCAGTAATTATTTTCATGTCTCCTAGCCTCCATTTGTATCAATCATTTTAATATTAAGTGATGGTAACTGTTAATTGTATAAAGTAATTGATTATCAGTAACCAAAGTGTGACTTCTTTTTTAATACATGGAAGAAAGCTGTTATTTAAGGCTGTGATAGTGATCATAGAAAATAGATGATCATTTAAAATCCTTTATGTTGGAATCTATTAGAATTTGCTTTTTTCTTCTTCTTTATCATTTGTCAACTTTGCTGCCCTGCTTAGCAGTGCAGAAAGTAATGTTTACAGACCTGAGCTGAAATTTCAGGTCCAAACAAGACAAAATATTAGTGTCCTCCCTACTCCAATATGAAAGTTCAGGGAATCAAGTATATGAAATAAATAAACCTTTTACTTCATCAGCTATGTAAATGTATGGCAGTGCATTTTTTAGTTTTATCAGAAGAGCAAATTATATAAGTATAATAGATTAAGAAAAGGGGCGCCTGGGTGGCTCAGTGGGTTAAGCCGCTGCCTTCGGCTCAGGTCATGATCTCAGGGTCCTGGGATCGAGTCCCGCATCAGGCTCTCTGCTTGGCAGGGAGCCTGCTTCCCTCTCTCTCTCTCTGCCTGCCTCTCCACCTACTTGTGATTTCTCTCTGTCAAATAAATAAATAAAATCTTTAAAAAAAAAAAAAAGAATATTCCTCTAAAAAAATAGATTAAGAAAATATTTGAGGGAAAACAGCAATTATAAATTCCATGTAATTATGGCTTCTGCCACCTTCCCTCCTCCCACTCTGCTCTGGCAGGATGGAGCTTCATACAGTGTTTATAAAGGATGGTTCTGTCCAACCACAATGCCATTACAGAAAGGAGGAGGATCTGAGAAGTGAGCCTTCCTGAAGTTGGTGCCTTACCTGGACAGTGAGGGGCCAGGAGTCCCTGAATGACTCTCAGGCTCTGTGATGCCCCAGCATGGTGTCTGAGGCCTCTCCTAGTGATGCCCTGGGCGTGAGTAAACCTGCCTTATGCTCCCCATCACATGCACTTTTCACTTTGGACGCCATGTGGCCCTTTCCCTCAAGGAAGAGGTATATTTTTCTAGCCCATCCAAGAGGAAATTTTTCATAGTTTCTTTTCCTCTCTGAAGAAATTTGAGAAAATGCGTACTTGGTGCCCTACAAAATAAAATAGCTATTTATGATTATTATTATTAATTTATAATTTATTATTATATTTAATATAGTATAAATATTATGATTCTATAATTACCATATGATATATTCTAGTATATATTACATATTATGTTATGTTATTATTTTTAATTTTTTTTTAAGATTTTTAAAATTTATTTGTTAGAGCACAAGCACAGGCAGACAGAGTGGCAGGCTAGAGGCAGAGGGAGAAGCGGGCTCCCCGCCGAGCAAGGAGCCCGATATGGGACTCGATCCCAGGACTCTGGGATCATGACCTGAGCCAAAGGCAGCCGCTTAACCAACTGAACCACCCAGGCATCCCTATTTTTAATTTTTTAAAAGGTTTTATTTATCTATTTGAGAGAGAGCATGAGAGGGAGCGGTCAGAGGGAGAAGCAGATTCACTGCTGAGCAGGGAGCCTGATGTGGGACTCGATACCAGGACTCCAAGACCATGACCTGAGCCGAAGGCAGTCGCTCAACCAACTGAGCCACCCAGGCGCCCCCATATTATGTTATATTATTGATATGTTATATGCTTTAATGTATTATTTTTATATATTTGTTATTAATATTATATCTAATTTATTATTATTTAGTGTGAATTGTGTTCAGAATTTTCCTGGAAGGGATTCCTTTTTTTTTTTTAATTTTTTTTTTTAATAAACATATAATGTATTATTAGCCCCAGCGGTATAGGTCTGTGAATCGCCAGGTTTACACACTTCACAGCACTCCTCATATCACACACCATCCCCAATGTCCATAACCCCACCACCGCTGGAAGGGATTCTTAATATTTGTTGCTTAGGGAGTATGTGCATACAGTTGAGTCAAATAATATATCTTCCCATCCTATCAGTGTTTCATCATTTGAATTTTCTAATTTACTTTACAAATTTCTGTGAGATTGAATTGTTAAAGAAGTGACTCAATTTAGTAATAAATAAGAATTTATCCAAATACCATGAACCTGTATTAAGTAGCATTCTGTTACTGCAAAAGTGCTTACTTGAAACGTGGGCTCTTTTGTTCTAGTTTTTTCTCTTTTTGCATGATAGTTTACCTAAGTGTTTTAGAGAAAGTGGTTTTTAAAGTGAAGATAATGCAAACAGTGTTTTCATACACAAAATGTGCTCTTTCACCTTTTGTCATGAAGGTGTTTCATATATCATCCTTGTAGTGTTCCTAAGGGAATCCTGTCCAAGCACCATTTAACCACAGAAAGAATGGACCCAACATTTTTATGACTCCGTTTATAAAGGAAACAGACTTTAATTTACATTCACAACATTGCTCTCCTCAAACACTAAAAATCATATGAATAGCTTTAATTATACATTACAGAGATTTTTTTTTTCAAAGCAGACCTTGAAATGAGGCTCTTAAATAACTCTTCTGACAGTTCCAGATTAATCTTTTATTTTTTTTCTGGCTTAGCAGTGTTAGGTAAACTGTTTATAATTAATTTTGTATAGACAAATTAAGTAGTTCAAGAAGTGAAAGTCTAGATCAAGGGCTGTTACTTATCTTGCTTCTCCTGCCATAACAAAGCTCCCAAAATGTATTAATAAATTCATGGGTTTTTCAAATTAAATCACTAAATTACAGAGCTGTGAAAGGGACCCCCAGAGAACATCTGGCTGAGCACAGTGCTTCCTCAGAGGACTGGCTTAGAAACTATTTAGGATGTATGGGCATCTCTCTGGGCTTCAAGTTCTCTAGGGAATGAAGAAGCATTCATAACCCTCATGGAAAGCCTTTTTTTTGATGGTTGTTATGTAAGGAGTGCTGTAGAATTGATTATCTTATAAAAAGACATCTAGAAATTATGCAGAAACCAGAAAATTCAAGACTGTAATATTCCTTTTTTAATTACAAGATGTTTTAATTATAAATATGAAACAATTGCTCTGAAATCCATTCTTAAAAGTAATAGCATTTTGTGTTTAAAATACATAATTTGTGCACCCAAGTACCTGGTTCTAATAAAAATATGTTTCCTCATTAAAGAAGAGTCTATATTTAGAATCCTAAGCATATGATCTAAAGAATGTTTATTGTTACTTAACCATTCATGTTCCCACAGAAACCAAAAACACAGTTAAGGTGTCTTAAGTTTTCACTACTCAGTCCCACCCTCTTTTTGCTAATGATATCAGTTATTTTTAAAAAGTGTATATGATGGGGTACCTATGTAGCTCAGTTGCTTAGGCTTCCGATTCTTGGTTTTGGCTCAGGTCATGACCTTGAGTTGTGAGGTCAAGCCCTACATTGGGCTCCATGCTGAGCCTGGAGTCTGCTTGAGATTTTTTCTCCCTCTTTCTCTGCCTCTCTCCCCATGTACACACACTCTCTCTGTCTCTCTAAAATAAAAAAACATCTGGGGCACCTGGGTAGCTCAGTGGGTTAAAGCCTCTGCCTTCAGTTCATGATCCCAGTGTCCTAGGATCGAGCCCCGCATTGGGCTCTCTGCTCAGCGGGGAGTCTGCTTCCTCCTCTCTCTCTGCCTGCCTCTCTGCCTACTTGTGATCTGTCAAATAAATAAATAAAATCTTAAAATAAATAAATAAATAAATAAAATTAATCTTTTTAAAAAACCAAAGAATGTGCATGGATCTGTCTCCCATATACATACCATGGAAAGACCGTCTCCAAATCAGAACACGTGGGAGCTTAGCCCAGTTAACTCTGAAACCCGTGCTGGTGAGGAGGAACAGGCTCAGTCTCATGCCTGTTTAGTTCTAAGACGCTTTCCTCCTATGTATCCTCCTTCCTGGCCCCAGCCCCCACCATCTCACCCCCCCCCCCCACACACACACACACACACACACGCTCTGTTATACAGGGCACCCCACTGGGGAGCACAGAGAGATTAGGACTAATCCATCACACTGCAAAATAAACAACCACAGGGCAGGTCCTAAGGTTGCAGGGTCACGAACCTCCTCTCTAGGCTAGCAGGACAGTATGTTAAATGCTGTCAGGATGACATGGATGGAGAGAGAAGAAATTCTAGCTGGCCGACATCAATGAATTTTTTAGATAACAGAAATTTATTCCTCTAAGTGGTCAGAGCTTTTAAAGGATGTTAATCATTTGTAATACAGGAATCCCCCTCCCTAGTTTCCTTGCCTTTTTAGTTTGAAGGAGGATATTTAACACCACTGATCCTCTTGTACCTCTCTAGTATTGATTAAAAGTGCCTCTTCACGATCAGCCCATGTATTTAGCATTACATCAGGTAATGGGCTCCATTAAAATCCCAAGAAACAGAAACATGCTCCAAGGAGCATGGCTAGTATGGTAAAGGGATCTAAAAATAAAATCAAGTGGGCCCTTAGTAGTGCTTGACCATCTTATTCTACCTCCCTTGTCCTGTTTCCTTCCAAGTTGGGAGGCGGCAAACCACAGTTGACTCCCAGTTTTTGTAAGTGAACTGTTACTGGAACACAGCTGTGCTCTTTCACCCACCTATCATATCTGCTGCTTTTGTACTAAAACTGCAGAACTGGGTAGTGGCCCGAGAGACCATGTTGCCTACGAATCCTGGAATATGGACACTCTGGCCCTTTCCCAAAAAACTGGCCAACCCTCGCCATTGCAATAACCACTACATGCATTCTTTTATTGTAACTCCACAGCATCTTCTCATATTCTCTACTCTCAGCTAATAACTTGACTTATTCTTTGGGGAAATAGAAGCATTCAAAAGAGAATTTCCAGGAGGGCCTGGGTGGCTGTCGGGTTAAGCGTCCAACTCTTGATTTCATCTTAGGTCATGATCTCAGGGTCCTGGGATCGAGCCCCATGTCCAGCTCCTGACTCTCCTGGGAGTCTGCTTGAGATTCTCTGCCTCTACCCCTCCCTCACCTTGCACACATGCACATGTGCTCTCTCTCTGTCTCTCTCTCATCCTTAAGAAGAGAAATATGTCCACCGACCTGCATATTTACCCATGTACTTTACCTGCCCTCCTGTTACAGTGAGTGACATGTTCACAGTCCTGTTTCTGTCTGATAGTAGATATTTATGCTTTCTTTGAGCCTGAAGGACATTACTCCCCAAAATGCCCCCTCTCCATCCCGCATCCTCAGGTTTCCCTCTGTGCTGGATGATTTCTAATAAGATAAGCAGACGGGAACATCCCTCACCATAAACAAGCAAGCAAGCAAAACTCCTTTCAACATCACTCCTGAGCTAGTGTCCTGTTGCTTGTAACAAAACTCCTCGGAAGGGTTGTTGCTCATTCTCTGTTGAACCCTGAGCTAATGCAGCTTTCTTCCCCCATACCACTTTTTTTGCCCTAAAAGAAACTATCCTCAAAAGCCACCGATTACTTCCGTCAAAATTCTGTCAAATCTGTCATTTCGAAACTATCATACTTGACATTTCAGCAGCACTCCATACAGTTTTTCTCTCCCTCCTCCTTAAAACACCTTCTTCACTACTCACCGGTTTCTCCTCCTAGAGGAGGGTCTTGGTGGCGGAATCCCGGGCTCAGCGGGGAGTCTGCTTATGGGTCTGTCTCCCTCTCCTTCTGCCCCTCTCCCCACTCACTCACTCTCTCCCTCTCTTTTTAGAATAAATAAATAAATAAATAAAGAGAGAGAGAGAGAGATAAATAAATAAATCTTTTTAAAAAATTCAAATAAAAGGCTAAACTGGTACTCATGGCTTGACATTGAGTGATTTCGGAGTTTTGTCGAGTGTGGTAAGGGACTTTCCAACAAGTGTGGCTCTCCGACAGTACACAGGCTCTCTTAAGATAAACTGTGATCCCTGTGCAAGAAGCTTGGAGACAAACTGGACGGCCGCTTGTGAGGGATATTTTAAAAATAAACATCTGACTTTGGGGGAGGAATTCCACTTGCTGTCTCCTGGGAATCTGTGATTTGGGCCACTTGAAGAATTTTCTGTTTCCTTCCTAGTTGTTGGAGAAGTGGTTAGATAAGGAGCTATCTTTGCCCTTGGGAATAAAGATAATAGTCATTGTTTCGCTTGGATGGAGGATCCCATTTTATCGATGCCCGCTCAACAAAATGGTTATCTTTGGCACAATTAAGACCATGAAGCTGAACATCACTTGCTGGCCCCTTCTTCATATTTGGTCCTGTTGCTAGGTCCATTCGAATCCTGTACATTAAAAAAATAAGAAAAATCCTGTATAGTTGCATTGTAGGTTCCCAAATTTTGATTGCTCCTGCCAAGAATAACTTCAGATTTCATTAGATCATGTCCTGATAGGTCGGGACATTTTTTTTTTTTTTTAATAATTTGAGCAGAAACAGTTAACAATTTGTGTTATAATGAACATCTTTTTTTTTCTAATGAAAGTCTTAGATTCTTCTCCTTCATATTATTGTTACTTAGGTACTTTGGCATAATAAAAAATGTGATGCTTAATGGTTCATTTCCAATCCCTGATGACATTTGAAGCTTTCTTTTTGCAGTTTATTTTTAATAAACTTTTTAAAAATCATGTTTCATGGAACATTAGAAGTACTTTGCTAATAATGCCCCACAGTAATTTTCCAGTTGTTAAAAAGAAAAATCTTGTGATCTTGTTAAACTCCGTATTTATACATGGAATAATCTGGTGGCGTAAAAGAATTAGGAGCTTGTGTACTGTTATTTTTAGTCCTCTGTATCATTTCACCCTTTTTGTCAGAGTGGCTGCTGGCTAACTTTCCCATGAGTTTTTAACCTCTTGTGAGGCTTTGCTTATGTAACAGGAAACAGGCTGTCAGGAACAAATAGTGGCATATCAGGAGCTCACTTCAGGAGCAAATGATTTAGTTTGCTCTGCCCTTCCCTCTCTTAAAGTGGACTGATACGTGATCTGAACTTTAAGACTTGGGGTGTGAGCTTCCTCGGTTAAAATAATTCAGTTTCAGTTTTGGAAAGGCCAACTGTATGACCAAGACCAAGCATTAATGCAGAGAAGATGAGCTTATTGTAAGGCGAATTGTGCAGTGGTGTCATGTCCTGGGACTGTGGATTTAAGTATATCTTCGCTTTCTCTCCGACTCTTAAGGCAGGAGTGATGTGCAAACTTCAGGAGAGAGATGACATCGGACGAATTGAACTGGTCCAGAAGCTGGCGAGAGAAAACTGTCAGTTTCTACAGACCGACAAAAAAGAACAGGAGAAATCTGAACACGTAAGCCCTTTTTCTCTTGGGGATGCAGGTTGGAAAGGGGTGAAAAGTGTTTCCGCCTGGCTGTATGCTTGAAGGAAAAAATATTTTAAATTCTTTAGTTTTGGGGGTTTTCCCCCCCAAGTCATCCTCTTTACTAAAAATGACAGCTGCTCATAACTCAAAGCCAGACATTCACAACACTGGGTACGTAAGAGAGCGCTCCTCAAAAGTAAATCCTGTAGAAATAGAAGAATATATGTAAGCAAATACGAATGCCTGTGTATGATTTTTGATTCAATGGCTTTCAAGTTTGACTTTGGGAATTCTACCCATCACATAGTTTGTGGAATACGAATTTTGGAAGAACATTCTGATGTACTTTTATGTTGAGTATGGCATGGCTCTAGTCACCAAACAAATGTACCCAGTAGAAAAAGGTAAGAGCAGAATACTAGATAGATTATAGACGCCTTCACCAAGTGGGAGAGTCAGAAGGGAGTTTTCCCAGTATCTTACGAATGTTTGTGTTCCAGCAAAAGTTCTGTTGTTTGCAAGGAGTTAAACTGGAGGAAAGGGATGCTCTGCTTCCTTCTCCTGAAAGCAGTAATTCAGATTGAACTTTAGAACTGAGAATGCTGTCCTCACGCTGGGGGGACAATGGCACCACTTTCTTCTGCTACACATTGTCATTGGTTGATTTTTTGTTGTTGTTTGTAAGACTGAGTTCTCAGTGCTCAGCTATCCAGGGTTGCTCACAAAAGGGAAAATTCTTCAGTGCATATAAACATGTCTTCATGTCTTCCTCTGACTTTAATTTTTCCTTGGAAGTTTATGTCCAACCCCTTCTAAAGGGGAAAAATTGCTTCATTTTTTTTTCTGCTCTCAGGCTCAGTACACATGCCAGGGGTTTACTGAGCAGGAGGTGAGATGAAATGTTCAAGGCGGCAGGCTGTTCAGTTGAACATAACGCGCCCCTAACAGCGCAACGTTAGATGATAACAATTGGTGTCTCGAGGGGGAAAATAATCAAGCAGTTTCAAAGCCTTGCGACTGAGCTGTTTCAGGGGTGTCCGGCGACTTTCAGTGAGAGTGGACATCTTAGCAGCCTTCACTTCAGTAGGTACTACTGGAAAGTCCAGGAACTTGTTTCAGTTGTTAAAAGCATCCTAAATGTTGACTGTATCAAAGACTGACCCTTAATCTCTGCCGTGTCCTTAGAATATTTGAGTATCCGGGGCACCTGGGTGGCTCAGTGGGTTAAAGCCTCTGCTTTCAGCTCAGGTCATGATCCCAGGGTCCTGGGATCAAGCCCTGCATCAGGCTCTCTGCTCAGCAGGGAGCCTGCTCCTCCCCCCTCCCCTGCCCCTGCCTGCCTTTCTGCCTACTTGTAATCTCTCTCTGTCAAATAAATAAATAAAAATCTTAAAAAAAAAAAAAAGAATATTTGAGTATCCTAGTGTGTGACTTAAGTTTCTAATTAGAAGAGCAATAGTTTTCATTTGCCATATTTTGTTGATTTTAAAATGCACACTTCCCCTGCATTTTAGCATCTCTGAAATCAGGGTCATCTCAATGATTGATGATAGGAAAACACATCATGGGTTAACCGTCAGCATTTTCCCTTCCTAGCGGTCCTTAAAATGAATGATATATTTCACAATGAATTGCATATTCAGTGAAGTGGACCAGCGACAGCCTGCGGGTAGGGCAAGATCTTTTAAAGCCAAACCCATGGTAGAGTACCAATTCACCAAGGCTAGAAATCATCGGCCTTATGCCACAGACAACTTCAGGCTTCTGTGTTCCAGTGTTGCCTTTGCCTTGTCTTTAGTTCAGTCTGGAATATTATAGTCAAAGCTAATGAGACGATCCTACCCTCCAAATATGTGTTGTAAATCCAAACTCGATGCTGGTAATTGTAACGACTTCTAACAGGAGACAGAAATTTAGTGGTAGAAGAGTGACAGCTTTGCTTATGGTTATCTGCTATTGCTGTCTCCTCTATACCGATACTTAAAATGAAGTTTTCGTCCTTCAGCTTAAGATTGTAAAACGCAACACTAGGGTTTGTTACTTCTTACATGAATGTCGTGATATGAATGCATTAGCAGCTCTGATAGTGTTTATGCTCCTGAGAGGAAAGACGGTGTATAAATCAGCATTGGAATTACGGCCTTGCTACATAGACCTTTCTTTTTTTCTTTTTCTTTTTTTTCTTTTTTTTTTTTTTTTTGGAGCTTTGAGTGAGGAGATGTGAATATTCAAGCTCTTTCTTCCTCAGTGATGAATATAACCTCGGCTGTTCTGCCATGTCCCTCCTGCAGGATGACAGCAGTTGAACTACTCAGCTCTCAAGGCTGATACTGATGTTGTGTTCCACTCGATGGGTTATTTAATACTAGATGCTTATGCTTTTTGCAGTGACGTATTAGGAACAAAAACCATCTGATAGATGATCTGACTCATTTAGGTCTTGAGCATTTGATGTTATCTCCGTCTTTGCTTCCTCACGGAGTTCACCGTGTTCATGAGCTGGGGATGGCATTTGCCTTTTTCCTGCCCTCGCTCTCTTTTCAGTGGTGGTCATCTGCTCTGGCTCATGAAAATGCTGTTATAACACGCAGGATGTACAGAGGAAACCGCCGTTTACCCAGTGTAAACCCAGACCCGCAGTTTCTTCTTGTAATAGCAGTAACAATGATGACCCAACCCTGGAGCTACATACTGATTTCCTTTCTTTTATGATTTTAAAATGCTTCACCTACCTCATCTGCCATTCCTGGGCCAAAGCTATTTAAGGAGGCAATGGTGAAATTTGAGTTAAGAGTCTAAGTTACCCATGGAGTCTTTTTTTTTTTTTTCTTTTTTAACTAAACTACATTGCTTCTCCAGTTCTAGAATACCACATCATTTTAAATACGTATGTGCCAAAATGAGAAAGCTGCTTTAAAGTACCACTGAATAGAAAAAGAAGCTTTTGTTGCTGGTGCATCTTGTTACAAAGAGATGGAGCTTCAAGCTTTCCAAGCAGGCATTTCTCCTATTTTCTCAGACTGGTCAATGCCATGATTATAAGTGCAGCTAATTAGAGACACACTTCGCTCTGAGCTTTTGGCAAGGTATTTCTGAAAGAAAAATATTTAAATGTATAATTACCACAAGTTTCTCAGGAAGCACTTGGTTTTCTTATTTTATATTAACAAGCTGTAGGCAAAATTAGCCCACACTCATTACTAAGTGTCGAAAATCATTATGTGAGAACTTTAAGAAGGGGACAGAAATTGGTTGTTTCTTCTAAACATTATGATAGTGGCGTTAAAATTTGGTCATTAACTCTTTAAAGAAATTATTTCTTTTGTAGGTAGGCATCACATTTCCTAGTCTTAATCAAATTATATTAATAAGGGAAAAGCCTGTGTTACCACAGGCCTTTCAGCTTACCTGGGGCTTTTCAGCTTGGCCTGGAAGGCTGACTAATGGCCCCAGCAGGGGGGACAGGGAAGAACCTGGTAGACAGAGGGACCAGCAAGAATGCACATGACTTGAGCGCTGGGTGATTCATGGGAATAAAGGGGAGTGGGTTGTGAGGGAGGTTACCATTCAGCTGCATAAGACCTAGTAAGCCACTGTAAAGAGTTTAGACTTGTTTTTCTGGCAAAGGAAAGCCATCAAATAAGCAAAGTGGCACAATCAGATGGAGTCTTTGTAAGATCCCTTTGGCATTGGAACAAATGAGTGGAAAAGAGGAGCGTGTTGGAGAGAACCCTTGGAAAACTATTGTAGTGAATCAGGTGAAAGGTGAAAGCCTGAACCAGGGTGGTAGAGGGGAAATGAGAAAGCTGTAGATGTAGATAAGAAATGGTAAAATTGGCAGGATTCGGTGACTGGTAACGAGCGGGTGGGAATGAGTGTTATTTTCTATTAGGTGGTAGACATTAGAATGTTCTGTTTAGCAATAGAATGGTTAGTCGCCTTCACCAAAAAGCTATAAAACATTTACCTTGCTTTTGTGTTCCCGCAGTATGTTTCAGGTGTCTGAGATACAAACTAAAGCACACTGTGTTTAACTTATTGGCACATTGTGAGGTGGGGATTCTGGATAGCGGCATGGAAACTATATAAGCCATCTTCTCAGACCAGACCTTTTGAAAATATCTTGGACAGACAGCACCTCTGGTAGCCCCCAAAAGAATTGGATTATTTAGCCAGAGTTTGGCATTTGCTGCAAAGATGTCTGTGCCATCTTTAGAATTAGCCGTGATTTCAGGAATGCTCTCTTGACCCATATAGTCTGAAATGGTATTACCATGCTGTTATTTTAGAATACTCTCAATTATTTATTCATTGAGCATACCTTTAGTAAAAGCAAAGTCATAGGGGATTCAGAATAACTATGGTGGATGTTTCCCTGAAGAAGTATAGTCATGTTGTGGAAAGAAGTCATTGACACAGGTAACTGAGATACAAGAAGACAGTGTTGGTAATCCCCAGAGAGATACACAGAAGTTAGAAGAAGAATTTCCACCTGGGAAACAGGAGTTTCTCTTATGGCAGAGATAAAGTTTGATGTGGACCTTAAAGTGGGTTTGGGTTCTATTAACAATTTAAATTGAAGAAGAGCATTGCTAGAAGGGAGAACAGCATTAGAAAATGCACAGAGCGTCAAAGTACAAGTTATTTTTGGTCATCAGAAGACATTCTGTGTCACCAGCCCCAAGTGGGGCTGAAGGGCCGAAGGGAAGCAGGAGAAGGAAGATTTCTTGAGAATTGAGATTGGGACCAGACCATGGGGATTTTTTGAAGGCTGAAAAGTTTTACTGAATTCTAAAGTAATGAGAAGTCACTGATGACTTGGTTTTGTTAGTTTTCCTAGAAAAGAAGGAGTGGGGGCATCACAGGGGGTGGGGAGCTCTTGTGAGGTAAATGATGTGCTTCAGTTTGGTACATTAGAAAACTGAGGCTGAGGAGTAGCTATGCAGAGCTGGGCTAAGAGCGGTCTCACGTCAGTTGGCTTCTAGGATGTATCTTCTCTCCACAGTCATTACTGGAGGGAGGGCTGATCAGAGGACAGGAAACCAGGACAACAAGAATCATGATGATCCCAAGAAAGAGGAATGGCCAGGACCACCCTGGAAGAAAGAGACAGAGCGATTATGTATTGACAGGACAGTAGTGGCAGATATGGGAAGGATTACAGAAAAGAGAATGCTAAGGTGCTCGCTTAGTTTGAGTCCTAACCTAGATTTGAAAAGCATGTAAGCTGTTCATATTTTCATATCTGTGAGATAACTGTATGAAAATATATATCTACAGGTAGGTCCTTCCTGGAATACAACCTTCCTCTTGACCAGAAAACTAGAATTATTTTTTCTGAACATGGAGCTTTGTAGTGTATTAACTTGTGGAATAGAAATACCGGTGGTGGCTGCTAAACCGAGTTCCTAATTTCCAAACTGCTGAAATGTGGATGTGTGAAATGTATGTGAGAGCCTCTCTAAGCAGTCCTTTCCCTAGAGACTCGAAGCATAACCCGCCCTCTTCCCACCGGTTTTCTTCAGTTCCTTTGTTAAGTCTGAGGACCCACCCTACTTCCTTCCCCTTTTCTCATTTGCTTCTGAAAAATGGGTGGGAAGGGGATTTTGCTGAAACTAAATCTTGGCATAGCTGTCAGGGTAGGGTCCCTATCACTCAGCCTCCACCAGGCTTCCTTTTCCTTGTTTCCTGCAGCCTCATCCTGCAATTCTGCCTACGTCAAAGGGTCCCTTGTTCATGGATGACTCGGGGAGAAGTGGTTTGGGGTATCCTGGCGGCTGTCCCTCTTACTTCACCTATTAAAAGTTAGCCTCTGCCTTTTTCCAACTTTCATTTGTCTCTTACTTTGTTTAAAAAATAAAGCTAAGTATAAGTTGGAAGCCCTGTTTTTACTCTCTATGAAATACTAAAAGCAAAGGTGGTTTTACCGTTCTGTATTCATACTTGCATTATACATCTAGAGAAGTTAAGAGCAATCATAGCATTATTTAAAGTTTATCAGTAATTTTGCCTAACCGAGGAACTACTTAAATACAAATAGGATTTTATAACATTATTGCTTAATAATGAAAGTCAGAATTCAGATGTGATAAGCAATTCATTATATATTAAGTTGCCCACCTGTAAACTGAGAAATTGCTCTATAGAAGTGAAGTTATTTTTCTTACTAACAGAATCTTGACTTTGTGTTGGTTTGGTACTAAAGTACCTCTTCATAGGAGAGAGACGGCCCCGAATGAACAGTTTTAAGTTCATTTTCTATCAGGATTAATATGGCCACAAAGTAACACAAAAATGGCAGAAGATAATTCGTGCCTCTGAGAAGTTTACCGTTGAGCTGAGGGATGGAGGGAAAGTATTTACACATGGAAAACAAGGAATCATCCAAGACAGTATTTAGTCAAGTGTTTAAATACTTTCACAGGCATTAGGAAGTAAATACCTCTGATAAACATTTTTCACGAATGCAGCGGTCCATACTCTTCTGCGTTACACATCAAGCTTTACAAGTTTCGTTCCCTCCACGGGGTTTTTAAATTCTAGTTTTGCTGGGTTATTTACTTATTTATTTATTTACCAGAGAAATGGCCCCTAAGCTGCCAGTGAAAGTGATGGGCTCATGCTGTCTGGTGGAGCCATCTGCTCATTAGCTATATTTTTAAGTTCTTACAAGAACCCACTTGCAAGTCCTGACATTTATTTTTAAAAAATGAATTTCAGTGTTTTTATTTATTTTTTTAAAAGATTTTGTTTATTTATTTATTTGACAGAGAGAGATCACAAGTGGGCAGAGAGAGGCAGGCAGAGAGAGAGAGGAGGAAGCAGGCTCCCCGCTGAGCAGAGAGCCTGATGCGGGGCTCGATCCCAGGACCCTGGGATCATGACCTGAGCCAAAGGCAGAGGCTTTAACCCACTGAGCCACCCAGGCGCCGCAAAAACTGAATTTTCAACTTTTTTAAATGGAGGAATTTGTCATTACAGTGTTTATTTTTCTGAAAATACTCGTTTATTTTAAAAGGCCCAATTAAGAAAAGTGATAGTAGCTCAGTTAGATTTATCAAAATCACGTTTTCAAAGATCTCATATTCCCCATGGAGAGGTGCTGCTCCCTAGGTTTATTAAGTTCTTATTCTTATAAAATTAAGAGAGGCATATCCTCTCTAGAATGTCTGAGAAATCATTAAAGTGAGATGTTGAGAAAGAGGTTGCTTTTCATTGGTTTATGGCCCCAGACCCTGCGCAACCTTACATTCTTTCCTCTTCTACCCCTGTCACGGCCAGATCAGCATTACTATTAATAAACAACAATATGATTACCTTCCAGTTGGTTGTCTGATTAGATATCACTAGGAATCTTTGGTAGTTTAACTAAACTACCACATCGCAAGTGTCATGTGAATGCTTCATGGCAGAAAGGTAGGGAGGAGATGCACAGACAGATGGATAGTCCTTCATGACAACCGCATACCACTGAGGCTGGGAGAAATAAAGACTTGAAGAGATCTCATGGAGAAGGGAGACATAGGTACCAGCTTAAAATGTGCTTTCATTCTCACGGACCGCCCTGATACCTTGCTGCCTTCAGAGAGCTAACACTGCGAGAGATCCCGAGGCTTATTTCATTACCTGGGAGGTAGGCGTTAGGCAGAGTGCTATGGAAGCCTGCCACAGGGAGCTCAGTGGGTCTCAGGAGACATGCACGTGTCCCTGAGGAAGAGAGACTCTGAAGCGCCAGGAACATTACTTGCAGAAGTGAGGAAACACAGGCATTTCAGGTGGAGGAGACAATGTGGGGACAATGATGTGAAGGGCTCACACAGAGAGACAGTGCTGTAGCTCCAGAGGTGGAACCAAGTGGCCAGAGCATGGCGTCCCAAAATTGTGTGCTCCTCACAAAATACCTTTGAGCTCTTGTGAAGAACGTAATAGGCAAAAGAGAAAAAGGTGGGTGCATTCAAGTTTTGGAGATGGCTATCTGTACCACAGGCATGGGTTTCATTCACTCCCTTTCTTCACGGTCCTCTCTGTTGGTTTTACAGGAAGCAGTTACCAGCATCAACTAAGCATTTCATGTGAGGAGCTCAAGTCTGGGTCTGTGGACTTAAGCTTTAAGTCCCTGGGAAGACAGAATGTCCAATTATAGCTCAATTCCAGTTCATTAGCTTTACCCTAAAATATACCACTACATCATCGTTTTCTTTGAAAGTTGACTGTGATCCGGTCCTGTTTTTATAGAAGTGAATTTTGAGCTGGTATGTCATATGAATACTTGCTGTTACTGAATACTACACAGGCTGATATGTTCACTCTAAATACACACTCTGCTGTATGCTATTTACCTCATACTGATTCAGCCAAAGTTTGGTGATTTCTGAGTGATTCAAATACTTTCAAGATTTCCATGTAAGATGCACAGAACTTTTTGCATCTTCCTTTTGCAATGGGAAATGGATGGAAAGGAAAAAATTCCATCTGGCATACAACAGCCCTAAATGTTGTTTTAAGATAGCAAAAATAGAAGATTACTTAAAATATCATAACAGAACATAACAGACTGTGGGCAAGTGTACAGTACATATTTCTCTGATAAATCACGTTAAATATCCCTATCTTATTTAAAACGTGACCGTGTTCTTAATTTTCATTACATAAAAATTTGTCTTTAATTTAAAAAGTCCATTCTGTTGAAGCAGAAAAGACTTGTTTTAGTCTGTAGAAATTGATGTACAGTGCTTGGGTTTACCTTGGATAGGTTTCTTAATTTTTTGTTGTTGTTTTCCAGTATTTTCCTCCTGTTTAAAAAATGGAGAAATAAGATACGACATATAGATTCATTTAGGGTACATTTGTCCATAATTAAATGAACACGGCTCAACAATTTTGACAAACCCTTGTAAATGTCCTCTTTGTTCAGGTTCCAGGAATGGCTGGGCATGATCAAGGCAAGCTGAGTCAGAATAAAATATTAGGGGCTTCTGGAGATCCAAGAAACACATAGAGGGAGAGAATAATAGTGATAATAAGACAATTAAGATGGCAGGAAGTGGCTTGGGGGTAGGAATTTGTAAGAGGCTCATGAAAACTTAATGAGTCATAAGAGCATATCTTGGTGATTTCAAAGGTGGGGGTAGGGTAGAATATGTCAAGGTAAAATTTTGGCCCTGTGCAGTCAGTGAGGGGAGAGAATGGTACTGTAGACAGATGAGTCCTTAAACCTTTCATGATCTTGCCTTGGCTAGGATTTATAGAGGTGAAACAAGCTTCATATTGATACTCATATGAATAGAGAAGTCTAATGATCCCCAAATGGTGCAATGCATGATAAAATCCCAAACTGAATTTTATGCTTGATGGAAGCTATCACTTTCTCCCTGCTCAGTGAACTTATGTTATTACAAGTTGGGGGATTGTGATGATGGCGTTATTTTTTGCAATCAGTCTGAGTATCCTGGAGTTTTCCTCTGAGAGTCATAGCCATTGAAAAGAACTTTAGATATCCCGTGTCTTGATTGCTTGGGTAAGAAGAAGCTTTCATTCAAAAACTGGCACCTGCTGAATAGCATTGTAGAGTTTCCTCTAAAATAGGCAGTAAATAAATACTGTACAATCCATTACTTCCGTTGGAAGTTTGTTAATCACAAGGAAAGGTTAGAAATACTTCCATTGATAATATTCCCCTAGTAAAATAACCTTTGTTGTCAGAAGCAAAAAAAAAAAAAAAATTAATAAAAATAATAACTAGGGATCTTTCAGGTCTGTTAGAGAAAGTTGCAATTCAATCTTTGCGTTTTTTAGATGTGTTCCTAAGAATCGATTTTGTGGGGCCTAAAGTGAGGCTAGCCTGATTGAAATGACCTTTGCCCCCATAAAATGTTTCTGATGGACTGCTTCTCCCCTACTTATTAGCAGTTACCCTATCAGAAAATTAGCACAGCAACTCCTGAAAGACACAAAAAATTTTGTCAGCAAAAAATAAATGGGATCATCCAGTGCTTCTCATTAAATATCCATAGGGGAGCTAGAGATCTAAAAATTAACTCAGTATTAAAACAATACTCAGATACAACTCTAAAAACATGGGAACCGAGAGGGTAATTGAAGCCATGGAGATAATACCATCTCCTATAGCAACTTGCATGATTGGAATGTTAAAAGATGTCGGTGAGTAGAACTACAGGAAATAGAATGGCAGACAAAGTAGAACCCATGGGCCCAAACTGGTACTGATTTATACCTACTTGGTTAGAGTTCAGGGATAATCCATCAAGGTGGTAAAGGGAAGATTTTGAGGTTGGATGAGGCAGAAGACACATGTAAAGCCCAAGAGAAGAAACCTTGGAACAAAACAGAGAGCCAATTTTATTCTGATTGTCTTCTGAGGAATACACGTGAACGCCAGATGCTTGTGGACAGAAACCTTTCATGACTTGTTGAACTATTAAGTACCATTTCCATTATAATTTGGCAATCAACTCTGACTTTATCTCAATTTTGAGTAGATTCCATTTCCGTACCAACTCAGTAAATCTCAAACTCCTGTCCTTCGGTATTACTCATAATCTTGGCATAGGGAAGAGATACGCACAGACCTGAGAAAAGCTCACCACACCCTGGAAAAACCCTTGTTACTGAAGATCAGAGGGCCCTAGGTTTATTCAACACCTGTGGCTGCTGATTCCCCTCTGGCCCACCCACTGGGGCTTGCCACTGCAACATCTTTGCCCCAACCTCTACTCTTATGTAGCACATCAGGTGACTTCAGAGCCTTTGGGGAAGAGTGTAATCAAAGAGAGTTCTGTTGGTCCATTCTGGCCTAAACCTAAGTTTTTGAGACTACTTCAATCCAGAATAGAAAAGCCAGGAATGGCACCTCTTCCTTCTGAGTGACAAGGACAGCGGGCTTCAGGCAGATCAGTCTGGAGGTCCCTAAAAAGAAGAGTTAGGTAGCACAGGCTTATGGAAGATGCAGAGTAAATTGAATATGCATTCGTTGGTGGAATGTGGTGGCCCATCAACACTGGGGAATTCGGTTACTTACCTGACTGCGTGGAGATCTTCGGACAGAAGCTGGCATCCCTTCGTCAGACATTTCATTTATCCACCAACGAGCAGCTTATCTCAGATTCCCATCCTTAAAGTTCATAGAGATGATGAGAAAGGATCCTACCAGGTGAGGGTCGGGGGCAGCCAAATAGCTCTCCAGCTTCCTGCCACCAGCAATGATCGTTCAGCCATTACATATAAAATTAACTTTGTTGGGGGCCGAATTTTTAAGCTCAGCAGACCTTTCTCCTTTTCATAGATAGAGCCAATTTTTAAAGATACCTGGCTAAGATTAATTTAGTCCTGCCTTCCTTCGTTGAGAAAAGCATCTGTGAACCAGGCACCACACAAAATGGAGCAGAGGCAGGAGTGCACAAGATCCGATTTGAGCCCCAAAGGCACCCTTAGTTAGTGAGGGAGAAAACGAAGACAGGAGAGTGAACAGCACTCTGCACGGGGAAGAAAGAAAGGGGCCTACGTTAAATAAGGTATTTGTTTCTAGAGAGTTGTTGCCTCACATTCCTGTGAGGCATTTGCTAAAGGAAGTTTCACTTATTTGTGGAGCATAACAAATATCATGGAGGACAAGGGGTGTTAGAGAGGAGAAGGGAGTTGGGGTAAATTGGAAGGGGAGGTGAATCACGAGAGACTATGGACTCTGAAAAACAATCTGAGGGGTTTGAAGTGGTGGGGAGGTGGGAGGTTGGGGTACCAGGTGGTGGGTATTATAGAGGGCATGGATTGCATGGAGCACTGGGTGTGGTGAAAAAATAATGAATACTGTTTTTCTGAAAATAAATACATTGAAAAAAAAAAAGAATAAAGGCAACCTTTACTAGTAAAAAAAAAAAAAAAGGAAGCATCGTCTTTTTTACTTCCTAGGTTATGAGTGGGAAAGGACATAAATCATAAAAGGCAAAACATAATAAATGTCAAAGCTAAAGAAAATGACATATTTTTGGCATTTACCGTTTTCCCTTCCCCCCACTTCCTAGGTACCAAAAAAAAAAAAAAAAAGTTAAAGATTGATTTATTCTAGAAGGGGAGAGAGAGAGCCTGTGCACTATGGGGGAAGGGTAAAGGGAGACAAGCTGACTCCCTGCTGAGTGGGAAGCCCAACCCAGGGCTCCATCCCAGGATCCTAAGATCATGACCTGATCGAGAATCAGAAGCTTAACTGAGTGAGGCACCCGGGTACCCCAAATACAAAATATATATATTTTAATAGTATATTATATATAGCTCTGGACCTGTTTTACTGATTGAATTTGTTTCTGAAAACCAGCTTCTGGAAGAGATTTATAGGTGTTTAACAATTGAGAAGAAGAGATCAGGCAACTTGCTGGAATGTATTGCTGTGAAGATTTTTTTGTTTGTTTAAAATTGTTCTACTAATTGTAAAAGAAATACATACCTTTTGCAGAGAATTTAGTAATAATAGACAGCTACAAGGAAGAAAAATTTAGTGAAAAATAACCATGATTCCCCTTCCACCTTGCCCGGTATATCAGTATTTAATTTAATAAGGAAAAACTTATAACTCAGGTTAGGAGTGCACATGTTCACTTATATCAGCCATACATGAAAACACTTGTTTTGTAATGCTCTCCTTAATTTCATTGAGCATTATGATTCTCAAAGGAGAAATTAATCATTCTTTCTAGGTTGATGGGGGAAAGTATTATCTTGTCCAAATTTATGTTTCTTGCAAGATTGGATATTTACAATTTATATCAATCCATTATCTTTCTTCTGTAGATAACCAATTTACCTCCTTTGTCCATTTTTCCATTGAAATTGTTCTCATTGATCTGAATAAGCTCCTTATATGTTAAGGATATTAAATCCTGCTTGTTGCATGCAGTTTTCCTCCATTTGCTTCTTTCTTTTTTTTTTTTTTAAAGGTTTTATTTATTTATTTGACAGACAGAGATCACAAGTAGGCAGAGAGGCAAGCAGAGAGGGAGGAAGCAGGCCCCCTGCAGAGCAGAGAGCCCGATGCGGGGCTCGATCCCAGGACCCTGGCATCATGACCTGAGCTGAAGGCAGAGGCTTAACCCACTGAGCCACCCAGGCACCCCCCTCCATTCGTTTCTTTCTTGTTTACTTATCTTTATGTTTACATGAGCAAAACTGCTGATTCACATTTTTTAAGTTTTAAAAATACCCTTTAAGTGAAAAAGTCCTTCCCCATTCTGTGGCCAGATACTCAATTTTATTTTGTCTGTTTCTTTTAGAGTTGTACTTCACTCATGTCTTTAACATAGCTGGGACTTATTTTTTATTAATTTCTTGATTACCTATCACATATAAAATTTTTCTTAAGTTAATTTACTATTTTGTTACCAGGATTTTAAAAAATCCATTTTGTTCTGGAGGAATTGAAATTCTATTAACAAACTTCCTCCAAATTAAATACATTGAGTACAAATTAGTAAATCACGTTACCCCTCTGAGCTTGACTTTCCTCATCTATAAGGTTAGGAGATTAGATATCTAAGATTTCTTCTTGCTTTGAAATTCTTTTTTTATTTTTTTTAAAAGATTTTATTTATTTATTTGTCAGAGAGAGAGGGAGAGAGAGCGAGCACAGGCGGACAGAATGGCAGGCAGAGGCAGAGGGAGAAGCAGGTTCCCATCCAAGCAAGGAGCCCGATGCGGGACTCGATCCCAGGACGCTGGGATCATGACCTGAGCCGAAGGCAGCTGCTTAACCAACTGAGCCACCCAGGCGTCCCTAGCTTTGAAATTCTTAAGTTGAAAACTAACCCCGAAAAATTCAGCAACATCCTTACTTTTTGAGTGTTGAACACTTTTTGGGAAATTGTTGCTCATAACAATCAATTACCCAGGAGGCTTTCAGGAGCCCTTTTTTACTCTGATTGAACGTCCCTATCAATGCCAAGAATCATTCTGTTCTTTTATGTTCTAAAAATACTCATGTGGATAGAACTTCTAAAAATTTACTTTTTGTGAAATAGCGTTGATATGGGACAGATGGTTGATCTAGCATACCCAGCTAGAAACATCTCTGGTCTTAGGGTATCATAGTTACATTTCATGTCAAGTCATTAAATATTTGGAATTGCTTTTCTGAGTTCAGAATGTCCTGAGGAGGATTGAGAAATGCAACTCCCAAATAATGACAAACTAAAAAAATGTTAGATCTTACTGCCTTGAACTCCTAGAAATAACAAGAAAGCAGGCTGATTATTTATACTAGCTAAGTTCATTAATGAACTGCTACCTACAACTTAGCTCCAAACCACTCCTTTAAAAAAAAAAAAAAAGTGCAGATTTATATCTGTCCTGTAAAGAATTTATTCTCTGAGGGCAATCCCCATTTTTACTTGAACTTTTATCCCCAATGTCTAGCCCTAGGCTTTCAGTCAGTATTTGTGGACATGAATCCAGGAGAGAAGACAGTTGTGGGTAATTCAAAATGTTTCCCCAGTTAAAGCAACCCAAACCAAATCTGTGCAAATCCAAAGTTGTACCAGCCCCAGGCTTCCAGTTCTTTGGAGATTTTTAGCTTTAAGTGAAAGGTTTTGTACTACAGGGAATTCACCTGGAAATGACAAGCAGAAAAGACAAGAAAGTTCAACACCAACAGTTAGTTTGTAAGCGTAGACAAGCCTTTGGGAGAATTCATACTTGGTAAAGAGTAGACATGAGCTTTCGGTCTTCAATGAGTCACAGTTGATGGAGTAAGAATCTTACCTAGGCAGGTTTGTCTATGATGGTTTTAGTCTTCTTTGGTACCCCAAGTGCAAGTTAATACTCAGAAAAATAGATGTTTTTGTATTATCACTGACGTACTTCCATTTCTTTTCACTTGGTCTTTCCTTCCCATTTCCCCCAGCCACACTCTAGAAAAACAGGGAGAAAGACCAATACCATGCAGTGAAATTTATTTTTGTCTTATTTCAACCAAGTCTCTCTTTTTTTTGCCTTCTAATTTTATTTGTTTGCCTCTCAAATAGTTTAGCAATATTTCATTGTATTTTAAATTCTCTTGACGAATTTTAATACCAACTTTCTACAGTTTTGCAGTGAACCAGGAGTGACACAATTCTACCTTTCTTCCGGTCTGCTTTCAAACTGTGAAATGAGGTTTCTGAGATGGTTACTACAGAGACCAAAGGCGTACCTCTCTAAAAACACCAAGGAATGTACAAAATGTGAAAAAAACAAGAGTATTAACTTACATGGCTTGTATCTCCTTGCCCCCCATGCCATACAATATAGCAGTTGCTACGCTAACTAGGAATTTTTTATTCCCTAACTTGCATAAGTATTCAGGCTGCATCTTTTATTACTGCTTTGCCGTCTCTGAAGTTCCAAATGTATGCATGTATGTGTACACATCTGAAAACATACATGTATATACTCACAAAAGAGATTTGGAGTTACAGAGTTCCTTGACTTGAAGCCTTTCCATTTTCCAAGCAAGTTATTTTATATTTTATTTTTTATTAAAAAATGTTTTACAGCTTAGGTATAGCTGACAAGTAAAAATCATATATATTTAAAATATACAATGGAAAAAATATACAATGGGATGTTTTGATGTATGTGCATACATTGTAAAGTGATTATCACAATGAAGGTAATTAACATACCCATACTTCACATAGTTATGTGGTGTGTGTGTGTGTGGTGAAAACACTTAAGATCTACTCTTAGCAAATTTTGAGTATTCACTACTTTTTAAATTTGAAGAATACTTCTGCTGGGTCTATTCAGAGTGAAGAGCTAGCTTTTTCAAGTAACTTCAGTTTATAAATTAGGTTTTCATTTAATCAAGAAGTATTTTCAAACCTCTGAATTTCCTTCAAGAAAAATTTGGGAGAAGAAGCCAAAGTGATAGGAAACAGGGCTAGCTATCAAGTCCTGCTCTAAAAATCCATACTATCCTCTTGTTACTCAGATTTTAAAGGCTTATATAAACTGCAACTGTGAATTATTCAAACCCCAAGTGACAAGTATATCTGCAGCCAGAATGTGGAAACTTAGTCTGAGTCATAGTTTAGCATAGGTTATCATCCCATCTCTGGGCCACTTGGGGAAAGTGTCAAGATATTTTCCCTTTAGAATAACTTGGGGGAGGGGTGCGACTAGGTGGCTCAGTTGGTTAAAGATGGCCTTTGGCTCAGGTCATGATCCTGGAATCCCACATGGGGCTCCTTGCTCAGCAGGGAGTCTGCTTCTCCCTCTGACCCTCCCCCCTCTCATGCTCTCTCTCAAGTAAATAAATAAAATCTTTAGAATAACTTGGCACCTGTCACACACACACACACACACACACACAAACACACGAAATGATTTGAGAATACTTGGAAGCTAGAAGGTAACTCTATGTAACATTTATATTTGTCATTTTTGCAAAATCTCCTGGGAAGCAAGATTTTAGGTATTTTCTAAGTCTCAGGTAATCTACGTATTACATTTCAATGGCCGTCAAGATAAACCAATAATGAGAGGTAGAAATAAGTGCTGTTCTCAGCACTAAAGTCATCTCAGCTTTTTGAGGCGTGTCATAAATGTATCAGTCTGCATGGAAGCCATGGTGGAATTCACGTTTTCAAAATATTGATAGTTTTTTCTCAAGTGACCCAGTTGTTGAGTTTTTCCCCTTTCTTTTGAATCTGCATGTTAGGAAATACCTACAAATCTAATTTAGAACTTGAAGCATCCTCCTATCTTCTGAATTACCTTCAGATAGACCTCTGTCAGCTCATGTATGCACAAGGCAATGCTCAGTTGCCCTTTGACCTAGACTTCTTAATTCCAGAGAAGCCAAGAGGTGAGTCTTGGGGATTCGCAGCTGACCCTTTGTGTATTTCCTCGGGCCCACTTACCAGAGTGAGTGGACATGACTCGTGAGTCTTAGCAGAATGAAATGACCACCATATCTGGAACAGAAAATCAACAGAAGCCGTGGGGTTAATTGCCCTCACCCCAGTGACCATGGCTGACCCCGCACCGTCTTTATTGCTGCGGGTGTTTTATCCTGTTTATACTTTGGATTTGCTGATCCTAACGGATGCTGACTACTCCCTCACATCAACTAACTCTTGAAATTTTATTTTAAAAACATAAGAGTCAGAGACAACTGAAATTCATTGTCCCCCTTCTTTTAGATCTTCACTTCTAGAAGTGTGTGGTTTCTTGGCAAGTGAACCCTAGGGTTGAGGGGTGAGGTGGGTGCCAGAGAGAAACAACCCTGCATTCCCATGAGAATGCTCCATTTCCTCGATCCTGATCCCAGTTCTCTAGAAGAACGGCTTGCAGCCTTCTTTCCTCCAGGTTCAGTGAGCTCTGTAATTAACTTCCTGGGATGGCCTCTGGCTCTCTGTGGCACTTACAGCACCATGGGGAGTAGTTTCCAGTGCAACTGAAAAAGTTTGATGACATTATTTGTGTCTCTTTAAATATGGATGATATTTAAACACACATACACATGAACAAAATTGTAGCACAATTGTAACACTTTGGTGTTAATATACCAAAATGGCACTGCATCCAGTTACAATACAGTTTGTATGTTTTTCTGCATCCATTTACTGAGGGCTTTCTCTATGTCTAGTGCTCTTAATTGGGTTAATAATAAGGTAGATATTATCCCATTTCACAGGCAGCAAAACTGATGCTGAGAGAGAGGTCTTAACCTTGTTAAGACCTCCCAGCTAGTAAGTGGCAAGTCTAGGATTTGAACCCAGGCAGGTCTGTCTTCACTCTGGTGACTATCAGTTTAATTGGATTGAAGTCATAGGTTCTTTGAAGGGCTGTCATCATCTCAGTTTAATTTTTGTGCTCAGTATTGATAATCACCAAGGAAAAAAGAAAACCCATTGTCATTACTAAAACAGTCTCTTTCTACCTAGAAATGGACCATACCTCTGACATGGGATCTGGTAGAAGGGAGCTCAGGAAGGTGGGTTGATTGTTGAACTGTTTTTTCTAGTAATTTGTGATAAAAGCGTAGCTGGGCATGACTATGCGAGGCCTTTTGCATACAGTCTTTTTTTAGTGCCTAAAAACCTTCTGGGAGGTATAATATCCTCATATTTCAAATTACAATTTGGGATTTGGGGAGTACATTTCTTCTCCTGGAACACAGCTGTTAAATGGTTGTAGGCTTTTACTCTAGATAAGGCAAACCCTGTAACTTCTGTCTGCTCAGGATAGATTGAGGCCATGTCTACAGCTGTGAACCCAGATTCTCTGTGAGGACAGGACTCTCCCTGGATGAGAGCGGCTCAGAAGATCTTGGAGTCAGAATCAAGTGTTGTTTCTGTGATGGGTGAGCTGAGTCCATTAATCAGACCATTTGCCTCTGTCTGACTTTGGAGCACTGCTTCTTAGCTACTGGTGGCCTAGATCTTGCTTGGTTCTGCAGACTTGTAGCTTGAATTTTCCTCTCTGCCCTAACCTGCTATCTGGACTGAGTCCCTCTGTGGCTGAACCTCTGCCTCCTTACCTCTCCCAATCTCTCTGTCCTTAATCTTGGGCCATTCTGACACATAATATCAGTACACCTATCCATAATTCACCAGGCCATTCATTCATTTAGGAGGTACTGTTGTTCTGGACGGTTGACAACAGCCCAGAGAATGAAACAGATCAAACCCATGTTCTCATCCAGCTAATATGAGAGTTGAACTTGTCCTGCCACTTTTCCTTTCTATTCCCCCCTTCATCCTCACCCCCAAATCTGCTCTTCAACCAAGAATTTTTATACCGGAACTAGAGGAGGACTTTCTAGGAAATATTTATCAAAATCTAAGTTTTTATGGTAAAAATGATATCCGTGTGGTCCAACAACTTTCAAGGGTCACCTGGGGAGTGTTGGGTATGAGGCATGTTGTGGGACTGGAATTGCAGTAAACTGATGGAGGAAGACTGTTAAGACATGGAAGCCTGCAGGAATGAGATTAAGTCAGTTGGGTAATACTGACATGTCCTACTCAAGAGATGCTAGATCTTTGAGTTGCTTTCCTAAAGCAAGATGCTGGACCCCATTCCTGGTATGTTGACCCCAGCTTCTCTGGGACCAGAAAGGCGTCATTGTATCCATATCTTCTCCTCCATTTCCGCCTCTGATCTGTGTTACCAGCCCAGTAAGTCCTGACTCCTGCGGACTCTGTCACCTGGGTACTCTTGGCTGCCATCTCCAAAAGGGACCTGGCCCGTGGGAGCCACTGCTGGACATCAGAGTGTAGGAAGACAGGAATATCAGGTGTTGGTGGTTCCCACCTCTGTCCCACTTCCTCCTGCAGTTCTGACGGTGACCACACCCGTCTTTGATAGCCGCTCCTCCCTGGGAGCCTCTCACCTCTCAGGCTCCCAGTGGGATCCCACACTCAACTCTCAGTCCTCTTGCCCTTCAAGCCCAAGGGTGGTTAAGCTCTCTGTCTAGGCTTGTTACATCACCATTTTTTGGTGGTTGTTGTTAATTTCCCCAAGCTAGCAGCACTTCTGTAAATAGTCCCTTCATTAAACACTTTCAGAACTCTAGCTGAGTGTGCCTTTCTCTCTCTCTCTCTCTTTTTTTCCCAAAATAATCAATCAAGCTAATATGGCATATTGCAATATACTTGGGATCAAAAGATATTGACTTTACATTTCCAGATATTTCAGTCTCTTCCCATTTCTTCTCCCCTTATTGCTCAGTAGGGTTACTCACTGACATTGGCAGATCAAAGTCCTAGGCTTGCCCCTAATATTAGGATTCTTCGACAGCTTGTTTTTCATCGTAATAATTACTAGGGGCAATGAAATTTAATAAATACTGTTCTTCCCTGTCAGCCAGAGCTTTCCATCCGGATATGTTTACCGGTTTCCCCTGGAAGTTTGGTCATATTCACTAACAACTTTGTGTTTGCTTTTATACCCATGGAAGTCAGACTGTACCTAGATTTTGTGAGTTTGGGGATGATGAATCCTCTTAGTTCCATTTAGGCTTTAGGTTGAATTATTAATCTTAATATGTGTGGGATTGAAAAAAGGAACCCATTGTCATTACTAAAATAGTCTCTTTCTACCTAGAGTAGCCTCTGCAAAAATGTAATTGTCAGGTCAGCACTCTGTGGTTCTCTAAATCCAAACCACCACTCACCTTGACGCACACCTGCTTACTTAATCTCTCTCTTAGCATATTCTCTTAATCAGGTCTGTCTTGCCAGCAATATTCTTTTGACCTTTTTTTTTTTTTTAATTCTGTTTACTTTTTTCCATGAGGAAACAGAATCATGAGATACCTTGTCAGCAAATTCTATGAAGGTTGTTTTCAGACAAAATTGGTTTTGGCTGGGGAGATTATTTTTTTCCAGATAAGTATTTTAATTCTGCTGTACCCACATTTATAGTACAAGAATAGATGTGGGCATTGGTGGTTTGGTTTTCTAAGCTGTGTGTGAATTTCCGTAGTATAAGATGAGAAGAGATACTGCTAAATCGTATGCATCTCTCCTATTCAGGAGAGCCAATATTTTGGGCTTCAGTGGGAAAAGTGAAGTCATGACAAATGAATTTTTGTAGAATCTTGATGCTGGAAAAGATACCAAGGTCATCTTGTCCAGCCCCCACTCTCCCTGAAGAACCATCTTCCGTTGTTCCATAATATTATTGACGGGCTCTGCTCCAGCCTGAGGGAGAGCTCATTCCACCTCTCTTGTTAAGGCTTCCTTAAATTGAAACACAATCGGCCTCTTTTATCTAGCCACCCATTAATGGAAGGTCACCTTTCTAGAACATCATGAGTAATCCTGTGGCTCTTTCTCCCACAGGAAGGGTAGGGTAGCTCACAGAATGGAAATTACCTACCAGGGTTTCATTCTCCCAAGCTTTTCTTACTTAGACATTCCAGCTATGTAAACTGTACCTCACAAGGCATATTTCTCAGAACCCCTTGTGGCTCTTTGGTGTAGGGCCCCGTGTACCCCAGTCAGCAAACTTCTGTGCCCACAGGCTCATCACAGCCCAGTTTGGGGTTTTTCTTTTATTTTTTTCCCTTTCTTTTCTTTTCCTTTCTTTTTTTTCTTTTCTTTCTCTCTCTCTCTCCCTCCATCCATTCATCCATGCATCCCCACCCTCCCTTCTTTCTTTCTTTCTTTCTCTCTAAAATTCACATTTCAGTGGGTATAATTCACTTTCTTCCCAAGGCAGCTAATGCACCAGAAGTCCCACCAGCCCTAACCTGCATGTCTCTGTATACCCAGGGTGTGTGGGCACAGGTGCCCAGAGTCTCACTCCTCTGATCCCTGCCGTGTATAACTCTGTTCTGGCTAGCATTTCATTCTTCCTTTGCTGGTTCTTGAGCTCTGCCCTTGCCTGAGCTGGTTTACTTGTGGTCCTGATACTATGCTCAGCGCTTTTCAACCATCTTCCCTTTTCAGTCCCTTGATGGGTTTTCCAAATCACATGGGCCATCTAGAACTGAAAACTGGTGACCCTAGTAGTTTTGAGCCTCACCATGCCTGAAACACACCTGTTATCTGACCCCCAAGCAGATTGGCCTGCTTTAGCTAGCAGCACCAGAGTAAACCAAACCCCCTCTGATAGTTGTAGTCTATAATGTACGTTACTGACCATCTTTAAGGGAACATCTGTGGTTCTAGTTAAGAGCTCTGTTGTTGAATCTATCCGGCTTCAGTCTCAGCTTTACCATACCTTCACCCTGTGATCTTTCTTGGCTAAATTACTTTATCAAAATGGTTTTAGGGGCACTTGGGTGGCTCAGTGGGTTAAGCATCTGCCTTCAGCTCAGGTCATGATCTCAGGGTCCTGGGACCAATCCCTGCATTGGGCTCTCTGCTCAATGGGGAGCCTGCCCCCCACCTCCCGCCTGCCTCTCTGCCTACTTGTGATCTCTGTCAAATAAATAAATAAACTCTTTAAATAAAAAACCCAAATGGGGTTTTAATAGTATTTACCTCATAGAACTGTTGTTAATGAAAAGATAATGCATGTGCAGCTTTTAGCTTTGGTAAAAAGCTAAATGGTAAACCCTCAGTAAATGCTTATTGTTGTCCATTTATCTGCCTGGGTCGTGGCTTGCTCCCTTCCTTATTGCCCTCCCTAGTGAATCTGTTTGTTGCATATGGCAGTGCTTTTTCCTTATTTCTTGCGTTGTGGTTACCTCCATTCCCATGATATTAGCTTTTAGTGGTCTAGTAGTTAACAACTGCGTGATTTTTATTCTTCACAAAATATCGATCATGTATTCTCTTAGATAGGGGCCAACTCTTGGAGCTGCCTTGAAGTGATTTTTCACATGAACCACCCTCAGGCCAAGATGTAGAACAGGTCGTTTGATCTGATATTTATCAGGAAACCCCTTGCCTGTATTTATTAGTGTCCAGTTGGGTGAGCATGCCAGCTGTTCTTTTCAGTTTACCCGATCTGAGGGCCTCGCCCAAGCTGATGGTCAAGATGCAGAACAGCACAAGCCAGGGTCACCCACCACCAGAGTAATTTGATGACCCTCCCTTAGGAAGAGCATAGCAAAATGTCCCCTCTATCAGCACCATCTTTGAGAAGGATTCTTTGAGATTTAAGGTATTATTCTCTTAAGCCTTCACTCTAAAAGGCACATTTACTCATTCATCTTTTTTGTTCATTTATTCATGCAGTGTTCTTTGAGTATCTGTGAAGTGTTATGACCTCACTGGGAATTCAAAGTTGAAGATTTGGTACCTGCCCACAAGTGGGCTTTTGCTTTGTGCTTCTCCAAGTGCTGAGTCACAAGGAGTCCCTTGGTACCCTGGGGTCAGCCCCTGGAGAAGGGCCAGCCAAACGAGACTGGAGGCAAAGAGAGGGGTGTTCCTAGAGGCAGCAGTTCTCAAAGTGAACCTTGTGGGGTGAATAAAGGTTAGACCAAGAAGGTCGAGAGATGAAAGGAGTCATAATAAGTTATTGGCTGTATGTCTTAGTCATTCGGGCTGCTCTCACAGAACACCACAGACTAAGTGGCTATAAACAACAATAATTTATTTGTCACAGTTGTGGAGGCTAGAAGTCCAAGATCAAGGCACTGTCAGATTCAGCATTTGCTGACAGGTTGCTTTCTGGTTCGCAGACAGTCATCATTTCACTGGGTCCTCACAAGGTAGGAGAGGTGAGGGAATGTTCTGGGCACTAGCCCCATTCATGAGGGTTCCACCCTTATGACCTAACCACCTCCCAAAGGCTCACCTCCAGACACCGTCACACTAGGAGTCAGGATTCAGCCTAAGAATTTCGGTGGGGGAGGGGCACATTCAGTCCATAGAAAATGCCTTCTTATAAGTAAGTTAGCATCTTCAGATACTGTTTTCATGAGCTTGAGGGAAAACAGTGTTGCAGTTTGTGCGACTTCTTGATCGCCACAGCATCACGCCACATGAGTCTTTGCATTCTCCATTTGAAAGGTTCTCTAGTGCTGCCCCTTTCAGGCGGGTTTGGTGATGAGCACAAGGCCGTGTGAGTTGCTGAAGATCCTGGTTGGGGCCAAGCAGGAGGGGGAGGATAGAGGATACAAAATAAACATCTTGGCCAGTTCACAGTTTAGCCCACAGTTTGACCTGTTCATATCCACTCCCTTTTTATATCCCCTAGACCAAGGGACAGTACCGTTTAGTGAATGCCTTCCTGATGCTGTCCTGCTTACATGGCTTCTTATATATTAGTTGCATAGGAGCTTGGTTTCGTAGATGGAATAAATAATTATAACACTAAAGTTCAAAGCACAGTTAGCTCTTATGATGAGCACTGTAATAGGAATGTGACAAAATGGAGGGTGAGGGAAGCCTTGTAGTGAGATAACCTTTGAGCCCTGCAACATGGAATTCTGCCTTTTTGAGGCAATTCACTCCCTCTCTTGCTTGTTCATTAATTGGTATGTACAGTAAACCTTTATCAAGTGAATATCATGTGCCCTGAGCTGTGTGTTAGAGAGATAGAAGGCACAGTCCCTCCTCTCAAGATGGTGTCATTTAGTGGAGAACACGGAGAGCAAATGAATAGAGGTCACTGTGATGGGTGTCGTGATCAGGTTCTTTGGGCATCTCGTCTGAATGGAAGGTGTTAGTGGCAGGACTTGGAAAGCAGTTTTCTTAGGTGAGATGATAAGTAAAAGTTCCATCATATGGAATGGTTTGCACTTCTTGGTATTCATAGACTTCAGTGAGACTGACGAGTCTGGACTCTACCTAGAAAAATGTGCTTACACATAAAAATTTTAGATACTTTCAGAGGGTTCTCTGAATCCCTAAAGCCCCTCCATGAACCCCCAGTTAAGCACTCTTGTAAGAGTTTATGCTCATAGAGCAGCAGGGACACGATGCCATAGAGAATATAGATGGCTGCTTTATGTGAGTATTTGGAGAGGAATGTTTTCCATTATCTGTGATAATGGAAAAATCAAACAAGTAGTTGTGACAACTCCATGAGGCCTGAGAAATCCCTTAGTAATCACTTTTTTTGCTAGTGCTGGTGAGAAGTGAAAATATAAATACAGTCAGAAACTTGGTTCGGGATAATACAAATTAAGACCTGCTCAACTGTGAGCATCGATTCTTCACCTTATTTTTTGAAAATCCATAGTTTTATTATTAGGTATTTTCACCCTAAAAATAAAAGTCTTTCATGTGAATAAATGAAAGAAAAGAAGTTTGATTTAGAGGTACAAAAGCTGATCATGATCACTGAAGTTAATCTAAAGTAAGTCAAAGGTACTGGTTCTGTATAATTCATTCAGAATTGACAGTCAAGATAGCAGTATAGCCAGAAAAAGGAAATAAATAATAGCTACCTACCCAAAGAATGGCACAAAGACGAGGAACAGGGTCAATTTGAAAGCCTGCCTCTGTCTTCCTGACCCTGATGGGCTCTCTTCAGTGGTCCTTTGATTCTGTGACCCATCAACCTTTCCCGTTGGCATTTATTGCCCCCACCCACATACACCATTTCAGCTGAGGACACCTGTTTGGTTTTGCATTTCCCCTCCTTCCCACCTCCCCATTTATCCTAAATCACATCCCATAGGCAAAGCTGGGAAGACTCCATCTGGCCCAGCTTTCAGTGTTTCTCCTTCTTCCCACCATCCCTTCAGGAGCTTAGGGAAAGAACTGCTTTCTGCAGATCTGGAGGCTCATGTATGTTTTGGGAAGAGGTGGGAATTTTCACTGACATGTAAAAAGCAGGGCTGAACACCATAGGCAAGGGCATGGAGGAGTGTGGTTCCTTCGGGAATACACCCTGTGCCCCTCGTCACCTACCATACCATGGTCACACCTGCAGAAGCCGCTTCTCTCCCGAGGCCCGTGCTCCCTGCTCAGGTCATCTTTCCTTCCCTCCAGATGCTGTTCTGCTTGCTGCAGAAGCTTTATTATCTATCTCTGACTTTATCATCCTTTGAGCCCCGTTTCCCGCAGTCACTTTCAGAAACATCCCTTTGTGTGACTTTCTCATCACCCTAACAAGGAAATGCTGTGTGTGTGTGTGTGTGTGTGTGTGTGTGTGTGTGTGTGGTTGACTCCAGTGACCACCATTTCCATGCGTGTGTGTGTGTGTTGTTGACTCCAGTGACCACCATTTCCATGCCCCTCCATACCAGTGCCAAGGCAGCGTCCTCTAACTGTTGTCAGTGTCCTCTAGCCAGAGGTCCCCCGGGACACACCTGTAGTTGGACAAGCTGGGTCTGCTGCCCGTTGCTGAGGGGAAGACCTCACACTTTGGGGAGCCATGGAACCGATCAGAATGAGAGGTGCCAGGAGAAAGGACCCCTAGGACTTGGGTTTGTGTCCAGTGATTAGGGGGAGGGTTTAAAGAGGCAGGGCTTTGCTGTCAGGAAATGGGGTAACTCTGACGCGCTGTAATGAGTCTTACCTGCGGGGAAGGCAGACCAGAGCAAAACTGAAATGCAGTTGGGAAAGCAGCAGCAGCTGCTCATTACCTGGGCTTTTTGGTATCTTCTGGCTTGGCCAACATTCGTGCTTCGTCTGTGTTCAGGTGTGATTACCGTGTGGCTGTGTGTCTCTCTCGTTCCATTGCGGTCACAGATTGGCCTTTCTGATGCTGACTTTCCGCACAGTTGCTGATGCTCCCAGGACAAGCCCAGCCTAGCAGTGGGGGCCAGGCCAGGGGCTTCACCAGTCCAAACTGTTCCACTTAACGTATTTGCCTTCTTGGTCTAAGCTTGTGCCTGCTTCCTCGTCCACCCCCTGCCAGCCCCCTTAGCCCCTCCATGTTGTCCCAGTTTATCAACAACTTCTCAGCTCACTGCTTTCCCTAGCCAGACAGACCCTGTGTGGTGAGGAGCAATGTTCCTTGGTATGCGGACAGCCACCCAGAAACCCTCCCCTTGTCACCTCCTGTGGTTGCCTTTGCCAGCCCCTTCTTCTGGATGGGCCCCATCAGACACTGTTCCCCTCTAAGGTTTGTGAGCCCTTCAGCAGAAAGACATACAACCATCAGTGTGTGTTTCTGCCCTCAGCAGTCCACAGAGCTGCCTAGCAATGCTCTTTTTCATAACTTGTTTATCCCCTGTTGTACCCCTAGACGCCGTGTGTTCACCATCTTCACCCCGAACCCCCTCCTTCCAGAAGGTCATCTCAATCCCCCCTCTACTAAGAAGGCAGAGCCATCTCATAGCCTCTACTGTGGCTTCCTTATTTTCCCTACTTAATTTTTTTCTAAGTCTCCACCCATCCTCCTTCCCTTGAACCTCTCTGAGGGAAAGAAATGTTCATCCTTGTCTAGCCTGCCCTCTCCATTTTGTTCCCGACTTTGTCCCCTCTTCTCAGTATCTGCCTTCCCCAGCCCTACAACCCCTGCAGTGTGACCCCTTCCCTTCACAATGCAATTCCAGGAAGTGGTTTTCTCTGTCTGTGGACTCCCTCCCCGTTCAGTCACACCTTAGCCGTTCTCTTCACACCCCCGGACCAAAGGGAGCTCATCATCTCTTTTTCTTAAACTTAATCTCTGTAAACACTACAGCAACAGACTAGCATTTTCCTTGAATCTCTTGAGACTCTCCCCTCTAGATTCTCCTGACCCATCTTGGTTTTACTTCTTCATCATCCCAAGACTCTGACCCTCTACCTATTCCCCAACTTCCTGTGGTTTTTTTCCTTCCCCTATACCCATCTTTGTAGTTCCCTTTCTCTCCTGTTTCCTCCTAACAATCTCAGCCATTCCCAAAACTTGAATAATTGACAAATTTTTCTCTGCCCTGGTCCTCTGTGAGAAGCCGAGTTCATTATTTCTAACTGCCTGCTGTGTATCTATAGCATGATAGATTATCGGTACTAAACTGTCACTTATCTGAAACTAAATTCATCAGTCTTGCCAGAACCAGAGTCTCTGTATGTTTTTGTCCCATTTCATGGCATTCCCATTCTCTGTCACACAGTCATCTTAACCATCATATCCCATGGGTTCTGCCTTTGCATTGTCTCTCCCATTTGGCCTCATCTGAGGGTGCCTGCCGAGTTACAGTTATGTTGTTAGGGAGCCTATTAACTTGTTAGTTAAGGGCAATGGACTTGTCTTACTCTGCTTGTCACTCGGTGTCCAGCTCAGTACCTCTTTATCCATGGACACCATCACTGGTTGTTGAGTGAACGACTATAAATTAAGCATTTTAATGCTTTGCTTGCTCTTCATGAACTATTTGTCATTGAACAATTTTCCATCATGAGAGCTCTAAATACTTTCATTCTTCACCAAGCAAGCACCAGCACAAAGTTTCATGCTCAGAACCCCAACCATGGTACTTCTGCTCTTTTTCAGGAAGAGCAATTAGGTGAGTGTGTGTGGGTCGTGAAGCACTCACCTGACCTTCCTTGTTGAAAGACAGAATACCTAGGACTATTATAATTTCATGGCATTTTTAGATCACTTACATCTCCCTTTATACATCGATTTTTCTTTTCTTTATTTTTTAACAGGTTTTCAAAATGGAAACGATCACTATGACATAAGATGCTATTGATAGTACATCAATATGATTCAGCTGTTTCCCTGCCCAGCAGAGTGTGGCTGCTGTCTGCACAGCCTTGTAATACATATTAGTTACACAGACATTAGGGAAACCCTTCCCATCCATATGTATGTGCGTGGCCCATGGAAGTTAATAACGCCATATATCACGTGCATGTAGAATGTAAAATGTACTTCACAATGACAGCAGGCGCATAGAAAATGAATATTGGCTTACGATGAGAGGAAAACCAGGGAAGGATTTTTGTCCTTTCAAATCCACTGTTGAGTGAATTATTCGTTTCTGTGTCTCAGTATCCCAGACCCACATTCTGCCTTTTTTTTTTTTTTGGTCAATATACGCCCCTCTCTCCAGCCACCTTATTTCACTTCAACTACACAGATAACAAAAGGACCCCTTTGGAGAAATGAAAGATAGCAATTACACATTGGTATTCATGTTACAGGAGTCACACTGCCGTCCTCAGGGAGTTGAACAATGAATATCCAACATTAATTGCCACAGTAACTGAGCATCTGACCTTGCTGAAATGTAATACACCAGTTTTACATAGTAAAATTATTTGCCACTAAAAGATTTTTTAAATTATCATAAAATTACATTGTTGTTTCGAGTGACTAATAATTTTTATTTTTGTCTCTACATTTTCTTGGGAGTCAGGACATCAGCAGTTGCAAGCATAATTTTATCACCAATTTGGTTGACAATTATGGAAAGATTAGTCCCTTTGTATTCTTAGTAAAGATGGATAAAATACATGGACATCCCTGGTAGATCTATGGAACTGATTAAGAATGTACAATGGACGTAGTACATTTTACCCATTGAGGAGAATAATACTCTTTTTTTTTCTTTAATGTTTGCACCTAATTATCAGTTGGATTTTCTGCCTGTGGCAGAAACATGCTAGGACCTCTGGGGCACGTTTCCCTTTTGAAAGAACTGATACCATTTTTAAGGTGAAGCCTACCTAGTGTCAACTTTTCTTGCCTTCATCTTTTGCCCAAATTCTCAGACATACAGAAGCTAGCTTTTCTTACTTGCATTTCACAGCCCCCCCCCCCCCGCCCCGGGGCTACCTTACCCTTCCTGGGTGTCACACACTGGTAGAATTTCACACTCTATCCTCTGGAAGTGTTCATCACTCAGGGTCAGCCTCCACACTGCTGGGTCAGCAGTGAGCTGGACTCCAACAGAGCTACGTCAGCGGGCCACACTAGCTCTGGGCCGTGGAAGCTGTGTGTGCAGAAATGAATGATTGTTCAGCCTGCTCTCCTTTTTAAAAGGGACTGAGGTGAAGAAAGTCAGTGCACTCACCCACGACATGCGAATTTCAGCCCGGATGAGATTCTAACTAGAGATCCATTTTTGCTTGTATTCTGGCAAAACTGGGATAGGATAAATTTGAAGTCCATCTTCTGTCTGGGGGGGTGGGGGTTGGGAAGAATGAACTGAGTGATAGAATGGGTAGCTTTTTGCCCACCTTCTAAAGTAGGGCTATGAAGAATACTTAATATGGCTTGCTCATTGTTTTAGTGTTTTAAATGATTTATGACTTTCCAGTTTTAATACAGTGAATATTTAATAAGCATTAACAAGATAAGAGAGAATACATATGCAATGAGCATGTTGTGTCTTTTGAAACTTTGAGCTTTGGATGCCTTAACTCAAATCACTCAAGTAGTTTAAATGCAAGCTCTCCGAATCCCAGCCCCTCTTTATTTATTTCTTCCCATTTCCTTGACAGTATTTATGTCTTCCTAATACTTGTCTGTGCCTGTAGAATCTGAGCCCAGACACTCTACCATCAAAGAGAGATTCTTGCCCTGACTCCTCCTTTTTTTCAGGGTCTTTGAAGAAATCCTGGTGGACAGCGACTTGAGAAAACGCGGCTTCAGTTTGGCCCCTGTTGGAGGGGCTGGGGTTTGTTTGGTTTTGTTCTTGTGTTTGTTGGCGGGTTTGTCTAATTTTCTCTCCCCTTTGTGTCCCGTCCGCTGCCCCCTGCCCCCCACGAGAGCAGGATGACGAAGTGGCAACCGTTGAGGTGAAGGAGCAGGAGCGGAACGTCCTCGTGCTGAAGAGGGTGCAGAGCTGCGGCCCGGCCCCCCCAGCCGGCGGCGCCGAGCGGGATTGGAGGTGAGTTGGCCCCGCGGCGCGCGCCCCGCTCTCCTCGGCCCTGCCCGCCTCCCCTTCTCTCGCTCCGTCCCCCTCGCTCCCGCCGCCTGGCGGCCCTCCCTCCCCCCTCTTCTCTCCGCCTCTCCAGCGTTCTAGCTGACTGCAGAGCTCTTGGCAGCCAGATGGACTCAGTTCCCGGCGAAAGGACAGACATGGCAAGATCTTTGCGCTCTTAGGGGATGCCTTTGTTGGTAGCCGTTCACAATGGGCAGCTCCCGGCTGAGGGTCTTGGACCCTCAGCTAGAGAGGAAGGAATCCGCCGCGCTCTCGGACCGAGAGCTGCCCCTGCCTACCTTCGATGTGCCTTATTTCAAATACATTGACGAGGAGGACGAGGACGATGAATGGAGCAGCCGCTCGCAGTCTTCCACCGAGGATGACTCGGTGGACTCTCTGCTCTCTGACAGATACGTGGTCGTGTCCGGGACCCCCGAGAAGATACTGGAGCACCTTCTGAATGACTTGCACCTGGAAGAAGTCCAGGACAAAGAAACAGGTAAGGGCAGCGGGTGTCTCCAGCTTCCAGACCCACCGCGGCGCCCGCCCTTGTCAGTTCGCATAGGGGCAAGGCTCCCGCAGCAGCCCAAACCCGCACGGGCAGAAAGAGCGGTTTGCTCTGTGCACCTCCCCGCTTGGCCTCGTGCTGTTTTGTTGCAATCCAGTAAATGGACACATGGAGACCCACGCAGTTGCCTGGGAAGTCGCAGTACAAAGAAAGCCGTAGGAAGGCAGATGTTCTTGTGTCTTTGGCAGTTTTTACCAAATCTCACCTAAAGGCAGTTGGCAAGAGGTTAGCGTTATAATAGCCAGTGTTCTCTGGGAAGAAATACAAGGGACGAGCATTCACCTGGCCTGTGGGAAGCCGTGAGCTGAGGAGAGCAGCCTCCCTGCAGAAATGTCAACAATTAATGCAACTACTCAGCAACTGTCAGGGTAGCAGCAACTTCTTCCTTTTTCCAGGTGGTTTACAAACTGCTCAGAGCAAGCTCAGCTGTGCAGAATATCCTACTCGTAGCTTTGCAGACCAGAAACTATAATTCACTGAAGTCTTATTGATCAGACTTCTTGTCCTTTCTAGCTAATCTGGGAGCCAAGTACCCATTTAACTTTGTCACCCTTGCACTTTGGGAAACAGTACCATTGCGTGTACAGAACACCCTAACTATGCTTCCTTTATCACCAAAGGGCAAGTACTTACTTCTCTTCACCAGAATTTGTCATTTGTTCCAGCATAGAACAATCATTCCAGTGAATGGGCCTCTGGCTGCAGCCTCGATTCTGTAACTTGATATCCTGACTAAAATGTGCTGTTTGCTGCTATCAGAGCACCTGTGTTCGTGGGTTGAATTCCTACAGAGTAAGACCTTAGGTTTTTTTTCCTCATAGGAAGGATTATGAAATGACTGTGTAGGTGGGAGCAAGTTTCCTTGGGTCCCGGTAGGTTTTTGTCTGAATCTAATTGATATCTGACTCTAAATTGCATTTTAAGGACGTGAAGAGAAACGAAGTTGTGTGAAATATGTAGATGGGCTAAAAAAAAAAAAAAAAAGGAAGGAAAATGACTAATTTCCATATCCTACAGTAATGTTATACTTTTTTTTTAAGGGTTTTTTTTTTTAAGATTTTATTTATTTATTTGACAGACAGAGATTACAAGTAGGCAGAGAGGCAGGCAGAGAGAGAGAGAGAGAGAGAGAGAGGAGGAAGCAGGCTCCCTGCTGAGCAGAGAGCCCGATTCGAGGGCTTGATCCCAGGACCCTGGGATCACGACCTGAGCTGAAGGCAGAGGCTTTAACCCACTGAGCCACCCACGTGCCCCAGTAATGTCATACTTTGATCTCAAAAATCAAATAGATACTTTATTTTGTACAAGTTGGGGTGGGGGAAATCAGTAGCTATCATTTATACACAGCCTAAAAGAAAAACATTCTCATGGCGTTTGCTGGGTTGTTTTTGTATGTCTTGTTGGTTAGTATTTCATGCATTTGAGCACTCTTCCCATATTCTGCTTCATCAGATATAATCATCATGGAACCAGGCATCATTTTCCATGTACTGATTACCAGGCTGCTTTACACAGGTGGTTTGGACTAGATTACAGGCAAATAAATAATCTGCTGCAAAGGGGACACCTTTCAATGTGGATAGATGTTTCGGGGGATTAAATGCTTGCTTCTTCTTAACAGCGCCACAGTTCTGGTCTGTGATGTGAGACTCTGTCTAGATCATGTGAGTAAGTATAAAAATTATTAAAGCCAGTATTAGGCCTAACTTGATTTCTTCTTTTCTTTGTAATTGTTGGTGGTTTTTTGAGAAAGATGGCCTAATGCCCATGACAGGTTCCCACTATCTATCTAACACTGGGAATGAAAAGTCTCTCGGATGACTGTACTAATGCCAGGAATTGCCTGCTGCTGGAAACAGTGTTGTGCACGGTGTCTAGTGACTGTTAGACCTTGCCTGGGACCACATATGTCACTCTAGCCCAGTGCCCAGCAAAGCAAAGCAGCCCAGAGCTCAGTGGTTTGCCCTCAGCAGGGCAGGAGGAGGCCTCTTGGGGTCAGCCTCCCTCATTCCTACTCATTTCCTCAGAGTTTTCAGAGGGTGCATGAAACTTCGGGTTTTTGTAGTGATACTTGAAAGAAAACATGGTAGCAACTTTCCCTGTGATTAACAGAGAGCTTGAGGAAAAGGAAGAGTCAAATGTAGAGAGAGATTGATGGGTACGTAGTAGGGAGGCATAAGTGAAGTCACGTGTGATTCTCCAAAACGTCACATTCCAGCACTTGGAGAAGACACAACAGAAAAGCTGCCGTGTGGTTTTTGTTGCCAAAATAAAAAGATATATCATGTATGTAACAGTAAAATGAATTCCTTGGGCACCTTGAGGAAAAGAGGGTTGTTAGTTTGTTCTAGTTTGAATACTAAATGAACCACATATTTAAAGGAATTGAAGGCCCCTTGTTACCAACAGAGGTGAGTTCTCGTTCTTCATTTCGGTCAGGCCAGCAACCCTCATTATAAAAGGCCTATGTGTGCAAGAGCCTAATAGCATCGTATAAACATATGGAAGACAGATGGAGGAAAATGAGACGGGGCCGCAATAAAAGTATAGAGCAGCGTTTTTATGTTCTCAAGCACCCCTTTTAGGGAGGGGGAGCCATATGGGGCTGGCTGGAGCCATCTGGTGGTGGTCCACATGGCCCCGACTGCAGTGGGGAAGAAAGGGTACATGGGAGGCTGTAAGTGCTCCCGTGGACCAGTATGAGCCTGTTCTGGGTTGTTACATTCCTGTGCCCACCAGAGGCGAGGGAAAATAATGGAGCAAGAGATGTGAGTCATTTCCCATCTCTTTCCCACAAAAGTCACTTAGTTGTGAAAATGGAAGTACAAGGCCCGATAGAAGAGACCTTCTGTGCTCACAGAGGAGCGTTGAAGTGATGACTCATCAATAGGGACGTGCAAGTGGAAAAACGTTGACTTAATTGAATGCAATAAGAAGGAGAATGCCAGAGCTATTGACATAATGGAATCCTGTTGCCACCTGAATCAAGAAGCGAAAACAACCGTTCCTACGGTATTCTGTCACCAAGTCAAGCTGAGCTTTAAAAACAATAATATTAGAGATGCTTAAGAGCAGCCTACTAATGGTTTTCCCAAGTGATTCGATGCACACAACGAATGCCCTGTGTGTTTTCATCATCCCCTGTAGGCATACCTTTCCTCCCTTGTAGGACCTGGCACAAGGAGTCTTTCTAGGAATAGCTGTAGAATGAGTGAATGCATGAAAGAGTGAGTGAGTGATTCTTCATTGTTTCAAATGGAAAAACTATCTGAGTCTGTCTGCTGGTTATCTATTTATGAGCATGGATCGTGATTGAAACAGCTTTCAAAGGTGACCTTTTCTGTCAAGGTTCAGGTTCTGGCTTACACCTTTGGGATGGTAGAGAAAAATCAAGCAGCTCTGTCTTTCATCTTCCCAGATGTAGGGGAGACGTTGTTGAGTACTCCCAGCCCAGGAGAATTACAAAGCAGGCAAGGAGAAAGAAAAACAAGGAGTTGTGAGTAGAGGAGCTGGAGGGAGGAACAAGTGAGTTGCCTCCAGCCAGCCCTGGTCTTCGGGGTCTTCCGGGGGCTCCTGCTCCGATTTAACTCTTCCCGCTCCGCTCCGTGGAAAGGATAGAGTATGTTTTCTTTAGGGCTGCTGTTGTTGGGAATAGTAACTTCTGGTTCAAAGCAATGGCAGGAGGGTTAGGGGGATTATGTATTGGATGGATTTCATAGGGGAAAACCTTCTTACTGATTTTTCCCTCTGAAGCCGCGTTATGACAGGTCCATCTTAGGGAGAACCCAGGAGGAAACACATTATCGGCTGGCCTCTTTCCCCCCCATTTTCCTATTCTTTATTTATACTTTCAAAGCAAATGTGCTTAAGGGTGTGGGTTTTTAAGAAAAGCAAATGAAGAAAGAATAGGATAACAGGAATAGGTAAAGCCAAATGGCTCATTCTTATTAAGCTTGACCTGCTTTCTTCAAGGTGTGGCTGGTTTTGATAATCAGGTGGCTGTCCTTCAGCACATTCTGTGGATGGGACTCGGGGTGAAAGTGCCTACTGTGATCACGTGTTACTGGTCGGCTTTCAGCAGCCCCTCATAGGGTGAGCATATCATTGAGAAACTGGGTCCTTTACCCTTGAAACATGGCAACGACCTCTGTGAATGTACCTGCCTTACATCATAGGGGTGTCTCACTCCATTCGTAGAGTTCAAAGGTTAACCTCGGTTGCCAGCTTACTGGTGGCTTTTCTAGAGTAATACACTGACAGAACCTTGAGGAAAGAAAGGACAGGCACTGGTTTTTATGAACTACTCTGTCTTCTTCCCGGTCAGCACCAAGCCTGTCCTATGTGCTAGGTGCATGTTTCTTGTGAAGAAAAATTAAGAAAGGTTTTTCCCTGGTCATTGGAAAGACAGAAGACAACTTAGGTAAACTTCTACCTTGATCTCTTTGCCTTTTAGGATTTTTAGAAAGATGTTTGGCATTTCTGTCCCAGACTTCCTCTTGTAGGTGGCAAAGACCTCAATGACCATGTAGCAGCTTAGCTTGTGCAAGCTAAACATCATTTGGGGCTAGACCCAGAAAATTTTTAAGATGGTGGTAAATCACTCTGTGGTTTTGAGCAACTCAGATGCATCTAAAATTATCTTGTACGTATCTTTTGTTTTTATTTTTATAATGTCCTATAACAAATAGACCAGTGGATCTTACACAGTAGGGGCACATGGGGCACTTTTTAAAAATACAATGCCTGGGTCCCACTCTGGAGGTTCATATTCAGTTGACCTGAGATGGGATCTAAGCCTTCTGGGCTTTAAAAGCTCCCAGGTGATGCTCATATGCAGCCAGATGTGAGAGCCACAGAAACAGAACATTGACCTTGTCTCATCTACCTTCCTCCAACTTTTTAAGATTTATTCCAAATTTCTAAGAGTTGCAAATAAAGATCTGCCTTGGAGAGTTAGGGGCATCAGTTCCCTTTTCCTCCACCTCCCCTGTAACCCCCACCTCCTCTCCAGGGCTTCATGTCCACTGGTCAGCCTCATCCACTGGTCCCTGCCTCTGTAGCCTGAGAAGTTCACAATTTACACACCTGCACTGGTTCACCCCTTGAAATCATTTTGATAAGAAACTATCAGAGGAGACAGAGGTACTGGACACACAGCTGTTGAATTTCTCAACTCTTGGAATGAGGAGGAGTGATATATAGTGAACAAAACCCATTTGGATTTTTGCTAGGGTTCTGTCTTGCTATAAAAATCCCTGGGTGGCCCTTGGGTCTCACAGCCAAGATGCCTACTTCTGCAAGAAATCGGACTTTAAGAAAGGAGAAAATTCACATAGCAGAGGAGAAAAGGAATGGTAATACGATTCTGAGGTCTTGGGTACCAGATCTGGGCTCCAGTAATAAACCAGCCTGAGACGTTAAGCAAGTCAAACAATCTTTGGATTGTCTTTCATCGCTAAAACACCTTGATTCAAAGGGATCTACATCAACCTCTTTCCAAATGTCACACAGCCATGAAATTCTAGATCTGGAGGAGAGACCCTAGAATTCATGTAGACAGTTGCCAGAAACTTGTGGTCATTTTATGCTGAAATCACCATCACTTAGCCATTGCACAAGGACATTGGCTATTCAGTCTACCTTTGTATTACTTATGGTACTGCTGCATTTCTTTGGAATCATAGGGCAGTTAGAATGTTGATGGAGGAGGAAGCTTGGAAACCACTGTTTAGTGGCCATACCTGGTGATGATTTATGCGTGTTCGTGTATAACTTTGTTCATTGGGAAACTTCTTAAGCTCTTTGAGAAATTATGTTATAACATTTCCAAAGAATGGCTTTGATTTATCACCTACTAGTAAAATCCATTTACCAAATTATATTACCAAGCCATCTTGGGATATTCAGAAAGAGTCTGTTGCCAAGGAAAAGTGGCAGTTTTCCCCCAGTGGTGAAAGATACTGCATCGTATCTCTTATACTAGCCATCCCCCTGTAATTTCTTTACTTTTAACTTTATACACTGCTTGTAGGATAAAATACAACTGTGCATTTTTAATTACTCAGCATCTGTATGAATACCTTAGAAAATAAAATTTCTTCTTTCCACAAATATCTTTAACACTTCTCTGTCCTACATGTGGAGGTACAGTTGTAAACAAAAGAAACTCCTTACTTTCTTGGGGCATATATTCCAGTGGAGGAATTCAAAAATTCCAAAAGGAGAAGTAGGAAAACAGTATATATTAAATGCTAATCATTATAAGCACTCTTTTATGATAGCTATATCCACATGTCTTTAAAAATAAGCTAGAGGAGGGACGCCTGGGTGGCTCAGGTCATGATCCCCAGGGTCCTGGGATTGAGTCCCTCATTGGGCTCCTTGCTCAGCAGGGAGACTGTTTCTCCTTCTGCCTGCTGCTTCCCCTGCTTTGCTCTTCCTCTCTCTGACAAATAAATGAATTAAATATTTTTAAAAGTAAGCTGGAGGATATTTTAATGTATTTAAAGTATTTTCAAGGTGCCCCTGGGTGGCTCAGTTGGTTAAGTGTCTGACTCTTGATCTCCGGGTTGTGATTTTAAGCTCCACCTTGGGCTCCATGCTGGGCTGGAACCCCCCTTAAAAAAAAAAAAAAAAAGATATTTTCAGGAATTAACATGAAACTGTATGCAGCAAAGTTCAGAACAAAAGGAAACAGACTTAATTGAAGGAAAAAAAAAAAGAAATTTGAAGTAGGTATAGGCATCCCTGGCTTACTAGCTAGGACTCTAAGCCATAGAATCCGCACCCATGGAAATGTTTCATATCAGGCTTTAACCCTCTTGACCTGTGAGAACAACTTTTTCATAGGCAAATACCTAGACTAAGTTGTCGTTTGAGGTCTTTTTAAGCTTTATGAAACCACCACTTTTAAGTAACCGTTCATTTTGCTTGCAGACATGCTTTAATAAAAAAGTCAACAGCAGCCCAATTCATTAGCACCAACTGCAGCTGCCCTGCGTACACCTCAGACCGCAGCACTGCTGCTCCGAGAAGACTGACTTCTCCAGGTGGAGCAAAGGCTTGAAATAGCTGTCCATGGTGACAGTGGAAACCCCAGAGTGCTGTCGAGAGAGCTGGAAGTGCAAGTGCTTACGTTAGAATGTAGTCCGTGCTCTGCGGTACAGTCTTTGTACTGTGGGTTTGGTTTGCTCTGATTTGATTTGGTTTTCTGGCAGTGCCTTTCGCTTCCCTCCCTCTTACTATTGCAGAGAATGTCATGTATTTGCCGACCATAACGGAACACTTAATTTTGACAAATGATGAGGGATTAGAACTGTATAGAATTTGTCTTCTCGATTGCCTCATTGATGAAAGCAGAGGACTTGGCCACATGTTGTTGGAGGCCCCGTCCAGATCTGACAGCCAGGATTTGAAGGTTACTCAAGATTCCCCTCCATTTATCCAACCTTCCTTACCATTTGATGCATTTTAGTACAGGATAATTGTCCCCATCTAATGGACCTAGAAGCTAAGGTAGAAGTTATCTAAACTGCTTCAGAGATAGAATGATCATTTGAAACTGGAAATGAACTCGGGTATATCCCTAGCTTTTTCCTGGAGATCATTTTTTCCCCCTTAGTGACTAGAGTCATGGATAAAAGGCCTAACTGAAGTAAAAACCTACTATTCAACTCCAGCTATCAACCCCAAATCAGGTGCTTCCACAGCTGCTTAAGAGTGCTCTAATCTTGCACAAAGGCCTGCTTCCAGGTTTCCAGCTGTGAGCTGCATGGCCCCTAGGCCATCCGCCTGCTTCTGAGAGGTTACAAAAAGAAGGGGTGTGGAGGAAGATGTCCTAGTACAGGCGGGTGCAGTCAGCCTGCTCACAGGAGGAGTGATTAAAAATCAGATTTTGCTGTGGATTTCATTTGAGGTGTTCATCATCTGGACTAATCTATTCCCACCACCTTTAGACATGTGATAGTATGTATGATAACAAGGGAATTGATGCTTTTATGCTGTCAGTAGATTGTGGGTTAATTAATACCCTTGTTGGTAATGAAGCAAGGTGAAATGAAGTGAGACAGAGCTGAAGCATAAGGTCATTAACATACACTGATTAATAATGGAAATGTGGACGTTTTCATTACCGCATAACCAATGGGCAAAGGCAGGTGTGTAATGCATGAGGCTATGAGTAGGAGGACAGCATACTTTGCGGGCACACAATCCTTGTTGAGAATGCATTTCTTTTAATTGCATCATTTTCATGGTGAACCCACATGACCTCTTCTAATACTTGAGGTTCAACTATAAGTCCAGAGCATACCAGAGACAAACCAAAGTATTGTAGGACTATGGAAAGTTAACTTCCAGAGGATCTGAAGATTAAAAAGGGAAAATAAGATGCACAAGGAGCAAGATTTACCTGAGAAACGAACTCTTAAGCCTTTTGACTGTAAGAATGTTGAAAATCTTGGACATCTGGACAAGTTTCTAGACTTCGTTTTAGAAATTTGGTATTTTTAAGATATTTTAAGAAACAAATCAACTACTTTCTGATGGTTTGAGTGAAGACCTTGTCCTAGAGCCTGGAGGTGAGACAGAGGGTCTTTGAGGGTCCCGTTCACACTGTATGCTATATGAAATTCACATGTGACTATTGTCTCTATGTAGCCAGTCCTAGTGCTGATGTCCTCAACCCATGAACCAGGAGGGATTTTCCGTGTAAACTGCAGAACGGGGTGGAGATGAATGGGTTTTCTCCTTCATTTACCTTTGCACATTTTATTTACTTTATTTCCTTTATTTGCATTTTATCTGCTTTCCCTTCACCTCAAATGCCCAATTTGACACATTGTTAGGAAACAGGAATTTCTTTATAGTTCAGTAAATTTCTAATTTCCTAGAATGGCTGGAGAAAAATTTATTACAAATAGTAAAACACTCTGGTACATGGAAAGTTGCCCTAAGTATATATATATATGAGTTGTCAGTTTTTTAAGGATCTGAATATATAAAATTACAGTCTGTTTTTCAATATAAGTTATATAGGCCCTATCTGATACGACACAAACTTCATGTCGAATCATGAGGCCCTGAGAGCCTTCAGCTTTATTATTGTGAGAATAAAATACTGGCTTAAATCTAGTCTCTTTGACATAGGATGGAGGTTGCTTGTGAAACACAGATCATCAGTGCAACTTGAATTTTCTCTCATAAAAGTAAACTTGAGAAAGGTAACAGCTTTGTTCCGTTTTTATATTCTGGCTCCCTAACGTATGCCTACTAAGAATCTCTATAGTACAGGGACGCCTGAGTGGCATGGTTAAGCGGCTCACTCTTGGTTTCAACTCAGGTCATGATGTCATGTCGTGAGATGGAGCCCTGAGTTGAGCCCTGGGCTCAGTGTGGAGTCTGCTTCAGATTCTCTCTCCCGCTTCTTCCAGCTCGAGTGTGTGCCGTCTCTCTCTCTCTCAATAAATAAATAAATAAATAAATATCCTTTAAAAAAGAAGAAGAAGAAGAACCACCTTTATAATACACCTTCTCAGTTTGGTACTAACGGATTTCTTTGTTCTTATAAATTCTTTCTTTCTTTCTTTCTTTCTTTCTTTCTTTCTTTCTTTCTTTTTTTTTTTAATTATTTTAAAAGGAAAATGGGGATGCCTGGGTGGCTCAGTCAGTCAAGCATCTGCCTTCAGCTCAGGTCAAGATCCTGGGGTCCTGGATGGGGCTCTATGCTCAGCAGAGAATGTGCTTCTCCCTCTCCTTCTGTCTATCGCAAATAAATAAATAAAATCTTTAAAAACTGAAAAGGAAATGAATTTCTGTTCCTTGAAAAAGAAATGCTATTCTCAAATCTCAAAGTTTCTAAAATTACCATATTTTCCTAGTGAGTTTTGGGTCTTTGGGCATATTTAGTGTTGTACTTTAGTGCAAACACGATTTTGTCATGTCCAGCTATATTTCTAGAAACTTGCTTAAATGTGTGGTATCAGTCAGACTCTTCTGGAGGAGCACATTGGAAGGAGCAGATTCGGAAATTCACGAAGACAAGATACTGTGTCAATAGATTTGACAATCTAGTGATTTTAACAAGACCACAGTTTTACTGTAACATCAGCAGCTAAAGTTGGAGATGAAGATAATGTTGAAGGATGGAAGAAACTCTTCTTTTTCTCCTCTCTCTCTCTCTCTCTCTCTCTCAGAGATCTTGTGTGTCATCTCCCCAGACAGCTGAAAGATTTAAAGTGAGATCATTCGTTGTCCTCATCTTGTATTTTAAAATGCTGTGCCACCTTCCTCAAGCAAAACTAGCATCCTAGCAGGGGAAAAAAATTGTCCTTTTTCTGTGTAAGAGTGTGTACTTCAGGTAGTCTCCTAAATGTTAGTGAATGGCAATTTGTTGATTATAATCACTGCATGTTAATCTCTCACAGCATGTTTCAATCAAATTATTGCTTCATTGAAAGGGTGCAGTGCCACATAATTGCTGTAATTGACAAGCACATGTCTGAAAGGAATATTCTTTGAGCAGGAGAATTTTTGCCTTTAACATACCTATAATTGAGCTTTTTCTCATTTTTCTTTGCAGTCTTTCTCATTATAACCTTCCCCTCCCATTTCCCATTATCCTCATTTTCTGCCCTTGGGGCTTTCTTGCTCTACAATTGAAACCGTTCTTTTCATTCTGTTTGGAGCTTTTTGCCGTATACATAAGGCCAATGCCTGGCTGGCAGGCCTTCCCCCATATCTTTCAATAAATATGAAATTAGACAGAATGGTTAAATATGAGTGAAAAGAAAATGTAGAAAACTAAAATATCTTGTAATCCCCAAAATATCTTATTGTAATCTGAATAGTGCTAGGAAATTATTTTTAGAGCAATTCTGTATCCTTTTCTGCTTCAGACTTACTGTTCTTGTCTGTTTTCTGCATACAAAATACTTTGTGAATATTTTAAATCCTTTAATCCTATAAATGTGCTTCACTTAGTGTGATGATGAAAAGTACAAGTTAGAATTGCCTTTTGAATACCTGGCTGGGTATTTCTACTTAAATGCTCAGCCTTAAATGAGCATAATTTTTGGTGAATGAGTTGTATATATCAGGACTTATGATAGGTAGTAGTTCTAGTATTAAAGTATCTGGCATACTACTTCAATAATTACATCCCTTTCAATGTCCCTTAAATATACTTGTTAGGAAGAGAGATCTATCTAGTACTTAAAGAAAGTTGGGTTTTTCCCCCCTAAATTTTCTTCTTGCTTGATATCACAAATTTTGTTTTTGTATAACAGGCTTAAATATACCATGAATGGTGTCATGTGTTTTGTTAAGAAAAAAGAAAGAACATGGTGAAGATATTTTCATCCCTATTTTGGATCTTACCCCCTAGAGTAGTTGGACATAGAAAATATAACCTCTTGTTGTCTTGTTTCAGTTTGGTCTGAATTTAGAGGCATTGCAAGCCATTTTTATTTACCACTGTGCTGACTTTTGTAAAAGCATTGTAGTTGCCTCAAGTTCTGCCAATGCTGATTGGCACAATGCAAGTGCATGTCTCAGAGTTATTATGACAATTTACTCTGTTTTACAGTCTCCTAGGGAGAGTGTTTGTTCTTTGGGAAAAAAAACATGCAAGGCAAATGTGTCTTCATCAGCATATTCTAGAAATCCACAGTAGTGAGATCAGGATAAAGTCACAATGCTTATCTCTCAGTAAATGTACTTTGCTTGCTTTGGATAATAGAGAAACTTAAGAAGCAGATCACATTACTCATCGTCTGTTTGAACGCCTAAGAATTTTCTGTGTATATATATTATTTGTTATTAGGTATGACTGCATGTAACAGAAAAACAGATGATAACTTAAGCAAGGTAGAAATATACTTATCTCTCATGTGAAAATACGAATAAATGGGGCCCATGGGTGGTTCAGTTTTTAAGCGTCTGCCTTCAGCTCAGTTCATGATCCCAGGGTCCTGGGATCTAGCCCCACATCCTGCTCCCTTCTCAATGGGGGGCCTGCTTCTCCTTCTCCCAGTCCCTCTGCTTGAGTATATATATATATAGAGAGAGAGAGAGAGCATGGAGCGCTCGAGAGCATGCAAAATACGGCCAACAAAAAGCAAAGTTCGATTCCTAAGAAATGAAAAATGGCATGTAATTTTATAAATGGAAGCTAATGTTAGTTTGTTTTGATACTTTAGATCCCAGGCCATAATTATATTTCTGTCTCTTTAAAAAAATGTAAAAATATTGTGATTTAAAGCATTACATAATGGGGGTCATTGCTCAGTGGAGAGTCTGCTTCTCCCTTCCCCTATTCTTACACGCTCTTGATCACTCTCTCTCTCCCCCTCCCAAATAAACAAAGTCTCTCTCTTTTTTTTTTTTAAGATTGTATTTATTTATTTGACAGAGAACACAAGTAGCAGAGTGGCAGGCAGAGGAAAGGGAGAAGAAGACTCCCTGCTAAGCAGGGAGCCTGACACAGGGCTTCATCCCAGGACCCTGGGATCATGGCCTGAGCTGAGGCAGACCCTTAACCGACTGAGCCACCCAGGTGCCCCAATGAATAAAATCTTTAAAAAATATATATTTTCCACAAAACATCTGAGGCATGTACTAAAAAATATTTCCTATATTATAACTTCGACTAAGCGTAATAATAGCACAAATTAAATTTGTTCTCATAAAAATAGCTTCAGTATTTCATTATATTATTATTTTCCTGGTGATATTTTGGAACTCTTATGTACCTGCTGAGTGGGTCAAATCACCAGGACTCGTGTGATTTCAGTGCTAGGAGAAAGACCTAAGGATGTTTTAAGATGTGTAAGTAGATCGCTTATTTTGAAACAACACAAAACTGACTTAATAGAACCATTTGAGACAAAGGAGTTTGTATGAATGACTTTAGCCAAAAAGACAAAAATACCTTAACTGATGACAGTTAATACATATTTAATGGCTTGATTACCCAGATGTTGGAGTAATAAGCATGTATATGATCACTGAGGTGAGGAACAGACATGACTTTGATGTAGAAGTCAGTTTTTTTGTTTTTTTCTTTTAGGAAAGAGGACAAAATAGAATGTGACTAATGATTGTTAGTATCTGTAATGTTTAGTATGGAGAAGTTTATCTAGAAGGAAAAGAAGAGTTTTACAGTTTGTTTTAAAAAATTCAGTTTCTACCTTTACACTTCATGTCCCTCTGCTCCTCCCTCTCCCGCTCCCCCCACCTGTGGTGCTTGTACATGTGCTTTAGAGAAAAAGCACATTCTAAAGCACTCTCTAAAAACAAAAAACAAAAAACAAACAAAAAAAAAAACACAACAACTTAAAAGAATTAGGAGTTTGTGGACTATCTTAATCCTTCCATGTGATGGTCAGTTCTACTTTTAGAAAAGGAAATGAGCTGATCGCTTATAGCTCTTTGCTACTTACCAAGTATTTGCTAGAAAATAAAAATGAAATTCGAGTAGGAATAAAGGAACTCTAGGATGCTGGTGTATAGATGGAAAACGACTTTATGGGGGCACTTTTGTCCATTCAGAAATAGAAAGACTAAGTTCCTCTATCTGCGGCACTCCTCCCTGTCCAGGACTCTGTTACTTTCCTGTACACCCATTACCTCCATGTCTGGTATGGACCATTTGGGTTCACAGCCTCAGAAGAGCAGAGTGCAGTGAAATCCAGAGCTGGAGATCAGCCCTCCTTGGGACCTAGGACCCTTCTGATATTAACCTGCAGCAATCAGTAGTTTTTCACCCTACCTAGCTCGGGCTTGGCGTCAATCATCCCACAAAGAGAGTATCAGACCTGCCTCCTAGAAAGAGTATGAGGGAGCACAGATCGTGTGGGTAGAGCTCCTGGTATAGCACACAGGATGTGGTCAGTAGAGGGGGGCTTTTTCGATTATGTTCGAAGAGAATAGTTACTATCTTCCCTTCTCTACTTTTCCTCGTTGCCCATCAAAGCTGTTTTTGGCTTCCTGGTGCACACTAAAGAATAGATGTGGTTCAAAGCAAATTTGGGGCTCTGTAGGGCTAAAATGCATGCTGGCTGGGGGGTGTGGGTGAGGGATGGGGGTCTGAGTGGAGGTAGCGGTTTGTTCAGACATCCTCATGAATGGAATATTCATCAGCTTGGGGCTATAAGCCCCCCATATGTGGTCCTTTTAGGATGTCACCAGTTAAATTTCAAACCCTATAAAAGTTGAGGCCTTAAAACTTGGCCTTCTCCATGGCAGCAAACACAGAGCTCAACCCCAAGCAATACATGTTCAGTCAGTGGTTGTGACCGAACCTTTATTTGTGACCCAAAAGCACTAGTCTCCCTCTCACTGGTGTGAGAAAAAAAGCAGCTATGCATTACTGAAAAGAACTCCAAAGATTGTTCTGGAACCTAGAGCACAAAAGCATCCCTGCTATCAGTCAGTGGATGAAATATTTGTCCTAGAAATAATTTTAAACATGGGCTACACAGTAAAGCGACTTTTCTAATTTTGGGCATTTTCAGATCGTATAAGATCTTGTGCCAGATTGTTTAGAAAGAGGCTTAGTTATGTTTAATTGTGTTTAATTGTTTTTTTAAAGGCTTCTTTATTTTTTAAGATTTTATTTATTTGAGACAGAGACAGAATGAGAGAGAGCAGGAGTGGGGAGGGTCAGAGGGAGAAGCAGACTCCCTGCTGAGCAGGAAGCCTGATGTGGGACTTAATCCTGAGACTCCGGGATCAATGACCAGAGCTGAAGGCAGTCACTTAACGAACTGAGCCACCCAGGCGCCCCTAAAAAACTTCATTTTTTTTTTTAAAGATTGCATTTATTTATTTGATACAGAGAGAGGGATTTTATTTTATTTATTTGACATAGAGAGGGGAAAAAAATATTTATTTATTTGCACACACAGGGGGAGAAGCAGAGGGAGTAGGAGAAGCAGGCTCCCCACTGAGCAGGGAGCCCAATTTGGGACTGGATCCCAGGACTCTGAGATCACGACCTGAGCCGAAGGCAGACACTTGACCGACTGAGCCACCCAGGCACCCCAAGACTTCAATTTTTAAAAATTTTATTCACTTATTTGTTGGGGGAGGAATGAGAGAGAGAGAGAGAGCCCAAGCAGGGGGAGCAGCAGGCAGAGGAAGAGGCAGGCTCCCCGCCAAGCAAGGAGCCTGACATGGGACTCAATCTCAGAATCCCCGGAGGCAGACACTTAATTGACTGAGCCACCCAGGCACCCCTAAAAGATTTCATTTTTAAGTAAGCTCCACACCCAATGTGGGGCTCAAACTCAGACAACCCTTAGATCAAGAGTCACACGCTCCACCATCTGAGCTGACCAGGCATCCTAGTTGTGTTTAATTTAAACTAGTAGATTGGTAGAGTATCTTTTTATTTTTAATATATCTAGTTATCACTCTTAGCTTCATTTTTTTTTAAGGATTTTATTTACTTATTTGAAACAGAGATCACAAGTAGGCAGAGAGGCAGGCAAAGAGAAAGGGGAAAGCAGGCTCCCTGCTGAGCAGAGAGTCCTATATGGGGCTCAATCCCAGGACCCTGGTATCATGACCTGAGCTGAAGGCAGAGGCTTAACCCACTGAGCCACTCGGGCATCCCTCATTCTTAGCTTTAAATCAAGGCAGTTGATTCTCGCTCAGCTTGGAGGAAAATAACTTCTCTCTCATAGCTCTAGAATTTGTTAAGCAGAAACAAAAAATAAAATCTTACTCATCTGAATTCAGTGATAATGATTCACAGTGACCAGGGTGGAAAAATTAACATTCCAAATGGTGATATATTCCAAGTTTTGGAAGAAAGCTGATAATAGAGATTCTTCGTGGCGACTGGGAGATAAAAATATCATACCTTGTCCTAAGTTGATTCCATTCTTAAAATTATTGCTTCAAATAACCATGCCCCAGACTTCTAATTTAGGATTTGATGTTTCAATTAATTTTTTCTTCATTTTGTGACATTTTGGAGTGTTTAATGGACAAGCACTTAGGGACAGTTTGTGTCTTTAAGAATGCATTCTGTGACGTTAATCACACCAGATGGGGCAACTCCGAGAGTCGGCTGTGTGAGCCTGAGTGACTCCTGCAACTGGTTAATAATTTTTGTTGGTAGATGCTGGCAGATTGGTATTGAAGGCTCCGTACCCATGACACTTCCCACGTTCTAATCTTATACTGTTAAATAAAATGATACTTAGATTGATCAGGAAGAAATACTTCCTCCCAGCTTATTGTGAGAGCCGCTGCTCTTACTAATCAGGAAACTATAACACCTGCAAGAAGAGTCTTTGGGGAAAACAGTGCGATAGATGGTGTGAAGGCAATTATCAGAATATCCTTGGTTCCTTCTAGTCTCACTCTCACTAACATATTGCAAGGGGCATCTCTCGAAAGCCCTCAGACATGCACACCATCCACACACCAAATCCTGTGGCCTTTGAATGTGAGCAAAGTCTTATGGACCTCCCTCCAGCAAATTTTGACACTCAGGATCTGCTCTCCTATCCATCACCCTTCCTTGTTGGCTTCTGTTATGTTTGTGTCTCCCTGTTCTCCTGTTTCTCTCTCTCTTGTCTCCCCCCTTCCTGAACTCATCCTTCTCTTAGCATTGCCCAAATGTGAACATACACCCCAGTTCAGCCCTCAGCTCCCTGCTCACAACTTGCTGGGGTTTTATCTGAGAGCTGATGTTGTTCCAGCCACTCTCTCTATCCCTTCTTATGGAGCTCCCATAATCACCCAGACCTCTTTAGCGAGCTCTAGTCTTTGATATGTCTGCCCAGTATCTTCACTTAAAGTAACCTTAGGGAACTCAAGCTGCAAGTATTTAAAAAGTACACTCATCTTCCCTCTCCTGATTTTCCCTTTATCCAGTCTGACTGTCCTGATGTAGCAAGTGTAATCTGTATCTCTTGTCATTTCTGCCCTTGAAAATTTCCATTCACTTCCCTTTTCCTATAAAACAAGCCCTAGGCTTCTTGCTCTAGGGCTTAAAGACCCTCCAGGAATTGGTTCCAACCTATTTTCTAGCTTTACTTTGCAGTTACACATGTGATCCCTTCCATTGCTATTTCTAAACTTTACCGTAGACCAAGACTTAGAAAACTCACCTGTCCACAGACCGCTCATAAGAACAAGTGAAGCCAAGGAGGGCAGAGCCGTGATGAAACGCAGAGCGTACCCTGCAATGAAAAGGGCAACTCAGCACTAAACCAAGTTGGCTTATGAGATGTGGGCCGGGTATTGCCAGATCTTCTGATTATTTTGTTTCATTTTGTTTAAAGATTCATTTATTCATTTTAGAGAGAGTGTGTGAATGAGGGCGGGGGGAGGGAAGCCATCTCAAGCAGACTCCCCACTAAGCGTGACCCCAACCCTGAGATCATGACCTGAGCCGAAATCAGTAGTCAGATGCTTAACCAACTGAGCCACCCAGGCGTCCAGGTCTTCTGATTTTTAAATATTGTCACGTAACAAAAAGTATCTTTAACGGCTAGACATGGCCCAGAGGCCACAGGTTTGTGACTTGGCAGCAGACACACACGCTGTCACTCCTTCACTCACATTTATTTAACCTCTTTATCCACCAATAATTCTTCTTCTTCTTCTTCTTTTTAAGATTTCATGTATTTATTTGACAGAGAGATAGAGGTAGAGAGCACAAGCGGAGGGAATGACAGAGGGAGAGGGAGAAGCAGGCTTCCCACTGAGCAGGGAGCCTGACGCACGGCTTGATCCTAGCACCCCGGGATTATGACCTAACCATCTGAGCCACCCAGGCACCCCTCCACCTGTTCTTCTTAGAAGTTCAGGGGTGACCCCCCATGGCACCTTCCTTGGCACGTTGGGGTTTCCTTCATCCCTTAGAACATTTATGATTGGTGCTGCCCAGTTGAGGTGGTACCTTATTTAGTTCATTTCATGGGGACAAAAGTCTCAGCTCTCTGACTAATTATGAGCTTGAAGCCACAGCTACCTCGTGCTTTCTTGTCTCTTACCCCCAAATCCCTTAGCAAATACCTTCTATATAGTCGGTTCCCAGTACTTGGTTTTTCCTTGGTTGATTGGTAAGACTTGGAGAATTGGAAAAGGGTCTGAATATTATTTTATGAAAGTAAGAACAGGTGGTAGTTATTGAGTGCCTAATGTACACCGTGTTCTCTGCCAGGTATTTGAGAATACGCTATTCTGTTAATTAATTGTTTAATTCTGCCTGCAGTTCTGCTAGATGTGGAAATGATACCCACTTTATAGCTGACTTAACTAAGGCCCAGAGAGGTTCAACATTGCGCCCAAGGCTATCCAGGTAGAAATTCAGCTCTCTGATCCCCTTGGTACTTTCCACACTGTTTTTCTAAGTTTCCTAGCAGGTTTAGCAGACACACATGCATGAGTCACAAATGGGTTGTAATTAAAATTGTGCCTAGACGCTGAGAGAAGCTGAGGGCTGGGACAGCAGGAGCTCATGGGGCCTGTCACCTCTCTCCCCTCCCAGGGTGACTTGCAAACGTGACTCTTGGTGTGGAGAACGTAGAAAGAAAGCCCTGGGTTTATTAGTGCATGCTCCTTCTAGTGACATTTTTAAAAGGCAGCATGTGAAATGTTACATAGTTCAGAACATAATTCCTGTTGCATTCAAATCGTTTTTTCCTAAAGATGATGGGATTCCAAAACCAAATTTTTCAAGTTACGATAAGAACAGATTTCATTATTTGAAGAGTGCCACCCAAGCTCTGTGTGTAGTAAGCTCCTGTCATGAAAGAGGTGATCTTTAAAATCTGATGTAGAAACAGCATTCAATGAATAAGCATTTTTTATGTAATCAATAAGGAAAAATAAAACGAGATCTTAAGATTTGGTCATTTTAGAATAGCTAAGCAATACTCTGGCAAAGTGTAAAAATATCCAGGAATTGAGTGAATTTAAAAAGCTGCATTTGAGGTCATGAATATTGCTTTCAGAAATGTCAAATAAACTGAGGAAAAAGCATAGCTCTTAAGGGCATAGCACTTGAGCCTATGGTTCAGGTATGAACGTTAATTTTTTTTTTTTTTAATTTGTGCTTAATCAAGTTACATGGTACATTTTGGCACTGCTTCTCGAAAAATAATGGCAAGTCATAATATTCCCGGACCAGAAACAAGACATTTCAAGTACAGAGTTTTTCTTGGCGAAATAAAGTTTAAGTAGAACATACTTTAGAGTGCCTTAAATTCCATTGCATCTAGAGTAGAAATATAAGTGAAACAAAACTGCTAACAGTACTTTAGGGAATGTGGGTCATTATAGAAATGTTGAATATTCACATTACCGTACTTCGTTTAAATAGCAACTATTGGCAGTTGTCTGTCAAAATTCTTACCATTTGCTTTCTTGGCAATTCACTTATACCAAAAAAGAAAGAAAGAAGAAAGAAAAGCACTAAGCTAGACCCTTTTGAAACATATAGATCAGTTCCTCTGAATTGATTACATTTATGTAACAGAACCCTACAAAAAAGATCTGTACCAAACCAGTTACTAGTCCACCTGACACAACTTTAGGATGCTCCAGAAACACTTGCGTTTTACAGAAATAATGGACATTTTAGTGCTTGATACATTTCAAGCGAGAATGAGAAGATATTTTAATATCTGCGTAAAAGAAAAATACATTCAAGTAAAATCAAATGAAAATGGACAGTTCTTTTCTTATACCTTAAGATTTAGACAATAACAGATGAGGGGAAAGTCCTGTATTAACATCATTATGGTCATGAGTTTCAGAGTAATTTCTTTTTTTTTTTTTTATTTAATTTTGTTTTTTCAGTGTCCCGAGATTCATTGCTTTTAGAGTCATTTCTATCAAAGCTTTAGATTTTGACTATACCTTGATGTATTTTATTTCAAGTGAACGTAATGCTTAAAACTAATAGTATCTGCTTTCCAGTTTTGATTGTTACCAGCAGGTTTCTTTTATACTGCGAGAATACTTCCTATACTTAAAAAAGCCAAAATATAAATACCTTTTATTTGGGGGGAGCAGGAGAGTACTCGCAAAAGGATGGCTGAATACTTTTGTCAGTGATGAACCAAGAATTTGGGATTTGATTTAGTGATTGATTTAATGAATAGAATTTCAAAGGAAAGATGTTTGTCTGTTAATACCTAGGTATTCACAGAATTAGAAAACAAAATGAATATATCTTTTTATTCAGAATGTTAGTGTATATGGCAACTACGAATTTGTTTAAATAAAAGATACTTTTATACACAAAGGTGCTTTTCTGCCTAAGGTCTTAAATTAAATTACTGTTAATTAAGCACTATATAATATAATAGATAATTATAGTGTTTTAATGTGGATGCCAGAGGATGTGCTAGTCTTTCTAAATGGCTATTGTTGGCTAATAGTCTTCAGGGGATCATTTGTATAGCCATTGTGGTTCCAAAAATATCTCTGAATACCATGGGACAGTCTTTTTTGATACATGGCTATTACAAAATGCATTTTTATTTGAAATGTGTCATTTTGGTTATATCGTTCAATTACTTTCGTGGGCAACAAAAAAATACCAGTGCTGAAAGAGAGTAAGGGAAAGCTCTTTATATAGAGAAAAATTTCATAACAATATGGTAGTTAAATAGGGAAAGATTTGAATCAAGGGCAAAGGGAATCTGTACTCTTTTTGAGGAATTTTAGCAGTTCGGTAGGACTTTAACTGGAGATGTTTTCATGTAGCCTTGTTGTTTTTATTTTAATTAATATTTCTGTTGCAAAGAGATAATTAGGTAAATGCTGTTGAATATTAAATATGGTAGTAGCTTAGGGGAAAGCATTTCTGGGTCAAAGCCCTTAACAAAATATCATCACATGTGAGCTCATTAATTGAATCGAACGCCAAATGGTTTTGCCACCATATGAACCAGACTTCTCACAGTCACTCAGCTCATTATCCAAGGCTGTTCCAGAATGGAATGACTGGTTATGTCAAAGTTTAATGGCATTCTTTTTCATCTCAGTTGCTAATGGAGTAAATTTTGATTAGAGAAGAGTTTCAGCCTCCTTGAATCAGCTAAGTATAAGAACATTCCAAAGAGTCTGAACCTATGTCCCATCAAGTATTCTGAACACTGAATGGTGAGGTTCGCAGGCTCTCCCCCAGCGGCTTCTGTGTATCGTCTGCTCTGATCTGTAAGGGCCCACAGAGAACCTTCAAATCGATTTTAGGCTACTCTGTGGTTCTGGCTGCCTGTACCTAGCACTGAATGCAAAAAAGACTCAATTTCTAACGAGCGCAGAGAGCTTGAAGATACTCATCACCCACATTTATTACAGAGCCGTGTTAGAATTGGTGACCATCCCTGCTCAGTAGTGTCCCAGAGGGCTAGTTTTTCAGTAGTATTTCAAAATATCCCAGGGGTTCAGACGTTATGCCACTGTTTGATTTTTCTTGAAACTATTTTAAGAACTGCGATGAAGGACACACAGACCTCCAAAATGTATATTTCAACATTTTCATTAGGATAACCAAGTGATGAACTTCTGTTGCCAGGTTAACTAGTTTTGGGGGCTGGTCTTAGAGTACGGTTTCTCTTGCCTTTCCGGGCAGATGAATATTTGAAACTGCACAGAATCTTTCCTGTGAATTTGGAAATTATGTTGGCGGTCACAGCTTGCCAGTCACTTTTGTAAACAGGGTCTCTAGGAGAGAGCTCCCAGGCCTTCTGTGAGTGGAGGCTGTGCGTGTGCGTTCACACTGAATTGTCCAACCAGCCACACTCCCACAGTTACCTTCAGCATATAGGGCTGCAGAGCTCTATACAGGGCTGTTCCTTCCCCTACACACTGGATAGGGCTTCGTTTCTGCCTAGCAAGGCCCAGACACATCTGTTTGAGAACTTAACTTTTACAAGTAACAGTAAGCTGGAACAGAGACCGTTAATATATTGCAGTGTGATACATTATACGCGTAGGCTTATTTGACTTTATGGGTGCCATTTGTCAAATTTATTTTTTTAATAAGGAATACTGTTACTTAGCATAAATAAGTAAATATCTTTAAAAAAAACTTTCATAATACTCTTCTAGCATCTCTGGTTCATTTCACTTCAAGCCATTCTGCAGTTAGAAAGGAAGTTTGTTTTTTGTTTTGTTTTGTTTTGTTTGTTTTGTTTTAACGTGACCATTTGCAGTCACTTATTGGTGTAAATTGGGATGATCTTGATGTTCTGCAACCAAACAAAACAATTAATTAAGCAAGGGGCAGCTGACAAGGATTGGAGATATCTTTCACTACCTCTTTATATCAGAGTTTTGTGTTCGTAAGCATAGCCTTGTTGTTTTGCATTGATCACTTCTTATAGTAAACGTTATTGGTTATTTCTAAAAATTCAGGCATTTTTAGATGCCATAGACCTCAACATAGACCTTCAGAGCTCTGTACAGGGCGATTCTTTCTCATATACACTCCGCTCTTGGAGAGCATAAATGGTATCGCGTGTACAAGCTCATTATTCTTACCACTGATTAATTACTACTTCAGATTCCTAGAAATTTATGTTCAGGATGTAAAAGACATAAAAATGAAATTAATTGAAAAAGAATTTTAAGTTAAGGAGGCTGGATAAAAATAAGTATGGCAAGAGCTCTACTTTGCACTATACATGTGATTTTTTTCTGTCAATTTGGAAATGATATTGGGGGGTCAGGGTTTACCTGTTTACATGTCCCATATTACATGTAAGTTGGACTTTTCCAAGAACACTCAAGGCCAAGAGGCAATAAAAATCAAAGCTTTTTTTGTCAGTGGAGGAGGTAGGGAAGGGATTGGGAAGGAGTATATCATGGTACGTTATCCCTGCTCCCCATATTTAAAAAAGAATTTTTTTTTAAAGATTTTATGTGTTTATTTGACAGAGAAAGATCACAAGTAGGCTGCGAGGCAGGCAGAGAGAGAGAGAGAGAGAGAGAGAGAGAGGAGGAAGCAGGCTCCCCGCTGAGCAAAGAGCCCGATGCAGGACTCTATCCCAGGACCCTGGGATCATGACCTGAACCGAAGGCAGAGGCTTTAACCCACTGAGTCACCCAGGCGCCCCTGCTTTCCATATTTAACAGGACTTAGCTGTGTCTCTCTCCACCGCAGTACGATCACCCACCACATTTCCAGCTTTTCATAGATGTATTTGAGAGAGAAAGGTGAGTGGCCTTGGAACCTGTTATGTGTCCTCTAAGTTTTATTATCCATTGTTCTTGGCCTAGACTTAGGTAAATGACTTTAGAAAGCCTTAATTTATTAGAACATGTGAGCTTCATTCCCTGTCGGACTGGAGTATATACCCCAGAAATACCATAAAATTTATCTTTAAAAGGACATTATTCATGCATTGGGTTTCTATAACATCTTTACCCACAAAAATAAATGATGTTTTAGGGAGCGAAAAAAATAACAAGTTGTATGTTTAGAGAGCCTTGCAACAAAAAAAAATAATCCCATTGCTTGAGGTGTTCTGTGTAAGGAGTTTTAAAAATCTTAACTTCAACAAATAATGTATTTTTTGGTTAAAATTCTCCTATCCTAACTCCTCCCACAACCACCACCACTTACTGTATTTCTGCCACACATGCTGTTCGAGAGCCTGGAGAAGCAGTTGCCCTTCTTATCACTGGTGTGCTTACCTTGTGTTTGTTTTTCTTTCTTTGCAGAGACCCTCCTTGATGACTTCCTCCTCACGTACACGGTCTTCATGACAACTGATGACTTGTGCCAGGCGCTGTTGAGGCAATATCCTTCATTAACTTCAGGATGCTGTGCTGGCTTCCTCTCAGACAGATGTCTCACATTAGGAATTAACTGCCTTTCTTAATTTACTCAGCCCCTCTGTAGAGTGTGGATTGGTTAAATATTAATGTAATGATATCCAAGGTAAAAGATGAAATGAGACAGAATAGACAGGGAGAACGGGAAGGCGGGGCTGCTGTTCTCACCGTCTGGGTTGTGGGTAAATTGTACTGTTTGTGCTATGTTTTCTTCAAACATAGTTCTCACTGAGGTAAGTCTGGCCCACTGGGTAAAGCCCAGAGTCAAGAGGTTGGGTGGACAGGCCATAAGTGAACTTGTAAGACAACCAGGCCGTTAGTGCCAGGGGACTTGGGCAGGAAAATGTACGTGCATGATTCCATGTTTCTCTGTAAGCGTCCCGGGGCCCGGTGAGCCATCCCCAACGTGGGAGGTTGAAACTACCCCCTAATCAACTGTCATCTTTCAGAAGCTTTGTGAAGACATGTGCTGTTAGAATGACAGGTGTGATGAGGTTAATGACGAGTTAGGGAAGCTTTATGATTTGATGCATGAACTAGAAGGGGTGCAACAGATGAAAGACCATAAAGGCAAGCCAAGTAAACTTACACAGAGTCTCCATACGGGCTTCACGACTCACAGTGTGCAAGAAAGGAGCTTCAGAAGCACTTAAGAAGTCTGTTAACTGGGACGCCTGGGTGGCTCAGTTGGTTAAGCAGCTGCCTTCAGCTCAGGTCATGATCCCGGCGTCCTGGGATCGAGTCCCACATCGGGCTCCTTGCTCAGCGGGGAGCCTGCTTCTCCCTCTGCCTCTGCCTGCCATTCTGTCTGCCTGTGCTCGCTCTCTCCCCATCTCTCTCTCTGATAAATAAAATCTTTAAAAAAAAAAAAAAAAAAGAAGTCTGTTAACTGTCAGGTATTTATCAAACCAAACTGAAGATTCCACTAAAGCCCTAGTGAACATTTTTAGGAAGATGGATTTTTTTTATGCATATACCTGAGTTTTATTGAGCCATAATGGTAGTGGTCTTGGTAATATTGTCCTGTTAAATGATCGTTGCATTTTTACCCAGCTTGATAGCCTTTTCCTGCTTAAAAGAATACCTTAAAACTCCATAAAGGGCATACCTGAAATAAAATCTCTCTTAAAAAATATATAAACTAGAAATCATGATTACTCAGTAGTACTTTGCTTTGTCTATATGGCCACACAAAGCTACATTTTTTTTTTTAATATTTTATTTACTTAGGGGCGCCTGGGTGGCTCAGTGGATTAAGCCACTGCCTTCGGCTCAGGTCATGATCTCAGGGTCCTGGGATCGGGTCCCGCATCGGGCTCTCTGCTCAGCAAGGAGCTTGCTTCCCTCTCTCTCTCTCTCTGGCTGCCTCTCTGTCTACTTGTGATTTCTCTCTGTCAAATAAATAAATCTTTAAAAAAAAATTTTTTTTATTTACTTATTTGACAGACAGAGATCACAAGTAGGCAGAGAGGCAGGCAAAGAGAGAAGAGGAAGCAGGCTCCCCACCAAGCAGAGAACCCGATGCGGGGTTCGATCCAGGACCCTGGGATCATGACCTGAGCTGAAGGCAGAGGCTTTAACCCACTAAGCCATCCAGGCACCCCCAAAGCTACATTTCTTGGGGAGCTTTTTGAACTGGTTCATAAAACTGGCCTTGAAACATTACCCATTTTGAATTTAGAGAATTTTAAAAACAGATTTCTTCCACAGCTTCCAAGTGGATGTTATTAAAAAATTCTGCAAAAATTACAAGGTTTTCAAGTTCTTCTTTAATAGTGTTTTAGAAAAATAACTATGAGCTAATTTCTTCTACCTTTTAATGCTAAAGACTTTTCCAAAAGTATTACCATCTATTAAACCATATAGTTTGCTTCATAGCAAATAGATGCCTTCAAACCATTGTTTTTAATTAGAATCCTAATAGGGACACCTGGGTGGCTCAGTCAGTTCAGCATCCAGCTCTTGATTTTGGTTCAGGTCATGATCTCAGTGTCCTGAGATCCAGCCCCGTGTCAGGCTTCCCTCTTGGCATGGAAGCTGCTGAAAATTCTCTCTCCTTCTGCCCCTCCCCACATCCCTCTCTCTTTAAATAAAAATAGATAAATAATAAATAAATAAATAGGATCTAGTATTATTTGTGATTATTGAGTAATTTAATGCCTCATAGAATTTCCCTGAAGAGTCTAAAACTTCACTTTCATATAACCATGTTTTAAGTCTTTGACTAAGACATGTTCTATGAAAATTTAGTTCAGATTCTTACTTAGCAGCCTTTTTACTAATTATCAAAACCCATGAAATCCATACTCTGCTTTTTGTGAAATAATACAAACCACAAACAAGAATATGGCATCCGTATTTAATTCGTGAGATTTTTTTGTGCCCCTTAGTGAAGCTATCTTATATATCCCACTGCCATCTCCTTCTAAGGAGTGGTCTGAATTAGTTTTTGTTGTTTGTCTCCCATTGTTTTTAAACATTAGTTATAGATTAGAGCCATTTTTGCTGTGTTTGGGTATCTGAGACAGGTACTTTTACTGTGATAGAATTTTATACTTTTTAGCTTTTATCATCATAAAAAGTATTATGTAAGCTTCCAGCCTTAGGCTAGCTAATGTTCAGTGCACTACACTGAAGGTATAATTGTCATCCAGTGACATTCCCATTATTCCTGTCCTCTGGCTATGTTTATAAATCAGTATAATCTAGCATGGGCAAAATGTATAAAAGTGAATTCACCCTGATAAAGAAAACAGAGTAATCCAAATGTTAAATTTAATCACTAACATTTTTGAAAAATACATCTTGTAGGCAAAACAAGATGAAACAAATAAATGGTAGTAACTGTGAATGGAGAAGTCCCTGAAATGGCTCTATCCTACAGGTCCATAATTATAAAATATAGATGCAGTGGTAATAATTAAGCCCACCTCCGTGGGGCGCCTGGGTCGCTCAGTCATTAAGCATCTGTCTTTGGCTCAGGTCTTGATCCCAGGGTCCTGGGATCCAGCCCCACATCGGGCTCTCTGCTCAGCAGGAGGCCTACTTTTCCCTCTCCCAATCCCCTTGCTTATGTTTTCTCTCTTGCTGCGTCTCTGTCAAATAAATTTAAAAAAAAAAAAAAAAAAAAAAAAGGAAAGAAAAATCCCACCTCCTGGCTTATACATGCTGACCTAAAAGAAAGAAGTTGTTAGTATTTCTGAATTTTCTAGGTTTTGTTCTTTATGTTGGTTAGGGCATGGTAGTCACAGGAAAAGAAAAACATGACCTTTGTACAAGTGGAAATAATGTAGGCTATAATATTTTATATTTTGTCTGTTAAGAGAAAAAAACAGGGGAAAATGGATGTTTTAACAGATGCTTTGTGTGTTTGCCTGAGTCTATTACTCACACAGAAATTTAAAAAAAAAAAAAATGCCCTGGATGTATTCTTGCAGGTTGGAGAGACAGTGACTAAAATATGTTTTAAAATATTTACAAAGGCTGACATAGATACTCGTATTTTGCAGTTAGATTTCAGCATTAAATAGTGGAGAATACTGCCCAGCAGCCCAAGGCCTCCCTGTCCTTGGTATCATAGCATTTCCTTTTCCTACGTAACTTTCCAGTGTGTACGAGATGGTCAGAAATGATAATTTGGGGAACAAAAACACTAGGTTGATTTGGAAAATGCCAAGCTTTCGTCTCATCCCCAAAGCTTTACGCACATTGCTTTTGGGAAGTTGTTATTTTTATGTAATTTGAACAGCACAGTTTGCCCCTGTTAACTTCCAGTATATATCATTCAGGGTGATGAAATTTTTCTTATAAATAAGCATAGTTAATGGAAGCAGGTGATCCCAACATATTTTCTTGCTTGCTTTCCTGCTCAACAATATGCTGAGTGTTCGCCATCCATAAATGTACCACTAGACCATCAGTCTTACAGCTGTAGATTGCCTATTAATGGATCTGTGATGATTTAGCTAACTATCCAGTGTTTGACCCATTTAGGTTATTCCTATTTTACTTTTTTATTCCGATGAAAATGAAAAGTAGTAGTCCTTTTTAATTATATTTACATGCTTATCCAGTCCTTTTTTCCAAGCAGATTCCTGGGAGTAGGCATATAAATAATAGCACAAATGATACTCCAGAAATCAGTGCCCATAGGGGCTAATTGAGAAGTGACTGCTTTTATCAATTGTGAATTTCTGAAAATCAAAGGATGTCTTTCCTAGTTCTGATGTAACTTTTATGGAAGGTGTCTACCTATGTAATGAGGCCAGCACTGCTGTCGCCACCCTTGAAATTCATGGGCCACTTAGAATCTCTTCGTGGTCGCATTGACCCGTGCTGCCTGTGGGACTGTGTCAGCAGCTGTCAATGCAAATCATCTAATTAACCTTCACGACCTGCCACCAAGCACACGGACATCATTTTCCTGGGTTTACTTACTTTTGCTCTTTCTGGTGCATACCTTTGCTCTTGCCACCCATGCTCTTTTCTTCCCACAGGCTTAGATACTTGCAGATTCTTTGGCAAATGCTTTAGCATGTTTTGTGAAAATAAGAATATGTGCATTTCTTCATATTTTCAGTTAAAGAGCACAATGCAGTATTTCCAACAATGTAATATTCTCTCTTAACCATTTGCACCTATTCTGCTAAGAAGTATCAAGGCAAAGAAGAAAACTCAGATGTTCCTTGTCGGAAACGTAAGGTTTTGCATCTTGTGTCCCAATGGATTGCCCTTTACAAAGACTGGTTACATGAAGACGAACATTCAAAAATGTTCTTAAAGGTAATGTAAAACTTCAAGATATTCTTTGATTCCAAATGCCTGATTTTATTTTCAGTTCTGTACTTCAAAAATCCTTTTGTAGGTGGCAGTCAAGCAGCTTTTTTGTCATATTCAAGGTGTGATTCAAAGAAAATATTAATTTGTTTTTATTTATTTTTTAAAGATTCTATTTATTTGAGAGAGAGAGAGAGTGAGTGAGCAAGAGAGATCACAAGCAGGAGGGTAGGGCAAAGAGGGAGAAAAAGACTCCCCACTAAGCAGGGAGCCTGATACAGGACTCGATCCCAGGACCCTGGGATCATGACCTGAGCCGAAGGCAGATGCTTAACTGACTCAGCCACCCAGGTGCCCTGTTTTGATTTTTGAGGCCTGCTATTCTATACATAGATAATTTTTTTAATTGAAAATAATCCATTATGAAAAAAAATGTAGGCAGCCAGTTTTACATTTGCTAATTTAAGGTCATTTTATATAATTCATGGGAATTTTGATTACAGATGAAATAGTTAAGGTAGATAAAACATATAAGCCGGGCTTGGAGCTCAATTCCAGGACTCTGGGATCATGACCTGAGCCCAAGATGCTTAACTGACTCAGCCACCCAGGTGCCTCAAAAACTAATGTTATTTTCAAAACAACTGGGTAATAAGATTCAGTCCATTTTTTTCTTTCCAAGTGACTATGTGGGTATTATTTTTTAAATATAGAATAGGCATGAGAATCTCGAGTAGCCTTCTAGGTGTCTCTAAGTTTAGCATTGACTATGTATGGCCCCTGACAGCTGTGAGAAAGCCACACAGTTGAGTGAGGAGCTAGGAGGCGGAATCCCACCTAGGATTTCACTGGTATTGGTTTAACCCCCTCATGATCCTTCATTCCACCTGTTCCCTCAGCAGGTTAACTGTCATCCAAATCCTAGTCCTGACAGGATAGGCATTTCAGCCACCATTTTTCTTTCTTCCCCTGCCCCACAGACCATATACAGGAACGTGCTGGATGATGTCTATGAATATCCAATACTTGAAAAAGAACTGAAAGAGTTTCAGAAGATACTTGGAATGCACCGTCGCCAGTGAGTACCTACACCTTTCCGTATTACAGTTAATAAATAGAGTAGCAAAGGTGATAGAATCCGAGTGTCTTACAAAGTTCATTTTGAACACTTTGAATCTGGGATCCCTTGATTCCTTAGCTTTTCTAGTAGTGAATTGTGTATTTTGCTTTTATATCAAAATGAATGAATACAATATCAAGCTTATTGGCTATTTTTTCCACTTACATGCCGATTTTTAATTTTTATTTATTTTAATTATTTATTTTTATTAACATATAATGTATTATTAGCCCCAGGGGTACAGGTCTGTGAATCATCAGGCTTGCACAATTCACAGCACTCACCGTAGCACATACCCTCCTCCCCAGTGTCCGTCACCCAGCCACCCCATCCCTTCCATCCCCCAACCCTGTAGCAACCCTCAGTTTGTTTCCTGAGATTAAGTGTCCCTTATGGTTTATCTCCCTCCCAATCCCATCTTGTTTCAATTTTTCCTCCCTTCCCCTATGATCCTCTGCCTTGTTTCTTAAATTCCACATATCAGTGAGATCATATGATAATGGTCTTTCTCTAACTGACTTATTTCACTTAGCATAATACCTTCTAGTTCTATCCACTTCATTGCAAATGGCAAAATTTCTTTTTTTTTTTTATGGCTGCATAATATTGCTTTTTTTTTTTTTTACACTGTTTGATACGATAGAAACCAACAGAGCTAGAACAACCTGGATACATAAAAACAATTCTTTAGTAAGTTATTATTTAATTTTAAAAGTGTAAATATTTAACTTGTCATTTAGGGGGCTCATAGCTGTCTTTAATGGAATAGGGAAAAAAAAGTTTTAGAAATAGGTTTCGGCAAGTCATGAAGCATTTTTTTTTTCAAATGTTTTTTTTTAATTATTATTATTTATTTGACAGACAGAGATTACAAGTAGTCAGAGAGGCAGGCAGGGAGAGAGAGGAGGAAGCAGGCCCCCTGCTGAGCAGAGAGCCCAATGTGGGGCTCGATCCCAGGACCCTGGGATCATGACCTGAGCCAAAGGCAGAGGTTTTAACCTTCTGAGCCATCCAGGCACTCCAAGTCATGAAGCATAATTTAAAGCTCCATCTTATGGATTTTCTGGGGCTTCTATATCAGTTTAGAAAGATTAAAGAAAACCATTTACTCCCTGACTTTAGGTATGTGTAAGTATCCCCAAGGTATCTCTCATTAGTCTTTCAGATTGCCAGCACCTGATTGACCACTAATTCTCTTTACCAATATTAGTGAATGAAAACATGAGGTCATTATTCAGTTTTCAGACAGAGCTGCAAACTTAATCTGAAAGGAAAAACTGTTCTCCGATTTGCAGTGTACTTTCTATTTAGTAAACATGAAATGCACATGTTGTCAAGTTGTGAGAAACTTCTATGAAGATTTCAGCAGTCACAGAGGCATTTCTCATAGAAAGTGTTAATTTAGGCCTTTCAGATGATTAATTTGAGACTTCAAGCCTGACCTAATTTTAGTAAAGAGAGATCCTATTGCAAATTAACTGTCTATATAAATTAATTTTAGGGCACAAACAAATCATGTAACAGCTTTAGTCCTCAGTCATGAAAATCACATTTAGAAATTCAGAAATGAGATGCAGTATGGGACAGTGTTAGAAATAAAGTTGGGAATTTAGGTGATGTTCCTTTGTCACGGTCTACACTGTAATAAGTTCTCAGCACCTAAAATGAGTATGAAAATGTGAACAAATAAATGAAACAGGAAAGAAAAAGCGAGACAACCTTTCCATCGAAATAATCCCCCACGTAAAAGTTGGTCTTTGCTATAAGGCAGGCCTGGTTACCCTTGGGAAACTTTAATTCATGGGTTAATGCATTTATATGCATTCAGTACATTAATGGAACTTAATACATCCCATTTTAAAAACTCAAATAAAATGAGAAATAATAGATTGAAATAAGAAAGTGATATAAGAGATGGTTTTTGCCTCTTGGGTGAAAGATTATGAGTTATCTCTAGATTCTAGAAAAAGGTTTGAGCTGGGGATCTACAGAACATCCCCTACTTCCACCATACACAGAGACATTCTGGAAAAGTTGTGCCTTGATTAACTTAGCCATCTGAATAACAAGAATTTCACCCAATCTATCAGTATATGAGAAAACTCAGAATTTCTGCGGACTGACTAAACCTAGTTCATCCTTCAGCACTCACTTTCTGTGCATAGAAAGTAAAATATACCCATTGAGCAGATAGCCTCTTTTCTTTCTCATTCAGTCGAAACCCAGAGCCCAAGGTCAAGGGTGTTATACATAGGGACCTAATGAATATCAGGTTTTATCTTTCTGAAAAGCAAAATCATCTGCCCAGGGCCTGAAAATTAATCTTCTGTGGCAATCACTGCGTTATTCTGGGTTTGGGACAAAGACTGACTTCTTTTCCTTTTCCTTTCAGCACTGTAGATGAATATTCACCACAAAGGAAGGTGAGGCAGACCTTTCTCTATCCGAAATGGGGCCGTCAAGTTGGGAGACCTTGCTTGGCCTCAGTTGGCCTTTCTTCATAATTAAAATGAATCCTGCCTCTCGCAGACCAAGGGGTAGTCAGGGAAGCCAGGGGCTGTGGCTTACGTGCATTTCACGGCCTCACTTCACCTTGCTTGAGCCGCTGTAGATCCAGATCAGACGCTGGCCACGTGCCCTTGACTTGACATTCTGCATATTTTTGGAAACTCAGAGTTTCTCCAGTGTTCCCAGAGTGATATAAATTTTAATTTGAAACATTGATGTGAAAAAAAAAAAAAAGAAGGAAAGAAAAAGAAATGCAGGCAAGAATCTTGACTGCAAGGGTAAGGAAGTCTAGTAATGAGCAAAAGGTTTGTACTTTTCAACCCGACAAAAAGGGAAAGAAGGAGTGTGTTTCCTATTCACCTTGAAGGGGAAATGCACAATGAGATGTCAGGCACACGTTTTGTAGAAGCTCATCTATCAGGTGGATAATCATAATGAATAATGTACTTCTTTCCCTTAAGCGAGTCCTGGTGCTACAGCAGAAGCGTGCAACCACCTAAAGTTGCTTTGTTCCAAAGCGTGGTTAATGTTGGGATATCCCTCTCTAGCGAAGAATCTGTGGGTGTTTGTGGTAGCCAGAGGTTCAAAATCAGGCCAATACTTTCCAGCATGTTGCAGGGAATAAATATAGGAGCTTTTTGCATGCTCCTGGCTTTGGCCAAGGTCTGCTGTGTTGCTCAGCATCTTTACCTCCACATGCATGAACAGTGGTAACCCCCTACTTAGTCCTCTAAAATTGGATGGGTGGATTTCATATTTTAAAAAAATGAAAGAAAGAAAAATTGGCTAGCTCTTTTGGAACATGTTGTAAACAGCTGTGGTTTTCCAAAGGGCAGGAATGCATTCATTCATTGTTCTCTTTCTCGCTTCTCACAGAATAAAGCCCTTTTCCACCAATTCAGTCTTAAGGAGAACTGGCTCCAGCACAGAGGAACCGTGACTGAAACAGAGGAAAGTGAGTGTCGTTTTAACGAGGGTTTGGGGTAGGTGGAGTCGCAGTTAATCACCCTCATTCTCCAGCATTAACACATCAGCCCGCCTTGGAACATTTCCAGCCATCACAGCCCTGTGACCTGTGTCAAACACGTTCACACCCAGTATGATGGTCGTTATTTTCTTGCTTCGAGTGTGGCCATTTTCTTCACCCTACACCAGTGTCTCAGGGGCCAAGGATGTTTCTGATTGGGAAGGGAGGAAAGAAAACTTGGAACAAGAGCTTCTTGACTTTCTCAGGGAGAGGTGCAGCATTGCCGGGAAGGTACTACCTGTTCCTCTTGGCTGCTTTCTCCCTTGATCGGTCAGCTCGCTGTCTGGGACTGACATTAAAGCCAACATGTGGGGCTTTGGTGGGGTCAGTCCCTGAGATGAAGAGAAGAGACTCTTGGCAAGAAGAGCAGAAGGACAGGAGTGTGGCCGAAATCCCCCTGCAAGACAGTGCTACGTGCCCAGTCCTCCCACCCTCGGTCAGCACTCCCCAAAGCTCCCCGGTGACAGGGCTTGGACCCACTCTGAAGATGCTTGCCCAGTAGGGGTGGGGAAGGGTAGATAACCTTTACCCCCATGAAGGTGCTTCCTTCTATGTTACTCCCTTGTACCAGAGAAGGAAATGACTTCCTTCTGTGTGCATAAAGGTTGAGTCAAGTGCAGAGCGTGGGGAAACACAACAATGGAAACATTCACGCTCTTGTGACTAGGAGGTTTCTCTTAGAGCCCACCTCTCCGTCTGGGCTGAAATTCTAAGTGTGAACTCTTCCTGTCTGCTCTGCTTCTCACATACTTAAACAACAAAGTGTCACACCCAGGCTTCTGTTGCTACGCGGTATTTGTGGAAGCTGGGAAAGAAATGATCTTACCTCCTAATTCCTTAGTTGCTGACCCTCCAAGCTGATTTGTCTTACAGTTTAACCAGATAATTTCCCAAGCTGAGTTACAAAAAGTGGAAGTGTTTCGAGACCTCTGGCCTCATTTTGTTTATCTGTTTACTAAGCGGGTTTTAAGCTTTCCTCATATTCAGTGGCTTGTGCACTGGATCTTGTCTTGCTCAAAAATTTTATTTTTCTGTGGAAGCAAAAAAGCTTTTGTTGCCTCTCACATGTCTGTGGACAACATATAAAACAACTGTTTGTTAGATGCTATTGTTTTAGTGACATACTGAACCAAACCAAGACCAAAATATTTTTCGTGCCTTCCGGTAATGTTTACTTTGAGGTTCCTACACGTAAACTCATTTTTCTTTTGCCTCATCTGCCTTTCTGTGGGAAGCATTCCTGGGCTTATTTTGGGGGGGCCATTTAAATTGCATGTAAGATTTCTCTAGGAACTGCGCTCCCCCTTTGTTTTTTTATTTTTTTTGCAACATAGCAGAGAAGAATATTATCTTTTTGAAAGAAGCTAGTATTTTATAATTCAAAGTAGCTGCTGTAAGAAACAATATATCAGTTATCTCCACTGCTATTTAACAGATTCTGCTCTCAAATCAGGAAGAAAATCTTTTCCAGGACCCCAAGTCACCCTGGTAGTGATGATGTCCTAGTAATAATTATTTGCACTGCATACAACAAAAAGGATATTAAAAGGGCTAGAAATGTGCCTTTCCTTTGGAAACCAGACTCACCCACATCTTGATCAGGGACATCATTATTAAATGATCAAGATGCCTGAACACAGAAACCATGGCAAACGGGCAGATTTTTTTATATAAGCTTAAGAGAGCTCCAATAGCAAAATGTGATGTTCCTGATTGAATCAACAGTGACTGTCTGGAAATGGAGTATAAAATAAAAATTTATGAGTGAGATATCTTAATACTGTGCTTTGGGAAATCTCAGTAACCCTCAAAGAAGGGACTCAGAGCTATAAGTTATGTACGCTCCCCCGCACCCCATCCCCTGTGCCATGGTCAGGCTGTCTCCACTGTGAGCAGAGCACGTGGCTTTTGTAACATAGGTCTCTCATTCCAGTTTGGGAAGCCTAAATCCTTGGCGCACTGATTCACCAGCTTTGTAACGTCTGTATCTCCCGCGTGGCCAAGCACCTGTTTCTCTATGGATGCCCTCAGGCACCCGAGCACAGACACTAAATATGTAAATCAAGTTGTGTAAGTTTTACACTGAAGAGAATAGGCTGGTAGATGCCTTCATTTGGAAATGTCTGTACCTCACGTCTCCAGTTCCCTGTTGACTAACGATTCTTGTGTTGTATGCAGTCTTTTGCCACGTGTACATAACGGAGCACTCCTATGTCAGTGTGAAGGCCAAAGTTTCCAGTACAGCACATGAGATCCTGAAAGTTGTGGCAGAAAAGATCCAGCATGCAGAAGAGGAGCTGGCTCTGGTGGCTGTCACGTTCTCTGGGGGTAAACTGTTTTCTGTCCTGGAATATTAATCTTTCCCCGGGTCGCCTCTGAGAGGAGGAGAGTCGACATTTTTATAGAGTAAACGCACGGCTTGTCCCTTCTGGGTCCGCAGCTGGGTGACCACAGGAACAATAAGAAGCTGCCTGGCAGAGGCGTTTCCATGACAACAGCTGGATACTGTGGGATCCTGAATTTCCTCCCCAAGAACGGAATAAAGGGCCATGCCAGTGTTTTGAAATATATTATAAAGCTTTTCATATTTTATACTCTAGATAAGCCTACTTTCATATTTAAATTAACTTGGGAAATTGCTAAAGGATGAAATTACTTTAGGAAGGAAAAAGAAAGACAGCCTTGAACTAGTCGTATTGCTGGCTGACAGTTTAATACTTAAAAAGACTCCCCGTTGAAGGAAATAAAAACTCCAATAAGCTGAAAGCTCGCAGGCTGTGTTCGTTCAGGTGGACGTGGGGAGTGAGGTCTAGTTATAGCTTTTCCTTCTGCTGGGCCTTATTTATCCTCAGAGAATGGTTTATTGTCTGTTTTGAATAAGATCACACAGATTACAAGCTGACACTATTGATCTACGTGACCTGAACGGACCCCTTCGTTTTCACTGGGGCCTGTCAGATCTCAATGTTGCTGGCCTCCTTTTTGGCTTACAGTCTTTATTTAATATCTCATTAACCCTGAGAAAAATACAAAGAAAGTGACTTAGCATCAGTGGTTGAAAAATGGGAGTACTGTGTGAACCAGTCAACCAGAGATGGGGCGAGAGGGAGAGGGGGGAGCAGATAACCAGTGTTCCTGTTTACCCTTTGTTACCAGGCTAGGGGAAGGAGGAGAAGATCACCAAGAATTTAACTTGGTGTTAAAGCATTTCTGTGACAGAAGCAGGTAAAACAGTCCTATAAACTAGCAGATGACATATGCAAACCGCCTAGCCCCTCTCCCTGGGCCTCTCGAGAGTCCCTCCTCCCTCTCAAGGGGCCCTACTTGTGCATCCCATCAAAACATGATCTAGAGAAAAAGAGCAAAAGTGGAAGAAACATCTGGACTACATGAATTTTAATGTGTTGAATTTTTAATAAAATATTTCAGGCATTCCAGTTAGATACAATTAATGTGTATTGTGTTTCATTTTAAGTGACCAAAAATATTAAGTGATTCTAAATAATATTACACTTCATCAGAACCATCATTTGCCTCTCAAGACAGTACCATTACAGAAAGTCGTCATTGGGTGCCCACTGTGGAGGAGGAAGGACCCTGAGAGAACTTGGTAGCACACCTGAGACCCCCCCTCTCCCTGGGGGCTGACTCCGAGTCAGCCCAGAGCCACGCTTGAATCTGGAGAGTAATGAGTAGCTGTTTTACTACTCAATATCTATTTGATGGCCATGAAATACCATTTTTACACTCTATTAAATTAGATTCATCAGGGAAGCCAATGTTGTTCTAATGTATATAGACTCATTGCTAATCTTCTGTAGAAATATCAGCTTATTTCTTGAATTATCCCACAGATTTGGATATGTGCCATCATTTCCCATCAATTAGTACTTTTATCTGTTAAGAACCTTTCCGCCCATAGCTTAATAACCTCCAAACAATAATGCTCTATGAAGAAAAAGAAGGAAAAAAAAGTGTTGAATGTATTCCTTGCTCTAGTTACCTAATTTTCAGTAAATAGTCTTTTAAATACTACTTCAAAATGAAATTACAGTGAGATCTACTCTTATTTTCTTTTTGTCAAAAAAAGTTTAAAGATATTGCGAATGTGGTAGGTTTTGTGAATTTTTCTAAAAGGACTGGGGCTGTTATCCTCATCACTTTCAGTAGGTTTCTAGCTGTTTTATACCCAGAGTAGGTGTAATGTATGTAGTAACAGAAACCTACCTCTCTATAGTTTTTCAGAGTTTAAAATTCTATGAGCTTTAACTTTCAGAGTGTAGTGACAAACCTGAAAATAAGAAAAAAAAAAAATATTTCCCAGAAAGTGGAAAAGTTACTCTCCGAAAGTCATGGCATTTTATTCTGTAGCAAGGGCAGAATGGCTCTCGTAAATTCTGATGTAGGGTAGACACGAGCACACACAGGGCTGCAAGAAATTGTAGCTAGAGAAAGAGGGAGGAGAGACGGAAGAACTTTGGAGCCCAGCCGTGTGGGACCATTTACCACACACGTCAACGGCCTGACATGAAAGTGCTATTGATCATTATAATGCTGGGCCATAAAGAATATATTGGATTATCATTTGTGTACTCTGTATTAAGCAGAAATGTTCAAAACAAAATTTGGCCTTTGAACTGATTAAGTTATCTAGAAGAGGATACATGGAATATAGTATTCCCCAACCATGCTAGGTAGCTAAATGAAGCTGATTATGTTACAGTGCAATAAACTTGAGGGTTAGTTTAGTCAATTCGTATCTGTAATTTGTAGTTTGGAGGAGGACATTTTTTTACAAAGAAGTCTATTGAGTTATAAGAGCACTCCAATGATGGTAGAAAAATGGCTGAGGGACAGGAATAATTTGTAACAAGGGAAATAGAAGAATACATGAAGAACACTCAGCTTTTCCAGTGGTCCAGAAATTTAAAATAAACTGAGAAATCTATTTTTGGTTTTAGCTAAACAGCAAACTTACCACCAGGAATGATCAATGTTGGTCAGTGTAAGAATTTGAAAGCAGTTTGGCAGTTTGTATCAAAATCTTTTAAAAAGTATTCATTCCCCTTTGACCTAGTAATTCCATTTCTGGGAATCTATTTATAAAAGTCATGTATGAGCAGCCAACGATTTATGCATTAGGATGTTGACTTCAGCAGTATATATTACGGCTGCTGTAATAATAGATCCCATTTATCAAGCCCCTATTAAGTACCAGACCCTGTGCTAGTATTTGCATATATTTTGCCATCTCATTAGTATGACAAAAACATTGGAAACTATTAAATTGGTCAGCAATAGAGGAAAGATTACATGATGGTATAATGGACTGTTATGTAACCAGTTTAACATAATATGCATAGTTAATTTTGACAAGTGGATAAGTTCTTATAATAAAATCAGAATATAAAACCACATATGGAATAACTACAAATGTATATATAGGTATCCATACTAATTATGAATGCGTATGTGTAAGTAATTGCAATTATCTGTTGTAAGTGTGGATGTCGTTTACACACATTAACATCAAGAGCAGAATAAAAACATACCCAAATATTACCAACATAACCATCCTGTGGTTATCTGAGAGTGATGGGATTTTTTTTTTAAGATTTTATTTATTTATATGACAGTGAGAGAGAGAGAATGCAAGCAGGGGAAGTGGCAAAAAGAGAGAGAGGGAGACTCAGGTTCCCCACTGAGCAAGGAGCCCAACATAGGGCTTGATTCCAGGACCCTAGGATCATGATCTGAGCCAAAGGCAGACTCTTAACCTACTGAGCCACCTGGGCAACCCCAAGTGATGGGATTATGAGTGACTTTTACTTTTTTCTCTAAACTGTTCTGTGTTCTAAAAAATGACTAAATATTACAAGAAGGCATTGCAAAAGGCTTCCACTCTGTGGATATTGAGCGGTGATGTCCATGGTACCATTGGTGCCATTGAACAGAGTATGCACATCTGAATTAAATCTGTATTCTATTTGCTTTTAAATATTTTTCTTTGGCAATTTTCACTCTTTTGGTATACTGTGCATGCCTACTACTGTTCTCGTGTTTCTAATTACTTTTTTTTTTTTTTAATAAAGAAAAGCATGAACTTCAGCCCAATGACTTGGCCAGCTCCAAATCCCTTGAAGCTTCGGGTCGGATATATGTCTACCGAAAAGACCTAGCTGACACTTTGGTAAGGACTTTTAGCCTTTACTTGAAACACAGATGGCAGACTAAAGTCATATTTTGTATGTTTTATAATAAATGTTAGAAAAACACATCAAACTACTTCCTCCTCTAGCCAACAATACACCTGGCAAGCAACACTGCCTTTGCAAATCAAAAACAGGTACACCTTGAAGAATCCTAAGCCTTCCTAGGTCAAAGCCTGCTTCTCTCGGGCCTCTGACATAGGGGCTGTGAGAGAAGTGACCCCCCTTCCCATTAATCTTAATTCCATTCCTTCTTTTTTGGTGGATATGAGGCGATCAGGCTGAGAAACGTACCCTGTGCAAATTTAGGGGGAAAGAGACTCTGTATTGTTTCCATCTCTCTGGTGCACTTTGAGTATGCCGTTCACTGGAAGAAAGGGACAATTATCAGCCTTCCCCGTGTAAAATCAGCTCCTAACTATGGTCTATGGGATGCCAATGAGGAGTAAGAGTTGGAAGAAATGTAGAACCCGTGCTGTAAGTTACTTTCCATTTTAAGTGTAAGAACATTTACACCTAAGCAGATGACTTGTCATTATTACCTTCCTAAAAACCTCAGCCTTGTGGTTGCTTTCTGCCTGGTAGGATCAGGCCTCAGACCTATATCCATAAAGAGCAGGCCCTGCCAGATGGTGATGGTATCCTCGAGAGACACGGTCCTAGTCTGTTTCAGTCACTGGCATGGTTCTTTCTAGGCGACTCCTGTTGTGTTTATAATTGAGGAATGTGTATACCACATGGGTTAACCAAAATTGCTTATGATAAAAATATTTTATGTAAAATCATCCACAAGTATCAGCCTACCAGAATACTAATCTTTGTCACTTCTGGCACTTACCACCACTTAGGTACTGGGTAATTTACCTACGGTATCTCATTTAACATTCCCAGTGACCCTGTGAAGTTCAGAGAGGCAGAGTCCCTTACTGTAGCTTCCAGCAGCCAAGGAAGGGGAAGTGCTAGGACTCCAGGCTAGGATTCCAATATTATTGGCCTCAGAAGGTCTTGCACATTCCTTTCATTTGTATGTGATGAGGGGGCAAAGCAGAGGGAAACCTGTCTGACTCCAGCCTCTCTGCTTTGGAGTGTCTTTCAGCAGGTCACAGGTCCTGTGTCTGTGCATGACATAATTCTGTCAGTGAACTGTTACCAGCCAGCATCCTTGAATAGACAGTGAGACTGTCTTGGCTTTAACCCTCCCTAGGGAGGAGGACAATCTACCCTCTGGCTTCCTTGGAGCTCCTGGGTGATGGTAGAGATTCACACTCTTGTCTTCCATGCCCTCCTTCCTCACGCTACCCACAGACTTCTTTTCAGTTCCCTGCTATGCACGCCCCGTGCGCTCTCCGACCACCAACCAGGACCTGCTTCAGAAGAGCAGAAGGCAGGCCTGAGCAGTGTCTTAGTACAGGACATGGGGGCTCTGAAGTATGTTCCGGGATGGGCCAGGTGCCATCCTGCCCTCGAGTGTTTCCACCACCAGCTCTCCATGCTGCCTGAGAGTTCCCTGTTGGAGTCCTAGCTTTCAGTGCTTTATCTCCAAAAGATTGCTAGTTGAAATGGAATATTATTAAGGGCAGGAGAGATAACATGGGGAGTCACTGGGCCTCATTCCACTTACGTATAGATGAGTTGCTCTTCTCAGAAGGCAGGCGTTAGAGCCCTGGATGAAACGGTAGAAAAATAGAAAGTGTTTGTTGGAGAGGGCCGTAGACAGCCTTGGGTACTCAGAAGGCAGTACCAGGGCAAGGGGTGCATTTAGGGAGAAAAAGCAGGAAAGGTAAAAAGCCAACTAAAAATATCCTTACATCTCCAAATTAGTGTGCAGAGATTTATGTCCGTCTTCCCAGCTCTTGGCTCTCCCGCTGAATGCCTGCAGAGTAGTGTGGCACCTGTCTGGTTCCAGACTAGTCAGGCCGCGAGAAACGTGAGCTTTCCTTCCCCCACAACCCCACTCAGTATTTGCACACGCGTTATTTCAGTCTGCCCTCATTGAGCTCCCCCTTGTGTCCCACCCGGGGCTACAGGGACAATTTGTATCTTGACCTGCCCTGAAAAAGTCTGTGGAGAAGTTCTGAGAAGGTCTTTTGTCATTTGGTTTTTGTTTTTTGTTTTTCTTCTTCAAGTTAGGAAACCTTTTTATAACAGTAAAACTTGTGAAATGCTAAGAATTTCACAGTTTTGAAAGAGGAATTGGGGGCACCTGGGTGGCTCAGTCAATAAGCGTCTGTCTTTGGCTCGGGTCATGATCCCAGGGTCCTAGGATCTAGCCTGGCATTGGGCTCCCTGCTCAGCAGGAAGTCTGCTTCTCCCTCTCCCACTTCCCCTGCTTGTGTTCCCTCTCTCACTGTGTCTCTCTCTGTCAAATAAATAAATAAAATATTTAAAACAAACAAAAAAACAACAAAAGCGGAATTAATATTTGGAACCTCTTCATCCTGTCATGTCATTTATTTTTGCGAAGTCCCATTGTTTTTTCTCCAAGTTATTAATAATTTTAATATCATTAACTACTCAAATCCAACCCTTCAAATGGGAGAATTTTTTTTCAAGTAAATGCTTAGCCAACATCAGCTCAAACTCATAACCCCATACCATGTGCTCTACAGACTGAGCCAGCCAGATGCCCCTGGAGAATTTGTACTTTAATTAGAAAATATCAAATATTTTGAAAAGATGCCAGATAGTTTTTAATAAATTCAACAGTGACAAAATATTTAAAGTTTTGGTGGAATTTAAGGAAGTGCCATTACCAGACTCGCCCCTCTTTGTATAGGTAAAGCAACAAATACTTGAAATAATCATCCACCATGGGACATAAATGAAGTAACTTTTATTTTTTATTTCTTGTTTAAATTTTTATCACTTCCCACAGGCATTTTAATAAAATTTGTAAGTGTGTGTCTGGGACGAGGCTTGTTAAACATATTTCCTGTGAAAACCATGTCTGTCTTTATTGAAGTACACCATGACATTTCTTTTGTTTGTTTTTATACTAACCTGCTGGCACACTAATTCTTACCAGAAGCCAAAGTGATTTCAGGGCTTTCGCTTTCATTACGCTGTCTGCTGGGGCAGTGTTTTATAATCAGATCTGTGGATGCGTGCACGTGTGGTAGGGGGAGGGGCAGGCTAACTCACTGAAGTATCATTGATCACATTCTACTGTTTCCAAGGCTGTTTCCCAAATTGATTGTAACTCACCAAAGATGAACGGACCAGGAAAAATATTAAGCGCACTCAGACAAGATTACTTTCCTAATCTGGGCTTCTAGTGGCTTTCTGTGGTCAGCCAGTTCAGTGCCAAACATTTGGGAATTACTGAGGATCCTTTTGCTTCTGTCTGTTGGTTTAGAACCCATTTGCAGAAAATGAGGAATCACAGCAAAGGTCGATGAGGATTTTGGGAATGAACACTTGGGATCTTGCTCTGGAATTAATGAATTTTGATTGGAGTCTCTTCAATTCAATTCACGAGGTAAGTAAGGAGTGAAAAGATAAAATAAATGCTAGTGCTATTTTAACTTTGCATTCTTTTTTTGAAAATAGATTAAATCATAGTTGAGATAGTTAAGATTTTATTTATTTATTTGACAGAGAAAGAGAGTGAGAGAGGGAACACAAGCAGGGGGAGTGGGAGAGGGAGAAGCGTGCTCCCCACTGAGCAGGGAGCCTGATGTGGGGCTGGATCCCAGGACCCCAGGATTATGACCCGAGCTGAAGGCAGATGCCTGATGACTAAGCCACCCAGCCACCCCTAACTTTGTATTTTTTTAAAAGAGTATTTGTACGTGACTCAGTTTTAAAAAGATCCATCATCTCATGCTGTAGTTCTGCGTAGGATGCCATAGCCCAAAAGATATTTGGAGACTTTAAATACATTAAATACAAACCTAGCAAAGTCAGACACGTGATCATGCTTTATGTGCTCCTAATATAATCATATGTGTACTGTAGTATAAAAGTGCTATATTTTTATATGTTTGAATACTTATGTATTTGCATAATTATGAAGATCTAATGGAATTGAAAAGCCATTTTACATTTGACAACTTTGATATTGATACTTTAATTTTTTTCCATAAAGTTCGCGGTCTTGTACAGAATCGTATTTATGCACGTACACATACAGTCATTCTTTTCCTCTAGAACATTCTAAACATTTAGACTGTGCTGCAAGACTTAAAGTACTTTCTTGAAACTTTGGAGATAGACTTCAAATCTTTATGTCCATCACCCCTCCCTTGGAAGACAGCTTAAACATTTATAAAATGATAGAGTAGAGTAGGGACAAAATGCTATTGACAATTAAGGAGTAAATGTAGCCAGTGGAAGGGCTCACAGGAATCAGGAGATGAAAAATGAGACCTTTCTGTGCAACCGTGTGTTGCCTTTGCTTTGCCCTGTAGTGACATTTTTCATTACAATCAGCCTTTCCTTCTGAAGAAACTCGTGCCCAACTCGGGGGCTTGAGTTCTCCTTTCAGTTTAAAGTGTCCTCCTCAGAAAAATGTCCTCCTCAGAAAAATGTCCTCCTCAGAAAAATGCCCACATTATAATCTAAATCCAAGCAAGTCGTGAACTCCTTCAAGCTAAACGATGTGCGTCTTATGAGATGTGACTGGAGCAGGCTGTGTCACTGCTTGTACTGCTTTCTAAGGGGAGCGGGGGACCCCTCCTGTGAAGTGCACACACCCTTTCATTTAAAAACACATCCCTTCTGTTGCTCTGCCTATGATCAGTCTGGATAAAGAGTGGCTGGTCTTGCTACATTTTGTAAATTTTGGACCTTTCCCTGATCTCACTGTCTTTCTGTTCATGATTTTACTCTGTCTTTTATCCATGGTTTTCAAAAAGCAGGTACCCAGACCAGCATCAGCAGCACCACCTGGGGGCTTGTTATAGATACGGGTTTAGGACCCACAGACTTATTGAAGGAGAAAATTCAGGGGCTGGGGCCCAGAGAGCTGCTGTAACAGGCCTCCAGGTGATCCTGATTCACTCTACAATCAGAGAACCCTCATGGAGAGAACCTACCTGTACTAGTAACAATCATTTCCACTTGCTTTTCCCAGTACACCAAGTTCAGGAAGTTTGGATTTGATTCAGCCTGTGATTTAAACTTCAGAACTTCTTAGAGTTTCATGTAAAACTATGTCATCTGCACATTCTAAAAATAACATTTTTTTGTGAGGATTCTAAGTGAACATTATTTCACAAGGCATCTCTAACCCTGCGTTGTGTCCGGTTGGATCTATTGTTATGTTCTCATAACACATGATGAGAGTGGCCACCTGAGGCAGCTGTTAACCATGGACTGACTTCTGTAGCAGCTTGTCTCTGCTAAAAATAAATGCTGGTGTGCACCTGTCTTCCTGCAGCAAGAGCTGATCTACTTCACGTTTGGCCGACAAGGCAGTGGGGAGCACACGGCGAACCTCAGCCTTCTCCTGCAGAGATGCAATGAAGTCCAGCTCTGGGTGGCCACGGAGGTCCTGCTCTGCAGCCAGCTGGCCAAGCGGGTGCAGCTGCTGAAAAAATTCATCAAAATCGCTGCACAGTGAGTTTCCGATGGTGACTAATGCAGTTCTTCTGGTCTCCTTGAGAGAGTCCATTTTTTTCCCTTTGGGATGATAAGAGGGGTTAGGAGGTAAAAGTAAAATACAGAGTGAAGTGAGCAAATGATTGAAAAGGTCTGTTCTGGAATATTTATGTCTTTGCATGTGAGGGGGTTACACTTTGCCATCAGTGTCCATACCAGACTCGGGCCCTCTGCTCTGTGCTGCAGAATGAGTGAGCAGCCAGCACGCACATGCTCCGTCCCGCAGCTGACCTGTGGTGTGCCTGGGGAGCTACAGCAGGCAGGGAATACTGGGAAGATGACGTGAGGGGGGAGAATCCTTGCAAATTGGGTGCATTCTAGGATCCTATTCTTGGCTGCTTGATGCCCACTGTGTGGACTTTGCAAAATCCTCTGCAGGCCCAGCCCGGCTGGTCCCACCTGACCTCAGAGCCTCACCCTCTGGGCGCGCTCCACGTCACAGCCGCTCCTACTGGCTGTCTGTCCCGGGCATGCCGTCCTCCAGGCCTGCACACGGCATTGTTGGCTCTGCCAAAATGACCACTTCCACCATGCAGATTGCTGCGTTCTTTAAGACCGAGGTCAAAAGTTACTTCCTTCTTGAAGCCCTCTCTGATTTTCGGATGCAGGGCTAACTACTTCCTACCCCCATGCTCCCTCACACACATGCTTATTCCCTTTTAACTTTTTCTTTTATTACATTTATTAAACTTCTCTGTTTGTATAGAATCCCTTCCCTTGCCTGTGTTAGCCTCCAGAGGACAAGGGCCATTACTAATCAAACATTGTACCTGATACGCCTGATGCAGAACTTAAACAGCAGTGACTCAGTAAAGGTTCATTGAATGACATTTTAGTAACTCGCTGAGAGCTTCCCTTAAAATGCCAGATTAGTATCCTGAGAGGGCTCTTGGGGACAGCCTCCCAACGGAAGCAGGCAGCAGGAGTCAGAATCTCTCCCAGTTCCTACTATTACCCATTTTATTTCTCCTTTGTCTTCCCGAGTAGTTTCTACGTCAAACAGTTTTGGTGTGTGCATCAGTGTAACACGTTCAGGAAACTATGAATAATCACTTATTACTTGTACGGATCCTTGCAGGGAAGTATGGATTTCCATGGGGAAACCAGACCGACCCTACGCCCAATCCATGCCTTTGAGGAGTTTGCAACCTGCTGGAGGGGATACTTGGATACCTCAGATGGCTAGCGTGCAAAATAGAACGGGGGTGCCTTATTCTAGATTGAATTCTCCTGGGGCTTTGGAGGGGGAAAAGCTCGTATGCCAATGAGGTGTAAAAGAAGGATGGGAAACATTTGTGAAGGATGTAGCATTCAAGGCCGTATTTGAATTCTGGGGGGAACTAGACAGATAAGAGTTCGGAAGTACGTACTGTCCGTGGAGGTGAACCTCCCTGGAGGAGGAGGCAGGCAGCATACGGTCAGGGAAAGGGACCTCATCTGCTTTCACCAGAATGGAGTGTTCTTTGTACAGAACTGTTGGGAGATTGATCTGCAAAGATAAAAACAAATGGTGAAGGACGGTGCATTTCCGATCAAAGAGTTTAGGCTGAACTGAGGAGCTAGGGATTCATTGCCTTTTTTGTGCAGGAGACTGTCAGGATCAGAGCTGTCCTTAGGAAGATTGATGGGAAGGTAGCACATCGACTAAACTGCAGGCAAAAAGACCCCCAGATGCAGGGCATGTCGTTTACTTAGCAAGAGATAACAAAAGTACCCAACCTGGTGTTTGGTGCAACTGGAAATGGAAGGTGAGAGATTCGGCAGATATTCCTAAATCTTGGATAGTTTTTATGGTGAATATTCCTTTTTCTTCTTCTTCTTCTTCTTCATTTGGCCAGTGCATTCCAAATGGCTTGTGAAATTCATAAAGGTGAGGCTCTTTTGGATCAAAAGCTTTCTTATAAATGCCAGTTACTTGGAGAAATGGGACATTAATGTCCCAAGGAGTAAAATGACACCACACAGCTTAGTTCCAGTATAAGATTATATCTATCCTCAGGGAAATGAAATATATTCACATCTTCTCCATATGGCCCCATGCTCTTGAATTATTTACTGTACTGGTCTTTCTATTCCTAGCCCATAGAGTAGAATGCCAACAGAAACATAAAGTTAAATTCCTCATAATCACACTAGTAGGAATAACCAAGGGAAAACAGTAATTTCCATGATCATGAAGTGTCTCCCCTGCCTAAGGCATCTATTTGCATATTCATGTTTCCTTCCTTCTCGCCCTCCCCACCCCCCACCTCTGTGGATTGAGTGGAGTTTATTTCCTCACACAGACAAAGGAGTGTTTGCTAAACCGGAATGTTTCAGTGTCAGTCTGTGCTTATTGTGGAATGAATGAACCTTGGTAACAAAGGATTCCAGACCGGATTGGTATCCAATATTTGTACTCTTATCAATTTGTCTTCTAGAGAAAGTATTTGTTCTTTTTATAGGTTCAGAAGTTAGTTATATGTGCTTTTTTTTTTTTTAATTGTAAGTATGACTACAAAAGAGATCTGGGTTAGGAAAATTGTTTATGGAAGCTTAAAGATAAAAAGATGAGAATTCTGAGATCCCAGACAGGTAAATGATATCAAATAAAAAGAGGTATAATAAACCTTTTTAAAATGAATATTAATAAAACCATATCCCCAAAAAGTCTTGTTTTCAACGCCAGCAAATGCTGTCCGAAGGGCTTGCTGTATACTGGGTATTTGGGGGATGGGCAGAATATAAAAATGAATGGATATATCCTCTAGCTGTGAGGAACCTAATGTCTAGTGAAAAATCACAGGACCACGGGGCTTCCGTCCTGTAGTAAGTGGGAGGACCTGGGAGTCAGAGAGAGCCTCCCACAGAGGTGCTTGTGGCCTAGGGGCAGGATGGTTCTCCCCGACCACAGGAGCCTCTCCACAGAGGAACCTCCCATCAGCACACCAAGCCTTAGAGCTGCCTCATGTCTGTTCTAGCTGGCGAAGGAGGTAAGGAGACAGAAAGGGAAGCAGAGTCCAGGTAATAGATGCCTTTGGTCACCGATAATATACAAAAACAGTGGATTTTCTAAATCATTGATCCAGAGAAACATACCAAGCAGTGTCCACCAGGAGCAAGTTGGTAGAAAGCAGATAAAGGGGCCAGTTAGACTGAGTTTCCGGTCCCCTCACTGATCCCCAAGTCGCAGGCAGGGCCAGATGCCGGGCAAGGAAGACTCCGAGGGGTACAGCTCATGACCGTGGAGGCTCCGCGGTGAGGGACCTCTGGGACAGTGTCTAGCCCAGATGTTTTGGACCCTCAGTGTGGAGGCAACAGTGCCTTTACACATTCCACTCTTGGTGGGGATGGAGTTTGCCACATGCTCCCTGGTGGGGCCCTGTCTGCCCTGGAGCCCAGGCGCAGCTGTCCTTGGGCAGTGTGCAGCCCCCGAGGCTGGCCCTGGGAGTAGCTGTGTAGGGAGGACCTGCCAGGCACAGCCAACTGTGTGTGTGACCTGGAAACAGCCTTATCCGTTCTCTTGTTTCTGAGCTAGATACTTTCCCCTACAGCCTGTGCCACCGGGAGGCCGCACCATTTTGGGGGACAGTTTTCAGTATGTGTCGAGAACATTTAACGTCGAGATAGCTTTGGACCAATCATGTCATGAATGACTGAATTTTAATTAGAAGCACCATAAATCCAGTTAAAAAGTTTTATGCACGAAGATACTCTTTGTAGCCTTCTGTATTGAATTGAATTGAGAATATCCTGAATGTTAACAATAGGGGAATAAGTAAGCAAATCATGAAACGTTTTTGATGAAGTTGTACAGCCATTTATGATGGTAGTGGAGAATTCATAATACACACTCTAACACAGTATAACTGAAAAGGCAGGACTCAGGAATTACACATCCGCTGTCCCCAAGTTCCTCATGAGCCCAGTGGGGATGTGGTGGGACAGAGGGCGTTTGGCACAAGCTGGCACTTTTTCTGCCCCGGCTTGCTGTTGCTCACTTTCATATGACTTCATATTTATTATGTTAGAGGAATTTCTTAACTTTAAAAACTTGGCTCGGAGAAGTGTTTTTTGTTTGTTTGTTTGTTTGTTTGTTTGTTTAAAAAAAAAAACACTGCAGATAAAGGAGTGTCTAGAACCCACAGGCTGCCCTGGCTGACCTGGGAGGCCAGGCCCCCTCCGCAGGCTTTGAAAACCAGTGGACTTTTGACTGATTAGATTGAAGGGCATGACTGACCTAATGCAGAACAGATCATCTCACAGAGTGAATGGAGCTCAATGTGATTTTATTTTGCATTTTATTTCCTCCTTTCTCCTCTAAATGAGAAATATGGAATGGGACCCCCACAACACATGCCATACTTTACATAGATCCATAGGACAGTGTCTGTATGGCGGATAGCGAAGAAAATTCATCTGAATGTTGAGGGAGGGGGAGCTTGAACCAGTGAGGGGAGAGGGGCTTGTATGTCGAAGCGTAATGACAGCATCCTAGGTACAGAGAGATGGGACAAGAAAACTATTATAGTAGGAGTATGCTAGGGCATTGGGTAGGTCAGTTGGGTAAGTGCCTTCAGCTCAGGTCCATCCTGGAGTCTCAGGATCGAGTCCCACATCAGGGGCTCCCTGCTCAGCAGGGAGTCTGCTTCTCCCTCTGACCCTCCCCCTTCTCGTCCTCTCTCTCTCTCCCTCAAATAAATAAATAAAATTTTTATTTTAAAAAGAGTATGCTATATTAAAAGAAACATGAATTGAAGAGTTTTTGGTTGAAATTGTAGATGCATCATCCAAATTAGATTTTTTATTAATTTTTTAAAAATATTTTATTTATTTGTCAGAGAGAGAGAGAGAGCACAAGCAGGGGGACCAGCAGGCAGAGGCAAGAGAGAGAGAAGCAGGCTCCCCGCTGAGCAGGGAGCCCGATGCGGGACTCGATCCCAGGACCCCGGGATCATGACCTGAGCCAAAGGCAGACAGACACTTAACTGACTGAGCCACCCAGGCATCCCCAAAATAGATTTTTTTTAAAAGGAGGAATCTTTTGAGGTGTCCAGAGGGTGTCGGAGCACAATCTTTTCCTAGAGGGAAAAATGAGCCGGAATGTTTGGAATCTGTTACCTGGTGAGGAGCAGCAGAGCGGACACTGCCAAGCCCCCCCAACACACACACAGAGGCATTCAGTGTGTGTTGGCCTTGGAGTCCCATGCCACCCTGGACATTGAACTCTGTAGCCTAGGAGAGCCTTTGCATCTTTATCTTTTGCAGCCATCTGGCAAAAGGATGTTGCTCCAAGTACCTTGTGCTTTCTTTATTCCGTAGCTGCAAAGCCCAGAGAAACCTGAATTCTTTCTTTGCTATCGTGATGGGTCTCAACACTGCTTCTGTGAGCCGGTTGTCGCAGACCTGGGAGGTGAGCCTTGGGGGTCTACATGGAACGGGGGAGGGAAGGGATAAAGAAAACTGAATGGGAAATGTTCCCGTGAAAAGCCGTTCTTCAAAATCAATTTATTTGCATTGTTTAAATGAGGTAAGTACTACTAGGAAAGAAAAAAGTTAAAAATCTATGTGTCAGGTTGGACTGTTTTAATCAAATGGTCTTCAGAATGGCTCTATTAGTTATATAAAATCCAATACAAGAAATACATATTTTCATACAGAGAACATACATATATGAAGGAGATAAAAATTGTAAAATGCTCCACAGCTCGTTTTCTGCTTTGCTGCCATGCTTGTGTGGTTCCAGTCCCATGCTGGTCCTTTCAGAAGTGGTGACAGGTGTCCAGAAGCAGATTTGCTGAGATGCTAATGGTTGTAAGCTTCCAGGCCTCTCTCTTGCAGGCACCCCCCCCCCCAGCAGTGTGTTCATGTGGATGATGTATATCTCTGTAAAATTTGCAGAAGTACAGTAGTTTTGTATTCTTATTTTTTAAAGAAGGCCCACAGTGTTCAGTTTCGGCCCCTCCCCAGTCTGGGCTCTGCCTGTGTCCCTGTTGCTTGGGGAAGGCTGCCTGCATTCTCAGATGGAGAGGCCCACTCAAGTCAACTCAAGTTCTGAGACACGGACTCAGCTCTTCCCACATAGGCCCTTAGAGTCTGTGTCTTAGAACTTGAGTCCCTGAGTGTGGCCAGAAACAGGAAAGAGGGCTCCGGCCCTTCCCCTGGCCCCATCACCTTTCTTTGGGCTTCTATTTGTCTCCCTCTGTTCCTGTTGATTGACTACCTCACTGTGTGCACCATTTCTCTCCCTCAGCCCTGCTCTTTCACCATCAAGCCTGCCCCCTGATGGCCCTGACCTGCATGTGCTCGCGCGTTCTCCTTAGCGTCTCTCCAGTCCCCTCAGCCTCACTTCCTGTTATTACTCCATTCTCTCCGTGGCTCCCGATTCTCACTCCTGCAAGACAGGCCGACTCTCTTTTTCCTGACGTGAGATGTCAGCACAGGGCTCCAAGCAGTGTGCTAGGGTTTCACTTTCTTTGCATCAGGCGCCATTCTCCACTGGGAAGCACGGGGGGGACCTGAGGGTCGGGGTCAGTGCTCCTTAGAGGGGTGCCAAAGAAAAGGAAAGAAAGGCCTGCTTGCCCCGGTTAAGCAAACAAGACGTGCGTGCGCATCATAAGGTGAAAGGAAGCGATGCCACAGTCCATCAGAGCTGGAGGGACACTAATGGCCACCCAGGGTCGGAGGGGCATGGAATTTGAATTAAACCTGGAAAGAAGTCTCGATGTGTAGAAATTGAGAGGAGAAAGAGTTCAATTCAATTCAAATAGTGTGTATTTCGTGGGCATGTAGATGGCCTCCTATGGGCAGGGCCCTGAACATCTGTCCCATGGTGGATCCAGAATGGGCTGGACCAATTAGAACAGAGGATGTGGTGATGAAGGAGATACGGGACCAGTTCAGGCTGGACCCCAGGAGGGCAAGTGGAAACTCACCCCAAACCACCCAGCTGGAACAGGGCAACGTGGGAATTCGAATTCAGACCCACTGACTACCCTGGAGAGCCTGTGTTTCCACCCTCTGTGACTTCCCATGCCACCTGTTGGTGGGGGTGGTCCTTGCAGCTCAGCTCTCCTGCCCATTGGCAGGCAGGCTGTGTCCGTTAGGGTTTTTATGGCCTTTCACCATTTAGCCCTCTGCTGTGAAATGCAGTTAGATCAATTCGACAAAAAATGCTAGCCAATATTACTATTTCCCACTCAGCAAGACGACGTAAGAAGACAAGAGCATTCGCCAAAGGTGGGATCTGGAACAGAAATCCTAGTCTGTATTAAAAAATCACCAGCGTGTGGAATGTCTAATCAGCTGGATTCCTGAGTCACGTAGCCATGACCTATTTTAAACTGTTTTTAGCAACATTCCCAAGGAGTGTCACATTAAGGAATGAGGAAGATTGCGTAGTGAGAAGCAGTCAGGGTAAACCAAAAGATAGAGGTGTTTGTGTTCAGATACGTGACATGTGGAAGTTTAGCTTAATAATCGTTGCCCCCTTGGTTCCTCTGAAAGTAACAGACTTCTTTGACGTTTTCTTTTTTGTATTTTGTTTGTTTGATTTTAGAAAATCCCTGGGAAGTTTAAGAAACTTTTCTCTGAACTTGAAAGTTTAACAGTAAGTAGTAAGCCAAACGGGACTTACTCTTCAAATTAATTGATAGTGCCGAATTTCTGTCTAGATTGCCTTGTTCATGACCCTCTACCGTGTCTGGTAGCTTAGACTAGATCACACGTACCTGAAACTGTAGCTTTCCTTCCTACAGAAGGAAGAAGTTGACAGTAAATGCTTCTTCCTCTCCATGGAGAAAGGTAGTGAGAATGGTCCTTTTGACATGATTTGCAGAGTGCAGATTTTTAAGTATATAGTCCATTTCAACGTCTACAAAATTAATTGGTATAAATGGAATGTGCAGTGTCTTATGCATGATTCTTTTTTCCTTTTTCTCCTTCATACCATTTCTCAGGTTTAAATTTTTTAAAATGTTGAGTTGCTTTTCAGAACACAAGAAAACAGCGTTCTCTTATTTTTCTGTGCATTGTCCATGCATTATGAGGAAGGTTTTTCTTTGCATTGTACCTAACAAAAGACTTTGGGGTTACCTCGTGATAGAAATTATGCAGAGGAAACTGTGCTTAAAGAACCTATTTGAGGAAAATAATAAGGCAATCAAAAGGTGCCTCTCTTTTGCAGTCATTTCCTATTATTGTAAACCAATAAGTTGACTTTTATTCATTGCCTACATTTCCTGCCCTAATTTAGTGAGTTTATTCTCCTAGGAAACCTTTATCTACTTTGTTCTGAAGAAGAACCTCTTGATATCTAAATCATGTTCAAATTGTATAGCAAAAGTGGATTTAGAATTGTTTCTATAGCACATTGATTTTTCTTTCTCTTTGTAATCTGCTTGGTTCGGCAGGATCCTTCCCTGAATCACAAAGCCTACAGAGATGCATTCAAAAAGATGAAACCACCCAAAATCCCATTCATGCCCCTGTTGCTTAAAGGTAACAATTGTCTTTCCTTTATGCCATCCAATTCCATCCGCAGAAATGTATCCCTCTAACTGTACAGTGCCAAAAAAAAGAGCAAGAGAGACTCTTAGTCTATTTCTTCAGAGTAATTTTGACATTGAGACCTAACCGTGTTTGTTTGAGATGGGTTTGCGAGTGCTCAGTTATTTCTGAGGTAACTGAAATACTTAATTGTTTCAGAGAGATACCAAAGCATTTTCACCTGACTCACAGAACTTGGCACTGGACACCTGTGCTTTTATTTTGCTCTGCTCTCAAGTGCAGGCTTACTTTTCTTGGAGTTGACCATCCACTTACTTCAGCCAGGCTGGGAGAAAAAACCCAGAGAGAGATCACACTCCGAGTTTGCAGCTTAAATTTTGGAGCGCTAACTGCCAGGCTGCTGCTGTGTGAGAAGTACCTATGGTCAACCCCCTGGCAGTAAAGTCTGTGACTGGGGGAGAAGGTGCTGTCTTTCCAGGAGTGGCATTCAGGAGAGTATGTGACAGCTGCAAGCTGGTCCGCTGACTTTTCTTCTGAAGAGCCCCAAATAATTCATCCCGAAACACATTAGTTAAATTCGCTAGTGAGATCTCAGTAGTCTCTTTCAAACCAAGAGGGTTCATTCAAAGGAAGTTCTTTTGAATCTGGCCTGTGCTACTAATACTCAGTATATACCCTACCTATGTGCTTTCCAGGAAAAAGGGATTTGGTCTTTGTTTTTGGAGCCATATTTTAATACTTTCCAAGGGGTTTTATAGGAAGACTTTATTATGTAGCCTTCGCCCTTCAGAGGCTTGTATTTTCTGCTGGGTCTGGCCCCAGTGACTAAACTCCGACATACGATTCTGGAAATGGGCTGCCTGGGAACCGGATTGCTGGAGGGCCCGGCCATTCTCCTCCCAGCCCACCCCAACCCCATCGCTGCCTCCACTGCCCCCACTGGCAAAGACGCCTGTATTCCCTCCTCAGCCTCTCTCCAGAACAGGCAGAGCTTGCAGAATCACTGAGAGGCTCTGAGCCCACCACTCCTCATCCACTCTGCATCTAGTACAAAGCAAGAATCTTCCTGAAACAATACTCTGTTAGCACAACTGAGGCATGCAGATGCTTCGTTCAAGCTGACAAGATTCTGCTAAATGTAAATGGATGGAATAGGGAGAGATTGTAATGCCAAAATAACAATTTAAAGGTTTATTCAGGCTTACAGTTTTTATTTGCAAAATGAAACGTTCTCCTGTGGAGAGTGGGGGGCGGCAGGTGGGAAGTAACAGAATCCTTTAGACACAAGTGGGAAACAGGAAATGAGGACAGATCTGGGAGAGAAACGAATCTTAAGCAGAAAAAATTTTGAGAGAAAAGTTTTTAGGTAATAAGAAATTAGTTGACAGTGGCCCTTTAGCTTAATTAGATATGAGCAGTGCTTTTTGCTGAATGTTTGTGATTTTCCCCAAAAAATATTTAACGCAGTCAAGTGTCTCAGACTTACATCTTAGCTTGGATGCAATTTTCTGCTCTACTGAGTTTATCTAGACCTCTTTGTTGGCAGCAAAACAAATTTCCCTTTTTTCTCTGCAAATACATTCACTCTAGTAAATTAAACATTTTTTATTTTTTTCATTAGAAGCTGTCTTGAGTTTAAGCACTTAGTTTTCTTTTTCAAATATTTTGTCATTATAAAAATAAACATCATTACACTTTATTGTTTCAAATTACCATTTTTATCTGAAATAATTTCCAAAGGAATATAGGGTGAAAATTTAAAATATGTGTATATCATGCCTGAAACAAAACATTTTGGAAAAAAAAAACAAATGTCAATTTGGGGATTTTTTTAATTGCAAAATTTTTTTAAAGTTGAGATAAACTACTTTAGAACAACCAGCCTTTTAGTGAAAACTCACCCCTCTCCCCCTTGTTCCTCCCACTTTGGGTTGCTATTAGAGAAAAAGGACCAAATTGAACTCCTGGGGTGTTACAAAGGATTAGGCCTCCCGTGTTTCCTTTTGTGAGCCGGTCAGTTCCCAGTAAGCATGCAGATTACCAAGTGAGCACTTAACCTCAGGGTCCTTCTTCATCAACTTTCCTGTTGAATTCTTGCCTTTTGATCCGTCCCCCCACCCCCATACACCCCCTACCCCTGCTGTGGTGTGGAATCCATTCAGAAAGTGGATGAATGGGAAACCCTAAATAAGTGTAGGGGCAAGGATCCTGCTCAGCTAGAGTCAGAAGCAGCCCAGCACTGTGTATCATGCGGTGTTTGGGGAGCCGGTAGTCCTTTCCAGCAGAGTGACTATCAACAGGTGTGGGAGGGTGAACTGAGGTCCTCTGGAGGGTTGTGTGTGTATCTCAGAGCCAGGATGATGACTGCAGATTTGCAGGGGCTTTTAAATCAAAGGAATGTTAGGGTGCTTGTACATTTCTTCCTTCTTTTACTTGTCATCTCCAAATGGAGCTGTTTCCTCCAGTAGTTCTATTATATGAAGTGTTTGGAGAGTGTTTGAGTGTCTTCAGATGAACAGCGCTCATTTCCTGCGCTCTGCCTGCTGGGTTCCCTGAAGTGCTTCACAACCCCAGACTTAACGTTCTGAGAGTCCAGGTCTCTCTCTCTTTCTTTGTCTCTTTTCTTTTTTTCTTTCTCTTTCTCTCTCTCCCCCTCCCTCCCTTCCTTCCACTTACTGGTTTATCTACCTCCTACCTTCCTACCTTCCTCTTCACACACCTGCCATTCACCTGCATCAAACCCTTCAGCCCCTTGAACCCCCTTCTGGGTGGCAGCCCTTTCCAGCCTCTCTCCCCCTACCTGGCCAAATGCACCTTCCCTCCTTTCTTCTCAGGCCAGCATGAGCCTGGCCTCCAAGCCACTGGGATTAAGTGAGACCACCCAAGAAGAGAAGAGACCTCAGGCTGGAGGGAAGAGAGGGAGCCACCAAGGGAAGACGTGGAAAGTTGCTGACATGCTCCCTGTGCCATAAATCTGGCAAGGCGGCTCTGATGGGTTTAAGAAATGCCCAAGTCTGTTCAGCTCGAGCTCCTGGAGAGATACAGTGGTGAGAGGAACCAGGCTCCCTGGGTTTGAATCCCGGCTGGGATGAGCAGAGTTATCATCGTGAGCCAGAAGTGCATGGTCTTTGGCCCACAGTTTCTTCACACTCTGTCCTGCTGGGGCTATACCTTACAGTCTTTTGTTAATGCTCTTAATACAGATAAGTGCCCTTATTGTCATGAGTCCTCGTCATTATCCTTGGGAACATGGTGAGAGGATGACAATAATGTGACACTGGGGAAATGGACCAAGGGATTCAGAGAGGGCGTTTGTGACCTGAGGTCTCAGGGAGTTAGGGGAAGCTAGGCTTTTAGGTGGTGTGTGGTGTAGATAGGTGCACACGGTGTTTATTTGTCACACCAAAAAGGTAAGAGCTAACTGCATTGACGAGTGTCTTCTAAGTTTTTCTAAAGAGATTTATTTATTTTAGAGAGAGAACGTGCACAAGTTGGGGAGGGGCGACGGGAGAGAGAGAATCCTGAAGCCGACTCCTGATGAGCAGGGGGCCTGACAGAGGGCTCCATCCCAGCACCTGGGATCATGACCTCAGCTGAAACCAAGTCTGCCGCTGAACCAACTGAGCCATCCAGGCACCCCACGATCTTTTTATTTTTTAAGTAATCTTTACACGCAATGTGGGGCTCAAATGTAAAACGCTGAGGTCAAGAGTTGCATGCCCTTCTGACTGAGTCAGCCAGGTGACCCAGGACTACTGTCTTCTAAATATTGTGATATAGAATGAAAGCTTGTAGTTCTTCTTTTTTTGAAAGCAAAGTCTTGAAAGATAATAAAATAACCAGAGAGTTTGTCAGATGACCGTATAATTGTGAATCGTTTTCCTGTTAGAACATCGTTTTAAAAGAAGGGGGAAAATCCTAGGAAATCTTTGCAGTCAGTACTGGAAGCTATATGTAAGGGATGGCTTGAGGAAAGATTTTTATCAGGATATCCTGTAACTATGTAACTCGTGTCGCCCCCTCGTGGGCCATCAAAGCTCAGCAGCCAAATGCATCCTAGGCAGGTTTCCAGAGCACCTAGCTCATAATTGCCCCTCAGGGACCCCCAGAATGAAAGTCTTGATTAGATGCAAATGCTTTCTCTTTCTATTTATAGGAATCTAAGGCTGTTCTTTTCCCTCTTTTATGTCAGCTTACTTTATAAGGATTTTATTTATTTATCTGTCAGAGAGAGAGGGAGAGAGAGCAGGCAGAGGCAGAGGGAGAAGCAGGCTCCCTGCTGAGCAAGGATCCCAATGTGGGACTTGATCCCAGGACGCTGGGATCATGACCTGAGCCGAAGGCAGCTGCTTAACCAACTGAGCCACCCAGGCGTCCCAATGTCAGCTTACTTTAACATGGTAGTTTTCATTTGGTTTGCCCTCCACTTTTGCTTTTTGTTTTTAATTCTTTTTTCTAAGATTTTTACTTATTTGACAGAGAGACAGAGCACACAAGCAGGGGGAAGCTACAGGCAGACGGAGAGGGGAAACAGGCTCCCCGCTGAGCAGGGAACCCAACGTGTGGCTCAATCCCAGGACCACGGAATCATGATCGGGGCTGAAAACAGACGCCCCACTGACTGAGCCACCAAGGCATCTCTGCCCTCCACATTTGTGATCTAACATGATTATTTGCAGGCTTTTTAAACCGTAATATATTTCTTATTTTGATTCCTGTTTTAGAGGATTCCCTTAGTGCTCAGTCGTGGACCCTCTGATGTGAGTTTTTATGAGTCACTGCTCATTGAGCTTCAGCTGCTATCTTTATTTTAAATGATTCCCAAATCCCTTTCTCTTGAAGAGGGACTCCTGGGTTTTTCAGTTCTGATTTTTGTTTTTTGGTTTTTGTTTGTTTGTTTGTTTTTGCATCCAAAGGAGATTTTTGCTTGAGTATCTTCTATCACTTTAAATGCAGTGAGGTTCAAACCAAGTGTAACTTCCCCTGCCTCTGAAAATGTACTTTCATCCTACTTTCCTTGTGTTCTTTTTGTCAGTGATGCTTTTTTGCACCCATCAAGGAGGGCCAGAAACTCTGACATTTTCTGGCTTATCCCTTTCTGATACACAATTGGGCACTGGTTTTGGGAACCAAAAATCTAAATTGAAACATCTGCATCTGGATCCACTAACATTTTAGGTAAAACAGGCCCCATACACTTGGCCAGGAATTGTTAAAAAGCAAACACAAAGATATTAAAACTCTTCTGTTTCTGGCTATGTAGTTCTTTCCTGCTCAATGTTCTGGCCTAAAAATTAGTGGGCTGGTTAAGTTACACTGGTTAAGTTGAGGTCAGGCTCTTCACTGTGTACAAAATATATCATTGCATTTGTTCGTTTATGTTCTCTTCCCACACTCACAAACACAAATTATGCCTTTTCACATCGAATACCATATAGATTCAATTCCAGGTTGCCTCATCAAATTTATGGAATAATGCACAATGTTTAAGAAAAATTAATAAGTTGTATTGCATCTAGACCTCCTTAGCCCTGACTCATTCCTAACAGCACATATATCTTGTTTTTAATTTTCAGATGTAACATTTATTCATGAAGGAAATAAAACATTTTTGGATAATCTCGTCAATTTTGAAAAACTGGTATGTAAATTTCATTATTTCTCCCCTTTCCCTTCTGTAAGGAAAGTGTATGCTTTTGTTTCTTGCTCCAAGAAACAAATGATTTAAGTACTTTTCTCCTTTGAAATCACGGTGGTTTGCAGGAGCTCGTTTGCTGCATGTTATGCATTGTCACGAAAATGTATTCCAGTTAAAAATGGGGGTGCTCACAAGACTCGCAAAGTATATGAAAACCTGCTTCTTGGGCTTGAAAATGGGACTTCATTACGTTTCTGTCAGAGGTGGAAGGTGTGTTACTGAACCAGAAGTAAAACCGTAAGGTTCTTCTGTCAAGAGGAATTTTGCATGCAGGAGGCTAAGCCTGACTGCCTGAAAGGCATCACTCCGTGTCTTGGTGTACACGGCTCCCGAGGCTCAGGAGGAAGCTTCTGGGGAGGTGTGTTTGTCTCCAGTGCTCCCCACTCGGATATGAAAGTGGAATTGGGAGTGTGTGAGTGTGAGGGCAGGTTGCATGTCTCTGCCAGCCCTTGAACGGTGCACAACTGTGGAGGCTGCAGCGCTGGCATAGGGCCCTCCCTGCTCACCAGTGAAAGGTTCCTAGTCAGTCCCTTCCTGCAAGTTACCAGAAGGCCTCTTGCTGAATTATTTCTAGGACCTTCCCAGGTTTCTTTCTCATATGGTAGGCTCCTCCTCACCTTTCTGAGTGGCCTGGGGCCAAGGAGGGGTGGCCTGCTAGAACTGAGCCAGATAAATCAAATGGGAGTACTCCAAAGAGGCCCAGTTGACCCCAGAATGAGTCTGTCTGGTAAATCAACCTTAGTGACACAGATGAGACTGTCCTTCATAGTTAGAGATGATACCAGTGATCCCTGTCTGGAGATCCTGACCTTTGAGTGACCTTTCCAGCAATGATAATGGGTTTGTGTGAACTCTTTCAGGAACTGACCTCCGGTTCCCTATAAGACAAGGTCAGGCCTGTGACAGCAGGTTGAGGGAGACAGGGGCTGTAGACCATGACCAAAGAGCAGTACACACTGATGAGTCCAGGCGGGGTTTGAGTCTGACCTTTGCCTTGTAAGTGCCCTGCTCTTATGGTCAGCTTAACTCATTGCACAGTGGGTGAGGCAGCAGAGAACCGCAGTGCAACTTGAAAATCCACAATACTAGAATCTGGGAGGTAGACATCTTGGGATATCTTGTCATAGCTCCATTTTAATCACTGGAGGATGATAGGTTTGTGCTTTTTTTTTTTTTTTTTTTTTAAGATTTGTTTATTTATTTGAGAGAGAGCGTGAGCAGGAGAGGCAGAGGGAAAATCTAAAGCAGTCTCTGTGTTGAGCACAGAGCCCTGTATGGGACTCGATCTCACAATCCTGAGATCACCACCTGAGCCAAAACCAAGAGCTGGATACTTAACCGACTCCCCAACCTAGGTGCCTCTGTGCCCAGTTATTTTTAAAGTGGATGTGTTTAGGAGCACCTGGGTGGCTCATTTGGTTACATGTCTTCCTTTGGCTGGGGTCATGATCCCAGGGTCTTGGGATCAAGCCCCATATTGGGCTCCCTGCTCAGCAGGGAAAACTGCTTCTCCCTCTCCCTCTAGTGCTCCCCCCGCTTGTGATCACTCTTTCTGTCAAATAAGTAAAATCTAAATAAATTAATTAATTAATAAAAATTAAAGTGGATGGGTTTGTAACATTTTAAGTGCAATTGCTTTGGAATCAGAGCTCAGTTAGAAGACTCTACAGTCAAACCAGTACAGCCAGAAATGTATATTCAAAGTGGGCTTTTTTGATACTTACTCTTTGAGATTTCTGCTACATCAGTGTTCTGTTATGTTCTAAAGACCGTAGGGCACCTCTTTGCAACCAAAGGCTAATAGGTACTGACATTCTAGACTCTGTGTAGGTTCATCCCCAGTGTGTGATATTAATGAAATGATTTCAAGCAAATGACGCTTTCAATCAGTATCTCCTTCAAACTCTGGCCTGCACATCTGGTTAAAAATGCCCAACAAACATTGGAGAGCATGTGTGAAGATGTGGGATGGGTGTTTCACACTGAGTGGAATCCACTATAAAGGTCTAGTGAGTTTTCCTCTGATTCAGAGGGAGTGCGAGAGAGCAGTCGCACTCTTCATAAGCTGACTCTTGTTGATTGTTGAGGGCAGGCTGGCGGTGGACCTTCTCCCCAAAGTGAACTGGTGGTTTGGTTAAGCTCATTGTGTTGCTGGCCCTCAGATGGTGCCAGCAAAGTATGAGAACAATTCGATAAAAGCCCAGATGGGAGAGAGCAGCGGAAAGATCCCTGCAGCCCTCTCTCTCCCTCTGACCAGCATCTCTGGTTTCCCATGCTTTCTCCAACATGCCAGTGGAAGCCGCCTAATGCAGCTCATGTCGCCTAGGGTCTTGCTTTCAGATGTGTCAACGCTTCAGAGTGACCACAGGGAAAAATAAAAGTAAAATCTGGGGCACCTGGATGGCTCAGTTGGTTAAGCATCTGTCTTTCCCTCGAGTCATGATCCCAGGTTCCTGAATGGAGCCCCACATTGGGCTCTCTGCTCACCGGGAAGCCTGTTCACCTCTTCCACTCTTCTTGCCTGTGTTCCCTCTCTCACTGTCTCTTCCTCTGTCGAATAAATAAATAAAATCTTTAAAACAAAACAAAACAAGACTTCTGACTGACCATAGGGAACAAAACAAAGTCTAATAGATAGTCCTTCTGTTAAAATCAGTAGCTATCAGTAGTAGTAGAATCAGTAGAATCTGTTAGAATCAGTAGTAGAGATCACAAGTAGGCAGAGAGGCAGGCAGAGGGAGAGGGGGAAACAGGCCCCCCCACTGAGCAGAGAACCCCCCCATCTTAATTCTTTAAGATGGTTTAAGGAAATAACATGGCATATATAAATAATCATATTCTCCTTTGAATTTTATTTTATTTTTTTTTTTAATTTTATTTATTTACTTGACAGAGAGAGCATAAGCAGGGGGAACGACACAAGGAGAAGCCCCAGTGCGGGGCTCGATCCCAAGACCCTGGAATCATGACCTGAGCCTAAGGCAGATGCTTAGCCAACTGAGCCACCCAGGCACCCCTCTCTTTTAAATTTAAAATTCCTGAAGAGAACTTTATGAAAAAAAGACAGCTAGAAAATCAATGCAGCTCTAAGGCTGTCCTCTCGGGTCCCCTCCCTCTTCAGGAGCGTTGAACTACTGCTCAATAAATTTTGCTTTGTCGTCCACCAAAAAAAGAAAGAAAGAAAGAAACACAGGTATACATACCAAGAGCAGGGCCCTAGCACCCCTGTGCATCCATTAGGTGCTTGCTAGCACATCATTGCTAAAGAGAGCAGATTTTGTAATATTGGGGAGTTCCTGGTCCTCAAAGTAGATGGCATTTAACGATGCAGCCCACCTCGGGCTGACCCCCTTCCTCTCACAGAGAAGACAGGGTGCATTCACATTTTTTCAAAGGACAGAAATCTATTTTACATTATACACAGCCCTGTCTCCTACTTGGATGCTGGAGAAGGAAACTGAATTTCCTAATGGAGTCAATATTTTCGAAGGAATGTTTCTTAGCAAGGAACAGCATTTCGCTTAAGCTACAGCAGGATCATCTTTCACAATAATGAACCAATAGAACCTAACTGAATTAACTGGTAAGAAGCCAATTCCTCATGGTGGATATTAGCCTATGCCAGCTAGCAAATAATTCAGTGCATTTTCTTTATCTGGCTGATACAGGCCAGCACATGACAGCCAACAACACGAGGGCCCCGATGTGCACACTGGGTCTAATGAGCTGTCCACCGTGCCCTCTGCTGTCTCAGCAGCTCTAACCACTTCACCCCTGAACTATTAAATAACCAAGAAACAGACACTTTCTCTTTTCCATGTATAGAGTATCATCCTTTGCCAGATTTTCCTCCTCCTCCTCCTTCCTGCATCAGGAAAGCCAAAGATGAGGCCCAGGACCCAGGTTTCCCTGTGGCATTCAGTCCTCAGCCTTGCACCTGCCCAGGGCTCCTGAAGCCACATGAGTGGCATACGATAGAAAGCAGTGTGACGCCATAGCTTAGAACAAGAGACCTGCCCTGGGAAGAGCGGTCACATTTGGGGAAGGAAACATTAACAATACATTCACAGACATGAGTCACGTCTCATTTCCTTTACAAAGGCAGACTGAGCTACTGTTCTAATCACTGCCCTATTTAATTTTTCACTATTGAGTAGAAATAAATTAGAAATACAGTGGAGAACAATTTAATAAGTAGGTCATGTTCAAATAAAGTTTCTACAGTTCTAAGGGGTATTAAATTTAAAAAAAAGTTTTGTACTCATATTATTCTTTTAGCAATCATTCATTAAGGGCTTGCTGTAAATGGATGAACCTTTGCTTGGTATGTACACGCAGGACAAGAAAGATGATGACATGTTTAGGGAGGTTTGGAGGACCAGATAATGGATAATGTTGATTTTTGAATAATAGGATGATATTTGGATTTTTTTAAAAGATTTTATTTATTTGTTTGACGAAGAAAGAGATCACAAGTAGGCAGAGAGGCAGGCAGAGGGAGAGGGGGAAGCAGGCCCCTGCACTGAGCAGAGAGCCCAATCTGGGGCTCGATCCCAGGACCTTAAGACCATGACCTGAGTCGAAGGCAGAGGCTTAACCCACTGAACTACCCAGGCACCCCTGATGTTTGGATTTTGAGATGAACCAAATGAGAAAGTCACTGTGGATTTTCCAGAGGACTAGAACATGATAGCAACAGTGTTCGGAGATGATTCTAGCAACCGGAGGGGAGGAACAGTAGTGCAGAATGGTGTCCTAAATGCTGTCTCTCTCCTTCATGGTGGAACACTAAAAACAAGAGAACTAGAAGATTGTTGGAGGTAACTGAGGATGAGCTGGTGGGAGCTGGTCAAAGGCAGCCATGAACTGATCAGATCAGCTAGAACTTCAGAGAAAGAATTAAAGCAAAATCCTGAAGACTGTTGGAGGGAATGTAAATCATAAACAGAAAATGGTCTGTGTAATGATTCTGGGGTTTTAGAAAATGTTCAACTTTTGTGACTCTTTTCCTGTCTTGATTTGTGATACTGAGTCTTTGATGCCACCCACATTCCTACCTGCATTCAGCAGGTCTGAGTGAATCCCTGTGTGACATACAACAGGTGCTGGGCGCGCAGAGCCCTCTAGTGGCACCTGGCCTAGAGGAGGTGCAGAGATCCCGAGCAGTGACGACCACACAGGCCGATCTGTGCTGTCCGAAGGAGCCTCCCAGACTCGTAAGGGGAATCTCAGACAGGCTTCACGGAGAGCAACCAAAACATCCCCAGAAGTGAAAAGCCTGTGCAGATTCAGACAGGCAGACGGGGCTGGGGGTGCTGGATTTGCCAACACTGTGTAAGCAAAGGGCTGTCCTAGTCCATGGCATGTGGAAACCCAGGGCTCGGTTAGACTCTGTGCAGCCCGAGCTGGAAGCACTGTTTCTGCAGAAGAAGATCGAATATCTCATAAGCCAAGCTCAGTGTTCTCAGTTACAGTCCAGTTCCAAATACATCCCCTCCATTTTACCCAAGGCTATAAAATCCTACCATCCCGGGAGACACCGCTACCCCAGCAGCACCCTAAATAACTCTCCCATTGATGGGTTTCTGCTCTCCCTTGCAGCACATGATTGCCGACACCGTCCGAACCCTGAGACACTGCAGGACAAATCAGTTTGGTGAGTACTGGCAGTCCGGCACAGAATGTAAGCTTAGGAGAGACCACGAGCCAGTCCCAAGTGTTCAGTGGGAATGTACTGAAACCGATTATAAAGGGTAATATGCAGATGCCGTATTCTCTTTTCATTTCATCATTGCCTGTTAGGGATGCAGAGGAAGACAAGTTATGGCAGCTTTTTACCCTCTCTCGGCAGTAGGTCTCCCTGTACAGAGTGACTTTAGACAATCAGAGGCTCCCCACTGCACCCCTGACCCAGAAAGTCTGTTTGCTTGTCCCGTGGCTCCGAATTACCAGTGGGTTTATCAGGGGTGATCCTGTCCCTAACCTCCTTGCTTGGAGCCTTCCTGGAACAGGAACACAGTTTGCAAAAGCAACTAAAGCAGCCTTCCAGAATTTTTACTCCTCTCCAACAAAAACTTCCTGACTGGAGTTGCCTTTCACTGAAAATGTATTTTTCTGAGCACTTCTATGGACTCCCCCACTGAGATGAACATATGTAGGAATATGTAGTCCTTTTTAAACCTCGAGCATAATTTACACTATGTTTAAATAGCATTAAAACACTGCAGGAAGGAAGGAAATAACTTTGTTGAGTTCAAGGAGCGTTCACATGGGCACTGGCATCCTGACCCTGGTACTGGTGATTGGTGCACGGAGGTCACTCAGGCAGAGCAGAAAGCAGAGCCTCGGAGAGTTAACCCATTCAGCCATTAGTCAGACGGAGCCCTCCGGATTTCCTGATCCATCCTCTTTTCTTTGCCTTGTGCAGATTCCATAGATAAGAGCAATGAAAAAAAAATTACAAAGTTTAATTCAATAATTAGAAATCAAAGCTGGCCACTAAATAAAGCTTTAAGTAAAACATCCTCATTATAATTTTCTCAACAATACAGAAGGACACAAAATAGAAAGCAGAAAGATCAAAGTCTTATTTCCTAAGGATAAGTGCATATTTTTAATAATTTTTTTTTTTTTTTTGGTCCCAGCTGGTTTTGGCTGGCAGTATTGTCTCCCAACAAAGCAATGGAAATTCAGTTTAAATTACGAAGTTTCTGCTTGAAAGGGAGAGCTACAAATACAGGACCAAAGTTTTTAAAATACTTCCATCCGTTACTGCCACCTGATAGGTGCATAAGTAATTCTGCAGAAAGCACACCGTGGAGGCACTTACCATAGAAACAGTGATAACAGCGTCCTGGGGATTCATTCAAATGGACAAGCATAATATTGCTGAGCATTGGTTCCTATTTGTTTCCTCCTCCTCGGCCTCCCAAGTATTGATGGGTACTCAGCTCATTCTGAGACATCTGTCTCCCTGACCAAGAGACTCTCCAAGTGTGGGCAGGAAGGCCATACGGCTTGGGGGCCTCCTCCCTGTCTTGAACCTCCCATCGCCAGGGAGTAGGTGTGCGTAACGTGAAGCATAACTCTGTGTTCTCTACTTATATATCTTTAAAAATTGGGTTGGCGACTGAGTGGGGTTAAGTGTGACAGTTTATATTGTCATAGTAAACCCATGTCAGCACTGGGGATAAAATGATAACATGAACCAAGTCACTTAAAAATTAGAGTGCCGTGCAGGTGTCACTGGTCATGGTTGGAACCATTCGTTCTGCCATCTTCAGGTCAAAAAAGTAATAACAAAATTATTTTGTACCACTCTGTTTTCTAAACCAGTATTCACTAAACCAAACGCAGTCTCTTCAGTGTCTCCCAGAGAAGGTGTTCTAGAATTATACCACTTTTGGGTCACTTCCAAACAGGTGGAATGATAAAAACGTTAACTCCTGATACTTCAACTCTTTGAAACTGGGAAGCCTTGTTTGCCATTAAGCCTTAAGGAATGACAAGCTACCCATGACTTACAAGCCTTCTAAAACACGGGTGTCACAGAGGAGGAAAAAAATGGATCTCCCAGAGAAAAAAACTGCTGCTCTAAAATTCTTAGCCCCCTGCACACCCCTTCTCCTCAGGCCCACTGCTGCTGCTCCCATCTGAAACCCCATGAGGCTGGAGGACATGATGTCACTGTCTCTCAGGAACATTGTCTCTCTCAAGCGGTTTAGTCAGACCCCAGTGCCTTGAGGTTTGGGGAGATTTTTTTCTGGATTGTGTTTGGTTTTGACTCTGGGAAGTGGACTTGCCCCGTTGTCTGGGCTGCTTTGTCTCAGGCCCCTTATCAGAGCTGTCACCAGCATGGCGTGTGCCTGCGAGCTCACAGGGCGCCAGAGATTCTCACGGCCCTTCAGGCTTTTAACGGCCCTGGGTTTGGGAGGAGAAAACCCCCTTAAGTTCAGTTCTGTGATACCTTTTCATTCAAATATATCCTTCTTTTTTTTTTTTAATTCTTTCAAAAAGTAAGGATGCCAAAGAATTATACAACATCTAAACACAAGCAAACTGTTGTGTCCGTGCGCTGAGCAGATGAGCAGTAACTTCTGACGATTCCAGACTGAGCTCAAAGAGCCCGGGATAGCCGTTGAGACAGGCAGTTACCGTGACGTGGGACCAGGAATGTGGACTCTGGAGCCACGTGGCCTGGGCACCAGTCGTGCTCTGTCACACACTGGCTGTGTGTCTCTGCTGCTTCCCATTTGTAGGGGGGCTACTGACACAATTGCTAAATACTAGATAATGTGAGGTAATAAGTGCTCTATGAATGTTAGTGAAAAGAATAGCTTGCCAGTCTAATGGCCTGAGCTGAGGCCCGAGCCTGGGCTGGAGAAGCATGTGCGCTGTGAAGATCAGGATCTCCCTTCTGGTGTGTGACTTAGAGGCTACCTGGTCCATGTGTCCTCAGCCTCAGCCTGAGGTTTTACTGGTATTTAGAGATAGTGTTTCTGCTCTCAGGAGATTGACTTTTTTTTTTTTCCCCCTTCCAAAAAGCAGGAGGTGACATGTCTCCAAAGGAGCACCAAGAGTTAAAATCCTACGTTAATCACCTATATGTCATCGACAGCCAGCAGGCCCTGTTTGAGCTGTCCCACCGGATCGAGCCCCGGGTGTGAGCTGCCCCCTCTCCCCTCAGCTGGCCTCCCCCATAACTGTAGCACTTTGAGCTCTGGGCATGTCAGTGCTGAGCATGTTGCTTTCCTGTGAGAAAAGAAGTTGCTGAGTTTTATCAGCATAAGACACACACAGGAGGGCCAAGCCAAGCGTGTTCAAGAAGTGATGTCAGCCACCCGAGATGGGGAGAGGCCTCTCCAAGCTGCTGTCAGAACAAGAAGGTAGAAAAAGAGTCAGAAGCATGCTTGAAGTGGAGAAGTCTGGCTTCTTACGACTGCATTGTTGATCCAACCCAATTTTGATCTTGAGATGTGCCGGTGTCAAGACGAGAGCATGTCTTGTCCTAGTGATCAAATACGTCAGTATGAGTGTGCGTGAGACAAGAGTTTTACTTCACCTGGTGGTAGATTACTGTTTATAGGCTGTCCAAAAAGCAGCTCATTTGAACACATAAAGACAGTGATGGCATCTCTTAATTTCCAGGGAAAAGGAGTGGCCGATGTCAGTACAAACCGTGATATCACCAAAAGCCACTGTCTAGGAAGTTAGTGAGGACCAGCTGGCATCCGTGCTCTGATCTCCAAAATGGAAATACCAAGGCATGCATTTCTTTGTATCCACAATCACTTATCCATGCAGGCTTGCAGGGGAAATGCATTTCTGCCCAGTTGATTTGCAGCTATGGGCTGCATTGCTTTGCCAATAAGGAAAAATAGTAATCATTTGTAAGAAATAGACTCGCTGTTTAATTTCTGGGGATTTTCTTCACATATGCAAGAAGATTCACATTTATTATTGGAAACGGCGTGATTTTTGAAAAGCACACAGTGCCTGATAAAGGATAGGCACTTGGTAATAATTCAGAGAGGTAACAGAGTCCCAGAGGTCTGCCTTCTTGTGCCTGATGATGTCCTGGGGTTTTGCTGGCCTCCAGCAGGCTTCTCTGCCCCAGTACAGAATGGTAACAGCCAGCACAGGGAGGTTAAGTGGGATCGATGAGGCAAACACTTAGCACTCCCGAGACAAGGGCAAGGTGGTGACCAGTGACTGCCCATCTTACAGCAAATAAGAAGCCCCAAATACCCAGATGTCTGATTGATGTTGGACACTCAGAAGTCCTGCAGTCCACCTCCCAGCCAAGGCCTAGAGTCTTTCTCTAATTTGTCTTTTTAACCCCCAAAAGTCTAAGAACCTTTTAGTCTATTTTTATTGCAATTTTGGCTCTGCTAGTAAGTAAAACCTCTTGTTATTCTGAAGACCTGGTTAGAGGATTACCCTTGAGCTTCCCGTGAACAACAGAAGTGTGTGGGATACAAGAGTGAGATCCGCTGCTGCCAGCCACATGCCTGTCCGGAGGAGGTCCTCGGCCCTCCTTTTCACGCGAGTGAATTCTCCATGTTCCTCCTGTTCATCCCTCAGGTGCCCGCACAGAACTGCTTCCCGCTGTCCCGTCCACACCTTAGGACGGCAGTGCCCGAGGCTGGCTGATACACCCTGTCGGCGGCGCTGGTTCCTGGGCTTGGAAATCACATGAGCTTGAGAGGTCATGGAAAGGAACCGTGTGGAGAAAATTGGGGGGAGGACTTGCAAGGAGACGCCATCTGTCCCTGCACGTAGAAACCTGAGGCCTGAAAACTAACAGGGTTGTAAGAGAAAGGCACCCTCCAGGAGTGGGCCACTCAAAGACAAGCTCAGGCTACCCAGAATGGACTGAGACCCTGGAGGACATGAGAGCCAGCGAACCAGGGAAGACCGGCTCCTCTCACGGCCGAGCAAGGTGAGAGCTCTCCCCTTGGCAGTTACTGGAGGTAGCGTGGGCTGACAGCACGAAGACCTTTTCTCTGCACTAGGGAGGAGGATCATGTGGCCAGTCCAATCGTCTCAGGCTGGTTTGACATCGTCTGCACATTTTAGCATTACCTCTGTTCACATCAGATCTCCGATGCAAACACCAGAGCATTACCTCTTGAGGACCTGGTTTCAGTGGAGAATGGTTTCAGCATAGCTTCTGCGACTCAGATCCCAGTTCCGATGCGAACGCAGCCACATGCAACCACACGTGCACCACGTTTGAACACCTTCCGGTGGTGCAGTCAGTATTCCCCCCGGTATGGGCAGACGCAGGCCGGGGAGAATGGGGATCTTGCGCCCTCTCCAGCTGTGGCCACGTGACTGTGAGGGCGGCCGCAGCCGTAAGGGAGGGTTTAGTGTGGTTTACATTTGCTTTCTCATCCCTGCCTTCTGGATGTCAGAATTTTCAAATCTTTCTGAAATTGAACAACTGTCTCCAGACAGTTCCCAAGCATCAGCATCTCAGCAGTTCCCAAAGCCCTGTGAAGACCTCGTTCTGGAACGCAAGAATTGAAGGTGGAACCATGGGAACCACACTTAGCTCAGCGTGAAGCTTGCCCTCCCTAAGCCAGGCTGTCCGACTACAAGGTCCCCTGTGAAGAGGGGTGGGCTGTATTCCCTTTCCAAATATTTGCCCACATCTCTTGGTAATAGGTTCTGTTCTGGCTAGAAGCACAGATGAAGACGTTGAAACTCCCTCCCAGGTCTTAGATTTTGTGGTTGCCTAAGATCTCCATTCACTCTGAAAACCTGTTACCTGCCACCTTCCTTGGCAAGTGGCCCGTGAGCACTTGTCAGCAGGTTCTTGCTGCTAGAGCACAACCTCCAGATGGTCCTGCGGGCCCGTGGACTCGTCAGCAGCCCAGCAAAGCAGCCCTGCTTGGAAGTGAGCTCAGGACAGGTTCCTGCAGGCAAAATGGCAACCTTTTGGAAACTTTTCTCCATCCATATTTGCAGATGCTCCACAGGCTACCACATTTTAAATTCACTTTTTGTTATAATCTGTACCAACTGGTTCTAGTGCTAAATACTATGACCTACATTCACTTTCTGTTAGTATCCTTAATGAAGTTGGAATAAATGGATTTTCCTAGACCCCTGTTTGCAAGCAAGGTGGGTGGAGCTTACGTTGAAGTCACAAGGATGAGGAATAAAGCAAAAAGCCAGGCCTCCGATTGGCAGATGGTGTTGCGCCGTGTACGCAAGCCTCTGAGTGGAGAGAGACGGTTGAATGAAAGAGGGAGTTGGTGATTTCTGGCCCCTGGAGCTGAGCTTCCCCACGGCCCCAATCCCAGCCCCCTGTCTTGTTAGGGCCGTCACATACAGCACAGGTCCCAGACCTCACATTCCGGAATGGCACAGCTAATCCACGCTTCTCAGAAACTAGGCAAAAACATTCAAATGGGGGGAGATCCGGTCCACTGCAGTTGTCTAATATGGAGTTTCTTTTAAATGCTTCAAAGCGATGTCCATAGAATTTCAGCCTGCTTCTCAGTGAGTGGGCCGTCGTGCTTAAAACTTGTAGGGGGGAAGAAAAGTTTTTAAAAATTGCCAAAAAGTTAGATGAAATTGTACTACTGTATAAAGCAAAGCTGTATATACTAAACGTTTTTTAGCAGAGTAATATTTATTTGCATAGCCTATTTATTGTATTCGTATGACACGGTTATTAAATACTGGGATGAAACTGATGCCCTGAAGCAAGGACTCTCGCCTTTTAATGTACCGTTAATTAGGACTGCTGGGACATTGTCCGCTTGCGTTAGCAATTAGAAGATAGCAAACCCGCAATCAGGGTGTCTACCTAACTTCTCAGGGACTACACTTCATAGTTTTCCACCATTATAAGAGCTGGTGAATATGAAACATCTGTGGAATTACCAGAATTGCCATTAACAGTATTTTCTTTCTCCTTACATCATGCTTTCTGCTTCTGTGTATATGACTGTGCTGTGTATTTATCGAAGCTAGTAAGCAATAATTTATATGTAAAAAATGGCCCAAGCAATATAAGGTGAAAACTTATGTAAGTCACTGTTACCCTATCTTGTATTTTCAAGTGTTTTTTAAAAACTGCTTTTCCAAATATAAGATTATGTTAAAGATGCTGTTCGCGCCTCATAGCTTCTTGCTACGTCTGTGGGTTCCATAGCCTGTGTCCTGACCCTCACTGTTTGGGACCCAGAAATCACTTGCTCGCTGAAAGATCCACAAGTAGGTGGAGAGGTTCCCAGGCTGCCATAGGGTATTGGGGGACCTAAGACCCTGTGTAGGAAATGACATCGGTATTCTCATATTCCGTCACCCTTGTCACCGCACTCAAGTGGGATCAGGACTTCTCCTTTCCTCATCAACCCAGATACCAAGGGAAGTTCCAGGCCCGACCCGCACCAAGCTGTGGGTGGGGTGGTGAAGCACAGGGGTAATTACTTGCTCTGGGGCAGTGGGAAGACTAGACCATATCCTTGTTCAAAATCTCCACCCCTTCTTAGGGGAGGATCACACCTGCTGCTCACCAGTGTCAAGCTTTGGCATGTGGTAGTTCCTTCCTGCGACAGGAATACATATCTTGCCATGTTGAATTCGGGAGTGGCCAAATGTCCTGCTTTGTCCAGTGAAAAATAGGGAAAAGTAACCTGTGCCACCGGTAAACTAAAGCTTGACCAGGTACCATTGCCTGCCAGGTCCCTTCTATCGTAGGACCTACCATGTTCCAGGAAGAGGTGTCTCCCTCCGCCTGGGTCTCCAGCCTGTGAAGGACGTGTAATTTGAGAGAAACATAAAACATCGGCATTAGAAGCCACTGAAGTTTGGGAGTGATTTGTTACCTCAGCAGAATTTAGCCTAAGCTAATCAAGTCTCCCCGGACACTTCTTTCTTGATAAACTGTGCTTTCCCTCAGTGTGTGAGCCGTCGTCCTGGCTTGCAGACACCTCATGGGTGAAACTACCTCTTGTCACACCTCCAGGCAGAGGCCTTGTCTTTATGTGAGAAAAAAGACCAGAAGATGATGTTCTTGGACTCTTACACCCAGAAGTGGCCCTTCTGGTGCCAAGGGAAAGTGAGAGGCGAGAGCAGGGGCGCATTCCCTCCGAGAGGATTAGGGAGCAGCGAGGGGAAAACCACTGGGCCCCAGTGCCTTTGTCCTCATCCATAACCACTTCATCAGGGGGCAGGCCTACAGTCTGGAGCCAGGCAGGAGAGAAAGGAGAAAGGAAGCCCTCCGCTCCAGCTTTGGAAGGGAACAGAAGAAATCAGAATTCCCATTTATCCCGATAGTTGGGAGATTCCTTTCATTGGGATTGCTCATACCGGGAGGATGAAAAGGGTTCCTGTTCAAATTAGTAAACTTCAAAATGAACTTTCTGGTCCTGACCCTGGTGCTTTCGTTACAAAATCCTACTTCAAGGACGGAGAGCTCCAAGGCTGGCTTGGTTCTTCTCTGAGGTCTGGATCCCCACTGAGCCACCTGTGTATTTGCTTTCTGCTCATTAAACAAACAAGATTCCTAAAGCTTTAGACCTGCTAATGTTCTTTGGTAAAGTGTCCCTGTTCCAGAAGACAGCACAATTTTGTCTTAGCAGAAGCAGCCAGCATCCTTTCCCAGCATGAGGAAGGCATACCCAGCAAGCCAGACAGACGTGCTATGCAGAAGCGTGCGGGCTGAGCATATGCCCTTGGCTCTGGGGGCCACAAGCTGAGCGCCCTCCTCCAACCACACTCAGAACCAGGTACAACCGCGGCTCTCAGTTTTGTTTTTCTTACCCTGACATGATGTTTGCTCAGGAGGAACAGGACCTACTCCTCAGCCCTACTGTGGCTCCTCATTATGCCTCCCCCACCCCGTCTGGGGGGAGGTCTTCGGGGAGGGCGTGGGTAGGGTAGCGTTCCCTGTGGTTAGTTTTCAGGGCATTTCTGCCAGCAGGTCATTTCACTCCTCCCCGCAGCAGTCCCGGAGTAAATTCTGCAGCCACCCCTGACCTGGGGGTAGAGGAACTGCCAGTCCATCCTTGCATAACGCTTGCACTCCAGGGAGAGAGTGGGCAGGGGAAGGGTGGGAACTCTTCCTAGCCCTTCCCTGCTGGCCAGCCACACCACCTCATCATTAATTTCCTGCTAAAACTGTACCATGTCCCAGATCTTCCCAATGCGCCTGGGCAGTTTCCCCTAGGAAGACAGTAACACGTCTGTCTGTTGTGGACTTGCTCCCAATACCTTGGGCTGTCTCTGACATCCCTGGGCAGTCTTCTGGGTGTCACTCCGACATCCTGTGAGTGGCGAGGGTGGAAAAGCCAGGCATTCCTCACTGGGCTTCTCTTCTCCCAGAAGACCCACAGGCATTCCCAGCCGGGAGCCGGCTGGCCTGAGAGGCTATCCTGGGAAGTGGTACTGAGCACTCCTTCCCCGAAGGCCCCTTTCCCACTCACAGACCTTTGGAGGGTCCCACGTTGTCCGTGTGTGGTTAGGGGCTGTAATTTCTAGTTAGAACTTGCGCGAAAATGATCGTGTTCTGAGAAAATCTCTGCAGTGGACCACTTGTTCTTACAGTGCTGACAAAAACAAAACCAAAAACAGTGCAGCAGAAAGATCAAAGTCTTGGAGCACCTGGGTGGTACGGTTGGCTAAGCGCCTGACTCTTGATTTCAGCTCAGGTTGTGATCTCAGGGTTGTGAGAGCGAACCCCTGTGCCCTGCAAGGAGTCTGTTTGAGATTCTCTTCCTCTGCCCCTCCTGCTTTTGCTCTCACTCTCCTTCTCTCGCAAATAAATAAACCTTAAAAAAAAAAGGAAAGAAAGATTCAAGTGTCAAAAATAATTCGCCCACATGGAAAACTTAAGGAAAAGGCGAGATCTTTCCCAAGTTTTATGACAACAGTGGGTCTCTGGCATCATGTAACTCAGAGGTCTCTTTCTCTGGGGGAATCTCACAGTGATACACCACCAGGCCAAGTCCATGGTGTGGCGGCCATCTTGTCTCCCCACTCAGACACCCCCTGTGTGTCAGTGTCTCCACCAGTAGCCCCATCCTGTCCCTGAGACTGTGCTCAGATCTTTGCTGTCCAGTCTTTTGGTCATTACAGTCAACTTCTCCCTGTGTCCTTCCCTCATCACGGGCAGTCCCATGAATGCTCCCCCCATAAAATCTCCAAACTGCCCTCAAAAATTTTGTTTCCTAAAACACAAATGTGATCATGCTTCTGCCCAGCTCAAAAATCCTTCAATAGCGTCCCAGGCTATAGAGCGAAAGCTCAGGGGCATGCAAGTGCTTTACCTCCTGGCCTCTGCTTGCCTCTCCAGGGCCCCAGAGATCAGGCAGCTGCCCCAGGAGACCAATAATTTGTTTTCCTTTTTAAACTGATATTGGGGGGGGGGGAGTGAGTGGGGAATTGGTAACTACAAAATAATTGCTAAATAAGTAAGTGTATGCCAGGCTTATTTGCTACTTTCAAAGTATTAAACCTTAAAGTCCTATAGATAATTAATGCACAGCTAATGATGAGGGCTATGCCAGGAGACCTTCAGGGTCCCTTCCAGCCACTGGCTGCTAAGAAAGCTGGTGCAGATCCGTGAGAGCTAATTGGTTTTGTTTTGCTTTGGGGTTTTTTTGTTTTTCGTTTTTTGTTTTTTACCTAAGCGACTTGGCTGATGTGGGAAATAACTGTTCCTGCCCCTTTGTATTCACTTGACCCCGGCTCTGCCTCAAACTGGAAGGGAAAAGGCGGGGAAGGGGGCCCGGAAAGGAGCCTGTTTCCTGTCCTGCGCTGATGCTGACTCCTCAGTCCTACCAGAGGTGAGCGCCGGCGCTAGAAAAACCCAATAAAGGCCCTGGACTCACTGGGGTGGGGCCTGCTTCTGGGTCCCCGGCCTGCAACTGCCTCCTGTGGGGTAAGGAGGAGATGCAGTAAGGGAAAATTGTCCATTCAGCGGCCTTTGTGTGCCTTGCTCTGCCGTTTGGCCCTGGCGCACCTTCTCCCAGCCCCCTACTGGGATCCAGCACCCAGTCCTGCCCAGTCTCTTCTCTCCCCCCACCCCCACCCCACCAAACACACTGCGCCCGAGCCCCCTTCCATCCTACCAACTAAGGCTTGTCCACTCCAAAGCCCCCTTGGAAGACCCCATCCCCCACAGGAATCCCTTATCCCTGAGTTCTCGGGAGCAGGCCCACCGTTGCTCTCTGGGGAACCACCCCGGGCCTACCAGTTGCTCTCTGGGGAACCACCCCGAGTTGTCTTGCCTCCCATCCACGGTGGGCTGCCTCCAGGGTCAGGAAAACACTGAACAGCGTAGCCTCTGGGGCGGACTGCCAGGCTGAGATCAGGCTCAGACATTTAGGAGTTGGGCAAGTTCCCACCTTGATTTTAGCTGCCTTTTCTGTGCATCATAAACGGGGGCTCGGGGCTCCTGGGTGGCTCAGTTGGTTAAGCAGCTGCCTTCAGCTCAGGTCATGACCCTGGAGTCTGGGGATGGAGTCCCACATTAGGCTTCCTGCTCAGCAGGGGGCTGCTTCTCCCTCTGACCTTCCCCCTCTCAGGGTCGCTCACTTTCATACTCTCTCTCTCAAATAAATAAAATATTTAATAAAAATAAAATAAAATGAACAGGGGTTCATATACTCCCATCGCACAGGGTGGTATGAGAACCACAGTAAGATGCATGTAAAGTGCTGACTCCAATGTCCGGTACACAGTTGGTGCTCAAGTGGTAGCAACTGATGGGCATGAGGAAGACGACGATGATGGGGGCGACTGGATGCATGCCAGCAGATCTGCACCCACATTTCTACCCTCCTCTAGGCAAATCCCTGAACTTCTCTTACGCTTACTGCTCTCAATTGTCGAACAAGAGAATCAGCACCATCTCTGCCGCCAGGCAGCTGTGACCATGAAAGGGACAGTGCGTTTGAGAGTCCTCTGTGCCTGTTAGAGTGAGATACGAGTAGATTTCCTTTCGAATCCCTGCGGACCCTGCGCGACCCTGGGACAGAGCAAGGGCTCCCTAAATGTTTGCTGATTGATCTGAGCAAAGATGTCTGCATAGAGCCTGCAAAGTTGGGGTCCTTCCAATGTCACCGTTCACACTGTCATTCAAAAATAAACACAGAAAAGAAAGGCAGATCAGATTCGATCCGGGGCCACCCCACCTCTTGCAGCTCCCGGGAGGCCTTTTCCTGGCCCCTCCCACCCCACCCCTGCAGGACGCCTGCTCCCACCCCAGGCCCGGAAACTTTTGGGCATAAGCTCCCCCTAACAAGCTTCGTGCTTCCTGGGGGCAACCTATAGAAGCATCATGCTCTGACCCGAGACTGAGGACAGACGCTTGTCCTCAAAGGAATTTTCTGTGGTTCATTTAGAGTCTGTTGAGGCAAGCACTAGAAGACTGAGCCCAGACTGAGCACTGGGGGGAGATGACAAGCCCTTTGTAAGGCAGAAAAGCCCGAGAGGCTGAAAGCAGGAGGGACAGCCCACACCGGACTTCAGGTTACACTTGCCTCGTGCTTTTCTTCCCTAAATCACTAAAGCTAATGCTAATCTATAACACGCTTCATCAACTCCCTCACACACATTTCTTGAGTACCTACGTGTGGCAGGGAGTCTTCTAAGTGGTGGAAAAACGGCCACAAGCATAACGAAGACCCCTTTGTGGAGCTCCAGTCCCCTTGGAGAGCTAGATGATAAACAGGACGCAGAAGTAAAATCATTGGGAATAGCTCAGATGGTAAGAAGGAGGGAAGAGGAAGGGGACTGGAGCGTGCCAGGGAGGTGGGTACAATGTTCGACAGGTCAGCCAGGGGAGGCCATTGCTGTGGGTCGCCTGGGTCCCCCCCAAACTCCCATATTGGAATCCTATCCGCCAGGATTTCAGAATGTGACCTTAGTTGGAGATTGGGTCTGTACAGAGTTAAAATCATGTCACTGTGATGGGTCATCTAGCAAAACAGGTGTCCTTATAAGAACAGCAAATTTGGAGACCACACAGGGAGAACACCACATGAACATGGCGACAGTTGCTTCAAACCGAGGAGAGAGGCCTGGAACAGACTCTCACTCACAGCCCTCAGAAGGAACTAACCCTTCCAACACCTTCATTTCTGATTTCCAGCCCCGGAACTACGAGATCCAGTTTGTGGGACTTTGTTATGGGGGTGCTGGGAAACAAGTAGAGACTTGGTGAGAAGAACTGAAAAGAGAGAAGGAGCCAGCCTTGCAAATCCTTGAGGAAAAGCATCCCAGGCAGCAAGAACAGCAAGTGCTGATCCTGAAGATGCACCAGACTTTAAGGACCAGCATGAGTCTGGTGTGGCTGGAGCCAGTCAGTGAGGAGAAAGAAGCAGAGGGGGCGAGAGATAATATGGCCAGAATGCACATAGCCTGGGTGTTTCCTCTAGCTCAAAGGAGAAACCACCAGAAGGTTTGAAGCAGAGAATGACATGCTCTGATTTGTGTTTCAGCAAGATCATGCTGGCTGCTGACTTCCCAAGAGACCAAAAATGGGGTAAGCGTGGAAGCCGGGAAATCAGTTAGGAAGTTACTGGAATGATCCAAGCAAGGTACAATGGTGATTTCCACCAGGTGGGGTAAGTGGGGCGGTATGACGTAGAATAAGTCTAGATATAGTTAGAAGGTATGTATGCCCGTAGGTACTGACAGACTGAAGGTGGAAAGAAGGAGGAGTCAAGGTTAATCCGAAGGATTTTGGCTCGAGAAATTGGAATGATGCCATTGTAATTGTCTGGTATGAGAAAGCCATCAGAAGTAGCAGGTTTGAAGGAGACTATTAAGAGCCCAGTCTGGGATGTATTGGGCTTGAGGGGTCCACTGGGGAGCCCACAGGGGTTTCTCTACAAGAGGTCTGGTATACTAGACCTCTTGTTGAGAAGACCCTTTCACCAGGGTCAAAGGGGAAACCTGGGTCTTGTGTAGGATGGGCATGTGCTTCTGGCTGATTTAAGCTAAATAACACTCCTTCAGACCGTGGGCTCCGTGCTCCAAGCATGCCCGGCACAGCCCTGTAGAATGACGTGAAAGCACCCATCCCTTCCAAGTGCCACCCAACATACACCACCCCACTGGGCAGCAAGATCTCCATAGGGCCACCAGCAAGGCTGCTTCCCCTGCCAACCACACCTTCAAGTTTGACTTCACTGGGTTCCTTCCAGGGCTGCAATCTCATTCAAACTTCCCATCCGGGGGGAAATGCAGAAATATGAATTATGTTTTTGTCATCCCAGATTCTGGGGACTGCAGTTAGCCAAGTGGAATGCAATATGCCTAAAACCGGATTCCTCATAGGCCCTCAAAACAAGCGTTTTAAGGTGGTCCTAGACTTGCAACTCAAAGTTTCCGTTGTACAGATTTTATTCATTATAAGAGAGAGGGGACTTTCTTTTAACCTCGGAACAATCCTGGGAAAAAAGGATTTTTTTTTTTTTTTTTTGCCACGTGCTCGGCCTGCTCACAGTGCACTTTCGGTGCCTCATGCTTATCCTTGATGGACAGGGGCCCTGTGACCCTGTCCGGTCGTGACCAATATGCGAGACATTAGCGACATCTGGTGGGCATGCGACGATCCTGCGCAGAACTTCAACCTCTGTTGAAACTGAGGTTCTTGCGGGGCCGGTGAAATCGGAGGACACAAAGGGGCCCTGTCAAGGCCGGCGGCAGGGGGAGAGGCGAGGGGCTGTGCTGCCGTCCTTGCCGGGCCTCGGGCCAGAAGGCTTTGTTCTCTGTTTTTCCAGTACAATGCAGAGCCTTTGTGAAAATACAGAAATCAGGGAATGAGAAAGGAGCTCAACTACAGAATGCTGATGCTTGAAGGGTTCAGGGGACGCTGTCCTCTGGAGATGAGGGTGAGGGCCGGCTGGGATGGCTCAGCAAGTCCCCACTCCTCCCAGCTCCCCGCACTGGCCCTGCCCTCGGGAGAACGTGAAAATCCCAAACAGGGCCGAGCGGGCGCCTCCCGTCTGACCTCCGCTTCCCCATCTTCTCCGGGACTGTCCCCCACCCCCATTCCACCTTTCTCCCCACCCCACCGGGCTCCACTCCAGCCCAGTCACACCTTTCAGGTACCCTGGCTCCAGGCCTTCGGACTGCTCCTTCAACAACCGGTTGCAGAGCGGTCCTCCGTGGCCTAGGGGGCGCTGTGCTACACCTGGGACTAGGTTGGTGAAGCTGACTTCCCTGCCCCACTTGATTGGGGTATTAGGGATGGGGGACACACAAAAGGCAAAGACAAAGGATTATTCCTTCCTTCCTCCAGTCTTTCCCATAAAAGAACCTTGAGGGCAGATCCAGGAGGAAAAGAGGGAAAAGTCATCAACTTTTCATCCCTCAGGCACTTACATTGGCCCCAGTGGTTGCCACTGGGGCTCCTTTTGTTCTTTGCCCCAGGCACAGTGGGGCCACACTTCTCTGGAAAGGCCAGAGTCAAGATGCTGGGACCTGCCAACTCCCTAGAGGAACCCGGTTTCCATTGTGCATTGAAATGCCCATTTGCCTGGGGCTGAGATTCCCCTCAGAATCAAAGAGGTCAGTAAAGGCCTGGGACAAAGCACAAACAAAGCCTGGAAGCCAAGAGCTGCTCATAAAACTGGACACAAAGTGGGCATTTCAGAGCTGTGCTGCAGTTGCAGTGCGCATGGCCCCTTCTCTGGCTGGCTGTGCCTGGCCATTTGGTCTCCAAACTCTCCCTCCGTTTTGGAGATGCGTGATTGGTTTGAACCCAAGGCTTGACCGTTTCAGAGTGGGATTAGGGAGGATCGACAAGAAAAAAGGCTCCCTCTGGATCACAAATTCGGTACCTCCTCAAGCTCTCTGGACTTGGAACGCTAGATGTTGTTATTTTGTTACTTGTCTTTTTTGAAAAGAAGTTCTCAATCTTGCTTTTTGTTTTTGTTTTTGTTTTTGTTTTTGTTTTTGTTTTTTAATGGTGCAGATCCTGGCCATTCAGAGCTGCTTAACATCTTCAGTTAGATATAAAACAAAAACAAAAACAAAACAGTCCAGTTTTCTCCTACTCTTCCCTCTCCTTTGGTTTAGTTGACTCAGTTCTCTAGTAGGCCCAGATCCTGAGTCAGGAAACCTGTGTTCTGGTTCGTGCTCCACCTTCTTCCCCAGATGTGTGACCTTGGGCAAGTCGTCTCTCCCCTCTGAGCTCAGTTTTCTAACATTCTGTGACTACACAGAATCACAGAGAGGGAGGAGACACGGCTTGGCAAGTTCATTATGTCATTAGGTGGTAACTGTTTTGATTCTCTATTGGAGAATTTGTTCATTCACTCACCCATCAAATATTTAATATATGCGGAATCATCATAGGCATGAAGCTACAAAGTTGATTACTGTGAACAGGCAGCACGCCATCGTGGAAAGAGGACTGATTTTCCGAAGGACACAGCCCACGTCCCAGCACTAACTAGCTTTATGGGCGTCACTAAGTTTTTGTAACTTTCTGAGCCATAGTTTTCTCACCTGTATGATGGGCTCATTGTCTCGGATGACTAACTATCCATCCCCTTTTGCCTGAGATTGAGGAGTTTCCTGGAACACAGGACTTTTAGAGCTAAAAGGTAGAAAGTTCCAGGCAAAGTAGGATGAGTTGGTCACCTAAATGGGAAGCGAATTGAAGGGATACATAGCTTTCTATGTGTAGCACAGTATCCTGCATCTAGTGGCCACTCTATAAATAGTAGTTCTCTATGCACAAGACACACACACACACACACACCCATAACATGATAAGGAAAAAATATAAACACATAAATATGGTACAGCTAAGGCAGTACATGAAGGAGCCAGACTTTGGAGAGGAGCAAGGAGAGGCTGCAGAGAGCCAGAGCCTGGAGAGATGGGCATTGAAGGGGCAGGTGGATTTTATCGGGCGAGGGCAAGGGTGATGACCAAGAAGGTGTGTCCTCTGCGTGAATTATTTGTAAGCACGCAAAGGCTAACTAGTAGCTTAGAGCTCTTAAGGGTTGTTCTCTGGCTGCTAACAGAGAGGTGCTGGAAGCAGAGAGGCCAGCCAGAGACTAATGTCCTAATCCAGGAGAAACAGGCCTGTCACCGGGACTTAGGTGGCCGCATGGGTGCACAGGGAAGGTGACAGATTAGAGCGAAATTTAGGAGGTAAGATCAAGAGGAATTTGACCGAGAATGAATTTATTGAGTTAGATAAATAAATGAATGCGTGCATCTTGGAAGATGTTCATGAGGATAGATGTACTCTGGGAACTGCCTGAACTTCCAATGACATTTTTTATGCACACAGTAAATGTGATGCGGAGAAATAATCCAGGCCAAGCTGGGACTTTTGTGGACCCTAGACACTTTGCTTTCACGGAATCCTACCTGCAGTAAAAAAAAAAAATAAATAAATATATAAGGTATGCATATATAAAGAATAGCTAAGTATATTATATTATTTTATATATTGTATTATATAAAGTATATTATATTATATATTGGTATAAAGATTAATGTAATCCAGTAATATTATATTCCTTTTTGTCTCTTGATTTTAAAAGAAATTTTAAAACTTTTGTAGGCCCCCAAAAGTACTGTGGGCCTTAGACTCTGGGCCTGTGGTGCTTGAAGGATGATGAGGCAGCCACCAGATTCTGCGCCTGAGGACTTTTCTCGAGTTCAGTGTGAGCGCGGAGCGCCATCTAGTGGCTGCCACGCTTGCGATGCCGCTGAGCGCTTCTGTCCCGCTGGAGAAAGGGAATCTGCAAGACCTTCCGTCAGGGGTCCCAGACCAGACCCAAATATGTATCAGTTAGTGAATGGATAAACAAACAAACAAACCGCAAGAGATTACAGTATATACACAGATTGGCAAACATTCAGCAGTAAAAAGTGACGAGCTGCTGTTGAACACAAGGTGGATAAACCTCAAAGCACAACGCCAAGTGAAAGAAATTAGACCCAATGACATGATATACACTTCGATTTATGTGAATTCTAGAAAAGGCACACGTATAGAGACAGAATTAGATCATAGTTTGCCAGGGGCCGGGGGTTAGAGCAATGTATAGTGTATTAACTCTACAGCTGCACAAGGAAACTCTTCTGGTCTGAATGTGCCCCCCTGCATATGTTGAACCCTAACCCCAAAGGTTGATGGTATGAGGAGGTAGGGACTTTGGGAGGGGATTATTAGGTCACGAGGGTAGAGCCCTCATAAATGGGGTTAGTGCCTGGTAAAAAGAGGCTCCATGTGCAGATACAGAGAGAGGGGGCCAGCGATAAACCAGGAGGCAGGCTCTCACTGGAACTTGACCTTGCTTTTTCCTTGATCTTGGACATTCCAGCCTCCAGAACTGGGAAAAACACATTTATGTTGTTTGCAAGACACCCAGATCAATCAGGAACATTCTGGAGAGATGCATATATTTTTCATCATAATGATTGGCATATTTATATTCCTGTAAACATTTCTCAAAGCTCAACAAACTGGGGCACCTGGGTGGCTCAGTGGGATAAGCATCTGCCTTCCGCCCAGGTCCTAATCCCAGGTCCTGGGAATGAGCCCTGTTATCAGACTCCTTGCTCGGCAGGGAATCTGTCTCTCCCTCTGCTTTCCCTCTCTCTCTCTCTGTCTCGTCAAATAAATACATAAATTTTTTTTTTCATCTCAAACTGGTAATTTCATTGTCAATTATTTCCTAATAAAGCTAGCTATAAACGATGTAATGTTAAAACCTCCAGAACAGATGAATTAAATTAGCTGGAGACAAGGCCCAGGTGCGTTCAGTGCTTCTCAAGTACAGTCAGGGTTAAGAATGACAGCGCTGTGCAGAGGGGATCCGGAGAAGGTCAGCTTCACTGAGGCACCCCCAGTGGGAAGATGTAAGTATGAAACCTTTTTTTAGTAGCTCCTCCCACTGGGTTCTGTTCAAGCCTCAGGCAGCCTCCCTCCACATCTCAGACTGACTCTTCCTTTCCAATCACCTCTTTTTTGTTGTTGTTTTAAGCTTTTATTTTATTTACTTATTTGACAGAGAGAGACAGCAAGAGAGGGAACCCAAGCAGCAGGAGCAACTGTGTGAGCTGACACAGAGTACGGCAAACCAGAGAAACTCATGGAAGGCTTGGTCTCCCAGATATTTCCTGGGAGTGGTCATGCAGACATGGCCACCTGGTCATGCAGACAGGGCCACCTGGTCATGCAGACAGGGCCGCCTGCTCATGTGACTGTCTTCCGTCTCGACCTCTAGCCTGCAGCCTTCAGAGAGCAAGCTGAAATCACATGGTCCACGGTCCCCACCATACATCACAGTGTTGGCATAGACTGTCTGGTGTGGCCCAAGGCCCCCATGGAAACAAATACACTCTTCTCAGGGCTCAAAGATTACGACCCGGGAGCACAGCAGGGCCAAGCCTCCCTTTGGGGCAAGCTTCATCCTTCGCCGTACACAGGCCTATCTGTGTGTCCAGGGAGGGGGGCGGTTAACTTGTTTGGTCTAGCTCACTGTCTGCATAGGTTCCATGTGAAGATGGGTAGCCCTGGTGAACCTGAAGAATACGGGGACTTGGCGGATTTTCCTCGTTTCCCTGCACCTCACTGTAGCCTCTGGAGTCAGAAATGGATCCAGGAATGCCTGGGTGGCTCAGTCAGTGAAGCACCTGCCTTCAGCACATGACTTCAGGTCATGATGGCAGGGTCCTGGGATGGAGCCTGCCTCTCCCTCTGCCTGCCATCCCCCTGCTTGTGCTCCATCTCTCTGATAATATGTTAAAAAAGATGGATTTCAATCAGTATTTCATACCATCCCATTACTGTAGCAACATAGACAATTTAACATTGAATTCATGACATCCCTTTATTTAAAAAAAAAAAAAAAATCCCTTGGCTATTTTTCCATAATGCAGGCTCCAGGTCCCACTCAGTTCCTCCACTGTATCCCCTCAGGAGCAAAACCAAAGTCCCCCAGCTCTCTTTTGTTTCTGCCACCAAAGCTTAGCTCCAGGCCACACACTGCCCATCTACATGCATTTAGGAACTTGGCAGAAGGAATGCGTCTTTCATTTCTCCAGGATGCACCTTCAGCAAGGCGCTTGTGATTGCAGACTGCAGGTTACTTTCCTCTTAAGGTTCCTGCTGCCACCTGGGGGGACCCCCCCCCCTTTGCAGGATATCCTCTGCTGCTTCCAGCAGGCTTCATGGACTAGGACTTGGTGCCTCAATTCCGTTGGCTCGCAGGAATACCCGGTGGGACCAGGGCTTTGTTGATATTTTTCTGAATTCTTTCATGTTCTCATTTCTATGTTGACGTAACCCCTTCTTTTTTTTAGGAGCAGGCCAGAGGCAGAGAAAGAAAGAGAGTCCCAAATAGTTTCTGCACCCAGCACATGAGTCTGATGCGGGGTTCCATTTTACAACCATGAATTAATGACCTGAGATGAAATCAACAATCAGACACTGAAATGACTGAGCCACCCAGGTGCCCAAGGTGACTCCTTTTTGCAGTGAGATCCTGTTGCTTGTATCTTCTCGCTTGTCTCGCTGAATAGCTTTGATTTGCTTTAAGTAAACATCTCCGGGGAATGTCATTCAATTGCGTTGTTTCTGCAAATATCGTGCAGAGTTTTATCTATATACTGTTTCCTCCTCAAAACAGCTGAGCAGATTGAAGTGTTGTAGACTGCCCGGCGGTGGTGACGGAACACAACAGGACACCCACAGGAATAGGGAGGGGTCTCTTCCGGGGGTAGGATGCTGGCTTTGCTCTCTGGGCAAGGGCAGGCATCCAAAGAGAAAGCACCTGGGCTCCCATGGGCCAGCCGGGCTTGAGGTGGGGCTGGGGAACAGGGTAATGATTGACAGGGTCACAGAGTTGGTGAGGGCCCCAGGCTCAAAACACAGTCCTCTCCAGAGCTAGTTCCTGGGTGGGACCCGAAGCAGAGCTCAGGTATGAGCAAGCCCTGGGCGACACAGCTCCCAAGCCTTTGGTCTGGCAGATGTTTGGGCTGCGTGTGGGGTCACGGACTCGTGAGGAACCCGTGCCTTGGGGGTGGTGCTCTGCAGCCTCCATCTGGAAAGTCTTCATAATTTTAGTGGGAACTTGTGTATTGTAAATAATGTCTGACTGGACAGTGGGACATATGCCAGGGACTTGGGGGCTCTTCAAATTGAGGGGGGTGGTCTTTAGCCTGGCTTGTGGGGTTTTTTTTGTTGCAAGCTGGACATGATGTACCAGGTGAAAGGAATCAAGGGAAATGGGCCGTTAGTGCGAGGGTTTACGTTTCTCTGGCTGAGGGTTGGCCCCACGAGCCGGTTGCTGCAGGGGTAGGTGTCAGAAGCTGAGCTTTCCTCTGGTGTCCTCCATTTTGTCTCCCGTGTTGTCCTCAGATTTCCCAAGACTTCTTCCATCTCCTGTGAGGTTCACAGCAGCCCTGGTTACTGTACAGGAGCCTCAGCGGGCCATGAGGCAGGTGGAAGGAAGCATTCTCTAGCCCCGCTCTGGGGTCTTGGCTCAGAGGAGCCCCTGGGCCGCCTTGACCCGTGGGAGAGCTCTTCTGGGGGTGGGGTCACTGGTGGTGGTAGTGGTGGTGGTGGTGGTGGTGGTGGTGGTGTGGTGTGGTGTGGTGTGGTGTGGTGTGGTGTGTGTGTCCTTTCATTTCCCCTCAGGGGAGGCCCGGAGGGGCTGAGTTGGGTATTTCCCTTCCCCAAGTTCAACTAGGCTCTGGGAAGACAGTTTTACTGACGGGCAGGCCCTGTTAAGAAGAACAGCCATCTCCATGTGTATTTAAGAAAAGCTGTTTTCCCCCCACCCCTTTTCCAGAAGCAGGAGGGGACTTCTCTCTGAACCCCCCTCCAAGAGGCGCGAGGCAGCTGTAACTCTCATCACGGTGTTTGAACCCCTCCTGGAGTCTGACTCCCAGCCCTGCCTGCATGGGGCCTCCAGCTACCCTGTGGGTGTCGCCATCCTGTGTTGGTGTCCTGGTGTCCTGGGGATTTGTGCCTCTGAGCTGCGAGCCTGGTAGGTCACCGTTCTCGGGATTTGCCTGTGCGTCTCACCAATGCTGGGGGCAGTGGTTTGTCTTGTTGCCTCAGTTCTCTGATGAATTTAGGAAGAGTTGTTGGGTTTCAGTTTGTTCCACGTTTCTTGTTATTGTGTGGCTGGATGACGACGCGATGCTGGCCGAGAGCGGATGGTCAAGATCTTGAGATGTTTTGGGTGCAAAAAGGTAGTTTTATGAAAGCATGGCGACAGGACAAAGAACTGCACCAGGATTTTGAGGAGTGATTGATCATATACTTTTAAATTGGTGGGGGAGGGTAGGTGGAGATCAAGGAATTTTCTGAAAGGAATTTCAAGGACTTGGAGGTCTGGGTACGGTCAAGATAAGGCCGCTCTTTGTCCCTAGCGAAGCATTAACATGGAGACAATGGTGAACTCCTTGATGACTGTCACACTCTGCCTGTCCCAAGTAGTTGTCAAACAGGTGCAAGTTGTAAGGAAATTTATTTAATTATTTAAGAAAAGGAGAGAGAGAGAGAGAGAGAGAGAGGCGAGTGCATGGGGGTGGGGCAGGGGGAGAGAGAGTCTCAAGCAGGTTAGTGTCCAGCCTAGAGCCCAGCACAGGATTTGATCTCACAACCCTGAGATCATAACCTAAGCCCAAATCAAGAATCAGATGCTTAACCTACTGAGCCACCCAGGCACCCCAGGAATTTAAATTTTATCTACATTCTTCTCGTCCCTTTGTCCTCCTCATCAGGCAAGGAAGGCAACTTCCAAACTTCTTCAAATGCCCATCTGGAAACCAGATGTCCATTGATATAAGTAAAAAATTTCCCTGTACAGTTTTAGGTATGGGGGAAACAGTGTGGTTGTGGAGAAGAGCGTGGGCTCTAGAGACCCGGGTGTTTAGGATGGTGGCCCAGCCTCTTCTGACTGCTTCATTGAGCACCTTACTACTTGCCAAGTGTATTCCTCGAGCTAGTGGCATCTTCCATACTCCGGAGCTTGTTAGAAAAGGAGCTTCCCAGGCCCCTACCCTATTGAATCAAAATCCACATTTATTTTACTTTTTAAAAAGATTATTTATTTGAGAGAGAGAGTGAAAGAGAGCGTGAGAGAGAGAGAGAGAGCACAAGAGGGGAGGTCAGAGGGAGAAGCAGACTCTCCACCGAGCAGGGAGCCTGATGCGAGGCTCCATTCTGGGACTCCAGGATCATGACCTGACCGAAGGCAGGTGCTTAGCCAACTGAGCCACCCAGGTGCCCCCCCCCCCACCAATCCACATTTAAACAAGATCCCTGGGCTGCTCCTGTGCATGTGAAAATTTGAGAAGGTCTGACCTGAAGTTACTTCAAACGTTTGAGCATTAGTTTGTTACCTCAATTTCCAGACTACACAGGGAGGCAGCCCGGGGCACCACAGTGAACTCACTTGAGCTCTCTGGGAAATTTTGAATTTTTAAGAGAAATGGGAACATGTGTCTGCCATCATGTGAAGCTCTAGCTTGAGATAGTTCCATTTCAACATTAAATCCTATCATTCCTTTTGATGATGTTGTATCAGCACGAGGCTAGGCACAGAGCTGTGATAAAATACTAAGTGTGTGAAGGTCAATATGGAACCAGAGATGAGATGGGCGTGTCCTGACTCCAAATCTCCGGAGCTGTGCAAGGCCCACCAGTGCTCAGTTGTGAGGGTATCAGCACACATTACTGTCTGAACCTATCTACAGAATAAATAGAACCTCTAGGTATTTCTTTTCCTAGGGATGCTGGCACACTCTGAGCCCTGAGAACTGAGAAAGTTTGAGAACTTCAGGTTTCCCGTTTGGGTCGGTTACCTCTCTCTCCCTTGATTTTTGAGTGGATTAAATAATGAAAGGCCTAAAAATCCCTGCCCATTGAATACTGGTTCACTTCACTTTGCCTTTATTCAGTCCACTACTTTTCCCATTGAACTTCATCTGCATTCTTTTTTTTTTTTCAATTTTTTAGACATTTTTATTCATTTGAGAGAGAGAGCACAAGCAGGGGAAGTGGCAGAGGGAGAGGGAGAAGCAGAATCCCCACTGAGCTGGAAGCCCGATGCGGGACTCGATCCCAGGACCCCAGGACCATGACCCGAGCCAAAGGCAGACGTTCAACCATCTGAGCCACCCAGGCGCCCCTCATCTGCATTCTTTAAAGCCAAGTGCAAAGCCATTATACCAAGGTCGACAACCCTGGCCTTATAAGCAAGCTGTGTGTGTACAGGCCATAATCAGTTACCCTACTGTACAGTGCTTCCATCTGTATCATTCCTTCTTGTTTACAGACCACTTCATCTACCCAGCCTTAACTTTTCCCAGCCTCATGAGGAAAGCCATTTTAGAGAAGGAAAACTAAAGCCCCCAATTCAGAGAGGTTGCATAACTGCCCAAGCTCACCCAGCATTCTTTCCCCCTCTAAAACCAGTGCCCCTTACGTCTCTTGCTGCCAGGAGGGAGAGGAGGATCTGCAAGAAGTGGGAGGAATGTGGGTAAGGAGTTTGAATTTGAACTTTGCCTCCAGTTGGAGGGCTAGCTTTCTGCTGGAGCCGAGGCCTCTCGCTGTCACTACAGGGGCAGCTAACAGCTGGCCTGAGGGTCACCCTTGTGATGCCATGCGATGACTGGAGCCCAGTTCGTTGCCCCAACCTTGCCATGATCTTGCACAGGGCCTAGGACAGCAGAGAGGCCAGCCCTGTCTGCTGGGATGATAGCATTTGGCACAGAGCACTTGCCTCCCAGGGAGGACCGGTCTCAGACGATCTCTACCTCCTCACTGACTTCAAAGAAGTGTTATAGTCTTGAAAAAGGAAGCACCCCCTTGATACTCCCAGCATGCCAGCTGCCTCGGGACAGACTCTTAAGAGCTTCAAATTCCCGGTGCCGGGCATGAGGGGTCTGGCGTGGAGGAGGTAGGACCCCGATTGCTTGGGTCACATGCACCTGACTCCCTCTGTCTCTCTGGAGGACAAATGGAAGTGACAGAAGTCACCTGACTACAGAGGTTGGGCTCCCATTGCTGCAGGATGGCAGGGTTCTGGTCTCACCAGGACGAAGAATGGATCTCGTGGACGCAATAGGGTGAAGCGAAGTGAAAGTTGATTCAGTGAGAGCAGAAACGAAGAAAAAGCTCTCTAGACTGAGAGGGCTCCCGAATGGGTTGCCACGAGGGCTTTTAGTGGTGGTCTTTTACTGAAAACTTGACCAGGAAGCTTGTGGCCGTGAGATTCTTAAGCTCTCTTGGTTTGAGCAAGGACTGTTATTGATAACACCCTTCATGACGGACCCCTTTGAGGTCTGGTAATTTTTCTTTGATTACAGTGTAGGCACCAAAGAAAAATACTCCCTAACATCTCCGGGGCCAGGTGGTCTGGTCTGTTGTTCCCTTATCTCCCTTTCACTCCGTCTTAGCTCTTCTGCCTGCCAGGAGTAGTTTCAGAGCTGGGGGTAAGGGTGCTGTTTCTCCCTGCTTATACTCTCACCCCTTCCTTACTGTTTGAGGGTGGCATTGTCTAACTAGCAGCCGGATAGCTGTCTGTAAGTGTTGAGGAAAGGGAACTTTATTCTGCTTCATTTATTTCCATTTTAGGTGATTTAATGAACCTTACACACACACACGCGCACACACACACACACGCACACACGCATGCGCACACACATGCACACACTCACACACACATATACGCAAGGCAGTTTTGGAAGGTCTGAGTAGATCAGGGGATTGTAATGGACTCTGGTCCCCATGTCAGGGATGCTTATGACCTAGAAGGGCTGGGACAATTCATGGGATTCATGGGACAATTCAGCGGAGGCCTCCACAGAGAGAGCTTTTGAGATGAGGAGAGCTACATCAGAGCTAAACACGCCATTGCCTCTGGATCCCTCATTTGGTTCTTGTCCAGATCAGGGGTGATGACCATCTGTCCACTGTTTCTCGGCCTCTGGCCAGGGCCAAGTTGGCCTGGCATACACCACCACTCCGCCCACCTGAGCCCCAGTCCACTGGGTAGAATGTCAAGCTTTCTTCCTTTTCCTTGGGTTTAATTCCTACTAAAGGGGGCAGTGTGCAGAATCACTTTCATTTTTAGTAATAACCAAATCTAACGTTTATTGAGAAGTCACTAGTAGCTTGCCATGTTCCAGATACCACCTGCCTCCGTATTAGTTTGCAAGGGCTGCCGGATGTAACAAAGTACCACAGGAGAGGGGCTTACTCAACAGAGATGTGTTGTCTCAGGGTTCTGGTGATCAAAAGTCCAAAATCAAGGGGTGCCTGGGTGGCTCAGTTGGTTAAGTGTCTGCCTTCGGCTCAGGTCATGATCCCAAGGTCCCGGAATTGAGCCCCACGTCAGGTTCCCGAAGAGCCTGCTTCTCCCTCTCCTCCTACTCCCTCCTCCCTGCTTGTGCTCTCTTGCTCTCTCTGTCCAACAAATAAATAAAAATCTTTTAGAAAACTTCATACTAAAAAAATAAAAATCCAAAATCAAGATGTGGACAGAGCCACACTTCCTCTGAAGGCACTAGGGGAAGAAACTGTCCCAGGTCTCTTAGTTTCTGGTAGTTCCTTGGCTTGTGGCAGCGTAATATTATTCTTCAAATGACATTCTTGCTGTGTGGTTATCTGTATCCCAAGTTTTCCTGTTTGTTTGTTTGTTAGTTTGTTTGTTTGTTTTAAAAAAACATTTTATTTATTTACTTGACAGAGAGAGAGAGATCACAAGTAGGCGGGGAACGGGGGGGAAGCAGGCTCCCTGCTGAGCAGAGCCTGATGCAGGTCTTGATCCCAGGACCCTGAGATCATGACCTGAGCCGAAGGCAGAGGCTTAACCCACTGAGCTACCCAGGCACCCCCAAGTTTTTCTGTTTTATAAGGACACCAGTCATGCTGGATTAGGGACCAACCCCGCTCTGGTATGACCTCATCTTATATAACTAATTATATCTGCAAAGACTCTATTTCCAAATAAGGCCACGTTTTGATGTACTGGGAGTGAAGAGTCAATGTATAAATCTGGGAGTGGGGAGGACACAATTCATACAATCACCCCCCACCCCCGACCCCACAACTAACCCATGAAGAAGCTAAAGCCCAGAGAAGATGAATAACCTTCCCAGACCCACACTTCTAGGAAGTGACCAAGCTGGGATTCGAGTCTGAGGCCCTTTACCCAGGGCAGTGGTTTTCCTAACTTTGGCAAGAACCAGCATCACCCCATGGCACCTTAGGCACAGACTGTTGGAGCCCACTCCCAGAGTTTGCAGGGCCAAGGTCTTGGTTGGGGGCTAGGGCGTTTGCATTTCCAACGAGTTCCAGCTGGTGGCGCTGTTGCTGCTGGTGTGGGACTCTCAAAACCACTGCCCTTGGGCTTCTCGGGCTTCCCAGCTTCCCTGGGCATAAACATCAAGAGGAAGTTTTGTTCTTTTTTTTTTTTTTTTAAGATTTTATTTATTTATTTGACAGAGAGAAATCACAAGTAGATGGAGAGGCAGGAGAGAGAGAGAGAGGGAAGCAGGAGAGAGAGAGAGAGGGAAGCAGGCTCCCTGCTGAGCAGAGAGCCCGATACGGGACTCGATCCCAGGACCCTGAGATCATGATCTGAGCCGAAGGCAGCGGCTTAACCCACTGAGCCACCCAGGCGTCCCGGAAGTTTTGTTCTTTTGAGTAGACCCTGTGGCTCCCAGGTCCTCGGCTTTGACTGCTCACTGGAATCACCTGGAAACTTCCAGACATACTGAACTGGTGGCTGGGATTCATCCTTGAGGCTTCTCATTGCATTAAGGGATGGGGGCGTGGGGGGGGGGGGTAGCCTGAGCTGCTGAGTTTTTTGGGTTTTTTTTCTTTTTACAGTCTCTTAGAAGTGACTCTAAAATGCAGACAAAGTTGATAACCACTGCCACAGGCCCAAGCATGGTGCAGAGCTGCTATAGGCTGGTTACTCTGGGTGAGTTTCCAGAGCATTGTCCCACAGAGCCTGGACACCCCAGGCACTCCAGTTCTTCCCCAGCACTAAGTCAGAAGGGTCCTCCTTGGCACTAAGAACTTGCAGGGCCCCAAAGCCTGTACCTTTCCCCAGAGAACCAACATTTTTTCCCCTTCCTTTCTTCATTCACTAGAGGCAGGGTGATGCCCTGGTGACCTGGGAGAACTCTGGAGCCAGGTTGCTGGTCTCACCCCAGCTTCAAGTTTTGTGAGGAACGTGACCTCATGTACATTATTTATGGGGTCCCTGGCTTCCCTTCTCTGAAAATCATGTCTCCTGGGGTAGTTGTGAGAATAAGTGAGTTACTGCACAGAGTGAGCTCTGACTTAGTGGGTCTTATAAATGCTCATTGAACAGATAAGTATTAAGCAGCCAATGCCAGGCATGGGGTACAGCAGGGAATGAAACACAACAGACAGTAAAAACCTCTACCCCTTAGAGCTGACAATGGAGGGAGCAGAAGGTGATAATACATAACTCGAAGGTTCTGTCAGAATCCCTAAGATGTCTTGATGCACGTTTTAACCGACTGCATGTTTGTGTTATCCCCCCCACCCCCCCTTGGAAGCCCTAATTCCTAATATTGATGGTGCTTGGAGGGGGGCCTGGATGATGTAATGATGTCATCAGTGTAGACCGCTCCCCCATCTGCATAGTGCCTCAGGAGCAGAGACAAATTAGTCCCCCTGTACTCTCTGTCATGTGAGGCAAGAGTTCAGTCTGCAAACCAAGAGCTCTACTGTGCTGACACCCTGATCCCTCACTTTCCAGGCTCCAGACGCCTGAGACATCAATTTCTAGTGCTTAAGGCACAGTCTTTGGTATTTGTTACAACAGCTAAGACATACCCCAAGTGAGGGAAAATTCAAATTCAAGTCCTGTCTCTCCGGGGCGGTGCACCCTGGGACCCCCGTGGCTGGCAGGGAGAGAGTGATGGAGTGGGCGTGGAAAGGCGGGGAGGGGAGTGTGGTGGGCGATGACTGGCGTCTCCCAGCGAGCTGCCCTGCCCTCCCCTCCCACTGCTTTCCTCTTCTTGGATTAAGCTTTTCCAAGAAAGCTCTCTGGACCTCTCCCTTTCTGTCCTGTTATCTGCCTCCCCCAGTGGTTCGCCGAGAGAGATTTCCCAGTCCCGCTAGTGTTTTGGGTCCTCCCGCCTGGGAATGTGGATGGGATAGACCCAGCAGGGCACAGAGATACACAGCAGCGGGGCGAGTGCCCGCGGGAGCGGTGGCCCCACGGCCTGGCGGGCGGGGGCGCCGACTGAGTGAAGCGGCTTTTCCCTCTTGGATGGTAGAGTCGCTTCCTTCCCTTTCTGGGAAGCTGGTTCCCAGACAGAAACGCTCTCACCTGGTGGGCGCTGGAGGGCGCTGGTCCTTTGATTTCCCAAAAGCCGTGGGCTTTCTGCGAGATCTTGCTGCCAGCGGGGCTCTCTTCTGAAATTTTCCCCGGGGCCCCCTTGGGCAGCAGCCACCAGTGGCCATCAGCTGGGTGAGGGAGGGCCCCTTGCCCCGTGTGGTCGCCCTGCCCCAAGCGGCCGCGGGGATGCTCGGCCAGGAGCCCGGTCCCCAAGTCGCACTTACCGCCTTGTCTCAGCAGGTGTCGCTGTGGTCGGGAAAGTGAGTGCCTGCAGAGGCGCGAAGGACGTGCCTTCCGACTTGGCAGGGGGATGGGGGTAGTAGGGAAGGGGAGTAGTGGGGGAGGGGACACTAGGTGGACTGAAATGTTGCCCCAAATGAAGACGCGTTCCCATTAGCCCTTGGCACCTCCTGCGGCCGCCTCGGTGGAGGCAGAGGGTCCTTTTTCACAAAGTGGGGATGAGGCTTGGATCAGCCTCCTCCAGTTGGGTGAAGTCTTGGGCCCCTTCTCTCTGGACTTCCCTGCACCCTTCAGGGGGTGGTTCTCAAAAGACACCACCACTCTGTGAGGAGCTTTAAATGCAGATCCCTGCCCTCACCTGGGAATTCTGTGTGGAAGTCTTGGAAATCTGCATTTTTAAAAAAAATTTCATTATGGTTAACATAGTGTTTTATTAGTTTCAGGTGTGCTGTATATTGATTCAGCAATTCTGTGCATCACCTAGTGCTGGTTGTGATAAGTGTACTTTTTAATCCCCATCATCTATTTCAGCTCCTCCAGCCCCCCCCCCCCCCCCCGCTTCCCTTTGGTAACCATCAGTTTGTTCTCTGTGGTTAGGAGTCTGTTTCGTGGTTTGTCTTTTTTCCTTTGCATCAGTTTGCATTCCCACCAATTGTGCATGAGGGTTCCTTTTTCTCCATATCCTTGAAACACTTGTTTCTTCTGTTTTTCATTTTAGCCATTCTGAAATGTGTGAGGTGGTATCTAGTTCTGTTTTGGGTTTGTGTTTCCCTAATGGGGAATCAGCACTTTTAACAAGTGCCTCTGATGTCACAATTGGTACATTCCTTACTTTGAACGACACTAAGAGACTGTCACATTTAATCAATTTCCTGGAGATTTGCCAGGAATCTGGATACTATTTCAAAGGATGTTTCACTGGGTAATCAGAATATTTCAGAAGTATTTTTACCTCTAGAGGGCGGAAAGTGGCCATTTTCACCACTGTTATAGCTACATTTTAGATTTGATTACAATCAAATGCCTGCTACTCTGCTCAATCCTTACTTACATAATTGTCTCATTTGTTCTCACAACTGGATGGCATCAGCCTCTCCATGTCTGCACCGTGTAACCGAGACTCTCCAGGTTAAGAAATTTGCCCAGAGTCTCTGCTCGTCTGCGTTGACTCCACTCCAGGTCTGTGTGGCCCCCAGAGCTTTGCACCCCTCTGTGCAGTTGGTATAAATGGATGGGGAGCATGGGCTCCTGACCCCTGGTAGGATGACACGAAAGTTCTGCAGACTCAGGTTGGACACAAAATGTACTGAGGATTTCACTTGGAGGCCACTGCAAACCTTGGCAGATTTGGCCAACCATTGGCCATTGCATGGAAATCACTTGACATTTATTCCTGCAGCCTCCAAACACCGAGCTCCCTGGCTTTGTGCGCCCCCTACAGTCCATTCTCACTGCAGCAGCACAGTGCGCCTTCTAAAATGTCAGTCACATCAAGTCACTCCAGCCTTCCAATGGATTAGAATAAAATCTAAAGCCCCAATTGTGGCCCTCAAAACTCTGGTGACTACAACCCAGGGTGCCTCTCCCTCCTCATCTTCTACTATTCCTCACTGCTCACTGAGCTCTTTTCCTCCCTCATTCCCATCTTAGGTTCTCACCTACTACAATATAAAGGCCACAAGGACAATAACTTTGCCCTATGCGCTGCTAATTCTTCTGGGCTGGCATTTGAGAAATATTTGAGAGTGAATATTTATGAATGAATTTGTGCACTGTGTTTTTTGATTCTTAGTTATCCTTTCATTAGGAAAAACAGAGTGGGGAATAGTTGTGAGGGGAGAGCTCAGCAAGGTTCTGTTTCACTTCTGAGCGTTAGTGTTTGAGGTTCTCCTGTATTCTCTAGAGTCAAAACACACAAAGAACACAGTTTCTGAAGGGAAAAAACATACCCACTGGGCAAAGGAATGCCAGTCCCCCTCCCCCACTCCCTGTGTTCACGTCATGGGCCACCTGCTAGGATCCCTCTTGCAGCAGACCGTTTTCTCTAGCCTGTTGTGGAAGAATTTACACTGGTTTCTTCGTGTGGAGACCAGGCAGATGATATCAAAACCCACTATAGAGGGGCAGGTATGGCCAAAAGGAACCCCAAGGCAGAAGTTGATATGCCTGCCCAGCCAGCCAGAAACAACAACAAAAAGAATTCTTTCTCTTGTCAGCTGGGTTAATGGATTTGGCAAAGAAAGAATGAGGTTCTTGGGTGAGATGAAAGGAGAAGAGAGGTTGTCTTCATCCTTGTTTGGTTTCTTGGTTTGTTTTGTTTCGAAGGGCGTTGCTTGCCAAAAATCAGGTGGTGGTTATCTCCACAGCTTGGGTCATGTTGAGGAGCCATTGCAAGGCTGTAATTGCCTGGGGTCTGAGCTGGAGGGCTTCACGCATGCTCAGCCCTGCCTCACCGCTGCTTTGGTCCAGCAAGTCGCCCTCCCTGTCCTTGTCCCCTGGCGTCCCTCGTTGTCTGTGAACCTGAACTGCTCTCCCGTGGTCACATCTGTACAGAGAGCCCCTGTACAAAAATAATTATTTTTATCAGTAAAAATATGTAGAAGCAATTGAATTTAGGTCTTATTACAGAATAAGGTTTCTGTTGGTCCTAAAGCTTTTTTTTTTTTCCAATTTCTAAAAAAAATAACCCAAGGTAAACTTTTTTTTTATAGCAGACGCAGACTCCTTGGGCAGCTAATGAAGCTGAAGGCTCAGACATGCACATTTGCACAGCTTCTTTCAAGTCCTGGGCTGAGCTGGGAATGTATTCACATGTCACATGCTTTTGTAAAATTTGAAAGACGAGATATTTTAACTGTAATCAGTTAGAACCACTCTCTTTTTCCACTTTCACTCCAGTGACTTTTTCCATCTGGTGGCATTGGAGGTGGTAACAGTCGTTTTGGTGATCCAGCCAAAGGAAAGTTGAATGGCAGATACATTTGGTTTGGATTTCATAGGATCTATTTATTTGGTTCCCAGTTCTTTCTTTCTTTTTAAGATTTTATTTATTTATTTATTTGACAGAGAGAGAAAGAGAGAGAGCGAGCGCACGCAGGCACAAGCAGGGGGAGCAGCAGAGGGAGAGGGAGAAGCAGGCTCTCTGCAAAGCAGGGAGCCCAAAGCAGGGCTCCATCCCAGGACCCTGAGATTATGACCTGAGCTGAAGACAGATGCATAATGACTGAGTCACCCAGCTGTCCCATGGTTCCCAGTTTTTTTGTGGAGAAATAAGTTGCACAGAGTTTTGAGGATTGCGGATTGTCCCAGTTGGGGAAGGACCTTGAATACCTATGATCTACTATGCTTCCTCACTCGGCATTGTAAAACAAAGGTGCCTAAGACCAAAGTGTGTATATAATGAAGGAGGAATAGGTTTGCAATGTACAAAGCCAGAAGCTAGTCTGTGGAAAACTCATGTACTCATCAGATCTTCAATCTTGTAAGTAAAAGATTTAGTTTTCATTGGTGCTGGGCCAAAGCAGAAGTTGTATCTGTCTAGATAAAAAATTAGAAAATAGAAAGACATACCATATGATCTTACTTATATGTGGACTCTACAAAACAAACAAAACAAAAAGCAGAATCAGACTTGTGAATGCAGAGAACAAACTGATGGTTGCAGGAGGGAAGGGGGTTTTGGAGTGGGCAAAATGGACGAAGGGGAAAGGGAGATGCAGGCTTCTAGTGACTGGAGAAGCCACAGGACTAAAAGGCATGGCTCAGGGAATAGAGTCAAGGTGATTGTAACAGCCTTGCATGGTCACAGACTGTAGCTACACTTGTGGTGAGCAGAGCATAGCTCATAGAGAAGCCGAATCACTATGTTATACACCTGAAACTAATATAACATTGTGTGTCACGTATTCTCAAATAAGTAAAGTGGGGGGAAAAAATGAAGAAAAAAGAAAACCTTCATCACAGGCCACCACCACAAGGACATCTGTTACGAGCCAATTCATAAGTGGCTTCAAGGTATAGCATTTAGAGTTGTTACTATTTAAAATTTTAAGTTAAAAAAAAATAATAGCTTCCTTAATCAAAAAAATTATTTATTTATTTGCGTGGGGAGGGGCAGGCAGAGGGAGAGGGAGAAGCAGGCTCCCCACTGAACAGGGAGACCAATGCAGGGCTCCATCCCAGAACCCGGAGATCCTGACTTGAGCCAAAGGCAGATGCTCAACCCACTGAGCCACCCATGTACCCTGAGTTTTCCTAAATTTGACAAAAATTTCTAAAAATTTGCATGACATTTAAGAATGAGATGTTACTATTTGATATTATAAAAATTATCATATAAAAAGTGCACAGCCAAAAGTAAAGGAAAAAATAATGGGCTGGTCAGCCAACATTTTATATATTTTAACAATTATATATAAATTATGTATATATAATGCTGCGTCTCTGGATTTTGTGATGTTTGTGGTATTTGTCAGCTTTTTATTTTTTATTGAGCTATAATTGACATATAACATTATATTAGTTCCAGGTGTGCACTTAGTGATATATAACATTATTAGTTCTAGGTGTACAGCATAATGATTTGATGTGTATATATATTGCAAAATGATCACTACATAAGTCTAGTTAATATCCATAAGCATACACAGGCACAATTTTTTTTTCTTGTAATGAGAACTTTTTTTTTTTTTTTTGAGAGAGAGAGAGTGTGCCCATGAAAGCAGGGAGGGGCAGAGGAAGAGGGAGAGAGAGAGAATCCCACACAGGCTCCACACCCAGCACCAAGACTGACTTGGGGCTCAGTCTCAAAACCCTGAGATCACGACCCCAACCAAAAATCAAGAGTCAACACTCAACTGACCCAGCCACCCAGGTGCCCCTGTAATGAGAACTTTTAAGCTCTACTGTCTGAGCAACTTTCAAATATACAATGTAATAGTATTAACTATAATCACCACACTCTACATTAGGTTCCTGTGACTTACATATTTTATAACGAGGAGTCTGTAACTTTTAATCCCCTTCACCTATTTCACCTACATCCCATGCTCTGCCTCTGGCAACTATCAGTCTGTTCTCTGTCTCTGAGTTCAGGGATTTTTTGTTTGTTTGTTTGTTTGTCTAATTTTTTTTTAGATTCCACATATAAATGAAATTATGTGGTATCTGTATTTCTTTGTCTGACTTATTTCACTGAGCCTAATGCTCTCAAGGTCCAACCATCTTCTCAAATGACAAGATTTCCTTTTTTATGGCTGAATAATATTCCATTATATATATATATATGATATATATAGCCTACATTTTCTTTATCCATTCATCCTTTCAGGTTGTTTCCATGTCTTGGCTATTGTAAATAATGCTGCAGTGAACATGGGGGTGCAGATACCTTTTCAAGTTTAGTGTTTTCATTTCCTTCAGATAAATACCCAGAAATGGAATTGCTGGGTCATGTGGTCCTTCTGTTTTTAATTTGGTGACAGATCGTCAAGCCGCCATTGTAGAGTGGTCGCCCCAATTGACATCTCACGAGAGTGCATGCACGGTCCCTTCTCTGCATCCCCTGTCACCATCCCTTGTGATTTCTTGTCCTTTAGACAATAGTCATTCCGGTGAGTGTGAGATGATTGTGGTTTGGGTTTGCATTTCCCTGATGATGAGTGATGCTGAGCACCTTCTCCTGTGCCTGTTGGCCATCTGTACGTCTTCTTTGGAAAATGTCTATTCAAATCCTCTCCCTTTTGAGAATGGACTGTTTGGTTCTTTGCCATTGAGTTGTCTGAGTTTTTAATATATCTTGGGTGTTAATCTTTATCATGTATATGATATGTAAATATTTTCTGTCATTCAGGAGACTGCCTTTTCATATTGTTGATGGTTTCCTTTGCTGTGCACAAGCTGTTTAGTTTGCTGTAGTACCACTTGTTTATTTTTGCTTTTCTTTTTCTTTTTTTAAAGATTTTATTTATTTATTTATTTGAGAGAGAGTGCACAAGACTAGGGAGGAGGGGTAGGGGGAGAGGGAGAATCAGACTCCCCGCTGAGCAGGGAGCCAGATGTGTGACTTCATCCCAGGACCCTGGGATCATGACCAAAGCTGAAGGCAGGCGCTTAACCCACTGAGCCACCCAAGTGCCCTGTTTTTGCTTTTCTGACTTTACATTCAATATCGGTCAGCTTTTTAAAGTTCATAATTGGTTGGGATTTCGTTTCTCACTCTTACATGAATACTTTCGTACTTCCCCTACCTACCTATTAAGATTCTGCTCCCTGGGATGGACAGAAACAGGTAAGCAAGACTTTCTAGGGGAACGTTCCTTAACAAGCCCGTGGGGCTGTGCCTCACGCTACACTACCAGCTCATCAGAAAGGGTAGGAAGAAACTGATCGGAAGAGGGAGAAACCGGAGAGGGAAGGAAGAAGTACAGAAATTTGAGCTGAACAGGTGTAAGTGGGCAAGGAGAGAGATGAAGACTCGTAATAGCTGCTAACCAGAAAGAGACACATAAAGCAAAATATTAGGAAAATGTGGAGTAAAACAGACTAAACATTTTAGAGGGTTTTTCTAACTCTCTGCCAGGCCTTTCCCAGATGGCAACAGAACCATTTGTTTAAATTAAGTCTTGCTTAAATTATAAGGAGCTGAGCTAATTGTCAATGTCAAGAATTCTTGGAAGCCAGCCACAGGAGGTGGGAGAGCGCGCAGTGCTGTGGGGTGGGGAAGTGATTCTTCATTTGCCAGCTGAGGATCGCTGGGGTCCTTCGGTACTCACTCCCGTTTAAGACAATTGTCACCCCCCGAAATCCAGCCACTTTATCATAACCTCTAGCAGAGGCTCAGGGCCATGAAATATTAAGCATCTTGAATGGAAAACTTCTTTCTAAAAATTCTCGGAAATGAAAGAAATGGGGGAAAAGCAAAAGCTGGGGTGGGTAGCCGAGTGGGGGGTGGTGTCTCCCCTCTCCTTTCTTTCTCTTTTTTTCCCTTTTGTTATAGTTCCCATAAGGTTCTTTAAATCACAGATCATTTTAAAACCAAATATGCAACCGACAGGATTAAAAATTAAGATAAAGTTGACATGGGGCGCCTGGCTGGCTCAGTTGTTAAGCGTCTACCTTCGGCTCAGGTTATGATCCCAGGATCCTGGGATCAAGCCCCACATCAGGCTCCCTGCTCAGTGGGAAGCCTGCTTCTCCCTCTCCCACTTTCCCTGCTTGTGCTCCCTCTCTGGCTATGTCTCTCTCTGTCAAATAAATAAATAAAATCTTTTAAAAATGAAAAAAAAAAAAAAAAGATAAAGTTGACCTGTTAATGGGTCCTCAAGAATCACACATTGAAGTCAGAATTTCCTGATGTTACAAAACAGAGTCCTGTGTTTTCACGTTGATGGCCCCCGGGGTGGAGATGCATTATCAAAGGAGAGTGTAGAAAATAGGCTGGGACAGGGCAGAGATCACAGGGTCTTGTCTGAAGATCCATACAAGAGAAGCACGCTCCGGATAAGCACAAACTGTCCCATCGCACATCTTGAGACTCTTAGCTCGCTTGGCCCCTGGCAGCAGCTCACAGGGCTGCTCCCAGTCCTCCCCCGGCATCTCTGGCTAATCTCCGTTCACAGCCTGACGGCTTCCTTCACTCCCACCTGCCCCAGCTGTGTCTTTCAAAAACACTTAGAGACAGCAGCCAAGCTAGTTGCCTTTTTAACTTTCGATTTTTATTGAGGTGAATTAGGAGTTGGGAACAATCCCAACTTAACTTTCCTAATACCATCACTAAGCGGCCACGGGTAATTGCTTGAAAGCTGCTCGCCAGATGACGGCGTGATCAGAACAGCCCGTGGTGGCCGGCAAACCTCAACAGGGTCAGCCATTCGCAGCCACTCCACAGCCCATCATCTGTACGCTTTACTGACCCTTTGATGGAAAAACCAAGCCTCCTGGATCTGTGAAATTTGGATCAGAACTACCTGAACAGCTTCTCCGTCGGCTTCTCTGGGCTAAAGGGACGAGGATCTTAATTGTTGAAAGCTAATGATGATGATGTCTAACAGAAAATTACTTGCCCGTGTACACATCAAGCTGGACCAGTTACTGGAGACTGTAGTGCCGATGACTTTTAGAATAGCTCCGTGCCGTCGGGGTGAGCATTCTGGCTCTTTAAACTCCTGCAGGGTAGAGAAGGGCGGTGTGCCATATTGAAAGGAAGTTGAGCCCCGTTCAGGGCCTGCCTCAGTTGCCTCCCAGCAAACAGTGTGAAGGTAGTCAGTCCCTCCATCTCTGCGGTCCATAGCTGTCCATTGTAGAGTACTCTGCCATGTTGACTTGACAGGGTGGTTATGGAGGTCAAAGTGATGAAGGCTATGAATGGACTTTGGACATTTCTGTTCAAATGTAAGTAGCGTTTATGACTCAAATGGAAGAGTCTCTCTCCCTGGCACCTGGCATTGTGGTCCTGCTCTCCAGACCCTGCTGGAGCTGCCATCCGGGCTCTCCCCATGGGCAAGGCAGACCTTGAGGAGCTCTACTGTGGAAGTCTTAGGTGTCCTGACTGCCGAGATTCTTTCGCTTTAAGGAAAAGTCCACACTGTTTTGAGACTGGAAGAACTTGAGGGGTCTTTTAGCGGTCACGTCTGGCCTGAACCTCCACCAGCCTCCTACAAGAGTGTGCTGCTTGAGAAGCGTGAGGTGACAGTGCGTGAGTGATGGAAGGAATGAAGACAGATGAACGCACAGAGAACCTTAGCCAGCCTGGGAAGTGTCGGTGCCAGTGTCAGTATCAATGTCCGCTCACTGAGCTAAGTCGTGTCATTTCCTACGGCGGACAGGTTTTCCTGGTTTACTTACTTTGTTCTTATTAGGTTGTAGTAAGCGCTGTTGAAGTTTTCTGTTAAGTTCTATTTTAACTTGATTAGGCAGTTTTCCAAGCAGAAGGACATCTTTTCTTCCCCCCCACCCTCCCTTATAGCTGTATTTTCAGTACTGGAATAAATAGTTCTCTGTGGGATAAAATATGAAAGTGATTTCCCCAAATAGGAAAACAGACTTCAAAGCTTTCAGATGGGAAAAACTGAGAAATAGAAAGAAAAAGGCATTGTTTGGTTTTAATATTTATTTGCTTTTTGAAACTATAAAAGTAGTAAGTGCTTATTGTAGAAAATCAGTACACAAAATACAAAAAAGTAAAAGGGAGACAGAAAAACACTGTGAATGCCCAGGCACTTTCCTTCTAGTATTTGTTTCCCAGTGCATTTTCCACCACTCCCATCATGTGTTTGTTCATTTAATAAATAATTTCCATAGCCCCTGTGTACCAGGCACGATGCTAGGTAGGCATTTTTTTCTGGAAGACACTGGTCAACAGGATAGTTTTACTCAATTTTGTATCTGCTTTCTGTATACAGGTTTCTCGAGGAGATGTTTTCTTTGGTCATTTGTGAGTATATCAGGGCTATGTCTGCAAAAATGGGTGGAACTGTCTTCCTAAATGGATTGTTAACTAGCAATCATGTCATTCTCCGAGTCACATGAAAGTCTCTGTCCATTTTTACTTATAATAGAGCATAAACATTCTAATGGAGCTGGTCAGTGATGAATGAGCCCCATGAATTCTCACAGTTAGCATTGCTGAGCCTATCAAAATTTTAAAAGGAGTAAGTATCCCATGATTTTATCTTAATCCTAGGGATATGCTTTGGGGCTTGTCCTTTAAAGCTGTGGGGCCTCTGAAAAATATTAGTGCGCCCAGCCAGTTCATCTTTTTTTTTTTTTTAATGATTGAGAGACAAAGGAAGATAAAGAATGAATATTGCTGTTTTTATCCTTGCTCATATGGGGTAGAATTGTTTTCTGTCGCATTCCCTCAGCCCCCCAAATCTCAAAGTAGAGAATGAGAGAGAAGAATTTTTGCTCTAAATTATTCAAATTTAAGAATATAGGTACAGGGACGCCTGGGTGGCTCAGTTGGTTAAGCAGCTGCCTTCGGCTCAGGTCATGATCCCAGCATCCTGGGATCGAGTCCCGCATCGGGCTCCTTGCTCAGCAGGGAGCCTGCTTCTCCCTCTGCCTCTGCCTGCCATTCTGTCTGCCTGTGCTTGCTCTCTCCCCCTCTCTCTCTCTGATAAATATATAAAATCTTAAAAAATATATTAAAAAAAAAAGAATATAGGTACAGATCAGACTGAGGCATCAATAAAAATGTCTCTTGCTAGGATGTAGCAAACATCCTCACCCCCACTCAGAGTCCATTAGCTTCCACGGAAGTGACCTCCCCATTCAGTCCTTTAATGGAATGGTCTAAACGTCTGTATAGAGTCAAGCTCTGAGGATGGTGTTCACAGTGGGGGAGTGTGAGGCACACAGTCACTTTGTCATCCATCTTGGGGACCTTCGGAAAATTGTTCACTTTTTCAATAATATTTTCTAAGTCTGTCTGTCTCTCAGCACAAAGGCAAGTATTCAGATCAGTTTTTCAAAAATGAGCTGCCTCATGTTTTGTTCCAGATTATTTCTTTGGTTGGCTGAGTGGGTTTTATTTATTTATTTTACCCACCATCATCAAAAGTGAGTCGTAGTATTTTTCATTCTACAGAAGTCGACAAACACATTGAAGTATTGAAATGACCATTTCTATATCTAGATGATTGCTTGCTAAATTTTTGGAGAGGTTGATTGGCTTTGGTCCCTCATTTTAGTTCAGAATGGTAATTTGAAAAATGCTTAAAAGGCAAAGGTCTTTCTCCCTAAGAAGCAGCCGTGGAAAATGTACACGCCTACATACACATGAATGTGTCAGAGAAAAACCAGAGCTGGACAACAGGAAAAGAAGTACAGAGTTTATTCAGGACTATTGCAGTAGGAGAAAAGAGACCTCAGTGTAGAACTAAGCTCACTTCCAAATGCAGCCTGAGTGGTGAGAATTACAGCCAAGAGCGGGGTCAGGAGGGGAGGGTAGAAAATTACCAAGAGAAATTATCAGTGATGAGGAGATTTTGGGCTTCAGCCAGTCTAACAGGATTCTTGTTGAAGACAGGCTTGGAGTGATCAGGCCTCACTGGGGGGACGGTGAATAATGAGGAACCTGCTCAGGTGGTTGAAGACTTTCACTAAACCCACTTAGTTCTTGGTAAACTGGGTTTTACAAGAAATTGTTTAAATGGACCTAGGAGAAGGTTCAGGAGCTTGACTATAGTTTGGTCAAGCAAGGAATCTTTGTCAGTACATTTATACATATAGATGTATATGTAAAGACACATATACTAAATCGATGTGTGTATTTTTTTCTGAATTCTTAAATTTTCAAGTTTTTTTTTTTTAACGATTTTATTTATTTATTTGAGAGAGAGCACAAGTAGGCAGACCAGCAGGCAGAGAGAGAGGGAGAAGCTGACTCCCCGCTGAGCAGGGAGCCCGACACAGGGCTTGATCCCAGGACCCTGGGATCATGACCTGAGTTGAAGGCAGCCGCTTAACTGACTGACCTACCCAGGCACCCCCAAATTTCAAGTTTTTAAGGAAAAATTTCCCAAGATAGCGGTTTCCTTGTGGTAGTCTATTTGCATCAGAGTAAACTGGGGAATTTTTAAAAAATATATATTTAAGTGCTTTAATCTGATAATTCAGATAACCTGATTTAGTGGGACATAGGAATCTACATTTTAAACATATTTGCCAGTCATTTTCATGCTCAGTTACATTTGAGAACCACTGTCTACAGCAGTGTACTTGCTAAGTCTTGAAAAGAGCAAAGCCAATACCTTATGTTTTATTTTCTGAAATAGTAGTGACAGGGGCTCTCTCACATAGTTACTTTTATGTTTCTAATTCTGTACTAGGTGTTTCCCCTATATATATTTTTTAATTTATTTATTTGACAGAGATCACAAGTAGGCAGAGAGGCAGGCAGAGAGAGAGGAGGAAGCAGGCTCTCCGCTGAGCAGAGAACCCGATGCGGGGCTCGATCCCAGGACCCTGGGATCATGACCCGAGCCGAAGGCAGAGGCTTTAACCCACTGAGCCACCCAGGCGCCCCAGTGTTTCCCCTATATTAATGAGAGCCTGTTACAGCGTTGAATTTGCGGTCATCTAACCCACATCAAGAAGGTTTCTTTAGGAGAATGAATGGTTTTTAAAGTAAGATAGCCTATGAACCATCTTTATTAAAGCATGCTTCCCTTTACCTCAGTTTACTTTCTTTTTGTGAGGCACCCAAAGTAGAGTTACAGTAAACTAAACTGTCGGGTACGTAGCCTGGAAATGACATTGAAATTGACAGCAAGTGCACGGTGTAGATGCAAAAGGGTGGCATGGAGTGTAAGGAGTTAATGGTCTGTGTGTTCAGGTAGAGCATAATGGATTGTCTTCAGGGTACTGCTAGTTTACATAGTAAATGCCTCCAAGTATATATATTTTCCTTGTTCATTTTTTTTTTTAATGTAAGATTCAGTTGTGCTTGTTTGTGTTGTTAAAACTCTTAGTATTTTTACATCGAAGGGGAGTCATTTGCAAATTGATTCATTTGTAAATATTAAGGTATATTCCAGAGACAATTTCAGGTTATGGTGTTGATCTTTTTTAAAGTTTGCTCCAGGTCACATTCATTGGCAGTGGAAGTAGAATTCCAATCCTTAAGTCCATCCTTTACCTACCAGCTACACTGAGAGAAAGGAGTGTGGTTTTTTAGATCTAGGATGTGGTTGATACCCGCCATCCTTACTGTCCTGTCAAAGCATTTGAGAATGGACAGAAAGAATTCCCGTCCCCCAGTTTGCCCTGTGAATTCCAGGAACCCCCATGTAGAAATTATTTTTAAAAGATGGAGCAAGTTTGGTTTTAAGAATGTTTGATCTCTGCTTCTTTTGGGGTATAAACCGCATGGTTTATTCATCTGGGTGATTTCAAAGGTTCTTTACATCTCCCAGCAATGGTCTGATTTGTTTCAAGTGCATCTGCTGTGAATGTAACTGAAAGAGAGACTGTCAGAATTTGCAGGGCTTGGGCAATTTCTTCCCAGTGAAATAGAGGAGGGGGATCTGTTTAACAATCAGTGTCAAACGCTCTCAACCAGTAAAGCTATCGCAAAATTTTAAGTGTGAGGAAAGGGGAGCCGCTTTCCTTGTGTCTATCTAGACAGCCATCCTCATGGTCATGGAGTTCTTTTCTGACAGTAAGTATGAAATGTCTCTTGAACATTGGCTACTCATTCATTCGACATTTATTGAGTGCCTATCATGCACCAGCATTTTCGGCACTTTGGATAAATCAGGGAACAAACAGATAAAGATCCCTTATCCCTCCAGACCTTTTTTTCTCTTAAACTTTTGAGCATTCTAAGATATTTGGAAATGTCAGTGGAATACAGATATTTTGTTGGTATGTGGGTTGCAAACTGGTAACCAGAGGGTCAGCTCAGCTCACAGATTATTTCTTTGGTTGGTTAAGTGGGTTTTGTTTTTATTTTATTTTACTTATTATTTTTTAAGATTTTCTTTATTCATTTGAGAGAGAGACAGAGAGCACAAGCCGGGGGAGAGGCAGAGGAGAGGGAGGAGCCAGTTCCCAGCTCTGCTGGGAGGTTGATTCCAGGACCCTGAGATCATGACCTGAACCAAAGGCTGATATTTAACCACCTGAGCCACCCAGGTGCCCCAGCTGAGTGGGTTATAAATGTTAGTTTAAGTGCTTCAAGAGAGCTACACACTGACTAGAAGACACAAGCCTGTGTGCCATTTCTTACTGTTTTCACCTCATCAGCTTCAGTCCTATACTTGCTGCCTGGCTACTGAAGGCATGCGAGTTTGCCCAGGAGTTGAGCGTGCCCAGTTCTGGCCTTGGTTCCTCCTGTGCCTCTGGAATTTTTAGTGTGGACTCTTTTGTCACCTCAAAGAATTAGATGCTCTGCACGTGTTCAGAGCTCTTTCTAAAATGCCCGGTCATTCATGGGTGTCTACGCCCACACACAGTCACATAAAAAAGATTCTGAGGTCAAAAAGGCCGGTTTACATGGTTTACATGGCTGGAAGTAACAAAGGTGTTTCTAGAGAACTTAACTGTGCTGTTCCTTCCATTATACTGGAAGATCAAGTTGATATTTTAAATTTTTCTGTTGGCCAAATTATACATGGTGGTTACAGGAGAACAGCTCTTGCATCTATTTTTTAGGAAGATAGTAGAAGTCTTCTCTCCTCTCAAGTGTCAGCCTGTTGCATTGTCTAGATTCCTACACAGTCTTGCTCTTCCTTTGAAATGGAACACTCCTCCCCCCTCCCCTTCTCCACAGATCCTCCCTGTCTGTCCAATCCAATTCATCCTTCCTTAGGATTCCCATTTTACTCATTAAAACAGTTTGTCCCAGTCTAACTCTAGTCGGTTTCCAGTTCTCTGAACTCAAGGCATATGATGGGTATTTGATACCATCCATTTGTTTATTTATTCAACCTTTATGGATTGGCTACCCTGCCCTACCCCAGGCACTCCAAATTTAGCTGTTCATTATCTCCTGTCCTGTAGGGTTTAGCAATAGTTAGGTCATGTTGGTCCCTTCTCCTTAACACAGTGTATATTTTTCACTGTGAGGGACCATGCCTGAGGCCACTGTTCTCCACACAGTGCTCTTGTTTGAGTAAGAAAAGGAGCTCAGGGGATGCCTGGGTGGCTCAGTGGTTAAGTGGCTGCCTTTGGCTCAGGTCATGATCCCAGGGTCCTGGGATCGAGTCCCACACTGGGCTCCTTGCTCAGTGGGGAGCCTGCTTCTCCCTCTTCCCCTGCTCACGTGCGTGCTCATTCTCTCGCTTTCTCTCTCTCTCTCTCTCTGTCAAATAAATAAATAAATAAAATCTTTAAAAACAAACAAACAGAAAGGGAGCTCAGTCTGGGTGCAATGCATGGAGGCAGAATGCCTATCCCCTACCCACCCGCTCACCCACGCTCCCTCCCCGTGGCTGGAACACCTGCACAGCCATACAGGAGAGCCCACGGAGCATCAGTGAATGACCTCGCAAAGAGCAGATCCCTCAGAAAGGTTTGACAAATCATTCATCTTGTTTAAAACAGAGAAGTCCTCAATTACTGTTAACAATGAAAAGATTCTTCCTAACTTCGTGTGAACCAGGCTCCCAAAGGTACCAGTCAATTTCGGATCCTATATTGTAAGTGTCAAATCCTCGTTCCACTCAGTTTTTACTAGGGACTCAAACCTGGGTGCTTGTGGGGTAAGAGGTTCTATTAATAAACACACCAACACAGGGGCACCTGAGTGGCTCACTCAGTGAAGCATCTGTCTGCCACTCAGATCCTGAGCTCAGGGTCCTGGGATGGAGCCCCAAGTTAGGCGCCCTGCTCTGCGGGGAGTTTGCGCTCCCTCTCCCTTTGTCTCTCCCTGTTTGTGTGCATACATTCTCTCTCTCAAATAAATATATAAAATCTTTAAAACATAATAATAATCATTGCACCAGGACAATAGGGACTCAGTGGATCTGTCCCAGGCTAATGAGGATGTGTATGAGCACTTAGCATCTACAGCAGTAGAATGAGCAGCACATTTTACTGCCACTGTCTAAGACAGTATGTGAGTCTCTCCATACTGCTGGATCAAAAGTGCCTCAGCTGGGTGGCTTATAAATAAAAGAAGTTTATTTCTCACGGTTCTGGAGGCTGGAGAGTCCAAAAATCAAGGTGCCAGCAGATTTGGAATCTGGTTCATAGAGAGGATCTCTTTGTTCTCACATAGTAGAAGGCATGATGAGCCATCACCTGGGCCCTCTTTTTTTTTTTTTTTTTTTTTTAGGATTTTATTTATTTGAGAGAGTGAGCAGGAGTAGAGGGGAGGAACAAAGGGAGAAGGAGAAGCAGGCTTCCACTGAGCAGGGAGCCCAATGCGGGATCGACCCTAGGACCCTGGGATCATGACCTGAGCCAAAGGCAGAAGCTTAACCAACTGAGCTCCCCCTCCCCCGCTTTTTAAAAATATTTTATTTACTTATTTGAGAGAGAAAGTGAGAGAGAACATGAGAGAGGAGAAGGTCAGAGGGAGAAGCAGACTCCGCATGGAGCTGGGAGCCCGATGTGGGCCTAGATCCTGAGACTCTGGGATCACGACCTGAGCCGAAGGCAGTCGCCCAACCAACTGAGCCATCCAGGTGCCCCATGGGGGCCCTCTTTTTTAGAAGGACACTAACCTCAATCACAAGGACAAAGACCTCATGACCTCATCACCTCCCAACGGCCTCATGTCCTAATACCATCACCTTAAGGGTTAGGATTTCAATCCATGAATCTGGGCAGAGCTGGGGAGAAAGCACACATTCAGACTCTAGTCTCCAACAGACATTGGGGAAAGGGGGAACAACCTGCCTCCCAGATTCAGGTCAAGGACTATAGCAGAGAGCTTACATCATTGCATTTTAGAGAGTTGAGTGGGCTTTGGTCTGATGAATCACCATGTTCTCTACTGCCCTGGCTTTGTAACACTGATCCCTCTAGCATTTGTACTGGGACTTCCCCAAATGTGTCCCCACCCCGGGGAGAGACAGAGGTCCAGATCCTCCTCTTTGGGACTATTTTCAGCATTGATTATTCCCACCCATCATCTTTCAGCATCTCGGCACTCACGGTAGGGTGGCGTTACAGGTCTCTGGAAAATACCCCCCAGTGAGATCCAGAGTGCCCTCGGTTCAACACAGCAAGACGCTCAGCCCTCTGGAGTCACCGGATAAATCCTAGTTGGATGTCTGACTGTAAAAACAAGACAAAACAAAACAAAAATGAACAAACAAAAAACTGTTCACATCCCCATGCTGGAAGTTTCTGAGATTTTTGTCTCCAAGGCAGAGCAGTTCCATCTTACGATGTCATTAAAGAAGGTGGTGGAAGAGGAGATCAACCTATTTCTTGGGAGCGCCTTTAATCTCAAGATCAGGAATGTTTCACTTGCCTCCAGCTTGCTTCTTAGAAAGTTACACTTTCTTCCCTTAGTCTTTCAAACGGAGAGGACAAATACTGAGTCTTTGAGGGGTTTCCAGTCCTATTTGAGGACCCACTGAAATATTCTGATCCCAAACCTTTTTAAATAGACTCAGAAACTCACATGCAATAGACACGCACAAAATCCCCTATATTTATAGCTCATCTTCGTACAAATAGATGCACACAAACACCTTTTATCTCAATAAAGAAAACACATTCTATTCATAGGAAAATAGTTGGGTCAGGCTTTCTGGGCTTTTTGTTTGGGCGCCACAGGGTGCCTCCTAGCGCGGCAGGGGCAGGCTTCCTATGTCACGCCAGCCACCTACAGCACGCACCGTGCCAGAGGCAGAGATGAGAGCACTAATTAGGGGGTGTCAGGAGACAAGGCAAGAAGGAAGGGGGCAAAAAAAAAAAAAAAAGGCATAAAACTTTCCATGAAGATGGAAAGTAAAGGAGGGTAGGTTTCTCCTTTTTATTTTTGGTGGGAATTCTCTGCTTATCCACTGTACTTCAAAATAGTACTCTGTCCTTCCTTCTATAATTTATAACCAACATCTGCATTCATGGAAATAGGTGGACTGTCTTTTGCATGTTGCTTCCATTCTTAGAATAGACATGTATTTATCTGCTTTTTATCCAAACCTACGTCACGATGACTCTCTCTGCCTTCCCCTAGCCATAGCTGACGGAGTTTGTACTCAAGAGTCTTCAGGAAAGTTCCCCAGTTTCGTGAAATTGACGTGAAACAATCCAGCCCTCCCTATCTTCCTAGGTGCCGTCCGTAGCTTCGTTTTTCAGGGATACAGCTTTGTATTGAAGTGGTCCAAGCCTCCTCTCCCTGCATGGTCATGTTCCTGGGCACAGTGGGTATTGCCTTGTAAGGACATGATAATAATATTACTTGTAAATTAAAATGCCTTTCGGTAACTAAACGTTTGGATGGTTCCAGTCACTTATTTTGCATTTCTCTGGATCTGATGGTGTCTTTTTTTATTCCCTGCACAAGAGCTGTCCTCTTTTCTAGCTAAGCCTTTCTCAAGCCAGTCTGATTATTAAAGTCACCTGGGAAAGTTACAGGGTACCCAGGATCAAACTCTCTCGTCGGACCAGGGAAATGAGAATCTTCGGAGGGGTCCTCCAGGCATTGCTATCTTTAGAAGTCCTGCACACGTTTGCAGTATTCAGGCAGAGTGAAGAATGGGTGTGGCTGCATTCTCTTCCCCCTTGCACTCCCTCTGCCCACCTACTGCTTAATCCGCCTTTTCAAAAAAGAATTCTTAATCAGATCACCCAGAGTAGGGATGTGTGATTAAAGCATCCTGGGCATAAACTTTAAGGAGATAACTCACTCTCAGGGTCCTGAACTTTGTACTTGATTGTTCTTGAAATAAAACCATTCACTTCCTTGTTTATCGCCCCTCATCCCCACCTAAGCCTGCCTATCCTCTACGTATTGGATAGTCTTGTTCGGCAAACACATTTTAAGGAAATGAGAGATGTCTTTTAAAATTGCTTTAGAGGGGCGCCTGGGTGACTCAGTGGGTTAAGCCTCTGCCTTCAGCTCAGGTCATGATCTCAGGGTCCTGGGATCAAGACCCGCATGGTGGGGGGGGGGGTCTCTGCTCAGCGGAGAGCCTGCTTCCTCCTCTCTCTCTGCCTGCCTCTCTGCCTACTTGTGATCTCTCTCTCTGTCAAATAGATAAATAAAATCTTTTAAACAAAAACAAAACAAAACAAAACACAGGTGTCCTGTCGTTGAACTGCAAAAAGAAGGTTTAAGTGGGACCGTATTGAGACAGGACCATCAGGGGGGTGCGGTGGGTGAGTAGGGTGTTGGCTATGTCTGGGTTTGGCTTTGGCCATTTTCACGCAAAGTAACCCAGTTATGACTCTCCTAATTGGCAGAAAAGGACCATTTATTTTTGTCTTGGGGGCAGGAATTGTGCTTCAGTCATCTCACTAGCACCTTTCGAATAGAAATGGTGTATTTTGCACCAGTAAGGGTTTTTTTGTTTTTTTTTTTGTTTTTTGTTTTTCAAATTTAATAATGCATTCTGGTTAGTACATGTAAGTTTCAGTAAATCGTCACATGAGAGAAAATGTAGTACACTTTTTCTGTGATGATCCAGACATCTCCTCTGTGGATAGAAAGACCCACTATCAGTGCTCTACAGAACACAGAAGTACAAAGAAAGGCCTCTTCTTTATGTCACAGATCAGCTGCAATTGTATCCATTTGCATTTGGTCTTATTTTATTACACTCCTGGTCAGTGCAAAATGTGCTGCGTCATCCTCTGATCTATCATCTACATATGATCAAAGTATAGCCAGTTGGTCGTTAACTAGTGGAACAGTTTGCGGGATCAGAGCATCTCTAGATGATAGGTACGCTGTCTGAAGAATTGGCTCCCCCAACTACCTGAATGGGGAACATACCTTCCACAGAATAATTCCTGATGTGCATTAGCCTGTGTGGAACATGAAACAAGTGGAGATCCTGAGAACATTTATAGAACTTTTTTGGATAGCCTAGTGTGCTGATAGTCACTCTCCTTACTAGTCCTACTCTGCTCCGGAACCCTGACCGGAAATCCACAAGGTTCTTGATCTTCTGGTCCCAGTTGAGTTTTGGCTAAGGAGGGGCACCAATCAGAGATGGACAGAGGGAGGAAGTGCTGAGTCTTTCTTTCCTGGCCCCTCCCTGCAATGATGCCTTTGTCCTAGCACCCACCTGTTACACACATACACACACACACACACACACACACAGTCTCTGGCTGTAGATAATCACTTCCTTCCTCTTGCCTGTTGAAGTCTAGGGGTGGTGATAGCCTGAGGGGCACTAATCTTGGGCTCTCATTTACACTGATGACATTTTTGTAAATAGTCTCTGTATCAAACTTTCCTCAAATTCTCCAACATAGGTATGCCCATACCAACTGATAACCCATTGTTGCCTTTACTTCTCATAAAGTAATTCAGCCTTAAAGATCAGGTAGGCAACAAAGAGACAAGTGCTGCGAAAAAGTCTTTCCAAATCTGTAACGGATTTTAGCTTGAGATCCTACAAAAGCTCTCCAGGAAAAGCCCCGAATGAGGGGGGGATTTCTCCTGTGGTCCCCATTGTTTCTTCCTTGAATTGGATCCTGAGCAGAAAACTGGTACATTTGTCCATTCCAGACCATGTTGACTTGAGAGGTTGCAGATTCATAGCAGCCTGTTTTTTTTTTTTTTTAAAGATTTTATTTATTTATTTATTTGACAGACAGAGATCACAAGTAGGCAGAGAGGCAGACAGAGAGAGAGAGAGGAGGAAGCAGGCTCCCTGCTGAGCAGAGAGCCCGACGCGGGACTCGATCCCAGGACCCCGAGATCATGACCTGAGCCGAAGGCAGCGGCCTAACCCACTGAGCCACCCAGGCGCCCCATAGCAGCCTGTTTTGAGCAGAAAATATTTGTCCAAAGCAAAAACCTGGAAGCCAAAAACTTATGATTTAGAAAACAGAAAATGTCATATTTTAAATGGGGAAAGATGGTTGTAAAAGTGAAAGATTCCATTCTGTCCTTAATTATGTGGCTGGGTCTTCCTGGACTCTTCATCTAATCTGCATAGATATAAAAATTACACAGAGATCTGGAAGTGTTAAAAAAAAAAAAAGAAAAGAAAAGAAAAGAAAAATGGCAGTAATTAAATGACAAAAAACTATATTCAAATAAAATTAAGGGTTTGACTTAAAGCCACGGGGGGCATCTCCTTTTGTTTCTTCCTATGTAGCATTTAAAGGAGAATGAGACAAAAAGTGCTTTCTGCAAGTGTCTGAGCACTGACGTGTAGCCCAGCCTGAGGAGAGGTTTGCTGGTTGAAGGTACTCAATGTGCCCAGCATGTCCACTTGGCAACTTTTGGTCCCATCCCTGGGCTTCCTATAAAAACCCAGGAGGAGAGGCCCGGGAACCAGAAAGAAAGAAGAAACTTCGAGGTTAAAAGATCCATTCTTGACCAACATGGAAGTTATTATAATATGAGAAAAGAGAAGTATCTCAGAGATACAGAAAAGTACCTATATCCATTTCCACCCATAATTATTATAAAGGAACATTGTGCCATTTTGCTTTATTTTTTCAATAAAAGCTTTTGGATATAATGGTCAGTGCGTCCCTCCCACTCTCTCCAGAGGTAACCACAGTATTGTTGGTAGTGTTTGCCATTTCTGTCCGTTTTCTGTGTTTTGTTTTGTTTTTTTAAGATTTTATTTTTAAGTGATCTCTACACCCAGCATGGGACTCAAACTTATAACCCTGAGTTCAAGAGTTGCATGTTCTTCCAACTAAGCCAACCAGATTCCCCGTCTGTGTTGTAATACTTGGAATATACAGGTATATATTTAGAAATAGTGCCCATAGTAGTATGCTGTAGGCTTTTAAACTCCAGATGAATTGTGTTGTACTCCACTGTATTTGTAAGAATTATCCATTTTGGATGCCTGGGTGGCTTAGTGGGTTAAACCTCTGCCTTCGGCCCAGGTCATGATCTCAGGGTCCTGGAATTGAGCCCCTGCATTGGGCTCGCTGCTCAGCAGGGAGCCTGCTTCCTCCTCTCTCTCTTTGCCTGCCTCTCTGCCTACTTGTGATCTCTCTCTGTCAAATAAATAAACAAAATCTTTTAAGAAAAAAAAAAGTATCCGTGTTGTTATGGGGACCTCTAGCTCATGCATTAGAAATGCTGTACACTGTTCCATTATGTGAGTATATACAATGGTTTATCTCTCCATTTCCTATTGATTAATATGTAGAATGTTTCCATGTCTTTCTGTCATTACAAACAATGTTTTGCTGAGCACCCTTGTAAACAACTTCTTGTGTGTATCTGTGAGAGATGCTATAGAACCTATACGTCGGGCAAAGTGTTGGGCTATGTGTCAAGTGTGCCATCAACTTCCCAGCCGTGTCTGTGTCTTCTCTAGAGGGACTAGACAGTTAACATTCTTACCAGGACCTGAGAATAGCCACTCTCACCCCTGTCCTTGTCAGTAGTTTATAGGATCAGACTTTCAAATTTTTTTTTAAATTTAAAAAATGTTGCTCATCTGATCGTGATTTTATTTGCATTTCCCTGATAACTAGTGGGGTTGAATTTCTTCTCAAATAGTTATTGATATTTCAAGTTTTCTTTTTTTTTCAACAACCCTTTCCTCTCCTCATGCCCTTTTTGCTTTTGGATTGTTCATCTTTTTTAGCTGATTTTCATGGCTTCTAGATGCTCCGTTCTTGTTCTTTGGCAGTTGTACGTATCAAATAGTTGTCTTGGGGGAAGTTCCAGGTTCTGTATGCTAAGCAACAGGCATCCCATATGTCTGTCTCAAAACGATGCATTATTCCAAGGTTGATTCTAGGCTTTGTCAAAGGAAGAGGCAAGCCTGTTACGATACATATTTCTGAACATGCTAGAAGGAGAGGAAGTCACAGTCCTCTGTGGATTAGGGCCCGAGTTTTGGGGACGAAACTCATAGGAGCTAGGGCAAAGTGGGGGATTAGGAATGTGTTGACGAATGAGTCAAAGCTCACGCAGCCGGGGGAAACCTGGTCATGGAGAGCGGGGCAGGAAGCAAAGGGTTTTCTGTGAAAGTGTGTTAAGTGCTGGTGAGTGGTGTGGTCTCTGTGATGGGCAGCATGACTCTGTAGTAAGATGGTCTCTAATGGCTTTCAAGACCTAGAGAGGGAGATGTCCTTGTTCAGCCCAGTGTTCCAGTATGCCAAGGTAGGCAGGCAGTGAGAAGAAAACCAAAAGGGATTCCAGCAAGAAAACCTCCCAGTTAACTGCCATGCGCCATGATCAGAGGCACTAAGGACTCCACAGTGATCAGCCAGAGAGGATGGCAGAGAGCTCCTGCCAGGCTCCTCTCCTGCTGCCAGTGTGACAGCTGAGGTGGAGTAAGGACCAGGAGCTCTGAGCTGTCACCAATGTGGAATCTGACTTCGGACAGTCAAGCTTTGTGCAAAGCTGCCTCCAACCAGAACTAGCAAAGAGACCAGCAGCTTGGTTTGTGTTTTACCTTTGCTGTCCCTTCCAGGCCACCTGGTGAAGGTCGCATGAGTGGCAAAATGACCCTCACCTAGGGGGAGACGGGTCAGAGGAAATCCTCGGTGTCCCTGTGGGACCCCTGAAAGGAGGATTGATGATAGCCTATTAGCGACGGTGGCCCGATCTTCTGCTCTGCCGTGCAGTGACCTGTGTCTTATCCCAGAAGGTATGTCAAGGCTGAAAAGGAGTTAAACTCTAAAATCCCCCATCTCTTAGGTTTCTAGCAATTTCAGGTTCAAATAAATAAATCTGTTCGATAAGTCTGTTTTCACCTGGCAGTGAAACACGGTCTCGTGCGTTAGCCACATGAGGGAACTGAATCAAGCAGGGGGCTTGGGCACAATTAGCTACATTAGAGAAGGAAGTTAGAAGCACTCCTGCCTTTACTACTTAAGCTAAGTGCAGCTTTTCCTTGCAAAGCCTGACTTCAGTCTTTGCTATTGTGGGTTCTGTCTTCTTGGTGACATACGTGTTCTCACCTGAGTGCAGATGGCATGGCAGTGAAAGAGAATGTCTAGCGGATGTAGTGAGGCTTGATAGAAGCGCAAATAAAGAGGCTAAGAGAAAATAAACCAGTCTTGCAGTACTGATGAATCCTGAAGGTGTATGTCCTTTTTTTTTCTGTTTCATTCAGCAAAATCTACATTCTCTTCACTTCTACTTTTACCACCCATCAGATCCGGTTCTGCATGTCCTCAAAGCAGATTTGGAAAACAAACAAAGGCAGATCAGAAAATTCCCAGATTTCTTTTTGGCAGGATCAAGTGGTTATTATCCCAGAGCCAAACAATGTTGCCAGAGACTATTAAAAAAAAAAAAATCAACAAATAAGGGAGAATCAAATCAGTCTAGTGCCATAGTCTGCCAGGGAGTGAATAAGCATGTTAGAGCATGTCTCCTGCCTCTTCCAACATTTAGGAATAACAGAGAAACAAAATCTTGGGTTTGCGTGAAATTTCAAGCAAATCAAATGCCTGGCTCAGCCTTGACATTCATCTTTACAATCTTATTAAAAAATCTTTTGTAAGAGTAGATTATTGCATTTCCAGAAATGAACTGACAGTCATCACGACAGACATTTCTTTTCCAAGGGTATAATTTGTACAATCTCTGGAATTTCTCCTGCACTGCAACTTTTAGGCAAAATTCACTTTTGCCCAGGGTTATTATGTTCCAAATTATCGTGGGCTCTTAAGCAATAGCCTGTTGTAAATTCTCTAGATCCCTTTTACAAGGAACCCAGCATTCTCAAATGTTTCTAAGTATGCTTCTAAGAAAAAAAAAAGTGTGTACTTTAAATTAGATTTTATGGAAAATCCCAGAATCTTATTCCCAATCCCATCCTGATCAACCAAGTCATTTGTATTCTTGGATCACCTTTCTCCTCCAATAAAGCAACGTTACTGTTCTCTCCAGAACTCTATAAAGAACCTTCTCCCCTTAGCTAAAAAGTCCTGAAGATGAGACTGAGGACTGTCTCCTTATGGTGTGGAGAAAGACATGGGCTCTCTTGGTCTGGTTTGTGTAGGAAAGTCTCTGCCTTGCTCAGTGGTTCCCCAGCCTGGCAGCCTCTTTGAATCACCTGGGGAATTCTGAAAAAGAAATACTCAGGTCTCAAGGGTGATCTCAAGGGCTCCTGGGTGGCTCAGTAGGATAAGTGTCTGCCTTCTGCTGAGGTCTTGATTCCAGGGTCCTGGGATCGAGTCCTGCGTTGGGCTCCCTGCTCAGCAGGAAGCCTGCTTCTCCCTCTCCTGCCCACTTGTGCTGTCTCTGGCAATCTCTCTCTCAGACAGATAGTTAGGGATCTGAAAATGACAACCCTGGACCAGCAGCACCCAGGAACTTACTTAAAATGCATGTTCTTAGGCCCCAGCCCTGACCTGCCAATTTTGAAACTGAGGGTGAGGCCCAGTGCTCTGTGAGCTAGAGCTCCAAGGTGATTCTGATCACATTCAAGTTTATGGGGAAGCACCCCTGTAGTTGATAATTTTTAAAGTGATGACTCTTATATGCGGCCAAGATTGAGAAGCTTCAGATCTTTCCTTCTCTTCCTACTTATTTCCTTCTGTTTGGTTTCAGCTGAGCAAAGGCCAACTGTCTGTCTTGTTTTCTGGTGCTGTAGATCAAACAGCCAGAGCTGAGAGAGTTCTGGCTTCCTAGCTATGGTTCTAAGAAGCCGTTAAGATTCTCTTTTTTAAAAAAAGAGAGAGGACTATTTTTGAAATACTAGAGTGGATCAGACTTTCAAACATAATGAAAACCCCTAAGTTAGCCTAAAATGTGTCTGGGAGAATCTAGGTCCAGGACCTACCTACCTACCTACCCTTTTGACAGAAATGAAACCTCATCCCAGAGTACCAAGAAGTAGTGCAAGATCCTTGAAGAAACAGGAAAACCCAACATTATTTTATTAGTATAATATTAGTTGTGACCTTTGTTTCCTTACGGATAATGTTAAAAATCTCAGTGCCGTTTTGGCGTGTTTTGTGCTGCAAGGGCTTCCTTATAGCTTTACACTTAGTAAAACCTCCCACCAAATCACTGAGCTTGAAGTCTGATTGATATGCATCCTTGAGGCTTTAAATAGGAGGACTGTGAGAGCGTTTCCTCCTCTCCGGCTTCTCTCGGTTTTTACCCTCTCCCTTCTTCCCTGCCCCCTTTTTCCCGTTCCCATTCCATTCCCTTTATTGGCGAGCTTTTGCTTCTGTGTAAGACAAATGACTCTTAGCGGAGCCCCAGTCCCCTTTCCAAAATCCTTAGGAGCAGATATTTTTAACAATCATACTCTCTTCAATTTTGAAAGAATACAGGGTACCCACCGTATATGGAGATCCACTGCGAAAGGTGTAGACATTCGGACTAAGCAGAATAGAGGCTATAAACTTTATGATGGATTAGTTTCGATTTTGCCATCAAGTGAATCATGACAGAAAACTTGAGGGCTATCTGAGCTTTTTGCTTTTTGGTATGCTGAATATGAGATCATAGACCGTGTTCTATTTTAGAACTAAGAGGCAACCCGGCACCAACAGAATTGAAAAATCCCAGAATCTTGAAAGGAGCTTAAAACATCTTGATTATATGAAGTGGAGATTTTTGACATTTAAGGACAGACGTTATGAATATGTAGTTTGAGCGTTTGTGCCTAGATCCATGAGAAAGCAGCAGGCTTAAAACATTTCTATGAGAATACAGCCTGGGGTGGTCACACTGCCTCTTAAGATAGACCAGGGAACAAACCGTGTTAGGATAATGGCCAACCATGTGGAAACAAAGTGAAACTGGATCTCTCGCTTCCTTCTCAACCACAACTCATCCCAGATGGATGGAGCCATAAACATTCTTAAAATAAAGAAGTGACTATTTTTATAATACTACGGTGGAGAAGACTTTTCAAACATAATGAAATTCCCAAAGTAGTAAGAGATAATAATTGTTATATTTGCATAAACAGCCAAAAATTTCTTTAGAGTAAAAATCATTAAGAGTCAAAAGTGACCCCAAAAATTCATAACACAAGCTGGATAGACATGCATTAAAAGGATGCTTTTGTAAATCAACAAGACCATCAGTCTAACTGAAAAACAGGCAAATCAGCAAGGCACAAACAGAGAGAATTGCAAATGAAACATGAAACGATTCTCAACCTCATATTTAGTTAAATAAGACTGAAGTGGAAACCAGTCACCTGTCTGATTAGCAAGGATTATACTGTTTGGTAATTCTGTTTTTAGGAATTCGCCTTACAATTATACTCACAAATGCATGGAGATATGTATAAAAGGGTTTTTACTAGAAAACGTACATGTTATTTTCAAAAAAGTGAGAACTGGAAATCCTTCAGTAGGAGAGTGGTTAAGTACATTAACATGCCCCCCAACCAAAGAGTTCTAGAGATGTTAAAACAAGGGATAGAAATCTAGGAAAGGTGTTGACTGGGAAAGGTGTGTGCTATGTCTGGGTTAGTTGCAGAACAGAATATGGAGTAGGATTCCATCCACAAGTGTGTTGGTATAAGCACAAAAAGTATGTGATTTGGGGCCCCTGGGTGGCACAGTCGGTTGAGCGTCCAACTCTTGGTTTCAGCTCATGTCATGATCTTAGAGTCAGGAGATCAAGCTCTGTATTGGGCTGTATGCTCAGTGGGGAATATGCTTGAGATCTTCAGTCTCTCCCTCTCTAAAATAAATCTTTTTTTAAAAAGTCTCAAAAAATACACAGTGGTTACCCCTGGTGAAGGCAAGCACAGAGGGAGCAGTGTTTTGTACAATTTTCTGTACTATTTATCTATGCAAAGCATGCATTAATTCAGTGTTAAGGAATACTTTTGATATCTGTGCGTCCTTCTTGCGAGTCAAAGACAGCTTTGCATTAGTCTTATTTGGATAAACTTATCACTGGGCGCAGATGGAGGTAGGGTTGAAGATACAGGAGATTGTCCTTTTGCAAGGATGCCCTATTGGCAACAGACCCCGTATTATCTATTTACAAGAATGTCTTATTATCGTAGCCTTAGAGAATTTGATGCCACCCAGAAAGGGCTTCCAGACCAAGAACATGAACCTCATCCAGAAGGAACTCAACTCTGTGATGTTCACATTTTCTTCCTTTCACTCTGTGTAACACGTTCTGTGTCATCCAGTGCATCAGGGAACAGTTGACACGAAATTGTATCTGAAAGTGTCCAGGCCAGCCCAGTCCTGGGGGATGCCAGAACCTGTCCTCCTGGACATCCTTCTTCACCCCCTTGCCCAGCTTCTCAGAGAACACATATCACGTGGCCTGCAGTCCAGCCAGATTGCCCGGGCCCTTCCCGGGAGCTTTAGCCAGCCGCCTAAGAGGACATGATGAACAAGTCTGGAGCCAAACGGGGACTGCCAGGAAGAGGAAAAACAGGTGCCAGGCATGAGACCCCGTTCTGTTTGATTCCTGATGGTGTGGAGGGAAGATCGCTGGTGTGGTTCTCCTTCCAGGCTGTCCTCCCACAACCCAGCAGTGTGGCTGTAGAACAGTGAGAATACACTCGGAACCTAAAAACCCCTCGGTTCCCCCATGTGCCAGGGCGCGGGGGGAGGGGAGCCGGTGTGGGTACAGTGTGAGTGCGGCCTCTGGGGAGACCCCAGTCCCATGAGGAAAGCAGCTCCTCACCCTGTCCCAGGACATGCTAGCCAGATGCCTGAAGGCTCAAAGTTTAGGACTCTAGAGATTTCCCTGTCGTCCTCTCTCATTTTACATCTCCCCCCCTCACCCCCCCACTCTAATTCATGTTAAGCTTTAGCATGCAAGTTGGATTTCTATCAGTTGTTCTGTTTGCCAAAGAACCAATGAATCAAAAGGGGATCTACTGTGAAAATAAAAGCCACGAAGCATTTTTTTGTTTTTAATCGCTTCCTAGCCATCCCTCTGATTGACAATGACGTCCTCACGACTCCAAATTTAGAATTATTTATTTGGGAGCTTCGCTTCCGTCTCTTAACTGCTACCCCCTGACAAGGCACCCGAGAAGCCAACGCTGTATGTTTTGGGTTCGCTAATCCGACAGTCATTTCTGAGATCCATACAAATGGAAAACACACCAATAAGACACGAAACCCTTCATTATTCTAATGTATGTCCCAGGCTCTGCTCTCGGCTCGCCTCCCTCCCCTTCTCCCTCCACCCCAACCTCTCCCTCCTCGGGGGCGTCATCGAGAGCCCCCAGCCTCCAGCCCCAGTGCCTTCCCTCGCGCGGCTGCAGGAAATTTGTTTTACAAGGCTGGTTTTAACTGAACTACCTGCTGTGCGGCACACTGCTACTGTTTGTGAAATGAATGATGGGAAAGGCAAGTCTGTGATTTCATTTGTTCAGACCGATTACTCACACGTTGCACACGGTATCATTTGCTTGTCACTTAATGACTGACCAGCCTGCCTGCATCATTAGTGCTGCGGGCGCAGTGAAAGAAAGACCTCGCCATAATGAGGAGCTGAAGGAAGCCGAGTGCTGTTTTACCTAAAAGAAATGGTGCGCAGAAATCCAGCACAGCTGCAGGTGTTCCGATGACAATGTGGGAAGCAGTTAGCTTCCAATTTAGCAGAAAATTAAGAGCGAAAAAACTGTTATTTGTGAGCGAAGATACTCATGGCAGGCAATCATCCTCACTCTAACCACCAGAGGAGCATTCAGCTGTCTTTGTCGTGACTTAAAACAATTGGTATCTTGGGCTGCATTCAACACCAGATTGGTGCTTATTATCTGCAGTTTATTCTTTCTTGGGATATTTTGTTTTTTTTCCCCCCCCTATTTTATGGTTAATTTGCTTGCTTGAATGTAAAGCCATTTAAGCTGAAAAATCTGGATTGTGGCTGAGCATTGTGCCAGGGCTCTGAGCTGTATGATACAAGATAATTGGCAATTTTCAAATTCATAATCCATTTTGTTTCCCTCATCTCCCCCCCTCCCCACCCTGCTTCTTTGTCCCTTATGCTAGCTTTTCTGCCCTGTTCTTGGGCATAATCTTTGAAACTGGTAACGGAGGGAAGGTGACAGGGCATAGATTCCTTGAGGCAAGACTCCAGACGCCTGAGACGACCCTTTGGGGATGTAAAAGAGCAAAATTCCGTCACCTCTGGGAAAGCAGTCTCAGAAGCAAACCAGTGCTTTCCCGTGGAAAGATTGAGTCCCATTCACAGCGCTTCGAGTCCTCTTGTAGGATGACACAGAGATTTTTGCTTTACTTTAGGGCTTTGTCGTTGGAGGCAGGCACGAAAACCCTGACTTCCTACAAACCCACTCCTGGTTTCCCACTTGGTGGTGATCCCGTGGATCGAGCTAACAGAGCATCTTCTAGGCCCCCTGCTTTCACTGTGTCAGGAAAGGGGCAGACGGATATCTCAGTCTGGGTTAAACAAGTCTAGCCTGTGGGATTGACTCCTAAGAGTGTGATCGCTTCTCGTTTCATTTCCTATTTCCCTGACGGAACAGTGTCACCAGAGCTCATTGATCTCCATCAGTTTGTTCCTGAGCAGCCAAGTCTCCTTCGGGAGAGTTCTTCAGGAATGAGGCAGTGTGCTCCCACTACTGTCTCCTAACTTGAACTCGGGACGGTGGTTGGATTCCACCTACAACTTCTTCACACAGTGTGTGTGGCCGACAACAGCAGGATGCTGAACACGCCGAGGAGCGACCCACCATGGGCTGGCTGCCTCAGCAGAACATGGAAGGGAGGAATTCGCTCTCGTGAAGAAAATGCACTTTTCAGTGATACTTCTGTTCTTTCCAAAGTCCAGACCTTCTTCCCTGAAAGCAGGAGAGTAGCATCCTTGCCACTTTTATGCTTTTTAGTAATTGCCCTGCATTTATTTTTCCATTCTGTCCCTCTGCTATTTCTCTGGACCTACCTGCTCATAGCACCAGCGAAAACTGTAAGACGTTATGTTTCCCCATTTCGCGCTAATTTTCCACTTGAATTGCAATGTTATTTTTCACGTACACTTGTGTAAATTCACAGAAGGAAAATGGGAAAGAGAAAGAGTAGAGAACAAGGTGGCCCATCCACGACCAATCGAAAAACACATTAGGAGAGCGGGGAGAAAGCCACCAGAGAGAAGGCTGGGTTGGAAGTTTTTCTGCCCTCAGCTTCTGTTTGGTGTTTATCTTTTCTTACTCTGCCTTTGCGCATTCACCTTCCTCCCCGGCTCAGATACTCAAAGTCCCCCTCGCCATAGCTGTGTTTCTTTTTTCAAAAATGCTGTCAGGCCACGTGTGTAATTTATGTGCCGCTTCCTGGGGTCTGACTTGGATTTCCAAGTCCTCCGCATCCCACGACGTGTGGGTTTCATCTTCCTCCTTCCTCGCACAGCCCTTCCGCGGTCACACAGCTGCCTGAGAACACGCTCAGCCACGCTCTATTTTTCTGTCCCCTAATAGCTACTCAATCCTCTGTTCTGCCAATTTGGTGCATAATATTTTCATTTTCTCTATATTCATTTCCAATACTCCTGTCAGCCTTCAGTATCTACTTCATTAAGCTTCTCCGCCGGTTTAGCAGCAATCAGCAATGAAGGATCCTTTGTGAGGCCGGGAGAGAATTGATCTTGCTTTCTCACGCCGCACTTGCTGACCTGCCAAAGCAGGAGGATTTACTGCGTGTCACACAAACTGCCGGGAGGACGCTCCGTGTCCCCATTTGTCACAGGGCTCCCGTTGCTCACCGTGGGCTTGTAAACTTACTTCTGAAAATGAGGAAGGATTATCCTCGCTCATAAAATGCAAAATTTGCTTAACTGCCTTCCAAGACTGAAGGCCACTGCACTTGGTTTTCGAGAGAGAGAGAGAGAGAGAGAGAGAGAGAGAGGCTTATTTGAATTACAAAGTCAGGTTGCCCTGGTGGTGGGAGAGAGCGAGGTGCTGGCCACTGACTGGTCATCCTTAGGGCAGGTGGGTCTGTGGCCCCTCAGGAAGCTGTCGTGTTACCTCGGTGGGATTCTCTACTGCGGAACAAAGTCATGGGGAAGGCATCTCTTTCTTTTACATTTAAGGAGTCTTGGTCCAATCTGCCTGACTTTCCTAAAGGGTGAAGAGACTTCAGGGCCAGAGCGCATCTGAAAAAACTCAACTCCGTTTGCGATTTCACTTGATTCGGCTCCGAAGGAGTTAAGGGATTCTAAAGAGAAGACACAAGGACCCAGAACAAGAATAGAACCTCCCCAGGAGCAATTTCCTCAGTAGGCATGTGAAAGCTTTCTTGGCTTTTATCATTTACTGAATCCCACAGTAAATCCCACAGAAATAATAACTTATTTTTCTACCCAGCCCAGACAGAAACCAACTCCTACAAACTAAGCTGAATGTGATGTTTATAATACACTCCGAAGAGGACTATACTTTTGTAAAACCGTCAACCAAAACCAACCAAAAACACAAAACAAAACGAAACACCATGGTTCCCTTATTAAATCTGGATCCCTCAAAGAGTGCACCTTCTTGCACTAGCAGTCAGAGAAAAACCCTTGTGAGAGGCAGTCCTTCTCTCTCTCTATGGCCCTTCGTCCAGGGCCAGCCTGACAAGGCTGACTCACTCATCCGTCTCTCCCTGCAGATGAGGTCTTATTAGAATTTATATCCCAAGCGCCTCTATTGGCGATTGGTACATAGTAGGTGCTCAGTAAATGATGGCTGGATAAATGGCTGACGAGTGTGGTTCTGTTCATCTAGGTCTTCCTCATTCTCAGCGGGTAATTTCAGCTCCAGTCTGTCCAATCAGAGCATTCAGTAAATTCACACATTTTCAAAGGAGTAAGATTGATAATTTTGGTGAGGAGCAAACTTTTCTTGAGGCAGGGTGAACATGGAGAGTTAAGGGAGATTTGTAAAAGAGGATATAAGAGGGGACGCCTGAGTGGCTCAGTGGGTTAAGCCTCTGCCTTCGGATCAGGTCATAATCTCAGGGTCCTGGGATCGAGTCCCGCATCGGGCTCTCTGCTCAGAAGCAGGGAGCCTGCTTTCCCCTCTGTCTCTCTGCCTGCCTCTCTGCCTACTTGTCATCCCTGTCTCTCTCTGTCAAATAAATTAAAAAAAAAAAAAAGAGAATGTAAGAGAATACCGAGGTGTATGGGTAGAATAAATAATAGCTACAGAGGTGGAAGAAGGAAACGTGGTCGGTATGTGACCGGCCGAGCCAGAGGTCCATTCCCGTCGGAGGTGAGAGGAGGAAGACAGACAACAGCATGTGGGGGCGGGGCAGCTCAGGACCAGGCTGCCTCAGACTTGTGAGTTGAGGAGGGGGGAGTTGGCTACTACTCGCCTTCTGTCTTTCTTTCCATTTCTCATCCTCACTCATAAGGTGCATGCTGGCCTGAGGCTACATCATTCCCCTGTCACTGAGGGAACTGCAGGGCATGTCACCAGGTCTTAACCAAAACAGGACACCAGAAAGTTCCGTCACGTCACTGAAGTTAATCAGTGTAAATCAGGAAAAGGAGTGAAGGATATAGAAAACATAGAGCTGTTCTGTGTGACACAATCAGGAGCCTTCTCTAAGCCTCAATCGGCTATATTTGACAAGGGAATATTCTGTTTCTTCCGTTTCCCTGTTACAGTACTCAGTTTTTGTCCCATCCTCTTCACTGGTTTCATTTCTTTTTTTTTTTTTTAAGATTTTTTTTATTTATTTGCAGAGACAGAGGGAGAGAGAGCGAGTGAGCACAGGCAGACAGAGAGGCAGGCAGAGGCAGAGGGAGAAGCAGGCTCCCTGCCGAGCAAGGAGCCCAATGTGGGACTCGATCCCAGGACCCTGGGATCATGACCTGAGCCGAAGGCAGCTGCTTAACCAACTGAGCCACCCAGGCGTCCCACTGGTTTCATTTCTGTCTCCAGTCGGCTTCAGGTGGCTGTCTCCTGACTGTCCAGTCAGCCCCAGCTCTCACGGGGAGGGGAGATGCGGCATTCTGTGTCCAGCCCTCTCTGGGTGGCGCCCTCTCCGTGCCACTTTCACACTCTAAGTGGCAGCCCTCTGTGCTCTCCCTTCCTCTCCCTGGTCCCACCTTGACAGGTCCCCCACACTTGAATAGCGAAATCTCCTTGACCCTTCACTCCTTTTCCCTTAACTAATCAGTTCTAGCCAAGTGATGTCAACAGTTCACTGTTCACGTCTCTTCCACCTTTCTCCCCCTTCACTGCCCTACCCCGATCTCAGTCTTCTAGCTTTATACCCAAATTACTGCTTTAGCCCAGACTCTGCTCTTCTCGTCACCAACGCTGCTCCCCTACAAATAAGTACGCACGTCATCGCCGTCTCATGCATCCAACAGGCTGTTGCCAAGTGAATAGTGCAAAACACCATTTCTGTTAAGCTTATGTCCTTCTTAAGAACTGAAAGTAGTTTCCTAATTGGGAGAACAGTGTTGATTTTACGTAATTAAAAAAAAAATTCTCTCTCTCTCAATATAAATATGCACATGACTTTTTTGGTACCTTAATGCCGGGAATATTATTCGCTACAGTTTGAAGTGCAAGGAAAACGCTCCAAGATGACTGCCTACAGGTTCAGAAAAGAATCATCTTTGTAGAATTCAGGGTTCTCCAAACTCTGATTCCATTTACCTGAAGTTGCGTTTGTTGGCATTTCACTCCTTCTGCATCCCCACAAAGGCAGAACTTTTCCTTTATCCATGTGGATGGTTTTAAGTGGAAAGAAGTGAAGTTCACTCAGGATACAGAAATTACATAAAAATTGGTATGTGTTCTTTCCCACTTAGAATTTCCCACTTATCTTGCCTTGATACCATTTGACACCCAGTGGGTTCTTTCTTTCCAAATTCTGCCAAGTGTTGGACGATCACGTGCCTCATAGAAACTTAATTTATTGAGCATTTGTTTTACATAGACTGCTTTAAGATTATAGTCAAGGCTGTATTTTAACTTTCCTCACTAATAGGTTGAGCTATTCGATGCCATTAAATACTGTTTTGTAAAAGAACTATGGATATTTCTCTTTTGGATTATTTTAAAGCACATTAGAGCAGCAGTTTTGTTTTTGTTTTTGTTTTTGTTTTGTCATAGTTTTACCCACGATGGGAGGTACTAGAGAAGAAGGATGCTTTGTTCAGCTGAGATCTTAGCTGGTTTGTAACTATAAGAAGTGAGGTTGGGGCACGTGTCTGAGACAAGAGGCGGGAACGCTAAACAGTGGTGCATAATAAGGAGAAAAGACTTTAGAACTCCAGAGGCCAGTCTGCGATGAAAAGATGAAGAAGAAAGTGCAGGGGAGAGAGAGAAGTCAGGCCACTAAGCTGAGATGCCGCGTGTGGATGTCAGCCCATGTGACATCCCTAGGGCATGGGCAAATGAAAGGGAAATGGAAGGGCTTTCAACAGCAGTGATGGAACACCCTAAGAGGTCCTCAGAGGGATCAGATTTGGGTGTATCCATCCAAAGGAAGTCTCCATAGCAGAAAACATAAATGAACTTGAGCTACGTAAATTAACATAAACCTTATAAGCTTAATATTGAGTGAGATGTTCGCCGAAGCAGATGTCATGTGATGCAGTTGATACAAAATTTTAAAACATGCAAAGTGATATGTCATAAAATGGCAATAATAAATACCAAATAAAGGACAGTGGTTGCTCCTGGCGGACAGGAGTTGGGAGTATAAATGAAGAGGGGTACACAGGGGACTTCCACTCTATTGGTAAGCATCATTTCCTGAGCTGGGAGGTGGGCACATGGTGTTCATTTATTATTTTTTTAAAATATTTTTTGATATTTCAGAAGTACTTCATAATACATTTTACTGAGTAAATTTTATTTCTTAGAAGTTTCAGATTTATAGAAAAATTGCAAAGAAAGTGGAGAGTTCCCAGATGCGCCACTCAACCTCTTCTATTACTTAGACATTTTACTTCAATGTGGTACTTTTTTTTTTACAATTGATGGACTAATAGTGATATGGTATTGGGGCTGAAGTCCATACATTATTCACATTTCTTTGGTTTTTAACTAACGTCCTTTTTCAGTTCTAGGATCCTATCCAAGATACTATGTTTCAATTAGTTGTTATATCTCCTTGGGCTCCTCATGGCTGTGACTGTTTTTCAGACTTCCTTGTTATTGATGACCTTGAGTGTTTTGACAGTACTGGTCAGGTGTTTTATAGAATGTCCCTCTGATGGGCTTTGTCTGATGTTTGTCTCATGATTAGACTAGACGTTGTGTTTTGGAGAGGAGATAAGGTGCCATTGTCATCATGTCATATAAAGGGTACCTCACTTTATCTCTGTCAGTGTTGACCATGATCACCTGGCTGAGATAGTGCCTGTCACATTTCTCCACTGCCAAGTTATTATTATTATTTTTTTAATTTGACAAAGATCACAAGTAGGCAGAGAGGCAGGCAGAGAGAGAGAGAGAGGAGGAAGCAGGCTCCCTGCTGAGCAGAAAGCCCGATGCAGGGCTCGATCCCAGGACCCTGAGATCATTACTCGAGCCGAAGGCAGAGGCTTTAACCCACTGAGCCACCCTGGCACCCCCTCAAGTTACTCTTTTTATAGTAAAGTTTTCCCTTTCTGTACCACTCTTTAGAAGGGGGTCCCCATGTGCAGCCCACACTTAATTTAAGTAGTATCGTGTTACGTTCTACTTCCTTGAGAGCAGAGTATCTGCATAAGTTATTTGGAATTCAGAATGGGATATTTATCTCTTCTCCCCCTTTATGTACTTGTTCAAAACTCTATGTCAGTATGGACTCATAGATGTTTACTCTATGCTTGGAGTTCTAATCCAATAGTAGTTTATTTGCTACTGAAATTTTTTCAGCCTTGGCATTAGAAATACTTTCAGTTGGTTCCTATGTCCTTTTGACATACCCCTGGATTGAGTTTGGTTGGTTGTTTTCAAATCTCTTCCTTACTTGCTGGTACTAAAAGAGTCTCCAAATTCACCTTGTGTGCTTCCTGCTCAGGTCCTAGAATCAGCCATTTCTCCATGGATCCCTGATTACTTCTTTTCAGGAATGGTATTAGAAGCCAAGATCTGAATGCTAAGTGTGCTTGATGCTACTGAGTGTTTTTGCTATTCTAGGCCCTCTCAACACACAGTGCAAGGAAATATATTTATAACAACCCATGCATAGATATATTTATAAATATTTTCCATATGTAACTGTCTGTATCTTTTTATTTTTTTAAGATTTCATTTATTTGAAAGAGAGTATGCATCAAATAAGGAACAGGGGGACAAGCAGACTTTCCTCTGAGCAGGGAACCTGGTGCTGGGCTCAATACCAGGACTCTGAGATCATGACCTAAGCCAAAGTCAGATGCTTAACTGACTGAGCCACCAGGGCACTCCTATCAATACCTATTTTAAGCTAAATATGAATTCCCACTGATGTCTCCAGTTGTAATCCATTACCACAGAGGTCATTCTAATCTCTTCCCTTTGCTTATCTGTAAATTCTCACTTCAACAGTGAGAAAGTGGGCTCCCACCACAATGCATTATTTTTAAGCCAGTCTAAAAATTGGAAGAAGAAAAAGTGTATGGGGACTGAATGTTAATAGTTCTTCCACTGTGGAAAGTTAATTCTCCCTATCCCCAGCCTACACAAGGAAGTGAAAAGCACAGCAGTGGATTTGTCATAATACTGTAAATTGCTTAGAAGTGGAATATATATGTATCCTACTTTAATATACAAAGTACACACACACAATTTTAATGTAGGATAAGAAAACTGAACTATATATGTACCTGTGTCTCCTGCTTCCAGAAGATGAAATTTATAAATCTAGTGAGCCAAACATTTCCACATCAGTTTTTATAAATACTCAGTTAAAATGAAACAACAACTTGAGATGGCTTTTACCCTAAATCATTAAGAGCTCTTCATATATTAAGAAGAAAGAAGCGCTGCTGCTGGCGAGTATGTGGTCAGCCGGGCATTCTGCTGGGATCTGAGACTAAGGAAGGTTGTCTCTCCTTTCCCAGAAAGCAAGTTGGCAGTGAGGATGTTTTTGTCCTTTGACTTAATGATTTCTCTTCCGAAAGTCTTGTCTAGAAGTTCACATTCTGAGACGTAAGCAAATACTTTTGCTCCAAGGCTTTTATTGAGGATGACCTCAAACAGCCAAAGAGGAAAATGACCACGTTGTTTTATGGCAGCTTCGTAGAAACACTCTTTTACAACTGCTGAAAAGAATGTGTATGAAGAGTTTTGAATAATATGGGGAATGGATAATACCCACAGTCGAGTTAAAAATAAGCAAGAATCAGAATTATTTTACAGGATGATCTCATCTCTGTTAAGAAGTAAATAGCACAATTTCATCACCTCCAGCAAAAATTTCTGAATGCACATGTCCCCCAGGAATGGCTCCTACACTCTGCCCTGCTTACATGTCACCTGTCAAGGAGACGTATTCTGGCACTGATTGTGACAGTTGAAGTTAAGCGTCAATTGAAATGTTCATTAACAAGGGACTGATTGAGTAAGTTAGAGTGCACCCAGACAATGACTAGCATGTGTTGAGGCAGTTTGGTACAAGTATGTGTGATCTCAAAAAAAATCAGTATTTAATGAGAAAAGCAAGTTGTGGTATAAGCTTTTCTTCTTTTTCTAAAAAATAAGAATACGCTCACATAGTTTTTATACTGATAGGACAGCTCTGAAGGACACACCAGAAATGATTAGGTGTAGTTGCCTCTAGGGAGGGGAACCGGTAGGCAGAGGGTCAAGGGTGGGAGGAAAAATTTTTACTTTTTTGACTTTCGCACATTTTGAATATATTGCTAAAGGCACACATGCCTTTTAAAATAAAATAATGTTTCGATTTAAAATAAAAGAATGAGGGTATCTGGTTAACAGTTTTAAGTTGTTTACTAGGGGTTGCAGTCTTGTAAAAACCTCTCAGTCTGTCCCAAACATTCCCATCAAGGCTTCACTCAAGTTCCCTCTGGGAAGAGGGGTCTTGTGTGTTTGGCCATCAAGGAAAGCAGCGGAATTTCACATCTAGGCTAAAGCAATGGACAGTAGGGACATTCTCAAGATCAGCTGAAACCACAGAAGGAGCTCAATGGGCCAGGAGTGACCCTAAAAATGCAAGCCACCCAGAACGACAGATATCCTGGGGAGGGGTTCAGAATTCACACAAGAGAGAGTCAGAGAGTGACCGAGGTCACTTCATATAAAAGGGTGGATACCTCCATCCGGCAAGAGGGTCTAGATTTCCATGTAAAAGCTGTTGGCACCTATTGATGGTTTCTCAAGGAAACGGACCCAGCCAACAGAAATATTGTCAAGTTTAAAGACAATAAACCAGCAGATCAAGCTGGATTTTTAAAGTTTTTCTTAAAATTCCAGGCAGTGTTTGAGACTCATTCATTGGAATTCTTCAGTGCTTTTTCAGTAGATGGGAAAGTTTCTTACATGGATGGGTGCATGGATCATATTAATGCAAAAATCTGGCAGAGGTTTCACAAAATCTTATAAATCCATTGGACTCCTAACTAAAAACATATTTTATAGCTAAAGTAATTTTTTTAAAAATCCAACAATAGGGTGCCTGGGTGGCTCAGTGGGTTAAGCCGCTGCCTTTGGCTCAGGTCATGATCTCAGCATCCTGGGATCGAGTCCCATATCGGGCTCTCTGCTCAGCAGGGAACCTGCTTCCCTCTATCTCTCTCTCTCTGCCTGCCTCTCCATCTACTTGTGATCTCTCTCTGTCAAATAAATAAAATCTTAAAAAAAAAAATCCAACAATAAAAAAATATCCAAATAAAAAGTAAAAAAAAAAAAAAAATAGCCAAATAAAAATTTTTAAAAATATCCAAATTAAAAAAAAAAAAAACCCAAACAGCTAACATAATTTAAAAATTTTAAAGAATAAAAACCAAACCAAAACAAAAAACCCTTTGGCTGTCGCTCCAAACCAAACATTTCACATGAATAGGCTCTTAGAAGATAATGAGAGAAATGCAATGCATTACTTTTTACTGATTTCTGATAGATTACTGATTGTGCATAGTAAATGCTAAGAAGCTACAAAGAAATTATCAGTGCCTTATGGAACCAATGACTTTAAAGTTTTGTGATTTAAAGAAAACTTCCAAATAACTAACACATGGCAACTGTCCCATGTCATGCAACTTTCCCATGTCCTGCAGCTCTTAGTCTGTTTGTAGCCCGTGTTAGATTACCTCGACTCTCAGAGTAATAAACAATGCTTTGTTGAGTGTGAGATTTTGAAACTGTCAGAAGCTCTCATGTTAGTTACTGCTGCAGAGAGAAGACAAAGGAAGGCTTGTAGTTTCCATTATAAGAAATTACAATGTGTTGGAGCACATGGGGCTTAGCTTGAGGTGGGGAAAAAAAATAAAAGTAAGTTCATTTGCAGTTCAGTTATGTCTGAACTGATTAACAGTAAGTATAATTTGTGAACTATTACTATTTCCAACCCCAGGCAGGTTTTATGATTTTCCACAATTATCTCAAACGTATTTTACAAACTTTTGACAGCAATAAAAATATAAAGGTCTACAATTTAGGTGGGTAGAGACAAGCTCTGCAGTAAAACAATTTGACAAGTTTCCTTGCCAACGTAGAGAAGGGATTTACAACACAGTAACTGAAAACACACACACACACACACACACACACCCCAAAGTGATTTTAGATCCATGGAGATTGCTTCATAGTTTCCTTTTAATTAGTGGTTGAATTCCCTCTTAAATGGAGATTCATATTTCTGTTATCATAATATCTTTTCTAAAAAGGGATTTATATTATTTTTAATACATTATCAAATTTACTATAAAAAATGTAGACTTTGAAAATTTTTCTAGCCGCTAGCTGCAAATCTCAGATTATAAAATCAATGATAACAACTCAGAATTTGCAGCAGTGCATTTAGTTAATAGCCTTCTTTGCTGTTGCTAGTTAGGAAAATATGTGATTTTAGAAATAATTAAATGTGTCTCCTTAAATCTCCAGTTTGGTCACAGGCTTTTATACAAAATTATTTTACTGAATCAAAAAGGGTTATTACATTGAACAATTCTCCAAATACCATTCGTTAGAAAGACAGCCTTAAATTTATTTATCTTTTGAACCACAGTATCACAGGCATATTGCTGCAGACAACCAACCCCAAAACTTAGTAGCTGAAAAGAGTACTTTATTAATTCCCGTTATTCCTAGTTTGGCTGAGAAACTGCTCTGTCGGGCTTGAGTGTAGTCATTCAGCTGCAATGGACCAGCATGGGGCTAAGCTAAGCTATGACAGGGTGGAGGGCCATTGTCTCCGTGTCTGACCATTACCTGGAGCTGTCAGCTGGAACATTTGATTATAGTTTCCATGACCTACCATCCAGTCCAATCAGTAGGTTGGACCAAGTTTCTGTATAGAATGGCAGAAGTGTCCCAAAAGGGCAAAGGCAAGCTTCAAGGTCTCTTGAAACCAACCCTTCTGAACTTGAACAACCTCACTTCTCCCACATTCTACTGGTCATTCCAAGTCAGCCCGAATTCAAGGCATGCGTAGAATCCATCCCTTGACTGGAGTAGCTACAAAATTATATTGGCTATGTTTTCCAGTCTACAGCCATCTAATTAGTGATGCCAAAACTCAGTTCCTACTGCTCGCCCTGCAGGTTATGAATAAGATGACTTGAGATACTTATAATGTCTTTTATAAAATGACAATAATGACACAGATCTGTCAGGATTATTCAAGGGAATGATGTCTCCTGGAGTCATGCGAAGCACATAAATGTAACTGAAGATCGTTGTCTGGCCCAATTTCATATTAAAAAGCCCTGTAGTAGGGCACCTGGGTGGCTCAGTGGGTTAAGCCGCTGCCTTTGGCTCAGGTCATGATCTCAGGGTCCTGGGATCGAGTCCCGAATTGGGCTCTCTGCTCAGCAGGGAGCCTGCTTCCTCCTCTCTCTCTCTCTCTCTCTCTCTCTCTCTCTCTGCCTGCCTCTCTGCCTACTTGTGATCTCTCTCTGTCAAATAAATAAAAATTTAAAAAAATAAAAATAAAAAGCCCTGTAGTAAAAGTAATACAGGCAGGGATATCAGACTGCAGAGTCGGATGGTCTGAAAGGAAATCCTGCTCCATTGTTCCTGAGCTCTGTGATCTTCAGCAAAGCACTTCTGTGCCTCAGTTTCTTCATCTATAAAATGGTGATATTAATAACCCCACATGAACCTGTGCTAGGAACGTGGCTGACGTGGAGTTAAGTGCTGCATAAGTATCTGCTCTTTTCAGCCCCATCACCGTCTTCATCATCATCAGTGAAAGGGGACCTCTATCCAGTTCCATACACTGTTGAAAAGGGAGGGAAATTCTTTTAAATCCAAAATAATCATATTAACGTCAGATATCATCTTCATAACCAGGCTAAATGCTTGGGACGGGTGGAGGAACATTTAAAAAGACATCTTTGAATATTTCCAAGATCAAATTTTAACCAAGAATTTATCTAGAAATCTTCAAAATTGGAATACCTAGTTCATTTCATCAAAGAATTAGGAATGGCACAGTGCTGACAAAGAATGAAAAGGTAAAAAGTAGGGATTGTCCAAGGACTTTGGTTTGGATATTTGAATAAGATTATTCAAAAATACTTAAGTTTGTAAGCTGCCTCTGACTGATCTAGAAATTGAGGGGTTTATAGTGAATATCAGTGAGTGTCCACAGAAAATATGATCAATACTTATTTGCATATTACCTGTTAATGACCTACCCTGTCCCCCCGCTCAAAATTTTGTTCCATGAGCACAGATGCATATTTGTGTGTTTTTACTCAATAAGGGTCCAGGATTCCATGTTTATTTTGGTTTTATTTTTGTTTCTGTTTCTTTTATAAATCCATACTTTTAATAATCATCCTAGGGTATTCTTACAATTTATCATGATTGGGGTACACTGCTCCCACGCAAACTGGGTCTGAGAGCCTGTGGCACTGGCACCATCTGGGAGCTCGTTAAAATGCAGAATCTCAGGCTCCTTCCCAGTCCTGAGTTAGAATCTGCGTTTTAACGGGATCTTCATTTGATACCTATAAACATTAAGGTTTGAAAACAACTAGGTAACAACTTTTGTGCACAGTTCCATTTTCCAAATTGTTCTCAGACATTACAGTTTGGCATTGAAATTAATAGCTAGGTGATTACTTGTGGTGTTCTCTCATATAAATGTCTTCATTTCAGCAAACTGCCCACAAAATGATAAACCAAATGTTCATTTTTGTCATCCCTGTTGTTTATGCCTCAAGATTATTAAGTCTCCTAATAATGGCTTTTAAATAGCAATTTTATAATAAATAATATAGTATATAACTGTTCTATTACATATGTAAATATATATTTATATAACTGTTCCATAGAGGTCTGTGGATATATGTATCCATATAGATGTAAACTGTATATAATTTTATATATACAGACACACAGAATCTTCATTCCTAATTCAAAAAAGATAACAATCACCACAGCAGCTACCCATTTTATATCTTTGTTCGATAATAGACTCCTGTACACATTTATATATGTTTAATATACATATTAAACATAAACCTCAAATTCCCCATAATCACACCACAACATATTATTATATGGTAGTAATTTATATGCTCCTGCTTAAGTACAGATAAAATCCCCTATAGGTATGCTTTTCCTTCCTGTACCTTTTAAGAAACTTTTAAAACTTCAGTACTTGAAAATTAATTCCCCTTTAATTATATTGCTCATTTGTATATCACTTTACTGCTAAGTGAGTATTTTAGTGGATAAGACATAGTGAAGTCTCTTTTTATGACTTTCTTTCATTCCCTTACTCCTCTAACAAATTATTCTTGAACTTGGCATGTTTCAGGGTATCCTTTCATGCAAGAGACACAGAGGATAACAAAATAAGGATCCCTATCTTTGAGGAGCAACATCTGATAGACAAGGCAGACAAGGAAGTTGGCAGTCATGACTAGATTCAATAGATACTTTTTATTTATTTTATTTTATTTTATTTTTTAAATTTCATTTTATTTATTTGACAGAGAGAGATCACAAGTAGGCAGAGAGGCAGGCAGAGAGAGAGAGGAGGAAGCAGGCTCCCCGCTGAGCAGAGAGCCCGATGCAGGACTTGATCCCAGGATCATGACCTGAGCCGAAGGCAGCGGCTTAACCCACTGAGCCACCCAGGCGCCCCAATAGATACTTTTTAAATAGTGTTTTACGTGGTACAGAGGGGAGAGGCTTAAAACCGGGGAGGGCTCAGGGACCACATACACAGAATGAGGTGACCCAGGAGCTGAGTCCTAATGGAGGAGCAGAGTGAGCCAGGGGACATGGTGAGGGAAGCCGTTACAGACAGCAGAAGAAAAAAAAAGTGTGAAACAGCCTGATGTGTTTGGGGGAGTAGTTCAGTATGGTTGGAATAAACGATGTGCGTGTGTCTAGACATGTTGAAAATGCTGGTGGTGGCTGAATTGTGAATGCCAGGCTAAAGAGTTTGAACACTATCCTGACAGCGGTGATAAGCCATTGAAAGATTTATTCAGGGGAGCAAGATAGTCAGAAGTGCCGTTTGGAAAGATCCCCCTGGCAGATACGTGGATGATGGGACTGAGACTGACGGGCAGCATCAAACACTAAGTCCGTGAGCCAAAGCAGTGCATGTCGACAGGAAACGACAAATGGAAAGGCTGAAAGGCAAATTGGACTTGGCTTGCTGTCCACTTGCATATAAGGGCTGCAGAAGTGAGCCAGCTTTCTAGCAGAGCTCCCAGGAGGATGACGGTGTCAGTCACCTGAGTGGGGAACCGTACAGGAGGAGCAGGGGGAGGGGAGGACAGAGGAGGTGGGAGCAGGTTGAGTTTGAAGAGCCGTGCGATCCCCACTGGAATTGTGAGCGGCTCAGCTGGTCTAGGACCCTGAGGAGGGGCCCCAGTTTCTTTATGGAGTGTCTGCTATGGGCGACAGACCATGGGTCACCATTCTCAGCTGTACCCATATTAGCTGTCATATGTGGAAGGGACTTTCTTCCCAAAGCTCTACAGTAGAAGTTCCCCTAGTTGACAGGATGAAGCTGACTTCTCCTTTCTCTCTGGTAAATCATCCACACCGACCTCACTGAACACTGCCAGGGGTGAGGTTCCTCTCAGATAGGACCTCCCACGTCCTTGTCCTTTCCCACCAGTTGGGTTGAATACTTACCAAGAATTAGCTGTGTTTGTTCCCAAACCTACATATCCCAGTTGTAGTTGCTGTTACAATGATATAATTTAATTAAGTATTCTACAGAGCAATGGAATATGAATGTGAAGAGTTTCTGTGAAAACAAAAGATGAAACTTTGAAGAGACTTAGAAATACATTCGCTTAAAAATGGCTGTCAAGTTGGTGATGAGACAAGTGTGATAGATTAGGGGACATAATCGTAGTCTGGAAGTACTCAAGTATTCAGGTTGCTTTACCTGTGTATTAATTCTCTTCATTCCACTTTGAGGAGAGCAAGCCAGAAACTGTATGAAGGATTGGGTGTTTAGTTAATGTAAGAAGGACACTGAGGAATTCTAATCAGGAGACCCGTTTTCAATCACAACGCCTTGGCTCTCCACAAAAAATTAACTGGCTAATTAATGTGCATTTATAATTTTACATTAAAATGTTAAAGCTATGTATGAATTTTTTGGTGGTTTTTTTTTTATATTTTCCTACTTTAACTGACTTTTTTGATTAAGTAACTAGTAGTGTTCCTGATCCTTCTAATAAGGTTTCCAGTATATATGAAATATATATATGAAATAAAAAACCATCTATAGATTTTAAAGAAACAGAGTAAAAGCAAAGAGCCTAATGTCAGGTCCTCACAGACCATAGGATCCTCTGCCGGTAGCTCTGCCTTTCGTTCTAAGTTTGGGCTCAAACAACTTTTTCTAGCTCTCTATCTCAGTTATTTCTCTTGAAAATGGTAATTTAAAAAAAAATTTTTTTAAAGATTTTATTGATTTATCTGACAGGCAGAGATCACAAATAGGCAGAGAGGCAGACAGAGAGAGAGGGGGAAGCAGGCTCTCCACTGAGCAGAGAGCCCAATGTGGGGCTCGATCCCAGGACCCTGAGATCATGACCTAAGCCGAAGGCAGAGGCTTTAACCCACTGAGCCACCCAGGTGCCCCCCCTTTTTTTTTATTTTTAATAAGATTTATTTATTTGAGAGAGAAAGAGAGTGCACGCACCTGCAGAAGAAGAAGAGAATCTCAGACTCCCCGCTGAGCACAGAGCTCAATGCCAGGACCCCAAGTTCACAGGTCAATGCCAGAACCCCAAGTTCAAGTTCTTGATTGCTCTGAAATCAAGAGCTAGACACTTAACTAACTGAGCCACTTGGACGCCCCCAAAATGGTACTTTTTAAGCAACTAACTACATTAAAAAAAAAAAGTTTGATGTGTCAAAGGCAAAAAAAAATTTTGTTTTAACAAAACAAGGTCAGACCACAAGAGATGTCATCATTCAGTATCATTTAGGATTTCCTGCAGGCATACTGATGGGAACTAAAGACTTCCTAAGAACATGACCTTGCTGCCTTGTTTGCTTTCACTTAAAAAAAAAAAAAAGTGTGTATGTAAACAAATATTGACTATTTGTTCAAGTGAAAGCAATTAAGTGCAATTAAAGCCTATCAGTCAATGCTTCCCAAGCTTCCTGCATCATAACGCGTTACACCTGCCAAAATGCAGGACTAATGGGGCTTAAGTGACACCCCAGTGGTTAATCCATTGGTGACATTTGGAAACACGGGGAAAATACTGTGCAATTGAACCTGTCTGCAACCCAAGCATCTCTAGAAGGGATGCCCTCAATGATTATTAAGGAGCTCAGCAAGGGAGATACTTGATTTCTTTTTCCTTTTTTTTTTTTTTTAAGTCTTTCATTACAAACTAGTGGCTCCTGGGTCAAGGATTTTTTTTTCCTTTTTTTAAGATTTATTTTACAGAGAGAGAGACAGCGAGAAGGGGAACACAAGTGGTGAGAGTGGTTGCAGAAGAATCAGGGAACCCCATGCAGGGCTCGATCCCCAGATCCCGGGATCACGACTCAAGCAGAAGGCAGACGCTTAATGACTGAGCCACGCGCGCCCCTGGGTCAGGGATTTTATTCACATTGTTCTGTAGAACTTTTTTTTTTTTTTGTAATCAAAATAATTGAGAGATTTCAAATAAGAATTCAGACTTTGGGACTTTTTTCATAAAATCAGAAAAACTGGCAAGAATTCATGAGTGCTGAGCTGTCTCTGCCTCTTTTGGCAGAGTCTGTGCTCTTCCTTCTCGGTTCCCACACAACTACCTGTGTGTTTGCTGTAGGCATTGAAACTTGTTACTCTCCCTGGTTTTAGAACGTTACCATTTTGAATTTGCCATTGATAGAAAATTCCGCCCTAAACGTCACACTCCTTCAGTTATATTCCTTTACTTCTTTCAGTCCGCCTCTCTCAATAATTGGTCCTTGTCAGTATTTAGTCATGTCACCTTCCATCCTTTCTAACCTGTATCTTCGTATTCATGGCTGTCTAAATTCACCTAACTGCTACATTGCTGCCTACTTCTTTTTTCTTTTCTTTTCTTTTTTTTTAAGATTTTATTTAAGATTTAAGATTTTTAAAAGATTTTATCTTTTTTAAGATTTTTTTTTTTTTAAGATTTATTTTTTTAAATATTTTATTGACAGACAGAGATCACAAGTAGGCAGAGAGACGGGGCGGGAAGCAGGCTCCCTGCGGAGCAGAGAGCCTGATGCAGGGCTCAATCCCAGGACCCTGGGATCATGACCAGAGCTGAAGACAGAGGCTTTAACCCACTGAGCCACCCAGGTGCCCCCGTTGCTGCCTACTTCTAGTGAGGGGTTCCCCCCTCTTCATTTATGGGATCGCTTTAGTCTCCAACTATGGCTTGGAAAGGTAACACTCTACCTCACGCTTTGCATACCGTCCCTGTAAAGGACCAGACGGTCAGTATTTCTGGCTTTGCATGTCATGCACTTTCTATCCAACCCCTCAAGTCTGCCATAGATCAAAAGCAGCCAGAGAGGATGTTCGAGCCTGCTCAGGTCGCTCTAACAAAACCCCACAGACTGGCCTTTATCTTCTCACAGTTTTGGAGGCTGTCCTCTGAGATCAGGGTGCTGGCGTGAACAGATTCTGGTGAGGCCTCTCTTAATACCTTGCAGATGGTTGCCTCCGCCCTGGGTCCTCACATGGCCACATCCTCTGTGTGTTGCTGGAAAGAGAACTCTCCGTCTCTTCCTCTAAAGGCCACCATTCCTATCAGACTGGGACACCACCCTTAGGACCTCCTTGAATCTTAATTCCCTCCAAAGCTTTGCCTCTAATACAGTCAAGGGGATTTAGGGCTTCAGCAAATGATTTCTTCCTGGCGAAGCGTTGAAGAGACAATTCAGTTCACAGCGGACAGTATGGAAGTGAATGAGCATTAACAGTATTTCGGTAAAGCTTCATTTATGAAACCAGGCAGTGTGGGCTGGACTTGGCCTGTCTGCTGTATACTGGTGACTGCTGTTCTAGATCATTTCAAAAACTGTACGTTTTGATTTATTTCAAAACAGTACGTTGAGGTCAGTTTCTTTCTTTCCATCTCTCCTTGCTGTTAAAATTGGTCTCTCCCCAGCAGGCTGAACGGAACAGGGGCGATGAAAATCGAAATGGGGTTTTCCAGTTGCAAAGACAGCTTCATGCGTGCAATGTGTATTGTCAGCCCCGGAGAGGGGAAGCCCGGGAAACGGGCCTGCTCATTAACCTAACTGGCCTAATCGCCCATTTCCAAAACAGGATCTTTCAATCTGATGGGACCCGCGGACAAGGAGGAGGAGGGACTCCTTTTATTTCCACGAAACCTACAAGGCATCACAAATTTCCCGCAACGCTCAGGAGGCACGTGGAGAATATTTTTCGACCCTGGGCAGCCGTGGCGCACCCTCAGCAGGGAGGGGTGGGAAGAGGGCGCGTGGCGGGGAAGGACCCCACGCCCGCCGCTGTGTGAGGCGCTGCCTCTCTCCCCCTGTTTACATTCTACGCACACAACCTTCTTCCATCAGCATAAACAATGTGGCGACAACATTCGCTGCTGTTTTCATGGAGAGGATGTGTTGACACGAGCTACCTAGCTGTGAACATAAACACGGTGCTGACAGCAGCGGGTGCAGACCAGTTAGCAGGTACCCGCGCTTAACCGCGGGGCAGATGTTTAACCTTGACATGAGCAGTAATTAAGCGGAACCTTGGAAACCCGCGCCTCCCCGGGAGCCAATTAATAATTTGGTGGGGGAGATGTTCTCGGCAGATTTCCCCCACAAACCACTGCAGAGTGACATCCCACCCCCCACCCAGTGGACTGGGCTGGGGCATCATTTGTAACAAAGCCCTGTGGTGCGGGTGTGAACAAATTGTAATTAGGCAAATTAAATGAGTGTTGCATGTATATCAATTAATTTCTGGTCGCAAGGTATACAGCGATTGGTATTCCTGGGGTTGTACATCAGAGGCTTGGTCTTGGCAGCAGAGCTCATCCAGGTCTCCCCAATCGCCTCCCCTCTCCCCACCGCCTAGCCCTGCCCGCCCACCCCAGTTCTCCTTGAGGTACTTCATCCCAGTTTTATTTACTTCTTTTTAACACCAATGTGGCAATACACACATTTCCACGCAGTCTTCTGACTTTTAAGAGGGGGGAAAAATCCCTTAACCTGCTTAGAATGATGTTTATAAAATGTGTATCTAGCATATATTGCTCTTCTGGGTACAACATGATAACATCTATTTCCTCTCCCACTGAGGCAAAGAAAATAAAATAAGGCTTCTATGAAAGAGAGGCAGGCGCAAGTTGGGGACTTCCCCACAGAGTAAATTGTCTGGGGAAGGCGCGTGATTCAATGTAATTGTCCCAAGTTAGGTCCCCCTACTGTGGATTTCTGTGGGACTGAGTCATCCCACTAAGAAAAAAAAGCCTTACAGGAAATGGAGTTAAATAATCAGCCTCTCAGTTCTTGCGGCTTAGACAGATTGTATGGCGTTAACCTCCCCCCCACCCATGCTGTAGTTGGGCCCCTGTAGAGCTGTCTGAATTCGCACGCTAAAATTTTATGGAAGAAAAACATAATAATTTCTTTTACTATATAGGGCCCGGCAGGCAAGGAATAAATAAAAGCAAAGTTTAGGCCTCCACTATAATTTAGCCCTAATGGTTCCTTCATCTTTGACTGAAGTTCCTGGATGCTAAACATTCGTTCATGTACCATTATTTCATTTTTTACAGAACCTATTAATCCATTTTTTCCTCTGGTAAAACTGACTGCTCAAGAGTTGGAGAGTTGCTCTTCTGTCCTAAGTGGGTTGCAGAAGAAGGTTGTCTAGACCATGAGTGAAAGGACAGGAAGGCGCCCTGTTGAGTCCTCACAGCAGACCCAAAACTCCTCCCCAATTAGCAAAATACCCGTCTTCAATTGGGGGATGCTTTTTATTTTATTTTATTTTTTTAAGATTTTATTTATTTGACAGAGACAGCAGAAGAGGGAACACAAGCAGGGGGACTGGGAGAGGGAGAAGCAGGCTTCCCATCAAGCAGGGAGCCCAATGTGGGGCTCGAACCCAGGACCCTGGGATTGTTGACCTGAGGCAAAGGCAGATGCTTAATGACTGAGCCACTCAGGCACTCCAGGGATGCTTTTTATAGCTGAGCACTTTTCATTTGTATTTACTATATAAATGTAAATTTACATAGGTAAGAGGTATGGATAAATAGAGGGATGGATATTTACTCATATCTCGGCCCTCCTCTGCATCCCCTAATGGCCCCATTCCTGGCGCTCACCTGTGGTCCCATCATCCTCTGCTAGACACTGTTGTCTCTGTGCAGGAGCACTTCAAACACAGGGGCCAAGACTCTTGGCTTTTGCATCACCTTCTCGGGGCCCCTCCGGTTCAGCACCATCCCATAGCATAGATGCTCAGAAAACACTCCTCGAATTGAATAGAACAAAGGAAAGTAAAACCCTGAGGGGGATTCTAGGAGCTAGGGAGCTAGAGTTATATTCATGGGTGCTTGAGACAAAGCCCCCACTGCTGGGTGTGCCCCACTTGGCTTCTGCCCACAGGGCCAGCAGCCCCTCTTTTTTTTTTTTTTTTTGCTCACTCTGCCCTAGTCAGAGGGTCTTTCCTGATACCCTTTATCCTTGTCACAGCAACCGCAGAACAATTTATAATTGTTTTTCGTGTCTCAGCTGAAACTTCGTCTCCTCCGAAGCCCTCACTGCCTTCTTGGGGAGAGGTTGAAGTCTCCTTCAGTATACTCCCATGGCGGCTGCTTTCCTCCTTTGCAGTCCTCACCCCATAGGTAGTGTTCAAGAACTTTGTATTTTAGATTTGCTGAGATCTTACTGATGTATTTAAATTTGCTGAGAGGGAAGGGACTGTCGCTGTCATGCCCTCCATTTACTCCCAAGTAAATAACTTAACATAGCAGACGTTGGACACCGAGTGATGGGTCGTTCGATGGGTTGAGGGATATGCATGGATGGTGGGATGGATGAGTAGATGGATTGATGGATTTGTCTATCCTGGCCTCCGTTTTAGAACTAGAGATCCAGGGCTCTGCTCTGGGCTGGCCTGTCTGGAGCTGAGCCCAGGAGGGACTTGGGCTGTGGAAGCCATTTGCTGCAAGGGGTCGGTCAGTGGGCAGAACCAAAGATACGGAGGCAAATAAAAAACCCAGAAAAGGGGCGCCTGGGTGGCTCAGTGGGTTAAAGCCTCTGCCTTTGGCTCAGGTCATGATCTCATGGTCCTGGGATCGAGCCCCGCATCAGACTCTCTGCTCAGCAGGGAGCCTGCTTCCTCCTCTCTCTCTGCTTGCCTCTCTGCCTACCTGTGATCTCTGTCTGTCAAATAAATAAATAAAATCTTAAAAAAAAAAAAAACAGGAAACTGAAAACTGAAAAGAAGACCAAGGAGGAGTGAGAGGTGTGTTCTAAGGATGAGGGACTGCTGCTAGAAGGAAGAAAGAACAGGAGTTTGAAAAATTGCCTTGTTGGGGGACTATACTTAGTGCTAGGCCCCATTAAGTGGGGGGTTTTCTGCCTTCTGATGAGAAAAACACTGTCGATCATGCCAAGCTGTTTTAATGATTTTTTAAAAAGATTTTATTTATTTAATTATGTATTTATTTATTTATGGAGTGAATGAGTGATTAGGGGGAGGGGAAAAGAAAGAGAATCTCAAGCAGATACCATGCTGAATTCAGAGTCTGATGCTGGGCTTGATCTCATGACCCTGAGATCACGACCTGAGCCAAAACCAAGAGTCGCACACTCAGCCACCCAGGTGCCCCACCCCAACCTGTTTTTAGACAAACATACAAACTTGGGGAAAGGGTCATCATTTAAAATATTTCCTCCCAGAAGTTAAACACAAGGATATCCTCTGTTGTTCTACTTTCTGGTATTATCAAGTGAGTAACCTAATGATAGAGTATAAATCTCCAGTGTATCATGCCCCAGCTCAGTGGTTTTGGTTTTTTGGTTTTTTTTTTTTTAAAGATTTTATTTATTTATTCGGGGGAGAAACCAATCTGCAGATTGGAATCACCGGGGACCTCTTAAAAAACATCCCCATGCTTGGGTCCCTCCACTGAGATTCCAGTATATGACACTCCAGAATTACCTTCATGTCACAGATACGAAGCCACTCTTGCCAAAGGGCTGCTCTTGCTACTCAAGAATGCTACAGTCTTGCTTCTCCAAGTGTGGCTTGTGGACCGGCAACATCGGTGTTACCCAGGAAGGAGCCTGTTAGAATTGGAGACTCTGCGGGGGGCACCTGGGTGGCTCAGTGGGTTAAGCCTCTGCCTTCGGCTCAGGTCATGATCTCAGGGTCCTGGGATCGAGCCCCTCATCGGGCTCTCTGCTTGGCAGGTAACCTGCTTCCTCCTCTCTCTCTGCCTACTTGTGATCTCTGTCAAATAAATAAAATCTTAAAAAAAAAAAAAAAAGAATCAGAGACTCTGGGGTCTCACCCAGACCTGCATCAGAATACACCTTTCATCAAGAACCCCATGTGTTTCGGGCACACCTTACAGTTGGAGGAACACAGTGCTAGTTGACCCGGAAGTTCTAAGAATCAAGAAACTAGCCACCCAAGCACTGGACCAAGGTAAATAAGTATCTGTACTACTTTTCTAGGGCTTTAGTAATGAGGTTCCACAAAGGGAGTGACTAGAACAACGGAAATTTATCATCTCACAATTCTGGAGGCCGAAGTCTGAAGTCAGCATGTGGCAGGCTTGGTTCTTTGTGAAGCCTGTGCGGGATGGGTCCGGTCCAGGCCTCTCTCCTTGGCTTGACAGTTGTCATATTCGTGTTCACGTAGTGTTCTCCCTGTTGGAGCACCTGTGCCCAAATTCCCCCTTTTTGTAAGGACACCAGTCATCTGGGATCAGGGGCCCCTCCTAGTGCAGGCTGCCTCATTCTCTACCTTAAATAATTACATCTGCAGCAACCCTGTTTCCCAGTAAGGTCATGTTCTGCGGTACTGGGAACTTCTGCATACGAATTTTTGTATGATGCACTCCACCTCCTAGCAGCGCCCAAGGCAAGGTCAGTAATTGGGCATCCCTTCCAATACTCCTTTGTATTTTTCATAATCTGTAATCAAAAACAACTTATTCTAAGTCCTGAGTAATAGGAAAGGAAGGACACAATGAGGAGTTCCTCCATCTTCTTTCAGGAGACAGCCTATCCCACCCTCCGTTTCCTCCTCCTCGTATCTCTTTGCTTCCACCCCCAGACTGAAAACAAAAGAACGGTTTCAGTGACCAGGAAAATGCTGATTTACAACAGGATATGGTAACGAGAGCTTGCTAGTGGACCCTACCTAGCGAAGTACTGTGGACTGGGCGGCTTAAACCACAGATTTGTTGTTAACAGTCCTAGAGACTAGAAGTCCAAAGTCAGGGTGTAGGTGTGTTGTTTCTTCTGAGGCCCCTCTCCTTGGTTTGTAGATGGCCATCTTCATCTTCATATGGTTTTGCTTCTGTGCATGCCCGTGTCCTCATTTCTTTTTCTTTTTTTTAATTTATTTTTTATTTTCAGCATAACAGTATTCATTGTTTTTGCACCACACCCAGTGCTCCATGCAATCCGTGCCCTCTATAATACCCACCACCTGGTACCCCGACCTCCCACCCCTTGCCCCTTCAAAACCCTCAGATTGTTTTTCAGAGTCCATAGTCTCTCATGATTCACCTCCCCTTCCAATTTCCCCCAACTGCCTTCTCCTCTCTAACTCCCCATGTCCTCCATGCTATTTGTTATGCTCCACAAATAAGTGAAACCATATGATAATTGACTCTCTCTGCTTGACTTATTTCACTCAGCATAATCTCTTCCAGTCCCGTCCATGTTGCTACAAAAGTTGGGTATTCATCCTTTCTGATGGAGGCATAATACTCCATAGTGTATATGGACCACATCTTCCTTATCCATTCATCCGTTGAAGGGCATCTTGGTTCTTTCTACAGTTTGGCGACTGTGGCCATTGCTGCTATAAACATTGGGGTACAGATGATCCTTCTTTTCACGACATCTGTATCTTTGGGGTAAATACCCCGGAGTACAGTGGCAGGGTCATAGGGAAAGTCTATTTTTAATTTCTTGAGGAATCTCCACACTGTTCTCCAAAGAGGCTGCACCAACTTGCATTCCCACCAACAGTGTAAGAGGGTTCCCCTTTCTCCACATCCTCTCCAACACATGTTGTTTCCTGTCTTGCTAATTTTGGCCATTCTAACTGGTGTAAGGTGATATCTCAATGTAGTTTTTTTTTTTTTAAAGATTTTATTTATTTATTTGACAGAGAGAAATCACAAGTAGACAGAAAGGCAGACAGAGAGAGAGAGGGAAGCAGGCTCCCCGCTGAGCAGAGAACCCAATGCGGGACTCGATCCCAGGACCCTGAGATCATGACCTGAGCTGAAGGCAGCGGCTTAACCCACTGAGCCACCCAGGCGCCCCTATCTCAATGTAGTTTTAATTTGAATCTCCCTGATGGCTAGTAATGATGAACATTTTTTCATGTGTCTGATAGCCATTTGTATGTCTTTATTGGAGAAGTGCCTGTCCATATCTTCTGCCCATTTTTTGATATGATTGTCTGTTTTGTGTGTGTTGAGTTTGAGGAGTTCATTATAGATCCTGGATATCAACCTTTTGTCTGTACTATCATTTGCAAATATCTTCTCCCATTCTGTGGGTTGCCTCTTTGTTTTCTTGACTGTTTCCTTGGCTGTGCAGAAGCTTTTGATTTTGATGAAGTCCCAAAAGTTCATCTTCGCTTTTGTTTCCTTTGTCTTTGGAGACATATCTTGAAAGAAGTTGCTGTGGCTAATATTGAAGAGATTACTGCCTATGGTCTCCTCTAGGATTCTGATGGATTCCTGTCTCACGTTGAGGTCTTTTATCCATTTTGAGTTTATCTTTGTGTACGGTGTAAGAGAATGGTCGAGTTTCATTCTTCTACATACAGCTGCCCAGTTTTCCCAGCACCATTTATTGAAGAGACTGTCTTTTTTCCACTGTATATTTTTTCCTGTTTTGTCGAAGATTATTTGACCATAGAGTTGAGGGTCCATATCTGGGCTCTCTACTCTGTTCCACTGGTCTATGTGTCTGTTTTTATGCCAGTACCATGCTGTCTTGGTGATCACAGCTTTGTAGTAAAGCTTGAAATCAGGTAACCTGATGCCCCATGTTTTATTTTTGTTTTTCAACATTTCCTTAGCAATTCGGGGTCTCTTCTGATTCCATACAAATTTTAGGATTATTTGCTCCAGCTCTCTGAAGAATACTGGTGGAATTTTGATCGGAATAGCATTAAAAGTATAGATTGCTCTAGGCAGTATAGACATTTTAACAATGTTTATTCTTCCGATCCAAGATCATGGAATGGTCTTCCATCTTTTTGTGTCTTCTTCAATTTCTTTCATGAGTGTTCTGTAGTTCCTCGAGTACAGATCTTTTACCTCTTTGGTTAGTTTTATTCCCAGGTGTCTTACGGTTCTTGGTGCTATAGTAAATGGAATCGATTCTCTAATTTCCCTTTCTGTATTTTCATTATTAGTGTATAAGAAAGCCACTGATTTCTGTACATTGACTTATTTTCTTCTTATAAGGACACCAGTCATAGTGGATCGGGACCCACCTGTATGACTTCTTTACCCTGACAACCTCTCTCAAGGCAGGGTCTCTAAATACAGCCCTCTCCTAAGGTACTGGGGGTTAGGACCTCAACATATGAATTTTGAGGGGATGCAGTTTGACCTAACGTGGCCCATGGCAAGCAGTCAAAATTGGTTTTAACTGCTGACAAAAAGAACAAAACCAAAAGGTGAACTAATATAGGGAACCCACATGTTGGAAACTCTGTAGGCATTTTACCTAAATGGTGGCCCCTTTGAATTCAGTCCCAGGTTTGCTAATTGTTGCCTCCCTCTGGGAGGGGCCCCAGGCCTTTGTAGCAGCAGCTCCCTCTGTCCAGGCAGCTCCTGCACCTTGATGAAGTTCGCTGCCCTCCGGAGCCTCCCTCTTGTATTGTCACCAGGATCTCAGAGCTGATGTGTATACACAGCCCCTTTCCCGGAGGCAGAACAGAGCCGGAGACCTGCTCTCTTTCAACCCCCCCACCCCCACACACTCTATTTATGTCTTTCTCTCCTCAGCCCTTCCCACCCAGATTTCACAGGACATGTCACCTTGCTTGTCAGACCCGTTTCTCTGTTCCTGATAAGGGAACAGCAAAAGAGAAAGCCATGGAACAGCACAGGCCAGGAAAAGGAGAAAATCTGCAATGAGCTGCTAACTAGATGGGTGTTTTCACTTTTACACTGACCTTAATAGCCACTACCGTTTTTCATACCAGGGAAAAGGCTGGGAGGCTGGGGACACCCCCAGTCCTTCCATTAATAATTCACTTGCGTTGTATAGAATTACATTCAAAATCTGAACTTAAGATGATTTCTTGTTTAATATGTATTCTGTGATATGTAGAACCCAATTAAAATTCTTAATCTCAGTTAATGTATCTTAACATACATTTCTATAATGTGTAGGACTACTTAATTTAGCATAATTATCAAGATGAACCACATCTAACATTACAAGAAAATTGCAACCTGTCATAAAGGAAGAGGGCCATATTATAGCAGAGTCCTCGCCCTCTGAGAGTCCTGGTTAGAAAAGCCAAGTAATGCAAATAAATCGTCACTCCCCAATTTGATGCTGCTTTGGTGATTTGATTAATTATTGTGAAGTGAAACAGCTAACAAAGAAAGATAAATAAAAATAACTTCTTGCATCCAGAAAAGGGTGTAAATTTTAACTCTGATGCATGACAGCAAATGTAAGCAAGAATTATAAACAAAGGGGCCGGCTGAATGAATTAATATGCATCAGCCTTTATTGCTGGAAATAGGCCCCTGTATTGTACTGGGACACTGGTTTCACTCAACTGCAGATCTGGCATTTCTCTTCCATTTTTCCTGTGAAATCGAAACCGGGTTCTTATTAACAACCATGAGGAAACACCAGGGCAAAAAGGGGAGCCTGGAAATGTGTCGCATCTGTCTGGGTGCTTTGTCCTTCTTTCCCAGGCCCTGCTATTTTTATAAAGCATTTCTGGGTTTCGTTCTGGTTTTGTTTGAAAGATGAATGGAATATAGTCATTTCTCTTCACTTCTTAATACGGATTAGCTAGCCCTGCAGACATTTGAGTCCCACTACACATTTTCTAATGGCCAATTTCTGCTCATCTCCTCTTTGGTTCCTTGTTCATTAGAAGTCAAATTGCAGGGCACCTGGGTGGCTCAGTGGGTTAAGCCTCTGTTCAGGTCATAGTCTCAGAGTCCTAGGATCGAGCTCTGCATCGGGCTCTCTGCTCAGCAGGGAGCCTGCTTCCCCCTTGTCTCTGCCTCCCTCTGCCCACTTGTGATCTCTCTCTCTCTCTTTGTCAAATAAATAAATAAAATCTTAAAAAAAAAAAAGTCAAATTGCAACCCCAAAAGTTATTCTAAATATTTTACTTTATTTATTCCCCTAATAAAGAGGCTTAGAGGCTGACCTCTAAGCACAACTGCATCGAGTTTAAGAGAAGTACCAAGGACAGACCTGGCACCTAGTAAGCACTTAATAGGTATTTGTGGAGGGACCTCCCACCCAGTGTCTGTCTGTCTACACTTAGGCTTCCCTTAATGCTCTGACCTCAGTCTCACCCCTCTCTGGTTCCGGGGAGACCTTCTGCTGCACACCTGCATCTTTTTTTTTCTTTTAAGATTTTTTAAAAAGATTTTATTATTAGAGAGCACATACACACACACACACACACACACACACACACGCACAAGTGATTGGGGGGAGGGACAGAGGGAGAAGATGAAGCAACCTCCCTGCTGAGCAGGGAGCCTGATTTGGGGTTCAGTGCTGGGCTTGATTCCAGGACCCTGAGATCATGACCTGAACTGAAGGCAGATACTGCCAACTGAGCCACCCAGGCATCCCTAAATTTTTTTTTTTTTAGATAATCTCTTTACCCAAGGTGGGGCTCCAGCTCGGGATCCCAAGATCAAGAATCACACGTTCCACCCACTAAGCCAGCCAGGCACTCCGCGCACAACCCCACACTTGCATCTTTTCTACCTTCTCAGCTTCTCTCTTTCCTAACTGCTCCCTTGTAGCCTCCTAATATGTTGCCAAAAAAAAAAAAAAGAACAAAAAACTGATTTTCAAAACAATCACATAGCAACAATGACATCAAATACCAACCAACCCTCAGTTTGTTTCTCAGAGTCCACAGTCTCTCATGGTTTGTCTCCCCGTCTGATTTCCCCCAACTCACTTCTCCTCTCCACCTCCCAATGTCCTGTGTTATTCTTTATGCTCCACAAGTGAGTGAAACCATATGATAATTGACTCTCTCTGCTTGACTTATTTCTTTTTTTTTTTTTAAGATTTTATTTATTTACCAGAAAGGGAGAGGGAGAGAGCGAGCACAGGCAGACAGAGAGGCAGGCAGAGGCAGAGGGAGAAGCAGGCTCCCTGCTGAGCAAGGAGCTTGATGTGGGACTTGATCCCAGGACGCTGGGATCATGACCTGAGCCGAAGGCAGCTGCTTAACCAACTGAGCCACCCAGGCGCCCCTGCTTGACTTATTTCACTCAGCATAATCTCCTCCAGTTCCATCCATGTTGACACAAAAGTTGGGTATTCATCCTTTCTGATGGAGGCATAATATTCCATAGTGTATATGGACCACATCTTCTTTATCCATTCATCCGTTGAAGGGCATCTTGGTTCTTCCCATAGTTTGGCGACTGTGGCCATTGCTGCTATGGACATTGGGGTACAGATGGCCCTTCTTTTCACTACATCTGTATCTTTGGGGTAAATACCCAGTTGTGCAATTGCAGGGTCATAGGGAAGCTCTATTTTAATTTCTTAAGGAATCTCCACACTGTTTTCCAAAGTGGCTGTACCAACTTGGCATTCCCACCAACAGTATAAGAGGGTTCCCCTTTCTCCACATCCTCTCCAACACTTGTTGTTTACTGTCTTGTTAATTTTGGAGGGGAGGGAGGTGAGAGGTTGGGTGAGCCTGGTGGTGGGTATTAAGGAGGGCACGTATTGCATGGAGCACTGGATGTGGTGCATAAACAATGAATTCTGGAACACTGAAAAGAAATTTAAAAAATAAATAAAATTTTTTTAAAAAGTTTGCCATACCCACAATAACAACAACAAAAACCAACCAACCTACTGAATAAATGAAAAAACAAAGCAATAATAAAACAAAACAAACAAACATACCAACATTGTAACCTCACCTTTATGGCTCTTAACGCCCTGAAAACAGACTCATTGCATCACAAATTAGGGCCCCCTTCCTGGCTGTCACATATGTATGCACCTGGGGCCAGAGCACAGTGTACACCTTCCGCTACTGAACCTTTCAGCCCAGAATAGGCCACTGGCCATGGGTATCAAGAAACTCTCTCCCAGAGTCTCCATACATCATCCCTTTACCCTCCAGGTGGATACTCCAAGCCTTTCCGTCCTTTGGGGCTTAGTGGATCTTGGCCCGCAGCTCCCGTTTGTCCGGATCCCCATATCCTTCAACAGGGAGCACCTTCAACACCGTCCCAGCCCTACTGCCAGCCTGGATGGCCTCCCATCTCATAGCATGGATGTGTGACCTTGCCACAAGGCCCCCGTCCCACAGCGCTGGGTGCCAAGGAAGGGTAGTGGAGGAGAGGGGCAGTCTCACCTGACCTGACTGCTCAGTCCATCTGCCTTTCTGGTTCCCTTTATTTCCTGATAAATTCCTCGAAACGGTCAACAACTGCCGCTCCCATTTCCTTAGTTTCCAAGACTGGCTTTGGCCTAAACTACCATTTCCCTCTTGCTCTCTAGCACCCTTCTGACGGTGTGTTTTTCCCAGCTTCCCCTTTGTCTACCCCGAGGTCACCCCTTCCATATCTGTCCTTGGGCCCTCAGTCATGCCCTCTTTCTCTCCCGTAAACCCCTCCAGGGCCTATGGCTTGAAGTTTCCCGTCACTTTTCCTCATCAAAACTTCCATTCCCATGTCCTTGGCGCAGGGATAGCAAGACTGCGAGTTCTGACTGTTCACATTTAATAGCTCTGCCTGGTCTGCTAGGTTCAGAGGGCTTATGGACTGTGACTTCACCCGGACTTGAACCAGCTTGTCATAAAACCATCAGATTCAGTCACCTCTCCAAAAGAACCGGATGCCAACATTTTTCTTTGGCATTCTGTTCAGTGGGCATCTGGTCTTAGTATTGCTAAGTACCCAATTTCACCAAGCCAGTCATGCGTTCCTCACATCATTCGCTAAAGCCAGAAGCAGAGTAGGCATGCGCGTATGTGCACATGTGCACACATGCATAGAGGTGTGTGTGTGTGCGCACACACAGCTACTGTGGGGAAGTAACCTCAGGTTAAAAGTCTTAATACAATACGGAGGAAATGAAGCAGGGTCACACTCAGGTTTCCGAAAGCTCATCATGTGTTTTCATTTTTCCTACTATAATCGCAAAATACAAAAGCCACAGCTTCTGTATTTAAATTTACTGACTATCCTGGCTCATTACATTTGTATTAAGTTTTTATTCCTGGTCTCAGTCTGACTTTTGTTAGGGCACTTTTAACCCGTTCCTGCTCAGATGACAGCTAACACATTTTGATGTCTCTCACCTGACCACAGCTCTCCTGTGCCAGCAGAGATAGCTCTCATCCTGGTGTCATTCCTCAACACGCCCTACATCTGGGAGTGCCCTGGTGGGCCACAGTGAAGAGCTTGGTCCCAGGAAGTATGAGGTGAGGGTCTTGCCCTAAAGCAGCTATAAATACCTACAATGATAATGGAAAGTTCAAAGCGTTAGTAGAAGTGGAGTGGTAGGTGGGATTAAAACCATTAACACATATAGATCAGAGCAGAGAGCAGGGGAGGCCAAAAGGACTCCAGGGTTGAATAGGAAGGGATTAAAGCTGGTGGGCTTATCTAACAAAATAAAGCTGTTGGTCAAAAAGAAGGTAGCAGCTCATGGAGAGTCCATGAGACAATGGATGGCAGGGTCCACTGGCTCACTGCCAGGGAGAGAAACCAGTGTGAGTAACCAGGCTGCTGTGAAGATGGAAGCAACAGGCTAGCAGAGCCAGATGCTATCGCGCACCCAGAGGTTCTAATTGTTTGCTCACCAAGCAGCCTTCCAACAGTTTGCACCCACCTCTTTTTCCGGTCCAGCTTACATACATGAAACAATTGTGTCTAAGACAATCCAGCCAGTCTCCTTGGAAAGAATATTTTTCACCGTCATTTTTATTGTGTTCCGATTTCACACATCCAGCTCTTGTCAGATTTCCAATGTGAGTCAGCCTCCCTGAGCATGATCAACTCTGGGACATTGAAAAGGTTCGATTCCTCTGAGGTTTTATACAGCTGATGGCCAAACTTCATACCTAGGACAGAGCCCAGGATTTATTTTTCCTGAAACTGATTCTCCCTTCTGTGAGTAGCAGAACTTCTGAACTTCAGCTAGATACATGACCTCACAAAATAAAGATTGTATTTCCTGCGTCCCTGTGCCTTGTAGCCCTATGACTGCGTCCTGGCAGAAGAAACATACATGGAAGTGATGTACAGAAGTTCCAGGTCTTGACATTAAAAGGAAAGACTATGCTCAGGCAGTCTACGCCCTTTTCCCCAGGTGGACAGGTAGACTCAGATGAGATAAAAAAAAATGGCTTAAAAGATGGTGCGTCCAAGACCACGGAGTCAACAATTCTTCCTGAACTTTTTACTCTCAGTGATTCCATGAGAAATAACTTATATCTATGCTATTTAAGCTATTATTACTTAGTTGGGTAGAGGAACAGTATGTAGCAAATAGTGAACCAGAATCAGTTCTTCCTCTGGAGGACCGCCACTGTACCTTCTCCCGCCCATTTGCTTCCATTTGTCTCACTGAGGGCCTTTCCGCCAGAAACACCTACAGTGAGTCCAGCTAATGCTGCAATCAGATGAACAACATGGTGAAAATGGAATGCCAAAGTACTAAGAAAATCTGCACAGGGACAAGTTAAAAGGGAAAAACGATAGCAACCACCGTTATGTGTTGAGCACATTAAAGGATCAGAGCAGTTAATTTGCCCAACAATCCAATTTGATAGATACTCTCTCTCTTTTTACAAATAAATCAAGGCACAGGGAGCTGAAAGTTTTGCCCAAAGTAACACAGCTAGAAAGTAGCAAATCTAGGATTACAATCCAATTCTATTTCAATCCAACACATTACACCAGGCACGTCAAACCCCATGGATAATTCAGATCGGTTAAACAGCATCCTGGCTGCAGAGGGAGGTCGGGCCAGGAGGAAGTCAATAAGATGTATTTCAGAAAGATTTTATTCTTCCTCAATCCCCAAATGCTTATGTACAGGAAGGGGAGAATTTGTTCAGGATCCTGAATGCAGAACATTCATCAGATCATTAACGCCTAGAAAAAATAACCATTACTGCAATTTAGCACTTCCTGTGGAATGCATCTGAGCAAACTTGTGCTTTTGAAGCCAGTTGCTCAACTGTGTCATTTAAATTTCACCGTGATCTGCACCACACTGATCAGCACTAACCTTTTTACCAAGTCCCCAGAAAGATGTAAATGTTTTTCATCTTGAAAATAACTCCCAGGGCACCTGGGTGGTTCAGTCGTTAAGAGTCTGCCTTCAGCTCAGGTCCTGATCCCAGGGTCCTGGGATGAGCCCCTCATCGGGCTCCCTGCTCAGCGGGAAGCCTGCTTCTCCCTTTCCCACTCCCCCTGCTTGTGTTCCCTCTCTCACTGTGTCTCTTTCTGTCAAATAAACAAATAAAATCTTAAAAAAAAAAAAAAAACCCTCCCATATTTAAAGTGCTTTGGTTTTTTAAATAATTTTTTTTAAGATGCTAAATTAGGGGGTGCCTGGGTGGCTCAGTGGGTTAAGCCTCTGCCTTTGGCTCAGGTCATGATCCCAGGGTCCTGGGATCGAGCCCCATAGCAGGCTCTCTGCTCAGCAGGGAGCCTGCTTCTCCCCCCTCCCACACGCCACCTGCCTGTCTGCCTACTCTTAATCTCTCTCTCTTAGATAAATTAAAAAAAAAAAAAAAGATGCTAAATTAATGTTCTCCTGTTCACCTGTTGCTTCTTAGGATAAATACTAAAATGGAGCGTTCAGGGGTGCCTGAGTGGCTCAGTGGGTTAAAGCCTCTGCCTTCAACTCAGGTCATGATCCCGGGGTCCTGGGATCGAGCCCCACATAGGGCTCTGCTCCGCGGGGAGCCTGCTTCCTCCTCTCTTTCTGCCTGCTGTTCTGCCTACTTGTGATCTCTGTCTGTCAAATAAATAAATAAAATCTTTAAAATAAAATAAAATAAAATGGAGCGTTCATCATGCCAGGCATTCTGCTAGCTTTTCGGAATATAGGGATGAATAACCCCAGGGGTGCCCATCAGAGTGGAAAACACTCACCCCTATAAATAATGAATCACCCCTATAAATAATAAAAAAATGCAACGGGCAGAATCCTAGAGGTACCGAGCAGCCATGATATGGGTGCTCTTGGGCCATACTCAAAGGACAGAGCTTTTCAGAGCTGCCTGTCTTGTCTCCCTCTTGGTACCCAACCATTGTGTGCGCATCTGCATGAGTCTCTCAGGAGGGAAGGCTGGGAGAGAGTGGCTGCTTGTCAGGTAGATGTTCGTCAAATACATTATAAAATGCCAAAATATATAAAATTGAAATAGAGGCAATCTGGTTAATCAATGTCTCTTTCTTCTGGACTGATGGCCCACCATTGTAGGAGAGGTGAACTTTCTCAGTTCCCTAAGAAAAAACCAAAAAAGCTCAGTTAACCTTGGTAGTTTTTAGAAAATGTAATTTGCTTAATTAATTTTAGGACTAGCTTTGTGTATCTTTCTGCTTACCATTCTTAAATATATCTATGTGGTATTTTGTTAGTGATCTCTTTAAAACCTCATCAGGATAAAGACATCAGCAAAATCAGCATTAAATAAGCACATATCTAGGGCTCCCTGATGACTCAGTTAAGTGAGTCTTCACTTCGGCGCAGGTCATGATCTCATGGGTTGTGAGATCGAGCCTCACGTCCAGCTCTGTGCTCAGTGGGAGACTGCTTGGATATTCTCTCCCTCAGCCCTTCCCCCTTGCTTGCTTTCTCTCTCTCAAATAAAAAAAATCTTAATAAATAAGGACATATTTTCAATATTTAACTTTAACTTTTTAGCTATAAAAAATTTCCCAAAGCAATTAGGTGGCTACCATGCTACCAAAAAGGGTTGACTATGGAGCAGTAAATGCAAAGGAATCCATATTTGGAGAGCTGTAGCCTCAGTGAAGAATTTTGACATTATTACATTTATGGACACAATAAAGTACACTGACTTTTTTTTACACTGATTTTTGATGAGTGTTGTCAAAATCCTATTACAGTCATTATCCTAAATATCATATAATGGGGAAGCAGACCAAAAATGTGGCTCAGATTGACCAGTAGCCAAAAGGATATAAAATATTTAAAAAGAAAACCTCTTATTTCCAAAAATTGCATTAAACTTCTGTTTTTATTTCCATGGAAGGTAATAGCCTCGTTTATATGAGTATATTTGAATTAAATTTTTTTTTAAAGATTTTTATTTATTTGACAGACAGAGATCACAAGTAGGCGGAGAGGCAGGCAGAGAGAGGGGAGAGGGAAGCAGGCTCCCTACCGAGCAGAGAGCCCGATGTGGGGCTCGATTCCAGGACCCTGGGATCATGACCCGAGCCAAAGGCAGAGGCTTTAACCCACTGAGCCACCCAGGCGCCCCATATATGAGTATATTTGAATATTGAAACCAATTCTAGTTTGTAAGTTCTGTGCCATTTTATACTAAACACAATATAATTTCAAGTGCTAATAGTAAGTTCCACGCGTTATAACTTTTGAAAAATCACTGAAAGAATAACACCTCAAAGAAAAATATCTGTTTTAAATAGATGCATGAAAACAGTTATGAACTTAACAGTAGGAAAATGGTTCAAGAAGCAATGGTGTGTTCAAAGAGTAAACTGTTACTTAGCCAGAAAGATGTTCTTTACAGCATTTCAAGCTTGCGAAAATACTGGTGGTAGAAAAGGCAGGATACAGGGCCGCCGGGGTCGCGCAGTGGGTTGGGTGTCTGCCTTCGGCTTGGGTCATGATCCCAGGGTCCTGGGATCGAACCCGCATGGGCCGGGGTCTCCCCTCTCAACGGGTTTCTGCTTCTCTCTCTCCCATTGCCACTCTCCTCTGCTCCTGCTCTCTCTCTCTCAAGTAAATAAAATCTTAAAAGGCAGAATACAAACTAAGTATGTAGCGTGAACTTGTTACCAGACTCTGGTCCTTGGACCCAGCCAGGAACCCCACATTTAAAGGCACAGGCAAGGCTTTATTGGGGCAACGGCTACCGTGGAAGGGAAACCCAGTCATGGCAGAGATGTCGGACTGGCTCACCCAACAACAGCCAGGGAACAGTGAGCCCATGAAGTGGGGGGAATTATTAGTGCCTGTGCACTTCAAGGTCATGCTTCTTTCCTGTTAAAACTACCCCCCCCCCGTGATTTTTAGTATCATCACGAGGGGGAAAGTCAAGAGTTCAGCTCGGGGGTCCATCTCGACGCAAACTGCTTCAGACCTGTCTGGGCTTGCTTCTCAGCTCGTGCTTTGCTCTGCAAGAAAAGCGGTAACTGGCTGCTGGGAACGTTCCAGGTGCACAGAGGCTTGTTCCGGTCCCCAAGTGCCTGACAGTCTCAGTCGAGTCTGGTAAACAATGAAGGAAAAGAAGTGAGCATAGAAGGCTGGAAGAGTCAAGAGAAGGGTCTGTTCCCTGAGGTTATTTCTCAGTGGGATTTTGAGTAATTCTTGCTTTCTTTTTTGTATCTTTTGTACAAATTCCTTCTCTCCCCTTTCCTTTCCTCCTCCTCCTCCTCACCACCTTTCCTCTCTTTCGGCTTCCCTCTTTGGATTGGTTACCTGCCAAGTGCCAGGCAATGTCTGGACACAGAGCAGAACCAGCTACAAACAACAGTGTCCCCTGAGGAACTAGAAGACCCCCGAGAAGCCTCGAAGCTTCCAGAATGGCTACAGATGGATTGAGGGTGCGATTCCTACCCTGGGGCTGGCATAAATGGGGGCAGAGAGTGTCATTCTGAAACATGTCATAACGACAAAATAATTAAAAAAAAAAAAAAACTTGTTTGTATTTTCAAGTGAGATGTACGTGGTGGTTGTTGCAACTTGCGGACACCTTTGGACAAATACAGACTATAGATTTTTCCAGACAGAAACGCACAAAACAAGGGATACGTGGGTATTTCAGTCAGCTAAGCGTCTGCCTTTGGCCCAGGTCATGATCCCTTTGGCCCTGGTCCTGGGATCGAGTCCCTCATCGGGGGGCTCCCCGCTCAGCAGGGAGTCTGCTTCTTCCTCTGCCGCTTCCCCTGCTCATGCTATCTTTTTCTCTGACAAATAAATAAATAAAATCTTTAAAAAAAGAATAGAAAAAGGCGTGAACTAGAGACGCAGGCACTGATCTCCTGACATGGGTGTGAAGAAGCAGGAGTCATCTGGGGTTCTCCCCAGAGGATACGGGGACCGTCTGCAGCTGCGAAGGCTCAGTGGTGGGCGACTGCCACAGGGAGCAGCTCCGCTTTGGTGCATCTGCCACTTGTCACACACCTGCTTCTGACTTAGTGCCTTGTAGGAGGACTTCCGGGATTCAAGAGGGAGACAGCAAGGCAGCCCGTGGGGTTCTTTGGACCCTCTGCAGTGCAGAGGCCTCTTTCGATAATGCTGCCTGCTCTCCGGGACTCCCTTCTTAACATCTGAGGGACAGACTCCCCAGCTCTCTCCCAGGGGACCCCTCCGCAGGGACTCTGAAGGCCCACCCGCTGGCAAAGACAAAAGCCATTTATGCCGGTGCCTGAACTGTAGGAGAACAGGAAAGCTTGCTCTTTCTCAGACCTTGCCATATAGTTTCTTTCTTTTTCTTATAGTTCTTTTTTTTTTTCCTTCTCTTTTGGTCTAAGATGCTGTTTTGAAAGACCAGCTGAATTGTACCTCAGGAGAAAAAAAAATTTTTTTTGAAAAGACAAGTAAGCATCCAGAAACCTGGAAAGAAGAAAGAAAATCTCATGCATATAACTCTGACCTCAGCTGACTCAAATAAGGTGTTCATTACCAAACGATTAGAACCACCTACACAGGACAAAGTGAATTTCTAATCAACAGGTAGTAATAGCAAAACCCCCTCAACAGCCAAGAAAGCATTAGAGTGGATTATCCATGAAGAGAGGATTAGAAAAAGAGAGACCTGGGACCCAGCAAAGGAAACCCCAGCGGGCCAACTGACTAATGTTTGGGATAATAATTCCACACGTATTAAAATAAATTGTAAGAAAGAAAAGGCTGAAGGCAATAAAAGCAAGCTTCACACGATACTGTGTATTGTGGATAAAATCCTGTACATTGGCAGTAATCACTTCCCCAGAGGCAGGCAGAAAAGGCACCACCAGCAGGGACTGGTAGAATTTAAAGACACAAAGCCCGATGTGTGCTAACAAGAGTTGCTAAAAGGTGGGGCGGGGGCCTTGTCACAGAGCCTGCCCGCCTGGCAGACACCCTCTGGGTGCATTTTGCTGGGGCCTGAGGACCATTTCACCATGTTGAAATGGGAACGAAAGAGGAGATGACCTCACTCCACCACGGTCTTAAATTCTATCTTGCTGGAGGACTTCATTCCCATAAACGAAGATAGAAGTATCTTTTCCTTCTTCCCACTTAGGGAGTGTTGCCAGCAGTGCAGATCAGAGGGTTAAACCCCTTTGCTCTCCTCACCGCTCTGCTCCCACAGGGAAAGCACGAGGATTCAGAAGCTGACGGGAGAGTGGAGTGACCTGTTTGTGTTCACCCTATCCAGAACCTGTCCTATCTTGAGTATCTGCCATTTCCTTGTTGAGTGTCTCTTGCCTCTTTCAGGTGGTCTTGTGTTACTTCCGGAAAATCTATACATGCTATTTTATTTAAATGCCTTCCGTAATTTTTTTTTTTTCCATTTTTAGCCTAGGTCAGTAAACTCCAACAACTGGTCTAAGCTGGGGGGGGTCACTGGGCCATACCCTTTGTTCCTGTAATTATAGGCTCCTTCTTAAACGTTTTCTTCGTGACATCTGAAATTCCTCTGTCCTCAATTTTTGAGTGATGAATGGTGTCTGTACTGAGGAGTCTCCCTTCTGAGTTGATCTGAGAGTATGTGATGGTCCTTGGCTCGAGTGAATACCACCCACTGCATTAGGAAATGTGTAACTTGCAGTAGGCACTGTTTCAGGTGAAGAGAATACAAGGTGATTTTATGGTTTATTGGGAAATCGGGCATGCAGTACATAATTAGAGCTGTGGTTAAGAAAAAGAATAAAGGCTCTCACGGGGCTTCTTGGGCAGCCCAAAGAGAAAACTCCTGATTCTCTTGATGCAGATGCAAAGAAATGTCTGGAGAGGATCTGAATGGGAATTAACCTTGAAGAAAGAGTAAGAAGCCAGAGGTCAAGGTTATGTGGGCGAAGCTATGAGAGGGGAAGAGCAAGAGGCAAATACTGGCCCAGGGGCTGGGAGGGAAGAGAGCTCACAGCCTGTTCAGGGAGCTGCAGGAAGTTTGCCATGGCCGGATGGCAAGTATATGCTGGCATCTCGAGGTTGGTGGGGAGATGGTAGGATGCGGGAGGGTGCAGGACACGACAGAAGGGGAGTCAAGGGCCAGATCATCCCCGCTATGGTGCCCCAGGACAGAATTTCACCAAAGGAGAGTTTGCTGGGTACTGAATGTCACGCTAACCATGCTTTGCTCATATCCTACCTTGCAGCTAACTACGTCTTGCTAAATATTCCAGTATCCTCTGGCTGGGACAGCTGTTTGGTTGGTCTTGATTTGTGCTGTTACAGGAGAATGTCAAGAGGCCCTTATGTGATCTTCCTCCTCTGGTAGATGTCTCAAGGAATCAGAGCAAGGTTAAACCTCTTTTCCCGAAACCTGGTGTTGCCTTGTACAACTGTCTAACCAAAGAGCTGCAAATCTGTCAAACAGGGTTTAGGACAGGAAACTAGAGACCTGCCCCACCACATCAATTGAAAGCTGAATGGTCTTTCCCCAAGTCTACCGAGTTACTGCCCTGCAGATGGGAACCCGTACAAGAGATGTCTGTGTTTGTGAGGAGCAGGGAAAGTGCAGAGGGTCAGCCTATGAACATAATGGTTGAGAGTAAGAATTCTTTTTAATAACATTTAACATGTTTATATTATAAAAATATTAAAATTTTACACTAAATATTTATATATGTATATATAATAAAATATTAAATTTATATTCACTATTTTAAATATTGAATTTTATATTTAATATTTTAAATATTTAAATTTATATAATAAAATATTTTTAATTTAATATTATAATAACAATTAAAAATTTTTAAAAAAAATTTAAAATTTTATGGAATAATGCTTGTTGAATGAAGCGAAGCAGCAAAAGATAGATACCCCTGAAGGCAAAATTATAATTCATACTCATCTGCACAAAACGCAAGAAAACAATGTAAGAACAGAAGCAGTCTGATCTAGTGGTTACTGACCTGGGCATAGTGGTCAGACAGACTAGGTTTAAAATCCTGAGCATGCCACTTACTAGTTGGTGACCACAGATAACTTACTATAGGTTTCTCGAAGCCTCAGTTTTCTTATCTGCCAAATGGGAACAATGGTACTACCCCCTAGAGAACTAGAGGATTAAACGAGATAACACATCTTAGGTGCCTGTGTGCTGCTGACCAGGTAATGGCTATATGTTCGAAGATGCTGTCTTAAGCCTCATGGGATAAGTAGGGTCTTAGCAACTCCATTAATTGCTCCTAGAAAAATTGTTAATGTTTCCCACCTATCCTTTACCCCCACGAGGCTGGGCTGGTGCCCCTGGTAAGAAATACGTTCCCCCTAGCATCTGATTCTGCCATTCCTGGGGAACATGTCCGTGATGCAGAACAGTCACTCACTAGCCTGTGAGAACCCTGAACCCACGGATCGTGTCTTGTTCATCATTGACTTTCCAGGTCTTGGCACCATGTCTGCCACTGGGTGCACTCGAATTCTTAGAGAATGGCTTCTCTTAAAATAAGCTCTGGTTAAAAAGAAGTCTATCGCAATCAGAAATGCATCTTTTTCACTCTGAGCCAAACTGCTGTTATTATATCAAATAAAGCACGAAGTTTCACGGCATTTAGGATGCTGTCCCCTGACGTAAAGCTGGAATGTCAGCAGGTTTTAGCAGAGGGGGAACCTGGATTTTAAATCAGGTTTTTCCACTTAGGAAAGTTAATTATTTCTCTGAGACTCCAAATTGCCATCTTTAAAATGGGGATAAGACAACAAATGAGAGAAAATATGGAAGGAGTGTGCCAGATACATAGTAGGCTCCCACCAATGGAAATTGCTGATTTTATTAATGTCATTCATTTTATTTTATTTTTAAAGATTTTATGGGAGACAGAAAGAGAGGGAACACAAGCAGGGGGAGTGGGAGAGGGAGGAGCAGGCTTCCCAATGAACAGGGAGCCCAATGTGGGGCTTGACCCGAACCAAAGGCAGATGCTTAACAAATGAACCACCCAGGTGCCCCTATTAATGTCATTTTTTAAAAGATTTTATTTACGTATTTGACAGACAGAGATCACAAGTAGGCAGAGAGGCAGGCAGAGAGACAGGAGGAAGCAGGCTACGGGGCTCCATCCCAGGACCCTGGGATCATGACCTGAGCCGAAGGCAGAGGCTTTAACCCACTGAGCCACCCAGGCGTCCCTATTAATGTTATTTAAACTGTTACTACTTTTGCTGATGTTTCTGAGTACTTGGAATACCTAGTAGAGTATGATTTTATTGACTACGTACTTAATAGTAACTAATATTTATCAAAGGATTTTTTATTTGCCAGGCACAGTTTTAAATGCTTTATTGATTTATTAGTCATCATAACTCTATAATAATGTGCCATTATCATGACCCATTTCACAGACAAGAATACCAAATACAGAGAGATCAGCAGATTTCCTAATGCACAGTTAAGTAATATACAGACCATAGACTCACACCCAGCATGAGGTGTGGGTCCATACCCTTGGCTGTCGCTGTCATCAAGGGCAGACCAAGAATGTCACTTGAGCCAAGTGCATGGAGGAAGGAAGACTGAGATGGTAGCCTCTCTCTGCTTCTTCAGAGACAAAATCCCTCTGAGTCTGAGACTTCATTTTCCTTCTATAATATATGAGCTTTCGTGTTTGTCCTCACGGAACTCCAACGTCAAGTACAAACATACTACTTTTGATTTCCACAAGGGTCTCCTGGAAACCACACTGCAAAGTGATTCATTGCCAAGTGCTGCATATTTTCCCATAGGAATGATGTTCTAATTGGTGGTTGTATTCCCGAACAAGGCCTCGGAATCAAGTAAATCATTCATATGAGCCAAAATGTGTCAAAGAAGGAGATATAAAACAGCCATAAACCTATAGCAGGTTTTAACAAATAAAATCATCTTCCAGGTTCTGCACAATTGGCACACAGGATGATACCCAGATCAAGCAAATATGTAAAAGAGGAAAGCACCACTCCAAACTCAACGCATGGGAATTGAGTGTCCTTGCTTCCAGTAACCCCTAATTTATGATAATATTGCTCTGTTTACAGGTTAGAATCATTTCGGAGGAAATCATTCTATGGCTGTGGCTTCCAGATTTCTCTGGGAAGGCAGAAGCATTCAAAATAATTCCAGTGACCTTCACGTTGTTCTTAGAATTAGTCTTTTCCAATTTAGTCACTACAGCTTCTAAATATTTAAAGGATCACGGAGGACTCGTGGCTCAGAAGCTTTTTGAAACTGGTCTTTTAATTTATTTTCTGTTTTGTGATTCAACCTCCCCCCCACCTCACTTCCCCTTGTCCATTTGAAGGACAGCGGGAAAGAGGGGGAGACTGACAGAGTTGGGGAATATTTAGCTTCTTGTTCCTATGCATTCTTAGTAATAGGTGGTGTTTTAGGGCTGGTTACACAAACACATACCCACGAGAGAGCCAAGCCCCTCCTCAGAGATGTCCTGAGACCCTGTTGTCCAAATGGAACTGAAATAAAATAGTTACATGCACTGACCTAGACCATGAAGATTAAAAATTTTGAAACAATGATTATATATATAATATTCAGAACAATGATGATTATAATAATGATGTTATTATTACTAAATGGAAGAAAGAGTTTATAGGACAATAGATGGGATTTCACAATTACAAATAATAAAAGTACAAAGAAATCCAAAGGATCGCTATTTTTTAGCAGAGCTTAATGATTATGTTTTCCTTTGGCCCCTCTAAATGTTCTTATCTTTCTACAAGGAACAATTTATTTGAAAAAATGTGTTTTTCAATTTCAAAAGAAAAATCTGGACTCCCAGATATACATCTATTTCTCTTTATTCCAATATGAAATCCTTGAGTGACATTTGTAGGCTGTTGTGTGGTTTTAGTGCATACCCAGAAATCAGCCAGGTCTTTGGCCTATGAAAACATGTTTATTAATAAAATAGAGCTATTAATAACAGTAACTGAAAATGGAAATCTTATTTTTTTAGCTAATTTTAAAAGTAAGGGAAGCTGGGGTGCCTGGGTGGCTCTGAGACTTCAGAGGCATCTGCCTTCGGCTCAGGTCATGATCCCATGGTCCTGAGATCAAGCCTCGCATCTCGCATCTGGCTCCCTGCTCGGGCGGGGAGTCCGCTTCTCCCTCTCTCTCCCCATTGTCCCCCCTGCTAGTGCTCTCTCGCTCTCTCTGTCAGATAAATAAATAAAATCTTTTAAAAAATGAAAGAAAATAAAAGTAAGGGAAGTTGAAAATTTCTAAAGTGTCATGTAATTCCAAGTTTTTCCAGTAGATGACACTGTTGTATAAAAACAACCCGTAGCCTGGGGTTAAGAGACTAAGGAAGGTTTTTGCTGTCCTTCTAAAAGGACCCCTTCTCCCCCATTGGACAAATCATAGGAAAGAGGTGAATAACGAAAATAATGGTTTTTTCCCCCTGTGGTACATTATGGATGGCGCTAAGGAGAAGGTCGTATTCAAATGTGTGTATGTTAGGTAATTCCAGGGACTGTACACTTTTATATTAATGGAGTTTGCACAGTTAACCCTCTCTCTTCCCATGCCTCAATCCCAAGATTGTTTTTGTTTTGTTTTAAGATTTTATTTGTCAGAGAAAGAGAGAGTGCATGGGCGCCCAAGCAGGGGAAGCAGCAGGCAGAGGGAGAAGCAGGATCCCTGCTGAGGAGCCGGATAAGGGATTTGATCCCAGCACCCTGGGGTCATGATCTGAGCTGGAGGCAGCCGCTTAACCAACTGAGCCACCCAGGCATCCCTCCCCATCCCCAAGTTTAACAAATATTTGTGGGTTTTTTTGCTTTTTGCTTTTTGTTTTTGTTTTGTTTTGTTTTTTAAAAAAGAGACCAAGGGCTTCTGGGTGGCTCAGTGGGTTAAGCCTCTGCCTTCGGCTCAGGTCATGATCCCGGGGTCCTGGGAGCCTGCTTCCTCCTGCCTCTCTGCCTGCCTCTCAACCTACTTGTGGTCTCTCTCTCTGTCAGATAAATAAATAAAATCTTAATAAATAAATAAATAAAGAGACCAAGAAACCTGAGCTGTATTTTGATTCTTTACCTGTTATTACCATTCTGAGGTAACAGTGAGGAGTGATGGATTGACCCAACTTTTGTTGTGGAGGTGGTTCACGTTTACCACGGCTTGTTCACGTTTATAGAATTGCATGGTAGAAAGATCATGTGCTTTGAACCCAAAAGAGTTCACATCTTGGCTTTTCCACTTGCTCAGTCTAGCCCCATGGTCCTTGTCTGGATGGAATGAGTCAATGACGAGTTCCAGTGGTGCAGCTCTGAGGGATTCGAGGTCTCCAGATACACAGCCTGGCAACATACCCTGCACAAAGCGGGTCCTCAATAAATGGTGGCTGTTGGTATTAAAACTGATATTGCCACCAGATCTGAGTAATTGATTCGATTATTCAGTGATTAATTTCTGGTCTGATTCAAAGGTCGAACGTTGACTTACAGGTAAGAAAGTTGAGGTCAGAGAACGGCTAGCCTTTCGGTGGGATCAGTCCCTTCTTCAAGAAATACAGACCCAGCAGCTACTTCAGAGTGATGAGGGTACACGGCAGTGCACCTTACCAGAAACAAAATACTATTTGGGTAAATCTAGATGCTACTTGCTGCTCAAGCACATTGGTGGTGGAGGGGTGATGTTTGTTCCACATGGCAATTGCTAACTCGTGACTTCGTATCCAAGATGGATCTTATAAAACACATGGTGCGAAGCCCTCATTTTTCAGTAGGAAACCTCAGGTTCCCCCAAGGCTTTGGGGGATTTTAACAACAGTAGGTTATGTAAGGAAGTTAAACTTTGGTTCAGTGCTATTAACTAACTACTTCCGGGCATCATTACTTCTGGAATGTCATATATGTATACTAACCCGTACATGCACGTACATCTCTATTTATTTCTCTGTCTGCCTCCACACGTGCGTACACGCGCATACTCGCACACGTGATTTTACACTGACCCTCTGAGTCGAATCCAAGTAGCACCATGTTCGTTCTCATTGAGGTTGTCTTTCTTCTTTATCTGTAACCTCTTTCTTTCATGGTGAGAACCCCCTACTCTCCTCATATTTGCTTCTTTTTTCAATTCTAGGACACACAGAAGAGCTAGCCCCCGTTCCTGTTGGAAGAGAAGTGACCCGTGAAGGCGTTTGTATGCAGGGTCTTCAGCTTTTAGCCTTGCAGCGTCAGGTCAAAATCACGTTTTCCCTGTTTACTTCGGTCACAGTTCCTCTTCTCCCCACTCCCTTCAGCACGGTTGCGTTACTCATGTGCTCCTCACGTAGGTTTATTTGTTACTGTTCATGTTCCATTTGGGGTTTTCTCTGTGTTCCTGCTGATTTTCATTCTGTTTTGAGGTGATGTGAAATATTACCTCCTTCTGAGAGTCAGAGCTATAAAAGACACGTTCTGAGAGAAGGTGGCTTCCCCCGGGTCTCGCTCCCCCGTTCCGGTTCCCCCATCCCTTCCGGCCCATCCCCGCCCCTTCTCTCTGGTAACCTACAGAGTTTAATTTCTGATGTTATCGTCCCTATGTTTCTCTTTCACAAGGAAGCAGATACGTGTATGTTTTCTTATGTCCTTTCTCTTATTAAAGAGATCATATTGTAAATAGGTTTTTGAACTTTGCTTTATACCTAACAATGTATCCTGGAAATTACTCCATGCTGGTTCACAGAAACCTTTCTTTCTTTCTTTCTTTCTTTCTTTCTTTCTTTTTTTTTTAAATACACACTGTGTATTTTTGCACTGGGTGGATGTGCTATGGTTTATTCAACCCACTTTCCTCCATGTGAGCATTGAAGTTGTTTCTCATATTGTCAGTTAGAAACAGCACTGCAGCAAATAACTTCGTACGTATATATTTTGCATTGTTGGATGTATGTCTTCAGGGTAGAGTCCTAAAGGTAGGATTGCTGAAACAAAAGATAATTACAGTTGTAAAAAAATACTTTTGGTAGTTTCTTGGAAAGTTGAACATATACTTACCAGAGACCTAGCATTTTCACTCTAAAAGAGTTAAAAACAGGACTCAGGCTGATACTTGTATACCTGTTTTCATAGCAGCATGATTCACCATAGCTAAAGGTGGGAGCAACCCAAGTGTCCACCAACAGATGAATAGACAAGCAAAATGTGGTATACACATACAGTGGCATAGTATGCAGCCATAAAATTGAATGAACTTCTGGTTCATGCCATAATATGCATCAGAAACATAGTCCTTAGTGAGATAAACCATATCCATAATGAAAAATATGATTCCATTTATATGAGGTACTTAGAGTGATCGAATTCATAAAGACAGCAAACAGAATAAAGGTTATCGGGGTCGGGGGGAGGGATTTGGGAGTTCAAAGAACACAGAGTTTTTGTTTGGGATGATGAAAAAGTTCCAAAAATGGATAGGGGTCATGGTTATACAATGCACATGTGCTCCTGAATTGTACATTTAAATTGTACACTTAAAAATGGTAAAGTGGTCAATTCTGTGATTCATATTTTATCACAATAAAAGACAACTTAAATAAATGCATACATATGTAGCTTTGTTAGGTATTGCAAATCCTCATCCACCCCAGGATTGCATCCATTTTTCAGTGTCTTTTTCCCCACAGCTTCATCCACAGAAGGTATTATCAGTTTTTCAATTATTGTGAATCTGATAGGCAAGAAATGGCATCTCAGTATTGTTTTAATTTGCATTTCTCTAATTGTATGAGAATCTGAATATTTTTTCAGATCGCTGAGGGCTATTTTATGTCCTTTTCGGTGAATTGTATGCTTATATTTTTTTCTTCATTTTTCTAGTGGATTTTTGGTCCTTTGCTCCTCCATTTTTAAGATTTATGTGCACGCACATATATACATACTCACGAGGGATATTAATTTTTAATCTGTAGTACATGTAACAAATATTTTCTTCAAGTTTGCCAGTGGTCTTTTTATTTTAACTATAATGCTTTTGCCATATAGATTTTTTAATTTGATGTAGTAAAATTTACTGATTTTTTTCTTATATTGCCCTTTTATTTTTGAGTCATACTTTAAAAGCTTTCCCCCCACCCTGAGGTTGAAGAACGATTCACCATATGTTCTTCTTGTATTTATATTAATTTTTTTTAAGATTTTATTTATTTATTTGACAGACAGAGAAGACAAGTAGGTAGAGAGGCAGGTGGGGTGGGGGGCCAAGCAGGCTCCCTGCTGAACAGAGAGACCGAAGCAGGGCTCTATCCCAGGACCATGGGATCATGACCTGAGTTGAAGGTAGAGGCTTTAACGCACTGAGCCACCCAGGGGCCCCTGTATGGTTTAAATTTTTACACTTAGACTCCCTGATTTATTCTTACGGGTATTGCGAGTTACAGGCCTAATTTTATCTTTTTTCCCAGGTAGTTTCCCAGTTTTGACGGCACCATTTATTAAAATGTCCATCATTTCAGCAATAATTTGAGATGCCACCCTTATCATACATTTGATTTCCATATGTACTTAGTTTTTTTTTTTCTGGGCTTGCACTCTGTTCCTCTGTTCTGTATATGCATGTACCATTATCATACTGCCCATCAATGCTTAATATTTCTACTAGGATTATATTAATATTTATACATTAACTTAAGGAACGATGTTATGTGCTGCAGCTTTTCTATCTAATAATAGACTATATCCTTCATTGTTCATGTCTGCTTCTGTGTCTTTGAGGAGTGTTTTAAATTTTTTTCTCATGTAGGCTTGCACATTTTTTTATTTAATTTATTCCTAAGTATTTTATCTTTTTGGTGTTTTATAAGTGAGTTTGCTCTACCATGATATACATTATAGCTAATTATTTTACTATTTGAGAATACTTTTTTGTAATACTTTAAAAATCTTTATGGGGGGTACCTGGGTGGCTCAGTTGCTTAGATGTCTGAGCCTTGGTCTCAACGCAGGTCTTGATCTCAGGGTTGTGAGTTCAAGCCCCTCAGTGGGCTCCACATTGAGTGTGGAGCCTACCTTAAAAAATAAAATAAATAAAATAGAAAAGTCTTTTTATCAATTAAAGCATTTTAGCTACTATGAGCTAAAAAAAAACTCTAAGTGCATCTTTACTTAAATTAGAAGTTCTGATCCTCATGAAAGTTGATGGTGAACTTGTACCTTGCCCAAATTGTCAATACTTACCATCTGCTATGGTCTCATAATGATGTCATATCCCTGAGCATGAAAACCAGAAGACTTAAATCCACTTAAAGAGCCAACATCCTCTTTGAATGTTATTGTATTATAGGAAAAGTTTGCCTGAACTTAACATAGATCTTCAAAGATGCGTATATATGGCCAATCTCTGGAGAACAACTTTTCAAAAGATTATTGTTCTAAATCAGGAGTTCACAAACCTTTACAGAAAACCAGTTTTCTGTGTAAGTCCAGATAGTAAATATTTTTGATTTTGAAGGCCCCATGTGGTCTCTGTCACATATTCTTCTTTGGTTTGGGTTTTGACTTTGGTTTTCAACCCTTGAATAACATAAAACATGATCTTTACCTTGTCTGCAGTTTGCCCACCCCATTCTAAAATAAAGTCACTTGTTTCGATTCCAAGGTTTCCTTTGCTTGTTCAAAAATAAAGCAATAGGGTCACCTGGGTTGCTATCTGCCTTCAGCTCAGGTCAGGATCTCAGGGTCCTGGGATCGAGTTCTGCATCAGGTTCCTTGTTCAAGAGGGAGTCTGCTTCTCCCTCTCCCTCTGCTGCTCCCCCTGCCTGTGTGTGCTCTGTCTCTCTGTCAGTAAATAAATAAAATATTTTTTTTAAAAAAATAAAGCAATAGCACTTCATGTGTTAATTCCATTATCGGAAGAACTTAAAAAATAATTAGAGGATAACTTTTCTATCAGTGGTGTCAAAAAAAAAAAAACAGTTAATTCAAATAATCGTCCGATTATTCGGAGCAGCAGTTGCTGCTCCTATAATAAGTTCACTGGTTTTCAACTTATTAATTGTCCTTCTTGGTCTTATTCCAGGCCATTATTAGAGCATTAGAAACATGGAATTGCTATTTATACTTTACACTAAAAAGAGCAGAAATCACACCCAAAGACTAGTTCATTGCTCTTAAGTGTGGAAGAATTGTGGCCTTTGGAAAATCCAGACTTACGTGTTTACTTATTTTCTTACAACAGAGATTTGCTGCTTCCCAGATGCTTAACATGGGGCTTTAAGTTCCGGCAGTTCAAATAATGCCTTTTCTTCTCGATGCACAGACGTTCAGAGGAGACCTTCCACCCCTCACTCCACGAGAAATGGAAGCTCAAACGTGCTAATGTGCTGCCAAAAATAGACGTTAACATTACTGTCCTGTATCCCCTTACGTAATGCTGAAAAGGCTGACGACATGTGGGAGAGAGGAAACTTCCTAGCTAGTCAATATTTAAAATCCGAAATCATCTTATTATTAAAGTGAAATTGTAGCCACAGCAAATTCAGTATTTGTGGTCATAATATTTGTGGTAAAAACACAACGTGCCTTAGCTTAAACTCATAAATAAGAAAGCAAGAAGGAAGCTCAAATGACGTTTGCTTCCAGTGAGTATCAGGTTTCTTACCAAGGGGGTTTCTTCACAAAACCTTGAGGACCTCAGAATCATGTTATAAAATTCATTTTCTCTCCCCCAGCTTTACTGGGATATAAGTCACAAACATACCATATCATCTTATATGTAGAATGTAAAAAAAGTTGAACTCCTGGAAAGGGAGAGTAGAATGTTCTACCAGGGACTGAGGTAGTGGGGGAAACTGAGGTAGTTACCAGGGACTGAGCATGGGGAGAATGGGTAGATGGTGGTCAGAGACAACAAACTCTCAGTTACAAGAGGAATAAGTTCTGGAGAGCCTTTGTACAGTCTGGTGACTATAGTTGAGAATACTGTATTATATACTTGAAATTGGCCAAGAGCATAAGTTTTTTTTTTTTTTAAGATTTTTTTATTTATCTGAGGGGGTAGAGATAGAGGGAGAGAGAGAGAGAGAGAAAGAGAATATCAAGCAGGCTCCCAACAGAGCGTGGAACCTGATGTGGGGTTCGATGCCAGGACCCTGAGATCATGATCTAAGCCAAAATCAAGAGCCGGACACTGACTGAGCATCCCCTGAGAGGTGCTCTTAAGCACTCTCACCAAACCTGAGAGAAAGCTGTGTGAGATGGTGGGTATGTTACCTAACCTGAGGGTGGTCATCACCGCACAATGTGTGCATGTATCAAACCGCCATATTGTCTACCTATGAACGATATTCTTATGGGAAAAAAATCCTGAAGGCACAGGAATGTACTTGGAATTATGCTACATATATGTGTACAATTTCATTCATACGCATTATAATATTCTAATCAATATGAAAACAGTAGTTGTCTAATAAATAGATTTTTCAATGTGAACAGAGTAACTGAAACTCGAAATTTTTGTCATGAAGCTGTCGTTGTAAAGAGAAACAGTGGAGTGTGGCAGCATTCGCTCTCTCTCTCCCGCCTGCCATCAGGTGGCTTTCAGAAGCTTTTAGCAGTCAGGGAGCCTGGCAGGCTCAGCTGGTAGAGCATGCGACTCTTGATCTCGTGATTGTGAGTGTGAGCCCCACATTGGGTGTACAGATCACTTAATAAAATCTTAAAGTCAGAAAACTTTTAGCAGTTAACTGCTTTGTAAACCAATGTAAGTATTCTCTGATGTGTAGAACTTTTAAATAAGTTAGTCTTCCACATCGTAGTTGTATTTTGTCCGAATCAGTTGGACAGTCTTCAATACACAATCTTCAATACACAAAAAAAGAGCGTCAGAAAATTTCAGCTTTTGACATGTTTAGTAAATTTCCATTACTAAAAATAAGAGTTTGCAAACAGGAAGAGATTGAAATGTATTTCTACAAAAGCAAGGAAGGACCTAAGCTAGTAAACCAATAAACACAAGATACAATTTTTAAATCCTCCAGGTGTTTTTTGGAGTATCTCCACATGTAGAAAGCATATTTTTAAAGATTTTATTTATTAATTGACATAGAGAAACACAGCTAGAGAGGGAACATAAGCAGGGGGAGTGGGAGAGGGAGAAGCAGGTTTCCCACCGAGCAGAGAGCCCTATGTGGGGCTAGATCCCAGGACCCTGGGATCATGACCTGAGCCAAGGGCAGACACTTACCCAACTGAGCCAGCCAGGTGCCCTAGAAAACATTTTTTGATGGTGCACCTAATTTTACTTGGATAAATTTATTTTCACTGCTAGAATAGAACATTGAGTAGCATGTTAATTTGGCTTAATATTCAAGAGAATCCTAAGTAAGTAAGTTATTTGATCATTGTTATCTAAGAAAAATATATGTTTAAGAAAAATATTCAGAATGGGGATGAAACAGGACACATGAGACTCTTTGGACTAAGAGATTTTCATACTTTAATATGAAATAATTAGAATTGTGGATAACCTCCATTGAGCAGCGTTTGCTCTGAACTTACCAGGTACAGCAATACTTGTAGAGGGAGTATTTTCTCAATGAAGAATATGGCCTACTGAGAAAGGTCAGTTTCAAATACATCAACCATAAAATATAAATGTGAAGAAGACTGATGGCAGTTTTATGAAAAAGTTAAAAATAGGACCACATATTCTCCCTGGAAAGATAGTAATGATTGTGCAGACAGATGCAGCCAGGAAATGGATTAAAATGAAGGAATATGTACCCAGAATAATTTTTCAAATGCTTACATTATTTTCAGTATTGTTCTGGGTATCATCTGAAGGATTGTTTTGATGATCAGTATAAAAAAGATTGCTTCGATGTATGTAATTTTTATTTTTAGAATTTTATTTTGAATAAAATATCTGAATAGAACCATTATATATGTTTACCATTTCATAAAAGAGTTCTTTTTTTTTTTTTTAAGATTTTATTTATTTATTTGAGAGAGAGGGAGAGAGAGCACAGGCACTGGGGGTTGGGGGTGGGGGATGGGCACAGGGAATAGGGAAAAGCGAACTCCCCACTGAGCAGGAAGCCTGATGTGGGACTCAATCACAGAACCCTGAGATCATGACCTGAGATGAAGGCAGGTGCATAACTGACTGAGCCACCTAGGCGCCCCATAAAAATAGTTCTTAGAAAAAATCAAATGTCTTTGAAATTATATGTTTTCTTTGTTCGTATCGTCTTCATGCTCCAAACTATCCTAGATGGTAAAACATGAGGTTATATATGGTTATCCTGTATCCTACTTAAAGATCATCTCACCTGCAAATGACAAAATGCACCAGACAATTACGAAGATGATTTTATTCAGGTTATTACAATAGGGAAAATATTGATTAAGAGGAAAGTCTCAAGAAAAGGAAGAGGGCCTGGATAACACTATTCAGAGGAAGAAAAATACTATACATTGACATCATGATAAGTAAAGACCTTTCCAAATTACATTAACACAGACAGGCACAAAGAGCTTCTCGTTTCAATTCTAAAATTTGAGCCACGGATGAAGTGTGAATAGAGAATTACAGAATTCACTGAACCATATCAAAGGACTGTTCTTCCTCGCAGGAATGACTTAAGTGATTTGAGCTCAAAGCGGACCAATAGACAAAACAACAGGAGAAACTAACAAATAAGATTCTATCTCATCGTTCACCCAGTTGAGACAAGAACTTTGTGAACCGTCAGTCCGTTTGCAAAGATCCCCAAATGGTCAGACCACAAAACCAAAAGAAGGAGGTACCAGAAATGAAGAAAGAACTCAAAAAGAATCCAGTTTAAGTCCGTATAAGCAATGGGCCAAAGTCTGCAACAGGTTAAGAAGTTGGACTCAACACTGGTTTCCAGATCACCAGTCAGGAAGAGAGCACAGATGGCTCCCGGGGCCTCGTTACTCACATGGAGTTGATGTATTTCAACTCCTACACAAGTCACAGAATAAAAATGGGCCAGGATGAAATGCACCCAAAACTAAGGAGATGGTTTTATTTAGACTATATAGCATTAGAGATAACCTTCAGTAGTGTAGGACATCTCAAAGGAAAGGAAGAGGACCTGGGATTTTACAGAAGCAAGTATTTTTCGGAAGAATTTCTTCTATATAACATCCAGATAAGCAACTTTGGAGACTATTCTTTTTTTTTTTTTTTTTTTTTTCTTTATTTGAGAGAGAGAGATCACGAGCAGGTTGGGTGGGGGGCAGGATAGAGGGAGAAGCAGACTCCGCACTGAGCAGGGAGCCTGATGCGGGACTCCATCTCAGGACCCCGAGATCATAACCTGAGCTGAAGGCAGACACTCAACCAACCAAGTCACCCAGGCGCCCTGCAGACTGTGCCCAGGCGCCCTGCTTTGTTGGGAACATCCGCTTAAGACAGTTCATTTCAGGGGTGCCTGGGTGGCTCAGTGAGTTAAGCCACTGCCTTCAGCTCAGGTCATTATCTCGGGGTCCTGGGATCGAGTCCAGCATTGGGCTCTCTGCTCAGCAGGGAGCTTGCTTCCCTCTCTCTCTCTCTCTGCCTGCCTCTCTGTCTACTGTGATCTCTCTCTGTCAAATAAAGAAAATCTTAAAAAAAAAAAAAAAGACAATTCATTTCACATAGAAAGAGCATTCTTATAGAAGGTTTGAGCGGAAATCTGTGTATCTAAAGCTTTCTCTCAGTTGGCTTGCATTTTGGGGGGCAACTGGGCCAGATCTAATCCTTCCTCACAAAACAGCCCTTACGGTATTTGAAGAACTCAATAACCTCCCAACCATATCTTCTGTCTCCAGACTAGGTATCTCCCATTCCATTCACCGGTCCCCCAGGCCGTGCTTTTCACCTGCCCATCCTGTGTGCTCTTGTTAGCAGAAACTAGAAACTGAAGTCACTTTTTTGGCCAATACCGCACATGAAACCTTGCCAGTTGGGGGTCAGGTTGATTCCCAATTTTTATTGAGCTAAAAATCCATGCATCATAAAATTTACTATCTTAACCACTTTTAAAGGTATAGTCCGGTAGGGTTAAGTATGTTCACGTTGTCATGCAACCGCTCTTCCCATCTGAAAACTCCACCCACCAAACAATAACTCCCCATGTCCTCCTTCCTCAGTCCCGCATCTGCAGTTCTATTTTCTGTTTCTACGAATTCCACTGTTTTAGCTACCTTGTATCAGTGGAATCATCCAGTCTTTCCTGACCAACTGACTTCACCTGCCATGATATTTTCCCAAGGTTCATTTGTGTTGTAGTGGGTGTTAAAATTTCCTTCCTTCGTAAGGACACATAATCCATTGTGTGTATCCACATTTTTAAAGAAGATTTTATTTATTTATTTATTTATTTTTTTTTTCAGACAGAGTTCACAAGTAGGCAGAGAGGCAGACAGGGGGTTGGGGGGAAGCAGGCTCCCCACTGAGCAGAGAGCCCATTGTGGGACTTGATTCTAGGACCCTGGGATCATGACCTGAGCCAAAGGCAGAGGCTTTGACCCACTGAGCCACGCAGGCACCCCTGTATCCACATTTTGTTCATTCATTAAGAGACAATGCTATCACATTTTGGCTCCTTTGAATAACACTGCTGCGTCTTGATATAGAACAGTAATGAGAAATGTAATTGGCTAAAAAATACCAGGAGCTTCAAGTCATACCTTATGCGTTCATTCATGCACTCATTCGTTTCTTCAATATTTATTGAGGACTTGTTGTGGGTTAGACACCATTCAGAGCACTCTAGGGAGAAACAAAGATTAAGTCAACAGTAAATGCTACTCTCAATGGGGTATGTGTCTAGTATTAAACTTTATTGTATACTTATTCTTAATAAATTATGCTCCCTATGAAAAATACCTGGTCATTTTCAAGATTAATTTTTTTTAAAAGACTGGTAGAAGAGTAACAGATCAAGAGAAAAGTAACTGAGATCAAAGGGAGAAGAGGAATTCCCCAAAATGGTATCTGGGAGACTTGGGAGCGAGCGCTTATCCACGGATGTGTGAAGCCTTGTGCTGTGTTGTCTCTGAGTGCTTTGTGGATTTCTAGGAAAGCCCTGTTTATTAGACCATACTGATCACGTAGTGGATAACAGATGACATAAGGTCACGGTGTAAGTTCTGGAGGAGGCAGAATGATGCTCATGTAGACTTTGAGGAATGCTTAATGTAAGTTACTGTGGAACGAGGACATTGTGTGTGTTTGGAGTTGCCCGTTTTGCCCAAGTTGCTTTAAAAATCAGAGGAGGCAGGCATTGTAACCGTACTTGTTGAGATGGTGATAGCCCACTGAGACTACTGATAAAGTCCCTCAATTCCTGAATCTCAAGCACTTTAATACTTCATGCATAAAAACTCAAACTAGTGGGATGCTTGAGTGGCTCAGTTGGTTAAGTGGCTGCCTTCGGCTCAGGTCATGATCCCGGCGTCCTGGGATCGAGTCCCACATCTGGCTCCTTGCTCAGCAGGGGAGCCTGCTTCTCCCTCTGCTTCTGCCTGCCATTCTGTCTCCTGTGCTCACTCTCTCTCTCTGACAAATAAATAAAATCTTAAAAAAAAAAAAAAAACCTCAAAGTAGTTGCGACTGTTTCACATTTTTAAATTAATTTTGATAGTTATATGAAGCTAACTATTTACTCCTGCAATTTTGCGATGACCTTCCGTCACATGCATTTAAATTTCTGTCCCTTGCGTCAGATCCTTTCAGAAGATGGCACAACATAAAGGATAAAGAGAGAAGCGAACATTCAGCTCTGAGAACCTAAGGTCTTTCTCCAGCGTGTAGCCATGTGACAGAGAGAACTGTATCAAGAAAGCCGCAGGACAGCACACGGAAGAGCAGGTCCTTCAGGCAGCCACACTGCCATCAACTCAGGTGTCCCTCTGAGTGTCTTGCAAGGACTGCTGTGCTCTCTGCCCTCCGGGACCTACCGGTCTAATCAGGAAAGCAGCTCTTGAATAAACGGGAGGCAATAACAAGCAATAGAGGGTAAAGTTAAATGCAAAGTTTTCTAGTATGAGCCATCAGTTATCTCACTGGAAACCTGATTAATTTGGGGGTCTTGAATTTGTTTTGCTCATTGACTGAATCCATTCAGGAATTGAAAGACCACATAATTAAAACAAAATACCCGGGCCTTGAGGACCCCATTGCAGCTTTGGAGCCGGGACGGCCTGTGCAGAACGACCCTGGGCGTACAGTCTAACCCCACGATCCTCAGACCTGGCTGCACGTTGAAATCACCCAGGAGCTTTTTTTTTTTTTTAAAGATTTTATTTATTTATTTGACAGAGAGAGATCACAAGTAGGCAGAGAGGCAGGCAGAGAGAGAGAGAGAGAGAGAAGAGGAAGCAGGCTCCCTGCTGAGCAGAGAGCCCGATGCGGGACTGGATCCCAGGACCCTGAGATCATGACCTGAGCTGAAGGCAGCGGCTTAACCCACTGAGCCACCCAGGTGCCCCTGAAATCACCCGGGAGCTTTAAAAAAAATCCTGGTGCTTCTGAACTGCCTCCAGAGGTGGCAATTTTAGTACAAAGTATGGCCTGGCTTTCTGGGATTTTTTTGAAGCCTCTGTGGGTGATTCCCATGTGCAGTTCTCTTTTTCATGTGTCCCAGAGGAGTGTCATACGGACGCATGCGGCATGTGTGTGGTGAAGAGAATTAGCCATCCAAAGAGCCCAGGATGATGCCGGAATCGTTTTTGTACTCTTGCCAAGTGATGCCGTTAGCTAATGCTTACATGGCGTTTACTATGAGCCTGCTGTAATTCTGAGACCTTGACATCATGTTCATTCATTTAATCCTCATACTGATTATAAATACTAATTCTAGCCCCATTTAAAAGGAGGAAACAGAAGCATGGAAAGTAGAAGGGACTGGCTAGTTTATTTCATCCATGAGTAGAGGAGCCCGGAGTTTTAAAACTCATGCTGGTGCCCACCTCCCTGAGACAGTGTTAAGACTCACCAGTGGGGCGGCCTCTTACAGAGTCCTGTCCCGTAGGGATCGGTGTGTGGACTGCGATGCTTACTTCTCGGGGGGAGAGAGGCACTCCTCAGGGCTATCCATTAGAAGGTCCTGAATGATATCAGGACCTAGAAATGTAGTAGATGCTGGTCAGTATTCAAGCAATTCTAAAATCAAAGCAAATGATCCTTTCTATGTCTGAGATTCATGCCTGAGAGCCCAGAGCAAAATATTGAAGCATCAGAGAATGGTCTCCCCAGGCCTATTGGGGGCCTGCTGACAAGCCCTTCTTTGGTAACTCTCCTCTGGTAACTTCCACTGACACTGATTGCATTTTTGATTTGTCTCCCAGTGAGATAAGGAAGAAGAAACACAAATTTGCTGTTTGAATTCTCATTAACTGCAGGAGGAGCTCTTAGCCTCCTGCTTGGCCTTTACCAAGACTGCTGCTCTACTAGCTTCCGTGCCCTGGGGCGTTCCTGATGTCCAACAGGAAAATACTCCCCGCTTCTATTCTGTGGTTCTTGGGGTGAGCTAATAATGAAATTGATATGAGACAGATTAACAGGAGAAAAACATAAAGATATGGAGACTCAGTGGGGAGCCAGGGCACGGAAGCGTATGGAACATCCCAGCTTAGGAAGCCAGGTGCCAGGGAAGGAGCCCCGCCCAGGGGTAGGGTTTGGGGACAGAACAGGGGAGGAAGGCAACCGGCAGGAAGGCAGAGGCATTTCTTAGGGCAAAGTTACCTCAGGTCATTGTCTCTGGTCGTCTTTCTTCCTGGTACAGGTCTCTTTCCAAAGTAAATGTGGGCAGTTGTGGGGGGAGGTGAAGAGCTTTTCCTGAATCCGCTGGGTTTTGATTACCTTTTGTTCAAAATAATCCTCATGCCCAAAGGGACATATTTTGGGTGGTAAATTCTGCTTGCCCATGGACAACGTTAACTGTTTGCTTCCTCTCTCTCTCTTCTCTTCATTAGGTCACACACCCCAGTGCGTGGCCATGCCTCCGCTCACTTCACAGATAGTGAATTAATCCAGGCTACTTAAGCTGAAAAGATGTACAGTTCATTCCCAGAAACTTGTATCAAGTTGCCCGCATGCAAGGTACTCTTTGAACCCCGGAGACGAGGACAGAAGGATCTAGTACGGGGGTGTACAGTAAATGTCAGCTCAGGGAGTATGTGTAACATGAAGGAAGAACATGGTCTCTGCTCACAGGGCTCAGCATCTGATGGGAAATGTAGACAGTTCAGGGTGCCTGCTGCCCAGAGTGGAACGTCTTGTATTGTGGAAAGAGGTGAGCGATTCTTGCTCAGATATGAGGCCGTGCCCATACAGAGGCCTGACAAGCAGGAGCCAAGTCACAAGAACAGGGAAGGAGAATGTGGCCTGGGATGTGGGGGTGCACAGCGGGTGCCTTCTTAGATTCTTTCTTTAGGGCTGAAAGGAAGGAGGATGATTGAGTCGTGGGGGAAGGTGAGAGAAGAGGCTATGGGTGGGGGGGTGCGGCAGCCCGGGGTGATCTCATTTGCATTTTCTCCTGGGGAGGCTTTCACCTTTCACGTGGGGGAGTGAATGATCAGGTTTGTGATTTAGAGTGAATGGTCAGGTTTCTGGCCACAGTGTGGAGGGGGGATGCTGCAGGTTGAATATGTGTGACTCCCCAAAATTGGTATGTTAAATCCTATCTCCCACAGGGGTGGTATTAGGAGGTGGGCCTTTGGGAGGTGACTAGGTCATGAACATGGAACCCTTATGGATAGGATTCATGCCCTTAGAAGTAAGGCCTTGGGGAGACTGCTCGCCTCCTTCCCCTGATGTGAGGTTACGGAGAAAAGACGGCCGTCTAAGAACCAGAAAGTGGAGGTGCACCAGACCCAGAATCTGTTGGTGACTCAATGGTGGACTTCCCAGCTTCCAGAACGGGAGGAAGTCAATTTCTGCTGTTTGTAAGCCAGCCAGTTGCTAGTGTTCTGTGGTAGCAGCCCAAAGGGATGAAGGCAGTGAATTAAGAGAGTAACTAGGGGTAGAGAGACTACTGTTCAGTTGTCCAGGCAAGGACTGGATGTGGCCAAGCCAGTGGCTGTGGAGACAGGGTCAGAGCTCAGAGACGTTGAAGAGGTAGATTTGTTCAATGACCAGAAGTGGGAGCATGTGGGCAGAGCAGAGGGGATGAGGATGACTTAGGTTTGCGGGGGAAAGAGGATGATCAACTTCACCAAGGCAGGCTGAGTAGAAAGAAGCGCCAGTTGAGGAAAACTGAAGAGTCTCATCATGCTGTATGGAAGCCTCTGTGGTATTTTTCTGGAAGATTCTGTGGTCATTGACTCTCCTAGCCGATGGTAGTAAAGGTGTAGAGGAAGGTGGTGATGGTCCTGTGCTGAGGTGGAGAAGAACATCTGGAGCAATCACAATCTCTTCTTTTTTCTTTTTTGTTTTTTATTATGGTAAAAAATGTGTCATTTAAAATCTGTTATCTTAACCATTTCCAGGTATACAACTCAGCAGTGTTAAGTATTACTTATTTACATTGTTGTGCAACTCTCCATGTCCCCCTCTTCCCAGCCCTGGCCACCATCGTTCCACCTTCCGTTTCTGGGGATGGGACTAGCTACCTCATATAGGTAGATTATACAGGATTTGTCTCTCTCTGACTGGCTTATGTAGCTTAGCAGAATGTCCTTGTTGTGGACGGAATAGCGTTCCCGCCCCCCAGATTCCTATGTTGAAGCCCTAACCCCCCTCCCTCACCCCCCGGGACCTCAGAATGCAACCCTATTTTCAGATCAGGTCTTTAAAGAGGTGATTCTATTCAAGTGAGCCCTAATACAACCTAACTGGTGTATTTAAAAGAAGAGGCTGTTTGGGCATAGAGCAAGAAAGTAGCCATTTGCAAACCAGGGAATAGAAAAGGCCACACACAGGAGAATTTGAATCTGCTGACACTTCTGGTCTCTGGAACTGTGAGGAGTAAAGTTCTGTCATTTAAGCCCTATAATCTGTAGTATTTTGTTACAGCAGCTCTAGCAAACTAATACAGCACTCAGGTTCATCTTTGTTGTTTGCATCAGAATTTTCTTCCTTTTTAAGGCTGAGTAACAGTCCATTATATACATGTACCCCCTTTCATTTATCCAGTCATCTGCTGGTGGCTACTTGGCTTGCTCCCACCTCCGGGCTATTGTAAACAGTGCTGTTACAGACCTGGATGTGCAGGGATCTCGCTGAGATCTTGCTTTCCGTTCTTTTGGGTGTATACCCAGAAGTAGAACCACCGGATCACATGGTAATTCTATTTTTAATTTTTGAGACTATTAAACTTTGCCCCATTCGATAGCGGCTGGATCATTATACATTCCCCCCAAGGGAGTGTGAGCGTTCTGATCTCTCTATATCCTTGCCCAAACTTGTTATTTTTTGTTTATCTTTTTGTAGTAGGCCTCCTAATGGATACGAGCTGCTATCTCACGTGGTTTTGATTTACATTTCACTAATGAGTAGTGATGTTGAGCATTTTTTCAGAGGCTTCTTGGCCATTGTATCTCATTTTTGGAAATTATTCAAATCCATTTTTTAATCAGGTTATTTTTTGCTGTCGAGTTGTAAAAAAAGGTTTCCTGTATTTGGATTTAACGTCTTATGAGGCATTTGGTTGCAAATATTTCCTCTTATGACACAGGTTGTCTTTTTACTATGTTAAATGTATCCTTTGGTGAATGGAAGTTTTTGGGTTTGATGTAGTACAGTTTGCCTATTTTTACATTTCTTGCTTGTACTTTTGGTGTCAGATGAGAAAATCCTTGTCGTATCTAATTTGATGACTCTTGACCCCTGTGTTTTCTTCTAAGAGTTTTATTGTTTTATAGACACTGTTTTTAAGACGCTAGAGTAGGAAAGGAGAAGAGAGAACCTAAAGCCATAGGAAGATTATTTTGAGATAAGTAGAGGAAGCTTGTGCTTATAAGGTAGTAGGGAAAATGCCAGAATTGCTGTGGAGTTTGAAACACGGAAGAAAGGGGATGATGGGTAGATCAAGTTCTCAGAGATCATTGAGGTGTGTTGTGGGGGCAGGCAGGTGGAGAGCGGTGATATCCGGAGGTCCCAGGAAAGGAGCAGGGCAAGGTCTCCTGTCAGATGGTTTCCATTTTCTCTGAGAAGCTGTTCCCATATCATTTCATGAGAGGAAAGAGCAGGGGATGATAGATGGTGAAGACTTGGAGAAACTGCTGAGGAGGTGGGGGAGGGGCGGGAGGTAAACACGTTAGAAGGCCTGCAGAGCAGTTCCTTCATAGGCATGCCCTGACTGGTACCAGCCACATGGTACCATCCTACAGACTCTCATAGCTTAGGTGAAGAATGAAGAAGCCAGGCTGTTGGATTGAATTGGGGTAAGGGTTTTCACCTCAGACATCCTATTTTTCATTTTTAGAAGTTCTTTTTGGGTCTTCTTAAAAAATTACTTTCATGTCTGTGCATAATATGCATGTGCTTTTGTCTGTCTTCTTGAACATAATGTTTGAACATAATGTTTGACTGTCCCTGTCTACTGATTCTACCGTAAATGTCATACCTGTATCAGTTTCTGTCGATTGATTTCTTTCTCCTCATGATGGCCCATGTTTGCTGCTTCTTTGCAGGCCTGGTAATTTTTTATCTGATACTAGGCATGGTGGATTTTACTTCGTGAGGTGCCGGATTTTTTTTTTTTTTTTTTTTTTTTTAAGTAATCTTGACCCTAGCTCTGAGATATAGTTAAGTTACAAGGTAACACTTTGATTTATTTTTTTAAGCTTTATTCATTTATTTACTTATTTGTTTGTTTGCGAGAGAGAGAGCACACACACAGGGAGAGGCAGATTCCCCACTGAGCAGGGCCCCGGATGTGGGGCTTGATCCCAGGACTTGATCATGACCTGAGCCCAAGATAGATGCTTAACCAACTGAGCCACCCAGGCAGCCCCACTTCAATCTTTTTGAGGCTTGCATTTAAGCTTTATTCAGTAGGATCAGAACAGCTTTGAGTCTAGGGCTTATTTTTCATCACTGCTAAGGCACATCCATTCAGAGAACTCTATCCAAAACCCATGGGCTTTATAAGACTTTGCTACTCTAGCTGGTGGGATTATGACTTATTCTTAGCTCCATATGAGTTACAAGGACTGTCTCTGAGATCTTGGGGTAGTTCTTTAACGGCTCTGGATAGTATTGTCTAAAGCATGCACGGATCAATCATTCTCAGCTGAAGACTCAAGGGGAAATCCTCCCTCTCTGTGTAGTTCTCACTTCTGTGCCCTGCAGACTCTAGCTACTTGGGCCCCCAAACTCCCAGTTCCATCTCATCAATTCAGGGAGACTTCCAGGTTCTACCTGGTTTCTCCTTTCCTGAATTATGGCTGCCACGCAGTGAGCTGGGACAGTCATGGGGCCATTTTATTATCATCGCTTCTCTCAGTGAACACTCTCCAACCTGCCTGTTGTCCATTGTTTAAAAACTGCTCCGTATATTTTGTCTCTTGTTGAAGGTGGAAGAGTTAAACCTGGTCTCTGTGACTCTATCTTGCCTGAAAGTGAAAATTTAATACAAGGGATTTACAAAGCAGCTGTTTTAATATTTTATTTATTTATTTATTTATTTGTCAGAGAGAGAGAGAGAGAGTGAGCACACAAGCAGGCAGAGCAGCAGGCAGAGGCAGAGAGAGAAGCAGGTGCCCTGCCAAGCAAGGAGCCTGATGCGGGACACCATCCCAGGACCCTGGGATCATGAACTGAGGTGAAGGTAGCGGCCCAACAGACTAAGCCACCCAGGTGTCCCCAAAGCAGCTGTTTTAAAAGAGAGAAGAAGACAAGATGGTTGCAGGCTACAGAAGGTATAGAGTTCAGGAGTTCAGGCTGGCTAGGAAAAATAGTAAGAAAGAAGCGGGTTGACACAAAGCAGCCCATTTCTTCAGGGAGGCAGGAGAAGAGCTGTGGCAATGGAACAAGAGAACTAGAGGGAAACTGACTATAATTTCTAGAAATACAGGAATCGTACCTGTTTGATGAACTGACGTATCTCTAACACCTGCAACTGTACCTGGCACATAGCAGACAGTCAGTAATAATGTGGAATAAACAAATGTAAGGAGAACAGAGGGTAACTTTTCTCAATCTAGAAGTTCAGAGTATAGCATTTCTAGGTGATGACAGAGACTGATATTTGTCTCTGAGGATGAGTAGACTACGTGGCATGGAGATAAAGCTCGCTGTATTGAGAAGGACAAAGGACTACGAGGGCACTGACGTCCCCAAGGAATATTGAAGTTTTGGAAGGGATGAGGATGAGAATGATTCTGAGCATAGTGACAGACTACATCATGACTACTGGCTGTTGATGTAAAATCAGTAAGGAGATTTAGACTTAAAGAAATTTACTTCCATAAACCAGAGTTCCAGAAGGAAGAGTGAAGAGGTTTAGAAGTATGGGTCATGGGAAACAGACTCAGAGAGACAGAGGAATGTGGAAAAAACAGCTAATGGTAGGGGCCTACATTAGGAGTGGTTGAATAGAGATGTCAGGGATAAAAAAAAAAAAATGTGAAGAGATTAAATAGTTTCAAGTGTCTAACTTAAATTCATTTTATCATTATGAAGTTACTGTCTTTCTCTGTTAATACTCCTTGTCCTAAAGTTGACTTTGATATGAAGAAAGCCACACCAGCTTTCTAACTCTCTATAGCCAATTTTACGGTAAAGGTCTTTAGCTCTAGCCTGAAAAAATAGTTCAGCAGCATTCTATAAATCATTAACTTTTTTTTTTTTAGGGAAAATGCATATAACACAAAATTAACCATTTTTAAATGAACGATCCAGGGGCGCCTGGGTGGCTTAGTTGGTTGGGTGACTGCTTTCATCTCGGGTCTTGATCCCGGAGTCCCAGGATCAGGATCTGGTCCTGCATTGGGCTCCCTGCTTGGTGGGGAGTCTGCTTCTCCCTCTGACCCTCCCTCTTCTCATACTCTCTCTCTCAAATAAATAAATAAAATCTTTTGAAAAACAATAAATGAACAATTCAGTGGCACTGAGGACATTCATGATTTCTTGCATCTACCACCTCTAGCTCCAAAACATTGTTGTCATCCCAAAAGGAAACCATGTACCCATTAACAATTGTTCCTCCTCTCCTTAATCCCTGACAACCACCAGTATGCCGTCTATGTCTACATTTACTTACTCTGGATGTTACTGGTAAATGGAATCATACAATATTGACCTTTTTCACCTGGCTGCTTTCTCATACATGTTTTCAAGGTTCATCCATGTTATAGCATGTATCAGTACTTCACTCCTTTTTATGGCTGAATAATATTCCATTGTATGAATATACCGCAGTGTGTTTACCCCTTCATCTGTTGATAGGCATTTGGGTTGTTTATAATTTTATATGATGTAAGAAAGGAGGAAATCCTCAAAAGGAAAAAAAAAAAAACAAGCAAAAAAACCTTGGAAAATCATAGACTCAATGCATGGAACTTTAAGGAACATCTAACACCTTGTTGAACCACATAATTTTTCAGAAGAACAAGGCCCAAACCCTCCCAGAGAGTTTAAAGCAGGACAGAGCGTGAGGTATAGGCTCTAGGAAGTAAACAACTGAATAAAATCATCTAGAAAAAGCCTGTTGACTGAGTCTCATCCAGGAACACACACTCAGAGGGAAATGTATACATGATGGTCCTGTTAGATGTGGAAGCAACAGGAAGTTCCTGTCAGATGCGGAAGCAACAGGAAGATCAGTTCTAGTTTGGACTCTGTGTATCACGACATCAAAAAATTACAGTCCTGCACATGATTGTCTGAAACTGCTTAGTTTAGTCACTCATGACCAACATCATGGTTTTCCCAGAAGCAGACCCTGACCTGAAGCATTGTATGCAAAGAGTTTATTTGAGAAAGTTTAGGGACTGTTCCTAAGGAAGTAGAGAACTTCTCCAGAGATGGGAAGGTGGGCATTAAAGGCACCACTGTTAAGTCCAATGTCTTAGTGGGAACTAGAGCTTAATCTTCTAGGAAGTGTTGCAAAACACACAGAGCATTATGCCCCTCAGAGGACAAGAAACCAGGGTTTTTAACACACAGGTCAGTAAGCTCAGACATGCACACAAAACAAATGAGCCCTGGCTCAGGGAGAGAGTCTAGAAAGTCAGATATTAAAAAGTGGAACCAAAAAAATAAGAATAATTGCTACCTGTGTTGGGAAAAAAAAAAAACCATCGTTTGCTGCTGTGCAAACACTACCAAGACTGGAGTGAAATTCCTCCTTCTTTACCACAAATGAGAAATATTTCTGGCCACCAGGTGCATGAGCTGTCAACACTAAAGTATGTGGTATTTAGAGGAGATTTGGAAACTGACAGGAAAATTCACTGCAAGATAGCAAGAGAGAAGAGGGCAGAGCTCTTTGCCTTTGTACTTAACTGAGTATGACCTTGTCCATTGGTGCCAAAAAAAGGCGACAATACAAATAGAGCTTTGGGAGGAAGCAGGAGGTGGTGGGGAAAGCGCTAGAATAGAAATCAGGAGAATGTGTTCCCAGTCCTGATGCTGCAGGACAAGTCAGCTCTCTGACCTCAGTTTCCACGTCTCTAAATTGGTAGGTAGGAGAGATAGTGTTGAAGTTGTCTTTTCCAAATGAAGCTGTGTGATTCTCAGTTGGTTTTGAAAGCTCTGACAAAGTCTTTCTGAAAAAAAAAAAAAAAAACCCAAAACAAAAATAGATTTAGTTGATTAGTTTCTTAGTCCATTTAAGCCACCACTTACTGAAGAAGGAGGCAGTATCCATACAGATGTTTAAAGACAGAGCCTGACTACCTGGGTTCAGATCCTGACTCTGACATGTACTTATTGTATCATTCTGGGCAAATTGCTCCATTGTTCTGTGTGCAGCTTACCTATCCATAATAACACTACCTATCCTAAAAGATTGTTGTGAGAAATAAGTGAATTACTATATTGTGGCAGAAGTTAATTAATACATTGTGTGCTTACCAGAATGGATTCACTTGCTTCTCTGGGAACTAAGGCTAGACTACATTTCCCAGCATCCCTTGAGGCTTTTAAAGGCCATGTGACTGGGTTCTGGTCAATGGTATATAGGGGAAAGACTGATGTGTGCTGTTTTTAAACTGGGCCCATAAAGACTTCCCAAGTGATTCACTATGGCTCTCTTTTCACCTGCAGAAGAACCAGCAGAGGATTCTAAGGTTCTAGGAGATGATGAGACTGCCCAATGGAAGGAACCTTTCCAAACACTCATCGAACTTCATGTGAGAAAGAAACTTCTCTGTGGTAAGCCACTGAGATTTGGGCTAATGGGTTACAGCAGCTAGTGAATCATACCCTAACTAATATAACATATCAGGAATTTAGCCCATTGTGGGGCAGTTGAGATGTGAATGTTAAGTGGTGTTTAGACCTGCCAGAAAGGAAACTGCTAGGGTTGAGAACCGCTTATGTAAACAAATGGCTAGGGTGTGTTTGAAACAGTAAGGCAGTGTGGCTGGAGGACAGGTGTCCTGGAGGAGACCAGGTATTGGTAAGGTAAGAAGGGAGGGTGCGGTCACATGGTAGAGGGCCCCAAATACTGGGTTAAGGACTTGGAGGGTATCTAGTTAACAACGGTGAGCTGCTTAAGGAAGGAGAGCTATAGCCTATGTTATGTATGATAGAGCGTATAGCAGTGTTGCCTAGAAAAGACGTTCAGAGCCATGATGTGGGGTGGTTTTTGTTTGGATTTCCCCCAAAGTAGCCTCCGAGGGAGGAATTAAATGAAAGTAAGTTTTTTGGGAGGTGATCGCAGGGCGGCAGTGCGTGACAGGGGAAGAGAGGGAGAGCAGTGAGGGTAAGGTCATGAGTAGGTTATTGCTGCAGGCATCAGGGCTCAGTCCCACCAGGCACCCTTGGAGGAACTATGCAGATCATTACTGGGAACTGTCCCACTTGTGGAGGGAGAAATGGAGGGAGGTATATATCTAGGAGAATCTAAGATATGTTCCGAGGACATGAACTCTGGAGTACTTTTAGCCATCCATGTGTTTACTGAGCTCTCTGTTGTAGCCTAAAAATGCCCTCAGCTGAGAGGGACAAGAAGTCGTTGGCCTGTAGGAGAACCTTGAGTTTGTGGTTGAATGCAAGAGGCTATGGGGTGGGTCCTGACCATATCCGACTCATTTCAACCACCCCTCTATTTCTAGAAAAACACCCTTCCTATGATGGGTTGTTGACTGTGGGGGGAATGTGGTGATACAATGCAAAGAATAAAGACTTTGGGATTCAGGAAAACTGAGTTCTAATCATGCCTCTACCTCTTATTTGCCGTGTAATCTGGGGCAAGTTCCTCACCCTCTCTGAGTCCCCACTTCCTCATCTGTGAAACAGTTAAAAATATCCTACAATAATAACTCACTAGAGGCATCTATAAAGAGTGGAGCAACACTAGCTCTCTTATCATCTCTCTGATTCTAGGAGATACCTTCTGTGACATGAGGGAAGCATCTCGATGCAGAAAGAACAGATGGGGAATGAGGGGCAGAGAATGCCTCATGCTGATACAGTACCCAGAACTCCTATTATTCTTATTTCTGGGCATTTTTTTCCTGGACGGGCTACTCTACTCTTCTACAACATTCATTCATTTATTCATCTATGTGCTTGGTTTTGCCATTTTTAGGGAAGGCCACTGGGCTGGGACAGGATGAGGGAGAAAAGATAGGGCAGACTAGACTTCACAAGAGTCTGTGCTTGGATGTCATCCGCTAGGAGCTAAAAGATCTGTGTAGGGAAAGAGGCCATGGGATTAAAACCACTGAAATGGCTGAGACGTGCTCCCTATGATGTGACTTCATGTCCTGTGATTCATGCACAATCCAGAAGCCCCCAGATTCATGCTAGGCTTAAGTGCACTTGGGTTTCCTATAAAAGCGGACAGTGGAGTATCCACATCAGCTGAAGGCTGAACCATGATGACCGTCAGGGACTTAAGTTGTGAAGTAGAGGCGATTAGGAGGAAATAAAGTCTGGGTTTGCAAAAAGTAGGAGGAGGATGGAAATGGTTCAGCCTCTCTTCCATTATGTCATGTGAGTGCGATGTTTGAATTTGTTTATACACAGAAGATAAGTAGGGAAATTAAAACCGTCGAGATGTGTGTGTTAGTTGGAATCTCTGAGGAGATGCCTAGACGGCGTGAAACATGCAAGAAATGTATTTGGAAAAACATCTGTGACAGAAAATGCGGAGGGAGTCGGGAGGACCTCACTGCAGGTCGAGCCTCAGGTGCAGGAGAGGAGGGAAGGAGAGGGAGGAGGTGTGATGGGAGTATTACAGTGTAGCTCAAGGAAAGCTTGGCACTGCCATCAGGGAGTCCTCTAGCCAGACACCTGATGGAGACTGCCATGTCTTCCAGAAGTTCACGTACTCTGTGTCTCTCACAGAAAGAGAAGGGATAAGAATAGGACTATGCTTTTTGCTAGCAAAGACACACACACAAAAATGCCATCTAGCTGAAAATAGTGACCCTTGGAAGAATAGACACACACACACACACACACACACACACACACACACTCATCTTCTTTCTCTTACCCCAATTCACCTTCTCTCTGGTGATACCACACCGTCCCAAGTTTGTGTAATTTTCCTGACGAAAACATTTAACAAATGTGCCAATGTCACTTTCCCGCTTTTGAGAAAGTCCTATAGTTATGTAAGAAGTTATTACTGGGGAAGCTGAGTGAAGGCACACCTACTGTTTTTGCAACTTGTTAGTCTATAATTATTTTGAAATTAAAAGTTAAAAAAAGTGTTTAATACAGAATCCCAAACATGAGTAAGCCTACTGGTTTTCAGAGCCCACATAATAAACAAATAGGGAAAGCCTTAATTATGGAGGAGGATCTTGAAATAATATATGGATTTTTGAAAGAAATGATAAAAAACGAATGCGATACCACAAGAGCAACAGGCCTAAAGGCATATGCATTTTACCTTCTGAGCCAAGATCGCAAATCCAGCAAAAAGAAGAGCGTAACACATCCGTTTTCTCTGCGTTCAGTGGCATCAAATAGCACTTGCTGTGGACTAAAACTCTCAACGATAGTGCCAAGTGCAGCAGGCTAGCATTTCCTGGAATCTGGTCTGATTTGGAACCAGACAGGCCGCTTCTTTATAGAAAGAGGGATACTGAAATCGACAACAAAAGCAGGCTTCTTTCTGCATCCAGACTGGAAGAAAGAAAGTTGGGACCACGAGTCACAACGTTTGTCTGCAAATACGATGACCCCATTCACCACGTTGCCTCTCCTCTGTTGGGACGTGCTGTGGCACATGACCAGATCTGTTTTCACAAACCACACTTCACATCTTTCACCCAGGCAAAGGATGCTGTTAATTCTTACTAGGAATTTAAGATGTTTAAAACTGTGATAATATTCGAGGGGGAGGGCAGTTTGTTTTATTTTAATTACTTTTTTAGCATGTTACTTTTGAGACTTTATGGTTTTTAATGTTATGTTTATAATGCCTTTATCTTCCTAGGCCTGCCATATATCTGGTACAAGATCCCATAATATGGTGATTTTTAGTAATACTTACCCAAGTTATTATCTTATTATAAATTGGCATTTTTTTGTTCACTAAAATCATTGTTCTTTTGTTTTCTAGAATTTGTGTATCTCTTTTCATATCCCTTTGGTTGTGACACAAGTCGTAACATTTTAACCATTCTTCTGTTGGCTTGTCTTTTTCCAATGTGGATGAGGTTTTAAGAAATATATGCTGGATATTAATCTTTTATCGATTATATATAACCCCAGTATTTTCCCAGTTATGGAACGTATTTTTTCTTTCTATTCTGTTTTTATCAAGATAATATATGCACATAGTTAAAAAATAACAAATTCACATACACAGTGGATTTTTCTGGAAGCTAATGAAACTTAACCTTTAGAGCTTTCACTTCCATGGATTCTTTGTAGAACCCTGCGAGAGGTGCTAGCAAAGTACGCACACTGTCATGGGTTTCCACAAAATTTATAAAAGTGGAATACTTTAGTGACAATCTGTTGAGACTGTTGCCTCTTTCCACTCCTACTTGCCTTCATGTTGGGAGCAGGTGCTGGAATTATAGCGATCTGATAGGATGTTGACTTGGAGACATAGTTTGTTTGCTTGGGGTGGGATATATTTATGTGGTTCACAGTCACCTCCACATTAAGCGAGGTTACTGTTGGCCATCGTGGTGGAGGGGTGGCTTTCAGGAATACTTTGCTTAGCCTGTCAACTTACCTAGTATCATGACACAAGGTCCTGGGACCAGACGTCACACAGCAAGATGAATGCATTCCATTCTCCCAGCACTAGAAGTGTGTGTGAGAGAGGAGAAACAAAATTTGAAATTTACAAAGCCAGAAACCAGTCTATGGAACATTCTTCCAATGATCAGATATGTGAATTATAAACAGAGAATTAGGTTCTCATCCTATGCCTAGAAGTTCTTATTTCTCATAATAAATCACTGCTTCCATAACGTCATATATCACTGCAAGAACATGGGTGACAAATGGGTTTCGCAGTATCTTAAAATTAAAGGGTTTTTTAAAGAGTATTTAAGATTAGTCTTTGCACAAGAAAATTTTAAATGCCTTGAAATTTTACGGCTCATACGTTAAGAAAAGTAAATAGAGCTTTTCCCAAATTTGTCATACATTCTAATAATTTAAGTGACATTATCAGAATTAAGGTGTGAAACTTAAAGGAACTTTTCTAAACTGTCAATAATAAAGAACAGTTTCAACCACCCATGCGAAAGGACTGATACAATCTTTGGTATTTACATTCTTTTAAAATTTGTCATTTTTATGGCATTTTTTCATTGTAAATATTCACTTTTTCTCAAAAAGATTTTATTCATTTTATTTGTCAGAGAGAGAGAGAGAGCACAAACAGGGGGAGCAGCAGGCAGAAGGAGAACTTAGACTTCTTAGATCTTAGACTCGATCCCAGGACCCTGGGATCATGACCTGAGCCAAAGACAGACGATTAATCGACTGAGCTACCCGGGCGTCCCAAATAATTCACTTTTGAAACTAATTTTACAAATTTTATTCTTTTGCTTCAAGGGTATAACTGCCCCACCCCCCCAACAATTATGTGAGCTTCCAGGGACACACAACCCAGATCTGCCCTTGGCAATATTTGTAAAAGCTTATAATAGAAACAAGAAGTCCCTACTATTGTTTTTCCTTTCCTCCTAATCCCCAGAGTCTTCTGTATTTGGCTTTTTTTTTTTTTTAAAGCTGTGATTCTATTAGGGATTTTCATACTCTTAAATAATATACTAACATTGCTATTCTTGATGATTTAATTTTAGATACTATCCGGTGGCTCCTTCCTGACATATAAAAATGTGCTCCTCTTTATATTACATTTACTACCCCCCTTTCACCTTGCCAAGATACTTTTTATAACTATCTTTAATGTAATAATCAGTATTTATGTCAGAACTCTGCCTTCCCATACATTCTAGAGCCAAGATGTACATCGAAATTACAGTTTATAGTGCAGCTCTGTGTTTTCATTCAAGTCTCAAATCACCTCTTCCCTGGTCTAATCTGTTCTCCTGTGTTTTCCCCAAATGCTCCATCTGATGCTGTATTTCTTCCTTTCTCCCTCCCACCCCTCCCTTCCACCCACTCATCCCCCTCCTCCCCACCCCTACACGGGGGTTGGGCGGGGGGGACCTGCCTTTACAGCTCCCTGCTCTGCTCCAGTCCAGTCCCCCCGCTGGTGCTTTCTTGCTCAGCCCCCTCTGTGATTACCGTTGAGTGCTGCCCTCTGCACACTCCTAAGTCCATCCTCTCCTGTCTTTCCTCCTACAAATCAATGGCTTATTTTATGCTTACACTGAATTATTAGTTCCGCCGGGTGATTAGTTGTCGTTAAAAATCGTTTCCTTGCTATATTTTGGTTATAATTCTCCCCTTATTTCTAGAGCCAGACCACCTGAGAAGCCTGGTGGCATTGATACTTGTGGTCTGTACTTTCTGTAAATTTGGGGGATCTTCTTTTTATGCCCGGCGTTGTTGAATTCTCATGGTAATTTGGAATTGCATGAAGACGAGGATGCGTTCTCCCCGGACCTTAGCTGCTCAGTGTTCTTTCAGGAAGGATATTCACGACCTTCATTTCTGGATCTGGATCTTTTACCCGCCCCTCCTCTCTCTCCGCCCTGCTCTTCCTCCTCCCTCTTCTCTCTTCTCTCCCTCTCCTTCTCTCTCTCTCCCTCCTCCTGCTCCCATTCTTGCCCCCCTCCCTCCTCTCTTTCTCTCTCCCTTCTTTCTCCCTCTCTCTCTGCTTTATTCTCCACTCTATTTTCTCTGTTCTCACATTCCGAAACTCACCTTCATCAAATACTGAAACTTCTGCCTTAACTCTCTATGTTTTTGCTTTTCTCTAATATTCCCCGCCCCCTTTTTAAAAAAAGATTTTATTTATTTGTCAGAGAGAGAAAGAGCACGCACAAGTAGGCAGAGTGGCAGGCAGAGGCAGAGACAGAAGCAGGCTCCCCGCTGAGCAAGGAGCCCGATGTGGGACTTGATCCCAGGACCCTAGGATCATGACCTGAGCTGAAGGCAGCTGCTTAACCCACTGAGCCACCCAGGTGTCCCTTCCCTTTTTCATTTTGCTTTATTTTCCAGGCCAGGAGATTTCCTAAACTTGATCTTCAGAACCTTTCACTGAATGTTTTATTTTGATGACCTTATTTTTAATTTATGAGAAGTCTTTATTAGTGTTTCCTTCTCAGCGGTATCCTGTTCCTACAGAATGAGTATAATATCTTCTAGTATCTTCTTGAGGACACAAAGAAGATTTTAAAAATATTTCTTCTGTGTGAATTATATCTTTTTGCCAGGTTTATTTTTCCATTTGGCTTCTTTGAGTTTCTTTCATGCTGGAGCCATATCTAAAATGCCTGGTGTTCCTTGTTTTACTATTTATAAATAATAAAAGGGTCCATGCAAGGCTGATTTGGAAGCTCTGGTGGCCAGTGGGCATGTTGACTTGTTGCCTTCATGTTAGGACGACAGAACAGAGCACTGAACATTGACTTGGGGACCCTCGGAAGTTTGTACGTGGGGTTTCCCTCCTGGCTGTCCAGTCTCTCTGAGAAGATATTGTTGATTTTGTGCCCGAAGCTTGACTACTAGGTTTCATAAGGAGTAAGGGAAGCAGTCTGGAGGTCTGTGGGACCACATACTCAGCAGATTTTGAACCCATCTGTGTGTTTTCAGAGTCATGGCCAGCAGCCATGCTTAACACCTCCAGGCTGTGGAAGCAAGTGGGCCCCCTCTGCCGCCATCCCCCATCCCCCTATGGATTCAAATTCTTCCACTCTGCTGAGTCCACTAGCAGTCATCCATTCACCGTGCTTCTCCCCAAATAGGTAGAAGTGTCTTCCACTGATATTCCCTATTCCCCTCTCTTTGCCCTTGTGGTTTTATACATTTGATTATGATTTCACATTTCTTTTAGTGGAGCCTGGAGAAGGAGGAAAGGTAAAAACAGTGAGTCTAGCATGTTTATCCAAAAGGTTCCTTACCTTTTAGCTGTGCCAAAAATTTTTGGATGTAGTTAAATTTGTCAATTTAATGCAAAATATTTCTCCCAGAAGACTCACCAATTATCCCAACAGTATTTACTGATAGCCTTTCATTTCCCTGTAAACTTTAAGTATTGATTGTATCCTGTACTAAAGGACTAAAGTTCTGTGTGTATATCAATCTCCTCCTCAACATTCTACTCTATTTTTTCTGAATTAAACACATATAGTAATTATTCTGTCTTCCTAATACATTTTGCTATCTGCTAAGGCATATTTCATCTTAGTTCTTATTGTGCAGAATTAGCTTTACTATTCTTTTTTTTTTTTTTTAAGAGTTATTTGTTTGAGAGAGAGAGGGCTCAAGCACAGGGAGGGGCAGAGGGAGAGGGAGAGAAAGTCTTGCGCAGATTCTGCACTGAATGTGGAGCCCAGTGCAGGACTCGACCTTATGACCCTGAGATTGTGACCTGAGCCACAATCAGGAGCTCAACCAACTGCGCCACCCAGGTGCCCCCATCTTTACTCTTCTTGAAGCCTCATCTTAAATATAAATTTCAGAATTTAAAGTTTGTCACATTGCACAAAAATTGTGTGTTGGCCTTTTGAATGTGATTACCTTGTATATTATATTATGGAGAATTTTTCACCAGTGAATGTTTTCATTCACCAACCCAGTCCTTTTAGTCAGCTCTCTTTTATTCAGCTGTCCTTTTATTCAACTCTCTATGTCTTTCAGTAATAGGTTACAGCTTTCTTCATAGGCTTCATATTTTTGTAATGGTTTTATCAAGTGGAGCCATCTAGCCATCCATGCCAATTTTCCAACAGCTATTTTGACTTTGAAGTTAGTCTATGTGACATAACCACTTGCCATTATTTTAGACCAATAATGTCTTACATTATTGACTAGTGGGGTGGATATTCTAGGTGGGGCAACTTTAGGCTTGAGGTCCTAGCTGATGAAGTTTTTGCCCTTATATAGTGTTGGCTGCCAAAGCTTCTGGGATAAGGAACATAAATTCTAAATCCAAAGAGATCCCAACTTCCTTCACTACACAAGCAGGTGCCTCTCGCCCCTGGACCAGGCTCTGACTCAGTCCACCTGCCAGCAGTGGGGGGTTTGTGCTCATCTGAGCTTGTGCCTGGTTGTGTTCGCTTGTTCCCATTTTGCAGCAATATTTTGGTTTTTAGAGAGACAATGAGACATACCCAAGCAGGATGTGCAGACTACCATGTCCTGATACTCTGTGAACCCACTCGATATTCTGCAGGTCAATAAAACTCTCATCACCATGTACCATTCCAGTTTGACCCTGATGGGCCCAATTTTTCGGCATCTGTTGAGCCCAAGCATGGCCTGTCTTACACGACCCAACTCTCCACTGTCCACTTGGCCTTCATGGACTTGTGGCAGTTATCTAGGAGCTCATATGAGTATGTACCAGGTGGCCAGCAATGATGCCAGCCAGACCTGGGCCTAACAGACTGCTTATTCTCTCTTCTTTCCACTTACATGCTCTAAACATTGGCCACGGAATGGCAGTTTACCACCAATAACCATGAACTAATACTGTTGGTGAACCAAGCTGTGGCTTGTAATTATTTGGAAAGGATCTCAAAACTAGAGCCCATTGAGCCCCAGATGGAGACTGTTCATCCAGAGACACTGAGGAGTCATCAGTCCTTGTGCTCTGCTGGCCTTGTTCAAGAACCCGGCTCTCCACCTGGATCTTTCCATTTGGCCTGTTCCTGACTACTGCCTTGCATTCGATGAAGACACTCTGCAGCTCCTTTTTATGAGATGGCCGCTCTCACATACCCGAGACGTAATTGCATACCCCATGAGGAGAGTCATAAAAATGCCCGTTGGTAGGTAGGGTGAGTGCCAGTGATGCTCAGTACTAATAACAAAAATGGCTTTGATGATGATAATAATAATGTTGAGGGCTTACTCTGTCCCCGGTACTCTTCTAAGTGTTATACACGTGTGAACTCATGTAGTTCTCAGAACTATCCTATGAGGTAGGTTTTTGTTTTTGTTTTTGTTTTATTCCCACTTTATAGATCATAAAACTGAGGCATGGGAAGGTTAAGAAATTTGCAGAGGTAACACAGCAGATAAGGACCAGAGGTGCTCCAGCCAGCTTACTCCTGTGTCTGTGAGACCACATACTTCACTGCCTCCAGATTTAACTCAAATTGGGGCTGATAACAGTTCCAGAAAGACACCGAGTCTAGAACACAGTGTTACGTGGCCCAGTATCAGCCTTGAGTAGCTGCAGCCAGTACACCAAATTTCAGTGGACCTCACACGTGCAGCTCACATCATTGCCTTTTGGTAATCACTTAGTGCCGCAGGTGCTTGGCTCCCCACACAGTCAGTTTGTCTTCTTCCGGGTCACCGGAGATGTAGGACCCAATAGGATCCACAAGCGTGGGGTTGGGATTTTGCCCAAATCCTAATAGTTCTGCCGGGGGTTAGACTTCTTGCTTGGCTTTGAGGACTGTTGGGGCTAGTCCCTTACCCTTCAGTATTTGGTATTGTTCCATGACTGTGTGCCCCTCCTGTGCTATTCCCATGGGCAGGACTGACAATCGTTCGACTCAGAGGGCACAGTGCCTGGGGGCACATGATACTTGAAGGCTTCCAAAATTCATTTCTTTTAAAATCAGAAGAGAGGAGCGCCTGGTGGCCCAGTGGGTTAAGCCTCTGCCTTTCGCTCAGGTCATGATCTCAGGGTCCTGGGATCAAGCCCCGCATCTGGCTCTCTGCTCAGCGGGAAGCCTGCTTCCCTCTCTCTCTCTCTCTGCCTCCCTCTCTGCCTACTTGTGATCTCTCTCTCTCTGCAAATAAATAAAAATAAAAGCCTAAAAAATAAAAATTAAATACAATCAGAAAAGAAACATGAACATCATAAAAATGAATATATAATCCTGAATCCAGCCTGGGTTATCTTTGTCTGCATACCAGCACGATCACAGAATAGAATTGTTGACATTTACGGAGAGGAAGGCATCTACGAAGGCCAGAATGGGGCCCTCAGGAGGTGGAATGTGGTCCTGCCTGTGGGTATTAGTTATTTTTGCTGCCTCACTCCCTCTGACTTCGCAGCCTCAAATGGCAAACCTTTATTATGTTGTGCGGTTTCTGGGGTCAGGAGTCAGGGAGCGGCTTAGACCCCATCACTGAGGGCGGCACAGGGAAAGTTCTCCCTCTTGGTTCAGTCCTGGTTTGTCGACAGCTCTCTCTTCCACGGTGGCCGTGGGCCGGGTACCTCAGCTCCGCACCCCTGTGCCTCTTCATGAGCTTCGGGGTGTCCTCACAGAGTGGCAGGATGCACTCACAATGAGTGCTCACAGAGAGCTCGAGCGCGCGAGGCACCATGACAAAAGCCACAGTCTGTATTTTTGTTTGTTTGTTGTTGTTGTTGTTATTTTCGCTTAACCCAGCAAAGCATATTTCACACATCTGCTACCCGTCTACCGTGGGTGGGCGAGGAGGTCTGCTCATCACGGTTACCCAGAGACCCGGGCTGATGAACGTTCCATCTGGACACAACGCTTCCAGAATTGCCGAGCCAAGGAATAGAAAATATGTCGAACCGCATGCTGGCGTTTAAACAGTTATTGTTTTTTATGATTTGAAAGAATGACAGACTCACAGGAAGTCGCAGAAACAGTACTGAATTTTTAATTGTCCACTTAGAAAACAAGCATCTCTTCCAAAGAAAAGAAGTGCTTCAGAGGCGCCTGGGTGGCTCCGTGGGTCAAGCCTCTGCCTTCGGCTCAGGTCATGATCCCAGGGTCCTGCTCTCTGGGATTGAGCACCGCATCGGGCTCTCTGTTCCTCAGAGAGCCTGCTTCCTCCTCTCTCTCTGTCTGCCTCTACTTGTCATCTCTGTCTGTCAAATAAATGAAAAGAAGTGCTTCTGAGACCCTGAACTCAGAACTTTGTTTTGAAAATCCCCGTTAGCTCGAGCACCCCACTCTGTTCCAAGGTTTCTCCTCTTCACTCTGAAGCTGGGGGTTCTGATCTGAAAAGAGGGGGATGATAGCGTCACAAGCATGAAAACAGAAACTCTACTTGAAAGTGATCAGATAACACATATGTGGTTGCACTGAAAAGAATGGGGCGGACACCACTGACTGGAGGTCCCCTCTGGGAGTTGATGTGCGTGGGTGGGCGGGGGCGGGGACAGGAATAAAGAGGAACTAAGATTTGACTTTTTATTTGTCTATATAATTTGTTATGTGAGAATGTATTCATGTATATAGAATAATAATACTCAGGAAATCTTTTATTTTTTTCTTTATAATCTACTTCCCTTCCCCCCCACTTTTTAAAAAGATTTTATTTATTTGACAAAGAGACACAGCGAGAGAGGGAACACAATCAGGGGGAGCAGGAGAGGGAGAAGCAGGCTTCCTGTGGAACAGGGAGCCTCATGTGGGACTTGATCCCAGGACCCTGGGATCATGACCCTATCAAAGGCAGATGCTTAACAACTGAGCCACCCAGGGGCCCCCCACCCCGCCTTTTTAAAATCAGTCATTATGGGGCACCTGGGTGGCTCTGGGTTAAAGCCTCTGCCTTTGGCTCGGGTCATGGTCTCAGGGTCCTGGGATCGAGCCCCGCATCTGGCTCTCTGCTCGGCGGGGAGCCTGCTTCCTCCTCTCTCTGCCTGCCTCTCTGCCCACTTGTGATCTCTGTCTGTCAAATAAATAAATAAAATCTTTAAAAAAAAATCAGTCATTATACAGGTATAACTGCCTTCAGTTAATCGTTCTCAGGTTCATTCTCGCTCCTTCCCCCCACAAACAAAAATCAGCTATGTTCCAAGTTCTGCTGGTAGGTGGTCTCCAGTCACGAATCCGGTAGGGGTACGAGGGGCTCTGAGTGCCTCACCTCAACTTCTCCTACTTTACTACTGTTGGGGCTCTAGGTGTCAGAGATTGGTCCAGGACCCAAAAAACTTCAGGCACCCGACTTCAGGGATTCTCTGTTGGCCAGACCACCATGGCTGGGTGGTTCTGAGAAACCAGTCAGCCATGTCTGAGGACACCTGGCCCTCAGCTCAGGTTTAAGTAACTGCTGGGCAAAGCCAATTGGTCGTCATGGGAAGTCTGGGCAAATTCCCCCAACTCGCTCCTTCAGGGGAACAGAGGCTTTCCTGTCTGTCCCACTAGAGTGCCTGGGATATTCTTCATTTGATTTTTCCTCTACCTTCCCGATGCTCAGCACAAGCCATTTCCTTGCATCTGTTCTTTCCGTGTCCAGTGTGTGTGGATGCCATTCCTTTCTAGTAAGACGACTATGTTAGTTGTCTTTTCCAAGAGCCAGCTTGGTTTTTCTATGTTGCCATCCTTGTTCATTTTCTTTGTTGTTATTTTTATCATTATTATTTTCTTCTGTTTTCTTCGAGTTCAGTGTACCCTTTCTCTTTTTTGAACTTTCAGCTGAATGCTTAGCTCATTTATGTTCAGTATGTCTTCTATTCTAATGCATTTTAATTTGAGGCTATATATTTCCCCCCAGTTTTTTATCTGTATCCTCATGTTGCGATTGGAAGCACTTTGAATATTTCTCAGTACTATTTTGTATTTTATTTCCTTTGAACCCACAAGTTACTCAGAAGCAAATTTGATTTCTGTTTTGAGTTTCTTTCTGTTTTTTATTTCTACTTTATTTTGCATTGAGATTAAAGAACATGACAGGTGTGATTTTGACTCTGCAAGTATCTAATATTTTCTTATTGCCTGCTCATAGTCCATTTTTTAATGTGTTTCAGGATTTATGAATCCCATAAATTGTACATGTGTATGTTCTATATCTTTCCTAATATTTGGTAAGCTGCATTGAAAATTTTCAAGGAGATAGCTGTGTTTAAAGTCTCTCACATCAATGTTACGGATTTGTCAATTTCTTCTTATAATTCTTAATTTTTTTTACATTTGAGATTATTTTGGTAGGTATGCAAAAACACATAATCCCATTCTTAAGGGATTATTCCATTTATTATTATATATTCTCTCTTAATTCCTATAGTGCTTGTTATGGACTGAACTCAGCCCTCCATCCCCAAGATTCATGTATTAAAATCCTAACCCCATCCTATTACCTCAAACTGTAACTGTATTTGGAGATAGAGCTTATAAAGAGGTAATTAAAGTAAAATGAGGTCACGTGGGTGGGCCCTAATCCAACATGGCAGGTGTCCTTATGAAAAGAAGAGATTAAGGCACAGACATTTACATATACAAAGGAAAGACCAAGTGAAGACATAGAAGATAGCCATCTGCGAACGGCTCAGAAAAAAAGCCAAGTTGCCAAAAACTTGATTTTAGACTTGTAATCTCCAGAACTATGAAAAAATAAGTATCTGTTGAGTCACCCAATCCATGGTATTTGGTTATGGAAGCCCTAGCTGACTAATATAATGCTTTTTATCTTTTATTAATAATGCTATGCCAGTTTCCTATTTGTTATTATTTGTCAGGTACATCATAAAGATTGGTAAAAAAGGAACAAATGTGTGGTTATTTATAGATGCCATGATTTTCCTGATAGAAAATCCTATGGAATCTTACAAAAATTCCTAGAAAAGGTGAATTTAGCAAGATCTCAGGAAACAGAGTCAATATATAAAAATCAATCGTAGTTGTATATACTAGCAACAAACAATTGGAAAATGAAATTTGGGGAAAAAAAAAAAAAACAACTGGAGTTGAAAAAATAGACCACTGAACAATCAAGTCAGGAGTCATGGGATAAGACTGATTAGAGAAAGAGTTGAAATAGATTGGGAAAGTGGTTCCAGGATCTAGCTCTGGGTATCCCAGTGTTTATGTGGGAAACTGCGGAGGGGATCAGCAAAGGATACTGAGCAGGAGTTGCCGCTTAGATGGAGGAACCGGAGGACTTGGTATTTCAGAAACTGAAACGTCCTGTGGCCAACTGAATCAGTTCCTGCTGAGTGTTCAGGAGTGATAAAGACAGAGAAATGACCATTGTTATTGGCAACATGGATGTCATTGTAATGCTGACTGAAGACCAATTAATTAGGGTTCTGGAGAGAATTGTATATAAGGAAATAAGACAGCTACTGTAGGGAACTCTTTCAGAGTGTTTTTGTTGTCAAATGGAGGACAGCTATGGATTAGTAGCTGAAAGGAGATTGTGAAATCAAGGGAAGTTTTTTCTTTTTTTCTTTTTTCTTCTCTTTGTCGCTCCTCCCCACTTTTTATTTCTCTCTTTCAAGTTTTTGAGACTTCTCATAGGCATAAGGAATAATCCAGTGGAGAGGGAGAAACTGATTACAGGAAGTAAGGGGGTGATAGTTGCAGAAGTGAAGTCCTTAAGGCACCTGGGTGGCTCAGTCGGTTAAGCCTCTGCCTCTGGTTCAGGTCTTGATCCCAGCATCCGGGGACCAAGCCCCACATCAGGCTCCCTGCTCAGCGGAGATCCTGCTTCTCCCTCTCCCTCTGCCTACCACTCTGCCTACTCTGCTCTGTCTCTCTGTCCAATAAATAAATAAATAAATAAATCTTAAAGAAAAAAAGAAAAAAAAAGAAGTGAAGTCCTTAAGAAGAAGAGAGGGCTAAAACAAGGGGGCTGACCTTTCATAGAAACAGGCTCACATCACCCATTCTGCAGGAAGGAAAGCAAAATGTCTAGGTTCCGATGCAGTTAGCTTGGTCTCTCTGATGACAGGAAGTTGAAGAAGCCTACCGTAAGATGGTTTCTGTTTTTGCCATTAAATGAGAGAAAAGTTAATTAGCTGGCAGTGATGGAGAGAAGGGTAGAGTGAATGAGACTAGAGGAGAAAGAGAAGATGTAAAATGTGAAATAGTATTTGGGAAGGGAGGGAAGTAAACATACCAGGAAGATATGGTCAAATTGTTGAGGAATACTGAGGATCTGTTTGAAATGTATGATCATGGAATTAAAAAGTGAGACCAGTCAATGATCAGCTGCTTTGCTGCAGGCATGAAGCAGTTGGATTGTTTGGGCTTAACTAGAGGTGACATTCTGATGGGCAAGTAGGACACTAGGGGAGAAAATGCAGGGAGTTAAAAGTAAGGAAATTAACTATCATGACATGGAATCCAAGCTGTGTAAGAAGGAGAGTATAGGCAGAAAAAGAGAGATGGTGAATGTCAAGTGTCAATGGATTGGAGGTTTTAATGAGGTCAAAGTGATGCTGAAATAGGAGTGTTTGAGCAGGTGAGCCTTAGGTGTATGGCAGTAGTCATCAGTTAGAGGCTGGAGATTATTATATCAGAGGTGACACAGATACTGGTGGTGACAAGCTCAACTGCATGATCTTGGAAAAGAGTGACAAAGGTGAGGGTGCCTGGGTGGCTCTGTCGGTGAGCATCTGCCTTGTGGCTTGGGTTGTGGTCCTGGGTCCTAGGATCGAGTCCCACATTGGGCTCCCTGCTCAGGGGGAGCCTGCTTCTACCTCTGCCTCTCTCTCTCTGTCTCTCATGAATAAGTAAATCTTTAAAGAAAAAAAAAGTCTGCCGAAGGTGAGGTGAGAGAAAATGTCATAGGGGATATGCCCACTGTTACATCCTTATCCCTGTGCTGCGAACTCACCTTCTGTGCTCCCCCTTGTGATACCAGGGTCTCAACTTCGCAGCTCGCTGTGCTTTACCAGATGGCTCCCTGTTACACTGTGCCGGTGGGGGCGTGCAGAGCAAGACTGCAGGGCTGGGGAAGGAAGAAGGGGCTTGCTCCTTCCTGCTTCCCATTTCTATCACTGTTACTCCAGCCATGTTTCTTCACCCAGGCAGCAGTTCCTTCCTGTAGCAACCCAAAGAGTCCAGTTCATGTTTTCCCACCACATGTAGGACGGTCTTACGGAGCCCATCTTAGAGACACCAGCACCAGTCCAGCATGCTGCCCTTCAGAGTTCTGCGTGTCAGCTCTGCTGGCCCTCTTCTTAGTATCTAATTTTTGCTAATCCTGGACTCCTCCCTGCCCCCCACCCAGCCCTAGGATGGGAGCTGCCGACCGCACTAGTACCTTAGTGTTCTCTGTTTACCCTTTCAGTTACCTTGTTGAGAATTTTGTACCTACCTAGCTAACAAGTCTTCATATTAAGTTCTCTCTGTGCAAATAACTGACGTGGTTCTTGTTTCCTAACTGGACTCTGACTGACAGGGAGTGTGAGGAGGTCCAGAAAGAAACAGGACACCCCGATGTCAAAGTCAGCAAGAATGATGCTGGGAGTAAGGGTGAAAAGTAAGACCATGATTCAAGGGGGAAAGTGACCATGAATGTGACCAATGGAGCACTGCAAGAAGGGGGACATTAGGTGCTAAAGTCTGATGGATTTGAGATACTTAAATATTTAACTTGTCATTTTCCCATCCACAATTAAGGCTTAAAAGTGACTATACTTAAAATCCACCAAGTTCTTTTCATGGGTGTACTTAATCTCGTCTTCTCTTCCACCTGGTAAGAATTAATGTCAACTTCAACTGTGCAGGTTGGCATTTCTCAAAATATGGTCTGGAGATTATCCACACAGATGTTTACCAGAATGCTTGTTAAATGTGCAGTTTCCAGCAGAAAGACCCAGAACTGCGGGCTTTCCAGGATACCATGATTCCATAAAACCAGGACAGTCCTGGGCAAATTGGGATAGTCGGTCATCTTAATGCTAGACCTACTGAATCCACATCTTTTTTTTTTTTTTTTTAAGATTTTATTTATTTATTAGAGAAATAGAGAAAAAGCACAAGTAAGCAGGGCAACAGGCAGAGGGAGGGGGAGAAGCAGGCTCTTTGCTGAGCAGGGAGCCTGGAGCCTGGGGCTCCATCCCAGGACGCCGGGATCATGACCTGAGCCAAAGGCAGATGCTTAACCAAATGAGCCATCCAGATGCCCTTACTGAATCCACATCTTAAAGGGAATCCACATCTTAAAGATATCTGCAGTTTGAACAAGCACCTCAGCTACTTCTTGGGCATGCAAATGTGAGAACCACCACTCTAGGTATCCCAGGGCTTGACATACACATGGACCTCTTTTTGTCCAAGCTTCATGCTGCCTCCTTATTGGGAAGTGTTCCTTGATTGAAGTAAAGTGTTTCAGTGACTTGTCCTGGCACATTGTGGAAATCCTAGCAATTTCCCCTGCTTCTGATAATGAGATCTTAGCCTAAAAAGTGAATCACATTTTGTTTTCTTTTTTCCCTTGGTCTGTAGGACAGGATGCACCACCAATGCTTTCTCATGGGAGTGTGGCCTGGCCAAGTGTAGTTCAGAGCCTGGCCAAGTGTAGTTGAGGGCTTCTGTGCCAGGGTACTGCTGGCACATAGCCAGTGTATTAGGTAGCTCGGGCTGACAAAACAAAATACCATAGACTGGGTGGGTTAAGCAACAGAAAATTATTTTCTCAGAATTTTAGAGGTTGGGAAGTATGAGATCAAGGTTCCAGCTGATTCAGTGTCTTCTGAGAGCTCTCCTGGCTTGTAGACAGCTGCCTTTTTCCCATGTGCACACATGGCAGGGAGAAGGAGAGGGAGAGATGTCTTCCTCTTTTATAAAGCCCATAGTCCTGTGGAGTTAGGGCCCCACTCTTATGACATTATTCAGCCTTAATTACCTGCTAAAGACCTTACATTTGGATCACATTGAAGGTTAGGGCTTCAACATATAAATACAGAGGGGTACAATTAAGTCCATAATATTCAACAAAGTAAAAAATGTATCATTTTACAGCTGCCCCACATGATGCTGTCATGGTGAAAAATATGTGTGTACACATTAATCCCCACAAGAAATGCTAAACTTTTCTTCTTCTTTTTTTTTTTTTTAACAACCACATCTGTTGACTACTATCTGACATTTTGAATAATGTGCATGGGCCAGATGTTCTAGTCATGAAGAAGAGGGAGAGGGTACAAAGAAAGGGCTGCAGAGGAATGTTGCCGTTTGCCAGAACCTATAGCAAAACAGATAAAAATTTAGAAAATCCAAACATTTAAAATGATTCTTTTACTCTCATTCAGTATTGTACTGGGAGATCTAGCCACTGCAGTAAAGCAAGAAAAAGAAATAGAAGGCATGTCATTTAGAAAGAAGGCTATAAAACTGTCTCTTTTTGCAAGTGACATGATTGTCTATATAGAAAATCTCTAAGAATTTCCCCAAACCTCCTACGAGTGATAAGCAAGTTCAGCAAGGTCACAGGATAAAAGAACAAAATGGATTACATTTCTGTATGGTAACAGTGAACATATAGGGGCTGAAGTTAAAAACTATAGTGCCATTGTAAAACTACTATTTAAGTTGTTCCAAAGAAAATGAATGTTTAGCTATGCACTTAAACACATATGTATCATCTGTATGCTGAAAATTACAAAATGCTGATGGAAGAAATGAAAAGAGATATAAATAAATGGAGAGACATAGCTTGATCATGGATTGGAAGAATCATTATAGTAAAGACATCAGTTCTATCCCAATTAAACTCTAGGCTTAATGCATTTCCTATCAAAATTCCAGCAATCTTTATGTAGTCTATAGGCAAGCTGATTCTTAAATTTATATAGAAAAGCACAGACCTGAGAGTAGCTAAAATAATCTTTACAAAGATAAATAAAGTGGGAAGAATTACTCCATCTGATACTAAAGTCTTAACTATCCAGCTGTAGTAATGAAGACAGTGTGATATGGGCTGAGGGCTATCAATGGAACAAAATAGAGAACCCAATCATAGGCCCACACAAACGTGTTCAACTGACTTTCAACAAAGGTGCACAAGTTAGAGAATGCAAAAGGGACAGACTTTTCATCAGATGGTGCTAAAAGCAACTGGATATAGGGGGAAAAGACGAAACTTGACCTAAATCTCACACCTTATTAAAAAAGGAATACAGGGGTTGCCTGGGTGGCTCGGTCGTTGGGCGTCTGCCTTCGGCTCGGGTCATGGTCCTGGGGTCCTGGGGTGGAGCCCCGCATCAGGCTCCCTGCTTGGTGGGGGGCCTGCTTTTCCCTCTCCCACTCCCCCTGCTTGTATTCCGCCCCCCTCTCTCTCTGTGGAATGAATAAATAAAATCTTAAAAAAATACAAAATGGATCATGGACTTAAATATAAAATATAAAACTATGACTATTTCTGGAAATAAAAAGTGGGAAATTGAATTGCATCAAAACTAAAAACTTTTGCTCTGTAAGGTCCCCCGTGAAGAGGATGAAAGCACAAACTACGGATTGGCAGAAAATATTTGCAAACGACGTATCTGACAGAGAACTCCTATTGAGAACACACACAAAAAATTCTCAAAATTCAACAATAAAGAAACAGTCCAATTAGAAAATGGGCAAAAAGAGAAAAGACAGGGGCGCCTGGGTGGCTCAGTGGGTTAAAGTCTCTGCCTTCAGCTTGGGTCATGATCCTGGGGTCCTGGGATCGAGCCCCACATTGGGCTCTCTGCTTGGCAGGGAGCCTGCTTCCTCCTCTCTCTCTGCCTGCCTCTCTGCCTACTTGTGATCTCTGTCAAATAAATAAATAAAATCTTAAAAAAAAAAAAGAAAAGGCAGACATTTTATCAAAGAAGAAATATGGATGGTAAATAAGCATATGAAAAGATGTTCTACATTATTAGCCATCAGGCAAATGCAAATTAAAAGCACCCTGAGCTTTTAAAAACACTACTCACTGCTCAGAATGGTTAAAATAAAAAAGAGTAACAACACCAAATACAGGAGAGGGTGCATTTGGAGAGGGTCCTGGACTCAGGATAAGAGATGGGGTCACTCACAAGTTGCTGGTGGGAGTGTGAAATAGTACAGCCAGTCTGGGAACAGTCAGCAGTTTCATCTCCAACTGACAACTACCATGTGACCGGGTAGGCTTGCTCTTGGGCATCTGTTCCAGAGAAATGAAGATTACCTTCACACAAATGTTCATAGCAGTCTTACCTGTAACACTCCCAGACTAAAATCAACCCAGGTGTCCTTCCACAGGTGATGGTTAAAACCTGTGGTATATCCATACATATCATGGAATACTAGTCAGCAAGAAACAGGAGTGAGCAATTTTTTTTTTCAGATTTTATTCATTTATTTGACAGACAGTACAAGAGTATAAGCAGGGGGAGTTCCAGGCAGAGGGAGAAGCAGGCTCCTTGCTGACCATGGAGCCCAATGCGGGACTTGATCCCAAGATGCTGAGATCATGACCAGAGCTGAAGGCAGTGGCTTAATGGACTAAGCCACCTAGGTACCCAGAAGTGAACTATTTGATTGATACAACTATTTGGACAAATCTCTAGAGAATTATGCTCAGTTTAAAAAGCCAATACCAAAAGGTCACATACTGTTCTCTAAGAGGTTATGTAACTTTTTTTTAAGAAGTAGGCTCCACGGAATGCCTGGGTGGTTTAGCGGGTTAAAGCCTCTGCCTTCCACTCAGTTCATGATCCCAGGGTCCTGGGATGGATCCCCACATCGGGCTCTCTGCTCAGCAGGGAGCCCGCTTCCTCCTCTCTCTGCCTGCCTCTCTGCCTACTTGTGATCTCTGTCTGTCAAATAAATAAATAAAATCTTAAAAAAAGAAGAAGAAGAAGAAGAAGAAGTAGGTTCCACACCCAACATGGAGTTGAAACTCACAACCCCCGAGATCAAGAGTTGCCCAGTCTGAGCTAGTCAGGCTCCCCTAACATAAAATTATAAAATGTTATAAATCGACAACAGATTTATAACATTTTACCAGGGGATAATTTACCAGAGGATAATTTAAGGAGGGGAGTGGGTCAGTAAGAGGGAAGTGGATGCAATTCTAAAAGGGCAACAAGAGGGATCCTTGTAAGGTTGGAATGTTCAGTATCTTGACTCTTGGGGTGTAGGCACAAAATTACATATATGATACAAATGTATGGAACTAAACACACACATGCACACACACTTGCAGGTCAGATAAGGGAAATCTAAATTGGAATGGTAAATTGTATCAGTGTCAATGTCCTGGATGAGACTATACTATAATTTCCCAAAATGTCACTATTGGGGGAAGCGGGGCAAAATGCACTCAGAATTTTGTCCTATTGCTTGTAACTGCCTGAGAATCTACCATGATCTCAAAAAAAGTTGCAAATAAAAATGACCCTTTTGGAGGTGTTATTTCATCGCTGTGTGGGTCCCTGGAGAGAAAGAAACAATCTACTTTTTAAAAAACAAAGAAACGGGGCACCTGGGTGGCTCAGTGGGTTAAGCCACTGCCTTCGGCTCAGGTCATGATCCCAGGGGCCTGGGATCGAGTCCCACATTGGGCTCTCTGCTCAGCAGGGAGCCTGCTTCTCCTCATCTCTCTCTCTGTCAGTCTCTCTGCCTATTTGTGATCTCTCTCTCTGTCAAATAAATAAATAAAATCTTTAAAAAAAAAAAAAAAACAAAGAAACAGTCTGCTTAAAGATGGGGTGTTTGCCACAAGACCACAACTATGTCTTTATGTGAAGCTCTCAGGGATGCAGGGGAACTTCTACAGCTTGGGGGTGGACAAGGAGGATCAAATACTGCTGAAATGTGATCTGGCAAGGGTGCGCAGCAGTTACATTGCTGGAGGGAACGGAGCCCAGATGCTGAAGCAGAAGCTGTCAGCCCAGCCATGTTTGTTCATCTCCAAGGATTCGGGTGAACCGATTTCGTGAGGATTAAAGGTACGTGAACACTTTTAAGCAGTTACAGTTTCACTCAGAAGTTAATAAACTTCAGAGACTGCTGATTTTAGGTGTGGCTTTTGCCTAATCGATTTCAGTAGTTTAGTTTGCCTTATTTATTTATTTTAAGAAAGAGCAGAAAGCAAACGTTACATTTATGAGGTCAAATAAATGATTTGCTTGCCTCGTTTTTTCTTTCAGCATTGTGGGTGAATTCCCTTTTGGTTGTAAGGTCGGCACTGCCTTACTTACCTTCTCTCAAAACATGTATTTTAGGTTATGACTATTATCCCAGGCACTAATCATCCATAGAGCCTGAGAAGTTTCTGGAAAAGGACAACTCCCTATGTTACAGTTATTCTTATTTTTATTATTATTATTTTTTTAAAGATTTTATTTATTTATTTGACAGAGAGAAATCACAAGTAGATGGAGAGGCAGGCAGAGAGAGAGAGAGAGGGAAGCAGGCTCCCCGCTGAGCAGGGAGCCCGATGTGGGACTCGATCTCAGGACTCTGAGATCATGACCTGAGCCGAAGGCAGCGGCTTAACCCACTGAGCCACCCAGGCGCCCTGTTACAGTTATTATTGTTTTGGTTTCTGTTTGATTGTTTTGCTTTTCTTCCTATTTTGGGAGGCATGTTTCAGTTTTCAAGTACAATAGATTCTGTCTGGGCCATCACATACCCCAGCTTTTCTAAACAGTGGCAGAAACTTCTTACTAAGAAATCCTCTCCGACTTTCCTGGGCCCTGTGGAGAGCTGCAAGCTCTGGGATAGAAAATGCTTGGCGGTTTTAGAGTGTTTGAAGAAAGTGACGAGGGAAGATGGGAAGGGGAGCAATCCGCGGGAAGAGGCAGGGGAGCTGGTATGTTGCCTTTCTGAAAAAAAAAGGAAGACTGAAAACATTTCAGTTCACTTGGTCAGTGTCTGAAACAGTCCACCTCCTGTTTATAAGAGGAGGATGATAAGGCTGTGCCTGCAAAATTACATTCTGTAACAAGCCATGTTTAACATGCTTTCCGAGTGCATGACTTCTAGTCCATATTTCATAAACAGATATGATTTGCTTTGGAAGTAACAGTTGGAAATGCCCAAGTCCCGTTGCATTCCGTTTCCTGAGCCCACCTGGGAATTTATGGTTATCGGTTTCATTACATAGTCTTAAGATGAGACCTTGAGTTTTATGCTGTCAGAAATTTCCTGGTACTGGGCTACAGTTAGCAAGGTCAGGAGCTCATTTGGACTCAAGGCTATAAACAAATCCAGGCATGATAAGCAGGTCAGAGCCAAAAGCTACAGAAAGCAGGGTGATCAGATTTTCAGTGGAGAGTAATCTTATCTGGGACAGCTGAACCACTTGAGAGTCTGGAATATGTAGATTTTGGAAAAAAGAGATGGGAATGTGTGGTGGTGGGGGAGGCTCTTGAAAAGAATGTAGAGACACCTGCTAAAGGTACCCTGTAGATGGAGAAATCACTACTTTCAGTAACAAGGAAGAAGATACCAGAATTCCTAGTATGGTAAATAAGTAGGTTGGAATGATAGAACATAAAGAACCTCATTCTCATTTTTAAAATTAAAGGTTAAATTTCTACACGCCCCCTACCCCACCCTCTCAAGCTACCCGAATCAAGGCAAAAAGCGAGAGTACCCCTTTGTGGCAGGATGGATCTGGGTTCCCTCTTGGCTTCACTGGCTCATCATGAGCAAGTTTCTTAAACTCAGAGCATCAGTTTCCTCATCTGAGAAATGAGGAATATGTTACATTCATCCCACATCAGTGGTGGTGACTGAGTATAATTATGCATACGCAGGTCCTGGAATGTGGTCAGTGTTCAAAAAATGGAAAGGTCATTACTATTAATACCACTTTACAAGTGTCCACCACTCTAGCCTTCTCGGAGTACAATCACATCTGGTGTGACACGTTCTTCTTTGTAGGAATACTGTTGCAGGGATTCGGCAGCCATGCGAGATCCCCATTTTCCAGATGAGAAAAATGAAGCTCAGTGATTAGTCCCAAGGTCACCCAGCTGGTGAACAGTAGACCTTGGAGGACCACCAAAGTGGTTCTTAAATTTAAGCAAAAATCAGAATCACCTGGACGGTGATTAAGAAACCCAGATTGCTGAGCTCCCCTTCCAAAGTTTCCAATTCAGTAGGTTTAGGGTGGGACCCAAGAATTGGAACTTTTTTTAAAACCAGGTGATGCTGATATTGCTGGGCTGAGGATCCTACTTGGCAAAACACCAAGCTAGGCTAGGGCAATGGTTCTCAAACATCCATGCTCGTAAAATCGCCTGGAGGCTTAAGGGAATAAAGGAACAATAAATGAACCCACAATTGCCCAAGCCTGTGGATTTTCTATCACAAATGTGATTTAGCCTTATTACCAGTATAAATACTTTATTATTACAAGTAAAAAAAGAATAAATCTGTAATAATCAGAAATTCTACAAAGTCTGGAAAGTTGTTATAAAAAGTACATGTAGAATTAATACAGAATATTTGTAGAGCCAACTACTTAGAGAAATTTTACATTTCTGATTCCCAATTTTCCATTTCGTTGTGACTCAGGTCATGGTATCACCGTGGTAAGCTTGAGCCCTGGGCAGGCTCTGTGCTCAGTGTGGAGTCTGCTTCAGATTCTCTCTCCCTCTCCCCTTGGCTCTCTGTCTCAAATAAATAAATAAAATCTTCAATAAAAAAATGCTGCATATATAATACATAGTGAAAAAACTTAGTTCTTTAAAAACTGTGTACCACAGTGCCTTTATCGGTACCACTGATGTAGAAATAGATCATTATCTTTTCCTTTTTAATTTAATTTTATTTTTTTTTAAAGATTTTATTTATTTATTTGACAGAGAGAAATCACAAGTAGGCAGAGAGGCAGGCAGAGAGAGAGAGAGAGGAGGAAGCAGGCTCCCCGCTGAGCAGAGAGCCCGATGCGGGACTCGATCCCAGGACCCTGAGATCATGACCTGAGCCGAAGGCAGCGGCTTAACCACTGAGCCACCCAAGCGCCCCTCTTTTCCTTTTTTAATACCTTAAGTTCTTAGAAAGGTAAGTGCTGTGAATAATCTTTTCATTTTCATCCCTTTATTGTCAGTGCCTGGTCATAATTATATTTTATGTTTAGAGACTAAATGATTAATACTATATATTTTCCAAAAAGCCTATGAAATATGGATCACACTCATCATATTTTGAGTTTATATACCGTCGCTAAGAAATCTCAAATGCTTTGAAAATATTCTTTCATTTATTTTCCCAGCACTGTTTTTGAGGAGCAGATGGGTAACTGTCACAGTTGAAAGATTAGATGAGAGAATGCTTGCGAAGAGAACTCAGCACAGGCTTTGGTGCCCAGCCAGTGCTCATTTAGCTACTGCTATTACTGATACCATGATGACTATTGGCTTTTTGCTGGAACCATGGGCATTACAGTTTCACCATGATGTATACTCTTCTGCAGCCAATATATGAAGGCATCGATTATTGGTCATTCTGTCTTTTTCTCCATAGCTGTTCAAGTGGTTATTATCTGAATGTATTTAAATTGGCTATGACAGCAGTTTCTTGGCAAGCTAAGTCAGCAAGACAGACTACCAACTTGGAATTAAAGGAAACGTCCCAGATCAGCACCCAGTCACTGTTAGGTGATGACTTTGCTGTAAGAGACTTGATTTTAGATCTTTTATTCTGCGACAACTTGGAAATGTTATCTTGGAGCATCTCAAATTTAGAGACGTCTCCCCATTTGGGTGAGGTGTTATCTAATCTCGATGAGATGGGAGTTTCAAGATACTGAGAAAGAGAACAAGTGTGGATGTTATCTTGTGTAACTGTCATTTCATTTATTCACAATCAAATGTAATGCTAAGTGGTATTCAGATATTACTCACATGGCTTCCAACCCTCTGCCAAAGGTGAATTCTTTGCTGGGCGTTTAGAATTCCAACCTGGCACACTTCTCTGTTATAGAGTGTGCACTGAGGATTTGCCTACAGCTGAGCTCCATGAGGCGGGCAAAGCGACTACTTCAGAGCAGAGGAGAAATATTTGGACTCCTTTTATGGAGGAAAAAGTTGTGGGCCAGGAATGATAAACGATCATCACAACTATTTCATGTCATTTGAGGCATGTGCAGTGGCATTTAATCCCAAATTTCTTATCTTGTTGAAGGTATTATGGACCCGGTTTTAAATCTCAGACACATTTAAAAAGCAACCATAGATTTCTAGACAGAGATTCTTTAAGAAATTTTGCAACACTTGCCATCTCCTTTTCCTCTGTTGCAATATACTGCTCCTGAGAAGGGACACTCATTCTTGCAGTGCCGTGCTGAAATCCAACACTCACAACCATGCTCCCATCCATAACCATGAGTAGGAGATACAGTAGACCCTTGAACTACATGGGTTTGAACTGCAGGTCTACTTACATGTAGATTTTTCTAGATGAATAGAGTACAGCCCTGTAAATGTATTTTCTCTTTGTATGATTCTTCTTTTTTAAAAAAAGATTTTATTTATTTATTTGACAGACACTGAGAGAAGGAACACAAGCAGGGGGAGTGGGAGAGGGAGAATTAGACTCCCGGCTGAGCAGGGAATCCATGTGGGGCTCCATCCCAGGACTCTGGGATCATGACCTGAGCAGAAGTCAGATGCTTAAAGACTGAGCCACCCAGGCGCCCCTCTTCGTATGATTTTCTTTTCTCTCGCTTACTTTATTGTAATAAAGTGTGTGAACAAATAAATATGTGTTAACAATAGGCTATTAGCAGTTAAGTGTTGGGGGAGTCAAAAGTTCTATATAGGTTTTTGACTGTGCTGGGGCTTGGCCCCCCTCACTGCTAGGTTGTTCAAGGGTCAAATAGACAGCACGGAGCCAAAATCTGACAACAAAAAACAGCACTATAGAATCAATTACTAAGTACTATTCAAGTGCATGGGCTTTTCAGGACAAAGGAAGAAAGTTTCCATGTTGCCATTTGAAGACTTAGTACTAGTTATAGCAAATTTCTAAAGCAAGAAGGTGCAGCTACATACAGGTTTCCAAATAGGAACTAGGTTACTTCAAAATCTGCAAATTTGCACACTCTGACCTATTTCAAATTTATACTCCCTTTTGCAAAAGGGATTTGACGCATCCTACACTGAAAGGAAGTTAAGTGAAAACAACATCACTGGTTCATGGGAAAGCAAATTCACTGAAAAAGAAAAAAATTCCAGTGGAACACATTTCACTCTTGAGTTTCCCAACAGCCAAAAGGAAAAGATAAATTTTGAATTTGGAGGCATAAGGAGTGTTTTCCAGTTTGGCAGTCTGCAGTTGTCATTCACTAGCAGGGGGACAGGGATCTTTCTCATAATGCATCATCTTAGATTCCATCTCCACATTTAAAAAATGTGGATAGTAAGAATCTGGAAGAATGTTAGGAAGATCCAAAAAGATACTATATATATGAAGGAGAACTCTAAAGCATAATCAAAATGAAATTGGCTTTAATGAAGTTTATATTACCCAATAAAGAGAAAAATTTTTTTAAAATCATATTATGTTTTATTGATCTTTCTTCCCCCACAGTCTGGAACATGGAGAGGATGTAGCACATGTATTTGCTGAACCAATGAAAGGAGGAAGTGTCCAGATGTTCTCTCCTCAAGCTTTAGCAAATGTTTGGCCAACTTCATTCACTGCTTCAACAAAGAAAAGATGAATTTCAGATCCCAAGCAGCCAAGAAGGGCTACAGAAGGTCTCCTGCATACGGTGGTCCACTCTGAACTCGTGCCCACAGTGCTAAAAGGCTTTCGATACTGCTCCACAAACCTGCTCTGATTCCAGGACAACTTCCCTACCAGCCTTCCCCAATCCCTTCTTCAAGCCTTCCACACTCTCCACCCACTTACTTCTTCACTCTGCTTACCTGAACCTTTAAGAAGTCTTCCCTGACATGTGCCAAATTAAGTCTCCCTATTTTAAGCCACCATAGTACCATTTACCTTTGCCCTCATGGCATCGATCATAGCTCCAAATTTACTTTTATTTGCATCATTATAATTGAGCTTACTATCACATTAATGGTATTTGAATCGTTAAATTATGAATGAAATTCGTTGCTACATTATTATTACACTTACTTGTATCATGATTGCACTTATATATCATCTTGCTGGTGGCTGGCTCCCTGACTGCAAGCTCCCAAGAGAGCAGGGACCTGTTTTTTTTCTTTTTTGTTCCATCTCGTGTTTCCAGGTCTGACACAGTGCTTGACGCATGGTAGTTGTTCAGCCAGTATTTGTTAATCGGTATTTCTAACCTCTGGAAAATTGGAGGGGATTTGAAGCTTCCCAACCCCAGGGCCTCGGTAAGGAAACCCGGGTTGCTTGTGGTGCAAAGTGAACACTGTAGCAATATTTGGGGAGGCGGCGGAACCCCGCCCCTTTACAACAACTAAACAAAATGAGCTCCGAAGTAGCTCGAAAATACTCTCCCGGAGCGGAGACACGGATTGCAGCAGAGGCATGTGCTTCAGGGCAGGAGCTGGAACAAACCCTGCAAATATCCGGCGCGCGTAGCCGGGCGTGCCAGCTGGAGGCTGCGCCGGGACTGCCCCCTCAATTCTCCCGCGCGAAACCCGGCCGGACGGCTCCACTCCCTCCCTCCGCTGCAGGGGGGAGCCCGGCGCCCCCGCACTGGCAGCGCCACGGGCCGCGCCCATCGGCACCCCCCTCTCACGCCGCGGGCGAAGCCAAGTGTCCCGGTAGCGAAGTTTGGTCCGAGACCCGAGCCCGGCAGCCCGGCGCAGCGGCGCCGAGGGAGCGGCGCGGCTCTCACCCCCCCTGTCCCGGGCGCCGAGTGCGCCCCTCCCCCTGGCCCGCCGCAGCTCTGGGCGCAGCGCGCGGGCTGCGCGGCCGCGGGTGTTCTGCGTGCACCGGGCCCGTGGCGAGCCAGGCTCCCGTAGCCGCGTACTAGGAGGAGGCCGGAGCCCGGGTGGGAAGAATGGAGTTGGCGTCTCGCTCCCAGGTGAGGGTCCCGGCGCCCGCCCCAGTCCCGACGCCTCCCGGCCGGCCTGCCTTTTGCGTCCGGCCCTCCTCCCTGCTTGGGGCTGGAAACGTGGCCCTTGGCCACCGCGTTGCGGACCTGGCCAGCCTCGCCCCGGGAACGCCGGAGCGGGCGCGCCCTGCAGGTGTGCGCGGTGGGTCAACTTGGTGGGGGCCGGGATGGAAGAGTCTGGACGTTTCCCGCGCGGCGGTGGCCTCCGTCCCGGGTGGGAGCCCGGAGGTCGCTGGCCGGGCCGGTGGAGCCGCGAGCCCCTGGAGTGGACGCGTTTCGAGGGAAGCGCAGGCGGGGAGCGGCAGGGGCGTAGCGCCTGCGTTTGCAGCGCTGGTGGATCTGGCGTGGAGGGGTGGGCGGTGTGCGGGGAGCTTTTCTGGTGCGCTTCCCCCACTTTCTCCAGGAATTGGCACGGAGATGAGGAAGTTTCAGAAAAGTGTAATTATTCTTAAAAAATAGCTGGGGTCCAGTTCAACTTGGATGAGGGAGTGTAATTTACAAGGAATTGCTCTTGTATTTGTTCTAGAACTTTTCTAAGTGTTTGCAAGGAATTTGTAAGCACTTGGAAGGGGAAATGGCAGCGTCATGAGGCCAAGTTAAAAAACAAAAAGCCCGGAGATCGCAAGAGATCGCAAGCCGTAAACCCAGCGGGACCCCAATTACGCTTTATGGTCCACACTGGGTTTTAAAAATCTCATTCACAAACACTTGAGAGTACCCCTCCTCCAAATGTTTCCGGGGGTGGTGGGGAATGTGAACGTGACTTCAGTGTTGTATTCTACTTCTTAAAAGAGCTTTTCCTTACTTTCTAGTAACGAATATACCTAGTATTTTCAGAGGTAAGCAATACCGACTTTTTTTTTTTTTTCAAATGAACTAAATATAAAACTTTTAAAAAGGGAAGGAAATAGCTGTGGGAGCCCGAGAGAGGTGTGTGACGGTTGGATTTTTTTCTTGCTTTTGTGAGTGCCATTAACTCACCGCTTCCACTTTACCTTACACTAGTAGTGTTTTCCTCCTTCTCCACCTGGGTGCTGGGAGAAAGGCGGGGCTGTGGGCGTATCCTTGGGAAATGGAAGCGACCCAGCAAGTCAGTCGTGCCTGAGCCCAGACCGCTATCACCTGCCTGGGTCCTGGCGCCAATTAAAGACAAAACTACCAATGGTTGGTCGTTTGGCCATATAGTGATGTCCGAAAGGCTTCCTGAAAGTAGAGATTTGAGAAAAAATTGTTGTGGATGTTGATGAGAAAAGAGTACTGTTTTCGAATTTCCCCAATGAGGGGGGAGGTATTAAAAGGAAGGAAAAGAAACAAGAGTAAGAACTGAGTCGGCTTTGTGTTTTATTTTCCACTGACCTTTACCATATAATGAATATTCTCTAGGAATTAACCCTTTCTGCAAGGGGCTTGGAGCCCCCTATGAATTTCATCAGACAATGTATCTGGATGACATAGGACTCCGGAAACCTGTTCTGCTCCAACTGTACTCCCACCACTTAAATATACAGTCTATGTTTAGTTTCAAAATGTCCTCAGAATGTATGGTCGGGAGTGAACCTTTTACCATCAAATAATAAAGCTAATTTTTGGTACTTCTAAAATGTTAAATAAACTATTTACCATGTGGGGGTAATCCACAAATTACATCTGACCCATTATACACCAATTAGGGCAAATTACTATATGTAAGAGGATCAGGTTTGTTTTTTTCCCACCCTTTTCCAAAGACCTAATTTGCAGCACAAATTGAGATGCATGACGATTTTTCCAGTGGAAATGTTCCTGTTCATTATAATTCAAATGTGAGCAGATTACAGTCTCTCTAAATTAGCAGAGAGGTTCGTGGGGTAGGCAGGTGACTGCCAATAGGAACACTAACGAACATTTCAGGCACAGCAAGATGTTAAATTTGTGCGGTCCTCCCCTGTCCCCCAGCCTTATGAATAAAGCAGTGTGATGAACCGCCTGGGGTGAACTTAGTGCACAGTGCCTTTTACTCTCACACATACAATCAATAGAATTTCCATCCCTTGGAAAGGACAGAGTGGGAAGGGCTTCCAGCAAAGCAGCCTATGTTATGAGAAGACCGAGATTTAAACCAAAGTCCTTTTTAGCTTCTGCTTTTTTGCAGCCTCACCCATGTGTCGGATTTGCTGTCCACTGACTCAGACCACAGCTTCTGTGGGTGTAGTCCTTGTTGGGCTGACCACTGTGTCTTTGTGTCTTTCTGTCGAATGACCAGAGTAATACTCCCGTGAAGGGGAGGGTATGATCCCTTTCTGAGAGCACTTGGCAGTGCAGCTAAGAATTTCTGGAGGATGAGACTGCCTCCGCCTCCCAGCAGAGGAACCAGCAAGTCCTGGCTGTCAGTGTTGTCCTGTGACTCTCTTCTTGCTCTAGGGTTCAGGCTGGACTCTCAGAAGGAGTGAAGCAGATGGTCTCAGGAAAGGGTCTGGTGCACGCTGCTGGCATGGTAAAGAGGAATTTCTCTGGGGCTGACCTCATAGCTACAAAGAGTCCTCTTGATTCTCTGTCTTAAAGTTTGTGCCCACAGAAAGCTGCTCACAGAGGGGGATGGTTTGTCACTTCTTGGAAGGACAGCACGGTGATTTGCCATGCACTGAATTCTCAGTAATGAAAAATTTCAGAGATCGCATCAATTCTGATCTGGTCGGGCACATGGGACAGAAATCCATGAGATAATGATGTGACTTAAAACAGTTTATGTATATTACAGTAAATTAATGAAAAAGATCAATAAAGCCATTGAAATAGAACAGGCATATTCATTTAAACTGTGCTTGAGAGTTCTGCTTTACCCATCAGCACTTGTCTGAGCTACGGTTTGCAATTTTTACTTCCAAGACACGATTTTGTTTCATAGAAGATAGCTTTATTCACCAAAGTAGGATTGACAGAGTAAGACAGCATTAGTAGGGCTGTTTTCTTTTCTTTTGGGAAAGCAGTGGTTTCTGAATATTTTATTTTTTAGGTTTTTAATTTGAATTCCCGTGCAGTTAACACACAGTGTTTGTTAGTTTCAGGTGTGCAATACAGTGAACCAACAATTGTGTACACCACCCAGGGCTCATCATGAGAGCTCCGCTCTGAACCGCGGTCACCTCTTTGACCCATTCCTCACCCAGCTCCCCTTTGATGGATGAACTGATGAACAAACCATCAGTTTGTTCTCTCTCTGAATGTTTGTAAGTAGGATCATGCAGAGGCATATTTGGTAACTATAGCTGAAGATAACGTGCAGAAGACTTTGTCTCCCACAGTGGTAAATGCTGCCATTGGTATGCAGTGCAGATGCACCATGTGGAGTCTCACAGTTAAAAGGGGCCAGAGTTAGTTCACAGAGCTGAGGGCTTCCTGCATGTTCTTAATCATCAGCTCATGACAGAGGGCTCCCTGATTCCGTTTTCAGATATTCTTTGAGCACTCACTGTGTGCTGGGTACTAAGGTCGGTCTGGAACGCCTTGCCTCTTCTGCCTTTGCCAGAACTCAGCTGGCCCCTGCTGTGCTTTGGGGACCTACAAGGCCCTAGGTTTTGGGAATGGAAGAAGATCTGAAGAGCCATCCTTCCCCCCCCATCTCCCCCATCCCCCGCCTATGGAAACTCATTTCCTTTTATCAGATTTAGTTCTCACTGTAGTTCCAAAATGGCTTGTATTATCTGTATTTTAAAGATAAGGTGAACTAGAGCCATTTGCTCTGGGCAGCCCAGCCAGGAAGGGCCTGAGCCAGGATTCTGTCCTCCGAGCCAATGCCTGACTTGGCCAGTAGACTCACGGGATCTCGGCAAGTCACAACTCTATCTGAAGTCCTTGCTTAAGCAAGGGCATGCTAAGTATAATATATTATTTAAATATAAGAGGTTGTCAGCACGTTGGGGTTTTCTCCTAACACTTTTGCTCCTCCCTTTAACTGGAAGAGCTGGGGCGTTAACAGCAGCTGGTCTGGTTCTTTTTTAGAGACTGGCCAGATGAGGCTTTGGACAGGATTCCTTGATACTGACTGTAACAGTTGGCATTGGAATATGAATCAGATTCAGAAGGCTTTTACATAGGAACGATATTTAGATGAATTTTGTATTGTACAAGTAATATCAGGTTCACAGAAGCTGAAATAAAAACGAAGTTGGAACTACTGTTCTACCTCCCCTACTCCCTGGGTGTCGTTTTCTTGATCGTTCCCATCCGGTGTTTGCCTGTGTTTAGTCACCATTTTTGCCTAATTTTACGGTATGATGGCAGTTTGAATTCCGCTGTCTTTAGCTCTGCCAGTGCTATTTCTGAGTAGCTCGGAGGTCTTCACAGTTTTCATTTTTAATGACTGTGGCCTTTCACTTTGGTGTGTATTTTATGTACTTCTCTGTTGAAATTTTTTTTCTTTATTAGAACTTTTCAATAAATGTCTTGAGCTGGTATATGCCTTGTGCCCTGTGTTGGAGTTCACGCTGTTTTTATTTTTTTTTTATTTCTTATTTTTCTTAAGATACATATATTTTTTATTTATTTGAGTGAGAGAGAGCATGAGAGGGGGAAGGTCAGAGGGAGAAGCAGACTCCCTGTGGAGCTGGGAGCCAGATGCGGGACTCGATCCCAGGACTCCGGGATCATGACCTGAGCTGAAGGCAGCAGCTTAACCCACTGAGCCACCCAGGTGTTCCCACGCTGTTTTTAATGATGATTTCTTTATTGAGTCCTTCCTGTTTCCCAAAAGGAGTGTGCCTGCTTTGCAGTGGATGGGAGTCTCTGACACAATGTTTTTTCCCCTTCATTGTGCTGTGCTAGCTAAGAGAAAGCAGTGTTTACTACTCAGGTTAGAACCCGGGCTCATGATAACTAGACAGAAACATTGTTTTCTTCCTGAACATGGAGCACCTAGCCATGTGTTTTTGGTTTGGGGAAATGTGGAGAGTAGTCTTAGAGGTGTGTTCTTCTTTACCACCTGGGAAACGGTGAAGATGGGAGCATACTGGCAGTGCCTCTGGATTGGGCTGGCCTGGAATTCTGCAAGTTGGTCCCGTGAATGTGAGGGTGGGGGGAGATACCCTGCTCTGGGCTCCTCCCCTGGGTGGCACTGAATCACTTTGCCTTCTTTTGTATTGCTTATTTCAACTATAAATCATCTCCTAGATGTCTGAAAATAAGTGTTCATCGACACTTGAATGTCTAGAGGTAAAACCATAGGCTCCTAATGAGTTTCTGAGAGCTGAGAAGAATGTCCTTCTGGATCTGGGTGCTGGTTGTCATGGTTTGGTGCAGTTCATAAAACTTGACCAGGCTGTGCGCGGAAGCGATATGCGCTTTCTGTTGCACTTAAAATGTTTTAAAAAATAGTGTGTACAGTTCCTATGAGTGAGTCCTAAAGTCTGTGCTTTCAGACTGCCTAACCTGCCCCAGGCACATGGGGGACAACTTCCCAGGCGTCTTGCGCCCATGCAGTTTTTTGGGTATCCTCCGCACCCGGTGTAGTCCAGGGATCCCTTCCGCAGACCCCCTCTGCTGTTCCCCCAAGCCCTCCAGAGCAGCAGCACAGCTGTTGGGCAGGACCCCCACACCTCTGAGCTCTGGCATCTGGGTTTTTTGGCACAGAGCCTGGCGTGGCCCCCCTCGGCTGCCTGCTGGCACACCTCACCCTCTGTTAGAAGGGCCCAAGGGTTTACCCCAAGGTAGTGTGTGGTGACCCTAAATCACACGGCAGGCCAAATGATAATTACCCTGAGGGTGCAGGGCCTGGCATATTAACAGGTGTTAAATATTTGTTGAATTGTTTAAAAAAAAAAGAAAGATGGCTTTTCTGGCTGTCACTGTGTAGTGAGAGGAAGTAGGAGTTATGACGGCCTGCAGCATCCTTCTGTGGGGCTTATCAGATTCTGCTGTCGAACTGATGGCAGAGGCCAGTCCCAGCCTGCCCCAGAGGCCCAGAGGGGCAGCAGCCCCACCATCTGTGTAGGGGATTTTTTTCATCCATCTGCAGTTTTATCTTCAAAAGTGAGGCACATTACACTTATTTTGCATTCTATTCCATAATACATTTTTATTTATTTTAACACAAAAAGGATTTTTATAAAATTACCCTCCTGGGAGGAAAATTCGCCTCCCCTGTGCCACCCATGGTCTTGAAACCTTGGGGCTGTCACCGAGCTCCTCATTTTGAGAAGTGTGGAACTGCTTGCTGAGTGTAGCATTCAGAGAGCATACCTGTAATAAATCCTGAAATAGAAAAGATACCTCCCTGCCTCCTCCTCCACCCCATAATATCTTTGTATGGAAAGCTCCACGACTGAGCGTAGTTAAATGGGAAAAAAAAAAATACAACAACAAAATATTTTAGCGGGCATATTTTTTTTAACATGGAGCTTTTATTTTGCTCACTATTAACACTGGTTTAAAATGGGAAGCTAAGAAAAATAAAAGTGTATTTACAATGACTGGTTATTCTTAATTCTCTTTTTTTTTTTTCCTGATCCTTGGTTCCAGGCATTTTTTTATTGGGGGAGGTTTTTTTTTTTTTTAATTAAAATAACTGAAGGCAGTGGGGCCGCATCTAGCCATCCGCTCACTCACATGGCTGCCTCTACCGACTGACCTCAGACAACCAAGCCCTCCTCATTCTGTCTGACCACACTGCTGGCTTCAGCATGTCACTGAGAGCACCTGGTCTCCGTGACCTTCATTGCAGGAAGTGTATTGTCTTCCCTGGCGGCAGTGGGGACCCGAGAAAGGCCGCACTGGGGGAATGGGACGTCCACTGTGGCACAATGCCCGGAGCTCAGTGCTGTCAGCAGCCTGCGCGGGCCTCGCTTCAGGGACTGTTCGGGACTGTTGGTCCCCACCGCCTGCCCCAGCAGGGTGCTCTGTGTCCAGAGATCCCTGTCTCAAGGCTCTTGGGGCGGGCTGCGGGATGAAGATCCCTCCCCCACGCTCCTGTCCCTGTGAGGGTCTGTTCGGCACTTGCTGGGATGAGCACAGGGACACTTGTCTCCTCTGAAAGAGAGGCACCCCCTGTGTGCCTGTTCTCCACGTCCTTTTTAAAAAAAAAAAAAAAATTTTTTTTTTAAAGATTTTATTTATTTGACAGAGCAGGCCTGCTGGCTCAGGCAGGGGGAATGGCAGAGGCAGAAGCAAGCAGAGAGCCCAACAGGACACAGGGCTCTATCCCAGGAGCCTGAAGCGATGACCTGAGCTGAAGGAAGGCCGACCCTGACCGACTTCTCCCACTCCCACAGGTGCCCCTGTTCTCCACTCTGTGGCTCTCACCCGCCTGTCCGCTGCGAGCCCTCCTTCAGGCTGACCCCGCCCTGTGGCTGCGCGCAGGCTCTGGGACCAGTACCCCTCCCTGCGGGGTTAGTTGACCTCTGCATTTACTGCCCTGATGATCCTGTGCCCCACCCCGCACTGACAGTGTGTAGCAATCGTTCCCTCCTCCAGCCCCTGGCTCATCCCTCCTGGGACTCCTTAGCCTGGTGCCGGGGTCGCACCCTCTTAGGAACCACACGAAGTGATCACGTGCTCTTCTGTAACTTTCAGTCATGGACAGGGACAGAGCGTTCTCGCAGAATGCTCTTAAGTCACAGGCGGGAAGCTGTCAGGGCTCAGAACAAGTGTTCTCTGGTTCTTTTCCTTCAGGGTAAATGGGAGGAATGCAATTGCCTAGTCCTCGTAATAAGCAAGACTGTTCGGTCTGCTTTTGCCAATGAAATGTAAGAAGTGGTGTGTGTCACTTCTAGGTGGAATTTTTATTTTATTTTAGAAGAAAGCCTTTTTTTTTTTTTTTTTAAATAAAGGGAGAGAGAGACTGGTTGGCAGGGCGGAGAATCTTAAGCAGCCTCCGTGCCCAGTGCAGAGCCCAGCACAGGACTCCCATCTCATGACCCTGAGATCGTGACCTGAGCCGAAATCAAGAGTCAGGTGCTTCCCTGACTGAGCCCTCCAGGCGCCTCCCTAAGTGGAATTTTCAAATGCCACTAGGTCATTTGCTGTGTGTCCTTCCCTCTCCTGCTGCTTCTGCCAACGTTCCAGGTATTGGTCTCTGTGGCAGCCCCAGTCCCGTGTGAGGACAGTGGGGAGAAGTGTGGAATGTTTCACCTGGCTGGCCCGGGATGAAAGGTCACAAACGAGAGAGAAACCTCGTTTTGTTGTTCAGCCCTTTAAGACTTGGAGTTGCTTGTTCCTGCTTTATAACCTGACATGTCCTGACACACTAAAGGTTCTCACACTTCAGTTGTTGGATTCACTCCGCTGTTCTTGTCAGTGAGCTGGGGTTGGTGGTGGGTTGTCGTGGTTGTGAAAGGGTTCAGAGTTAGAGATGGTAAGTGCCTTGTGGTGAGCAGGAAAGTCTCACTGGAAACAGTAGTCATTCTTGTCCAGAATGCCAATAGCACCTTCTTGAAAAACAGAGCAGTCAGTTTGATAATCAGTCTGTTAGGGACCAGTGAAATCTTGACACTGGCTTCCTATTTCCTGTCTGCTAACCTTTCTGGAAAAGGAAACCACCCAGCGTATCCCAAGTGGTCTGGCTCACTTTCCTCCTAGAACCTCTGCCAAAACTCCAGTTTCTTCTGTGACTCACCTGGATAGCTCTTCTAAGCCCTCTGCACATACCTGTCTGTAAGGTTCTCCGCATTTACATGATCTCTTTTTTAAATAGCACTGTTTATTTGTTTTGCCTTTTCTTTTATTGTGGTAAAATATGCATAGCATAAAATCTACTGGCATCAGGTGTAGTCACATTGTTGTGTGGCCATCACCTCTGACCATCTCCAGAACTTCTTCATGATCCTGAACAGGAAACTCTGTACCCATTAATCACTGATCCCACTACCAGTGGTCATCACCACTCTTCTCCTTTCCTGTCTCTCTGAATTTGGTGCTATGTACCACACAGAAGGGGAATCATGGACTATTAATCCTGTCGGGTCTTATTTCACTCAGCTAATGTTTTCAAGGTTCATCCATGTTTATCTAGAGCAGAATTTCCTTCCTTTCTAAGGCTGAATGATGATGCATTGCATGTATATACCACATTTTCTTTATCCATTCGTCCATCCATGCCAGTTGGGCTGTTTCCACCTTTTGGGTATGGTGAGTAATTCTACTGTGAACATTGGTATGAAATAACTATTTGAATCTTGGATTATAGTGTTTTGGGCCATATACCTAAAGTGGAATTACTGAATTATGTGGTAATTCTGTGTGTGTGTTTTTGAGGAGCTACCATGTTTTTTGCCACAGCAGCTGCCTTGTTTCACCTCCCCACCGACACTGCCCAGAGCCTCCCGTTCCTCCACATATTCACCACCACGTAATTTGGTTTTTTGGTGGTGGTGGTGGTTTTTTTTTTAAAAATAATAGTCCTCCCCCTCTGCCCCCGTGGTTGTGGAGTGGTATCTCATTGTGGTTTTGATTTGCATTTTCCTCATGATTAGTGTTGAACATCTTTCCACACGGTTACTGGCCATCCTTTTATTCTTGGAGAAATGTCTTTAAGTCTTTGGCTTTTTTGAATTGGGTTTTGCTGTTGGTGTTGAGCTCTAAGAGTTCTCTATTCTGGATATTAAATCTTTATCAGATGTATGATATGCAGATACTTTGTCAGTCTCTTGATCATGTGCTTTGATGTCTTAACTGGTCCTGATTTTGCTGAAGTCCAATTTATCTGTCTGTTTCTATTGTTGTCTGCGCCTTTGATATCCTATAAAAGAAATCATTACCAAGTCTAATGTCATGAACTTTTCCTTTATGTTTTCTTCTAAGAGTTAGTAGTTTTAGCTTCTAGTTTTAGGTCTTGGTTACATTTTGGGGTTTTTTGGGGAGGTGTTTGTGTTAAGGATCCAGCTTCATTCTTTTCAGTGTGGATATCCAGTTTTCCCAGCATCATTTCTTGAAAAGGCCGCCCTTTCCCCCCTTGAATAGTCTTGGCATTTGGTCAAAAATTATTTGATCCACATGTGTGTGAAGGTTGGTCTTCAAGCTCGTCATTCTGTTGCACTAGTCTGTATGTCTTTTTTTTTTTTTTTTTTAAAGATTTTATTTATTTAAGAGAGAGAATGAAGGAGAGAGGGAGAGCACGGGAGAGAGGGAAAAGGAGAAGCAAGTTCCCTGCTGAGCAGGGAGCCCAACATGGGGCTCCATCCCAGGACCCTGAGATCATGACCTGAGCCAAAGGCAGATGCTGAACTGACTGAGCCACCCAAGTGCCCCTATATGGCTGTCCTTATACTAGGACATCTCTGTTTGGATTACTGTAGCTTTGTAATAAGCATTGAAATTAGTGTGAGCCTTCCATCATGGTTCTTTTTATTTATTTATTTGTTTGTTTATTTATCTTTGAAAGATTTTATTTTTAAATAATATCTACAACCAACATCAAGGGTTGCACGCTCCACTGACAGCTTGCTGGGCTCCCCTGGTTCTTCTTTTTACAGATATTTGTTTGTTTGTTTATTTATTTATTTTTGGGGGGTTATTCTGAGTCCCTTTAGATTCCACACAAGTTTTAGGAAGGGCCTTTCTCTTTCTGCAAAAAAAATGTTGCTGGGATTTTGATAGAATTGCACTGGACCCGTAGGTAGCTTGGGGGGGTAGTATTGTCGTGTTCACGATATCCGGTGTTCTGATCCATGAATATGTGGTGCTTTTTCATCTCTTTCTGTCATCTTGAATTTTTTTTTTTAAATACTTTATTTATTTATTTGACAGAAATCACAAGTAGGCAGAGAGGCAGGCAGAGAGGGAGGAGGAAGCAGGCTCCCCCCTGAACAGAGAGCCCCATGCAGGGCTTAATCCCAGGACCCTGAGATCATGACCTGAGCAGAAGGCTGAGGCTTTAACCCACTGAGCCACTCTGGCGCCCCTCTTGAATTTCTCTCAGTGATGTTTTGTAGTTTTCAGTGTAGTTTTTCTGCTTATTGCCTCAGTTTTTCTAAGTGTTTTATGCTTTTTGATGCTATGGTAAATGGAATTGTTTTCTTAATTTCCTTAGCAAATTGCTCGTTGTTAGCATGTAGAAATGCAACTGATTTTTCTGTGTTGATTTTGTACCTTGCAGCATTATTGACTTGGCTAATTACTGCTCACAGGTTCTGTGGAATCTTTAGCCTTTCCTATGTATATGAACATGTCACTTGCAAACATAATTTTACTGCTTCCTTTCCAATTTGGATGCCTTTTATTTCTTGTGTAGTAGTTCTGGCTAGATCATCAAATACTGTGTTGAATAGAAGTAGTGAAAGTGGGATCCATGTATTGTTGCTGATCTTAAGCGAAAGCTTTTAGTCTTTGTGGAGTATGGGGTTACCTGTTTTTCATATGTGACCTTTATTATGTTGAAGTTTCCTTCCATTCTTTGTTGATTGTTTTTTGGTTTGGTTTGGCTTGGTTTGATCATGAAAAGGTGTTGAAGTTTGTCACATGCTTTTTCTGCATCTGTGGAGATGATCACGTGTTTTGTTTTCTATGTTGAACCATCTTCCGTACCAAAATGAAATCTCACTGAGACATCTTGTGTAATCTTTTTACTATGCTACTGAATTTGGCTTGCTAGCATTTTGTTGAGGATTTTTTTGTTGATAATTAAAAGGGATATTGCTCTGTGCTTTCCTTGTCTTTATCTGTCTTCAGCATCATGGGAGCCTACTGGCCACATGGGATGAGCTAAAGAAAGTGCTCTCTTCATTTGTTGAAAGAGTTTGAGAAGGGTTGATGTTAATTCTTCTTTAAAAGTTAAATAGAGGGGCGCCTGGGTGGCTCAGTGGGTTAAGCCGCTGCCTTCGGCTCAGGTCATGATCCCAGGATCCTGGGATCGAGTCCCGCATCGGGCTCTCTGCTCAGCAGGGAGCCTGCTTCCTCCTCCCTCTCTCTCTGCCTGCCTCTCTGCCTACTTGTAATCTCTCTGTGAAATAAATAAATAAAATCTTTAAAAAAAAAAAAAAAGTTAAATAGAATTCACTAGGGAAGCCATCTGGGTGTCCTTAGTGAGACATCTATTCCGGTTTTCTATTCATGCAGTCTTGGAAGGTTATGTGTTTCTAGGAGTCTCTCCATTTCATCTAGCTAACCCTGATTTGTTGGCATTCAAATGCTCATAGCACTCTTTGATTGATTATCCTTTTTATTTCTGTAAAATTGGTAGTGATGACTCCTTTTTATTTCAGTAGTTTGTACCTCTTTTCATAGTTGGTCTAGCTAACAGTTGGTCAATATTGATATTTTGAGGGAACCAACTTTTGGTTTTGTTGATATTTCTCTGTTGGTTTTCTGTTCTCTATTTATATCTACTATGATCTTTATAATTTCCGCCTTCTGTTATCTTTGGGTTTAGTTTGCTATACTTTAACTATTTCCTTTTATGGTGTAAAATTAGCTTGTTGGTTCGAGATCTTTTTTAATGCAAGTGTATACAGCTTTAAATGTTTCTTTTAGCATTGCTTTCCTCTGCATAGTATAAGTTTTGGTACATTTTGTTCTCATTTTCACTTGTTTGGAAGTATTTTCTAATTTCTCTTGTGATGATTTCTCCTTTGGAGCAACCCCTTGGTTATTTGACAGTGGTGTTTCATTTTCACGTATTTTGGAATTTGCTAGTCTTCTTCTGTTACTGATTTCTAGTTCCATTTCATTCTGATCAGAAAAGATAGTTTGTATAATTTTAACTATTTAAAAATTTTTTAAAAAGATTTATTTATTTATTTATTTATTTGACAGAGAGAGAGAGAGAGATCACAAGTAGGCCGAGAGGCAGGCAGAGAGAGAGAAGAAGGGAAGCAGGCTCCCCGCTGAGCTGAGAGCCTGATGTGGGGCTCAATCCACGACCCTGGGATCATGACCTGAGCCGAAGGCAGAGGCTTTAACCCACTGAACTACCCATGCGCCCCTTAACTGTTTTAAATTTATTCTGACTTATTTTGTGGCCTACATAAGGTCTGTCCTGGGGAGGTTTTCATGCAGCCTTAAAGAAAATGTATCCTACTGTGTTGGTTGGAGTGTTATGTCTGTTAGTTCGAATTGGTTTATAGTATTGCTCAGTTCCTGTTTCCTTGTTGATCTTTTGTCTTATTCTTTCCATTATTGAAAGTGGAATATTGAAGTCTTCAACTATTATTGTAGAACTATTTCTTTCATTTCTGTCAGCACTTGCTTCATATGTTTTGGAGCTCTGAAGTTTTGTGCACGCATATTTTTAATTGTTATGGTTTCTTGGTGAATTGACCCTTTTATCCATATGCAGTGTCCTTGTAATTTTTTTTTTTTTTGACATAATGTCTATTCTGATGTCACTATAGTCATTACATCTCTCTTTGGATTACTGTTTACATTTGCATATCTTTTCTGTCCTTTCACTTTCCAGCCTCACTGTCTTTTTTAGGTATGAAGTGAGTTTTCTGTAAACAGGGTATAGTTGGGTCCCCCCCCCTTTTTTTTTTAATTCTTACTGCCAATCTGTGTCTTTTAATTGCAGAGTCTAATCCATTTGCATTTAAAGTGGTTACTGGTAGGGAAGGACTTTTGACATTTTTGTTTAGTTTTGTTCTCTGTATTCTTCTTAGCATTTTTGATTCTTGTTTCCTCCATTACTGCCTACCTTGGTGTTCTGTTGATTAATGGCATGTTTTGATACCCTCATTTTCTTTTCTGTGTAATCTATAGATTTTTTTTCCTCTGTGGTTAGTATGGGGATTACATAGAATACTCTGCGATTGAAATAATCTGATTTGAATGATACTGGTTTGTCAGTGGCATACAAAAACTCTACTGGTATACAGCTCCTCCCCTCCTCTGGTTATCAATGTCAGCAATTCTATCTTTATGCATCATGCAGTACAAAATATGGAATCATAGGTGCATTTTTTAATTGGAGAAAACAAAAAAGTGAGTTTATATTACTACCAGTATTTGTATTTTACTTTAAAACTTTATATTTCAGGGGCGCCTGGGTGGCTCAGTGGGTTAAGTCGCTGCCTTCGGCTCAGGTCATGATCCCAGAGTCCTGGGATCGAGTCCCGCATCGGGCTCTCTGCTCAGCAGGGAGCCTGCTTCCCCCCTCTCTCTCTCTGCCTGCCTCTCTGCCTACTTGTGATTTCTCTCTCTGTCAAATAAATAAATAAAATCTTTAAAAAAAAAACTTTATATTTCATATGGCTTTGAGTTACTCTCTAGTGACCTTTCATTTCCTCTTGAAGAATTCCCTTTAGGATTTCTTGTTCGGCAGGTCTGGTGCTAATGAACTCTCAGCTTTTTATCTGGTAATGTCTAAGGACAGTTTTGCCAGGTAGAGTTCTCGGTTGACAATTTTTTCTTTCAGTGCTTTAAATATATCATTCCACTGCTTTCTGGCCTCCAAGGTTTCTTCTGAGTAATCAGCTGATACTCCTTTAGAGGAGTTCTTATGTGAGATGAGTTGCTTTTTTTGGGGCTGCTTTCAGTATTCTCTTTTTCTTTGTCTTTCATGGGTTTGATTTAAATAAGTCTCAGTGTGGGTCTCTTGGGTTTATACTACTTGGGGTTTATTGAGCTTCAAGTCTTCCGTCAAACTTGGGAAGGTTTTGGTCGTTACTTTGTCAAATAGCCTCTCTGATTCTTTGTTCTGCCTCCTCAGTTTGATTTTGAACTTGTCTCATGATATTTTCAATTTGGCTGTTGTATTTTTTCACTTCTAGAATTCTTGTTCTTTTTATAATTTCTCCTTGTTGACATCATTTTGCTTATACAGTCTACCCTGAATAACACAGATTGGAACTGCGTGGGTCCAGTATACATACATTTTTTCTTATAGTCCAGTACTATACATATAGTGTCTTTACGATTTTCTTTTTTTTTTTTTTTAAGATTTTATTTATTTATTTGACAGAGAGAGATCACAAGTAGGCAGAGAGGCAGGCAGAGAGAGAGGAGGAAGCAGGCTCCCTGCTGAGCAGAGAGCCCAATGTGGGACTCGATCCCAGGACCCTGAGATCATGACCTGAGCCGAAGGCAGCGGCCTAACCCACTGAGCCACCCAGGCGCCCCTACGATTTTCTTAATATTTTCCTTTTCCTAGCTTGCTTTGTTGTAAGAATACAACATATAAAACATACAACTTATCAAACTGTTAATGGACTGTTTGTGTTATTGGTAAGGCTTCTAGTCAATAGTAAGCTAATTAGTTAAGTTTTGGGGAGTCAAAAGTTACATGTGGGTTTTCAGCTATATGGAGGGGTGGTCAGTGCTCTCAACCTGTGGTGTTAAGGATTAACTGTGTATCCTTTTCCCAATTTACTTTAGTTTTCCTTTTGTTCTCTGAGCATATTGAAGGCAGTTGTCCTCTGTCTAGTAAATCCACAGTCTGTGCTACCTCACGCATGTTCTCTGTCAGTTTGTTTTGTTCCTTTGAGTGGGCCAGTTTTTTCTATTTCTTTGTCTTTGATCTTCTGTGGAAGAGTGGGTGTTGGAGGAAACAGCCACCTTTTCTAGTCTTCACAGACTGGCTTTGTGCCAGGGAAGTCATTCATTGATTAGCTGGGCATGCCCTGAGCCTGGAAGCTTAAAGTCTTGTCAGATCTTTGCTGAGCAGGTGTCTGGCCTGGCCTGGCCTGGTGTGAGGGTTGCCTAGTTCCCTGATGGGACACAGCTGCTTTGGAATGCCTTGGTTTCCCACAGAGTGTTACCCAAGCTTCTCCTTGGGGCTTTGGGTGGTCTACCGTACTTCCCCATGCATAAACTCTTCATCTCAGGTCTGTAGTCACCTGTAGCTTTCATGAGCAATGGCTGGAGCTTTTCCTGGCAGGAGACTGAGTTAGGTGAGAGAGGGACCAGTCCCTTCAGGCAGTCCCCGATTGGGTACAATGTTGTGGTGAGTGTTGTAAGGAGCTGCATTCTGCCTACGATTTGCAGTGTTTAGTAAGTCACTTGCCTACTTTTACATATTTATAGGCCAATTTGAATAGTAGGATAGTAAGTTTTTTAACTGTTATAATGAGTTTAGGTGTTTTTTAAAAAAATTTAGATGAAATTCATGTAACATAAAATTAACCCTTTTATTTATTACTTATTTATTTTTAAAGATTTTATCTATTCATTTGACAGAGATCACAAGTAGGCAGGCAGGCAGAGAGAGAGGGAGAGGGGGAGAAGCAGGCTCCCTGCTGAGCAGAGAGCCCGACACAGAACTCGATCCCAGGACTCTGGGATCATGACCTGAGCCGAAGGCAGTGGCCTAATCCACTGAGCCACCCAGGCACCCCTTATTTATTTTTTAAAAAGATTATTTATTTGACAGAGAATGAGAAATTGAGAGAGAGTACAAGCAGTGGAAGTGGCAGAGGAAGAAGCAGGCTCCCCATTAGCAGGGCTTGAGCTCAGGACCCCAGGATCATGACCTGAGCCAAGGTAGGTGCTCAACCGACTGAGCCTCCCAGTCTCCCCAAATTAATCATTTTAAAGTGAACAATTTATGGGACTTTTGGGTCTGGCTCTGCTTGCTTATTAGTATAATGCTTTGCAGGTTGAGCTACATCATAGCATGAATCAGTAGTACTTCATCCTTTTAATAGCGGAAGAACCCACTGTATATTGTATATACTACAGCTTCTTATCCACTCATTCATGATGGATCTTTTGGCTGTTATAAGTAGTCCTGCTGTTAACATGCATGTACATGTATCTGAAACACCTGTTTTTGCAGTTCTTTTAGTTACCTAAGAATGAAAGTGCTGGGTCAGATAGGAATTCTGTGTTTGACTTGTTGAAGAATCATCAAAATGTTTCCCATCGTGACTGAACCATTACATTCCCACTACCTATGTATGAGTGTTCTGGCTTCTCTACATCTTCTCCAACACTTCTTCTCTATGATTTTTGGACTCTAGAGGATGTGAAGTGGTATTTTGTATTTTTGGTTTGTACTTCCCTAATGACTGATGATGTTGAACATTTTCTCTTGTATTGCTGTTCATTTGTATATATAGTTTTTGGCGGGGGGAGAAATATGTGTCAAATTCTACATGCATGTTTTGATTGGATGGTGTCTGTTGTTGCATCATAGGGGATCTTCGTATATTCAGAGTGCTGGGTCCTTATCACTTAGGTGTCCTGCAGCTCTTTTCTCCCATTCTGTAGGTTGCCTTTCACTTTCTTGATAATGTCCTTTGATGAAGAGATGTTTTCAGTTTTGATGAGGTCCGGTTTAATCAGTTTTTTGTTGCTCATGCTTCTTGGCCAAAAAGTTTAAGCTTTTTGATTGAATTTAAACACAAATGCTAATTAGTGGGTAGTTATTTTATTGAAAAATAGCATTTGCCTGAATGTCGTTTGTAGGGGTATGAGCAAGCTGTGTGCCCTTGAGTAAGTAGGCTCAGGTTTGCTTCCTTTTGAGAGGAGGTGCTCCAGCTGATGGAGGAGATCTCCTCGTACTCTGGTCCTCCTGGACCCTGGATCCTCTTAGCTATAAATAAAAGCTCATATGCTCCATCACTCTGAGTTGAACCATATTTTCTGGAGGTTTTCAAATCTCACTGCATATACTTCTAAAAAAGTAACTCCCCTGCTTTAGATGTATATGACCACGTTGGTGTTTTGAGACTTCAGGCCCACTTGTCTGCTCCCCGGTTCTGTATCAGGGTGCTTGTCTTGTCATGTGCCGCCATTGCTGAGCGTCCCCATAATGGACAGCTAAGCTGCTAGCGGAGAAGCAACCTTGTCTTTCATTACTTAGGCAGACTGAAGACTTTAAATACGTTTTAAGCCTTTTCTGTGTTCCCTTTTTAGTGACTTTTCTTTGTTTTACCTATTTTATCTGTGTGACTTGGAATACTTCATTTTGCAAGAGCTTTTCAGTACCAGTAATTTGCCTATTTGTGGCATATCTTTTTTCCCAAGGTTTTTTTTTTTTCCTCCCCTAAATTTGTCGTCTTTTAAGGTGTTTAGAACTGGTAAGTGGTCCGTGATACTGTTTTCCATTCTGATCTCCTTTATGTGGGTGCTTAAAGTCTTCCTCATGCCGGGACCAGCTGTATATTCACATCAATTATAATCTGTCCTGTGGTTTGTTTACCTTTGAACTCTCTCATCTTCTGATTCTCTTCTGATTCATAGATAGTATCAGGTGAGAAGAAAAATGGACTCTTGAATTTACCTCAAATAGGCAGTTTTGCCAGCATCCTTTATTGACTTACCGACATCTCTTCCCATAGATTTGTGGTGTTTGTCCTATCAGATTTTCATGATATGTACTAGGATCCATTTCTAGGCAGTCTGTATGTTCCACTGTTTCTACGTCATTTTCTTTTTGACTAAGGCTTAATTTACATACGGTAGAAGTCATCCTTTTTAGTGTTCAGTCCTATGAGCTTTTTGTGTAATCACTGTCACAGTTGATTTTATCACTGCTCCAAAATTCCCTCTGACCTCAAGTGTCAGGCAACCATTGACGTGTTCTGTCTCTCTAGTTTTGCCTTTTCTGACATGTCCCGAAGTGGAATCAGATAACATGTAGCCTTTTTTCACTAGGCCTCATGCATTTGCGATATATCCATGTAAGTGTGTCTGTCAGTAATTTAGTCTTTTTTATTGCTGGCAGGAGTCAGTGATGTGGATGAACCATGTTTTGTTTATGCATTCCCTAGCTGATTTGGATCGTTTCTGGGTTTGGGAATAAAATTGCTAATGATAGTGGTTTTTTTTTGTGAACCTAAGTTTTCATTTCATCCTGGATCATGTGGTAAGAGTATGTTTAACCTGATGAGAAGCTCCCAGATTGTTTTCTAGTGTGGTCCTACCATTTTGCGTTTCCACCAACCGTTTAGGAGAGTGTCAGTTGCTCCAGATCTTTGCCAGGCAGCACTTGGTATTGTCCTGTTTTCTTAAGCCATGCTATATAGGTAGATAATTGCGTCTCATTGTAGTTTAAAATTTGCATTTCCCTAAGGGCTGTGGATGTCAGACCTCTGTTCATGTGCTTATCTGCTAGTCCTAGGTCTTTGGCAAATTGCCTGCATCTTTTGCCCGTGTTTAAATTGTGTTCTTCTCTTAAGGAGTTTTGAGGTTCTTTATATATTTTGGGTATAGGTTCTTTATCAGGTGTATGGTTTGTGGGTGTTTTCTCCCAGTCTGTTGTTTTTTCTTGTCATTCTATTTGAAGTGTTTTTTGAAAGGCAGAATTTTAAAATTTTGATTGTCTAATTTATAAATTTTTAAAATCTGTATTCTGCTTCTGGTGTTGTGAACCTAAGGTCACAAAGATTTTCTCCTAGAAGTTTTAGATTTTTAGGTTTTATATTTAGGTCTGCTCTCTTCTGAGTTAGTTTTTGTAAATGGTGTAAGGTATGGGTGTGTCCTGTGGATCTACCAGTTTAACCGTAAGCGATTTAAAGAAATGACAGTGTTTGTGATAGAAAATTATGCAAAACAGCGGTGTTTGTGGAGGGTTGAAGGAATGCTTTCCTGTGTGTAAAGTGTTCTTTTGCAGATGCAAGAGAGTACACCCTGCAAATTCTGCTTTCCTTGCTATCAAAATTGCTTTCAAAACACTTACTAAGGAAAATGCAGTAGTATGCACAGATTTCTTTTGTGCAGTTCCTTAGGGCTACAAATGGAACTTGTTTCCAGGTGAAACATACACAGTGTTGCTGGAATAAGAAACATTTCCTGAAGCTTTATCAAAATCAGCTCTGGAATCAGCCTTTAAGAAGAATCTGTCGCTTTCCTTCAAAAACTAGTAGCTGATAAATATGTGCCTTCCAGCTGGGAGGTGGTATTTCTCAGTCTAGGAAGAATACATTTGTAGGTCATTGAGGTACAGAAAAGCCTTAATTAAAAAAATATACTTAATTTTAAAAATACAAAGTTTTAGATTAATGATATGCTCATTTGTTTTCAAGAGTGTATACTTGATTGAAAAGCAACTGGCGGTTTGAGGCTTTTTATGGCTTATTAGTTGTGTTTTTTTTTTTTTTAATTGAATTTCAATTAGGGTTAGGCTGAGGTCGTTAAAGAGAGCTCCAGAGCATGGCTTAGTGTTCCTCAAGAAATGCTAGAAGGGTACCGAATAACTACAAAGCAAGCAGCAGTTGGGCAGGATTGATTTTTATTAGTGGAGCTTAGTTGGGAGAGAACAGAGCTGGATTTTAAACCAATTAAGGTTGTGCAGACAGCTCTGTCTCCCAGACTTGCAGTTAATTTCTGGGCTTCAGAGCCCAGGTTCCGGGGTTCAGGGTGCGGTGCTGCCAGGCATGAAGGCCGAAGCCTGGACTTGTGGGGGCGGGGGGAGTGATGTTTTTGAACCTGCCTTAGGATGAAGTGCTGGGTTCTTAAACCACATACCCCTCAGGTAGAAGTGGATGGAGGTCTAGAGGTGCTCTGGAGTTTGAGAAAAGATTGCATTCATTTAAGGAGAGAAGATTTTCTTTGTTAGTGTGTACAAATGCAACAAATTTCTGTGCATTGACTTCTTAGCCTGCCGCTTTGCTGAATTCCTGTATGAGTTCTAACAATTTTGGGTTGGAGTCTTTTGGGTTTTCCACAGAGTCATGTCATGTCATCTGTGAAGAGTGAAAGTAGCGTGTGACTTCTTTTTTGCCAATTTGGATGCCTTTTATTTCTTTTCGTTGTGTGATTGCTGAGGCTAGGACTTGTAGAACTGTGTTGAACAGCAGTGGTGATAGTGGACATCCCTGCCATGTTCCTGACCTTAGGGGAAGAGCTCTCAGTTTTTCCCCCTGTTGAGAATGATATTTTGTATATGGCCTTTATGATGTTGAGGTATGTTCCCTCTACCCCTACACTGTGGAGCGTTTTTATCAAGAAAGGATGCTGTATTTTGTCAAATGCGTTTTTGGGGTCTATTAAGAGGATCATACGGTTCTTGTGCTTTCTTTTATTAATGTGGTGAATCACATTGATTGATTTGTGGATGTTGAACCATCTTGGCAGCCCAGGAATAAATCCCACTTGTTTATAGCAGCAGTAGCCAAAATATGCTAAGAGTCCAGATGTTCATTGACAGGTGGATGGATAAGGAAGAAGTGATGTATGTGTGTGTGTATGTGTGTGTATATGTACACACACATACACACACACATACATACAGTGGAATATTCAACATATATATATATATTCACATATTTTCTCTCTCTCTCTGTACACACACACACACACAGAAACAGTGGACTGTTACTCAACCATCAAAAAGAATGAAATCTTACTGTTGGCATTGCTGTGGGTGGAACTAGAGGGTATTTTGCTAAGCATGGAGTAAGTCAGAGAAAACAAATACCCTATGATTTCAATCCTATGTAGAATTTAAGAAACAAAACAGATGAACACAGGGGAAGGGAAGAAAAAATAAGACAAAAACAGAAAGGGAGGCAAACCATAAGAGATGCTTAACTATAGGGAACAAACCAAGGGCTGCTGGAGGGGGGTGGCGGGGGGGCATGGGGTAATTGGGCATTAAGGAGGGCCCGGATGTCATGAACACTGAGTGAGATATATAACTGTGAGTCACTGAATTCTACCCCTAAAACTTCATAATACACCATATGTTAACTAACTTGAATTTAAATAAAAATTTTTTAAAAAAGGAAGGTTTTCTCGGCACTTTTAGATTGTCTTCCAAAGTTGGTCTTTTATTGCTGAATTTTAAAAAAATGTGATAAGGTACACATAACGTGAAATTTATTCTTTTAATAATTTTTAAGTAGCGTTAAACACATTTAAATTGTTGTTGGGCAAGTAATCTCCAGAAGGTTTTCATTTTGTAAAACTGAAATCCTGTACCCATGAAACAACCGCTCCCCTCCCCCACCCTGGCAGCCTCCCCTTTACTTCCTGTATTTGTGAGTCAGACCAGTCCCATGAGGTTTCTCCTGTGAGTGGAATCAGAATATTTGTCTTTTTGTGACTGGCTTACTTTACTAGCATAACGCCCTCAAGTTTCATTCATGTTATAGCGTGTGACAGGATATTCTTCCTTTTCTTTTTGAGTTAGTTAACATTGCTCATCAATTAATCAGATGTTGATTAAGTACCTCTAAGTACATAAGACTCTTCTTGGTGCTTGAGGGCCTAGTATGGTGGTGGGGGGAGATGCCAGAGAGCTCGAGAGTCTGCTCTGAGAGTTAAGTGTCCATTTAGGAGGTTCAGATAAGCCCTTGAAGAGCTGGTGTCAAGCAGGAAAAAGGTCACACCGCGCAGAACAGGAGCAGAAAGTGGGCCTACACCCCTCCTCTGTGTGAGTGTATGTTCTGCAGACGAGTGTCAGCGTCTCACCGGGGAGCTTGCTACAGCTGTAGAACCTCAGGCTCTCCCCCCAACAGACTGTTTCACACCAGTTCTTTTGTTTATCTGTTTGTTTTAATGTTGTGGCTGTGTAATTGACCTCTGACATATTAGTTTCGGGATTCAATATTTTTAGAATTTGCTTCCTGAGACTGAATAATACTTCATCATACATGTCTATGAATTTTGTCCGTCCATTCTTCCATAGATGGACATGTGGGTTGCTTCCCCTTTGTGGCTGTTGAATATAGTGCTTCTGTGAACAACAGAAGGGCCATTTTTTAATTAATGAATTGATTTTTTTGTTCCAGTCCGTGGAAGGGAAACTTTATTGAGGTGCCAGGGCCGTGGGGCAAAGGCAGAGCCTGGGGCATGACCTTATGTGACCTTCTTGGGGCACAGTTGCTGGGGTTGTGCACTTCCTGCAGCTGCTGGCTGTGCAGGGGTGCAGGTGAGCAGGGCACTTGGCGGCAGACCTTCACCACCCTGCAGTCATAGTGCCAAGTGTGGGTGGGGGCTCTCTCTGGACATTGTGGACACCTTCCAGCTGTTCGCCTGCAGAAATCAGATGCTGCTGGTCAGGCAGAAGGCCCTCCTTGACCTTGGTCTTGGCTTTGACATTCTCCTTTTGACATGTGTCCCTGGGCTCAGCCTCAGGGTGAGGGTCTTGTCCATCAGGGTCTCCACCAGGTTCTGCCTCTCTTTGTCTGTGGGGTCTATGCCATTGCCAAACCGGTTGCTCAGCTGCCTTGTTGTAGAGAACAACAGGGTGGCCGCGCTCCTTTTAATGTGAAGTTTTTCTTTTTACTTAGTTTTCTTAGCACTCCAGTGTCTACTGCTGTTCATACCAGACACTAGCAGATAGACTGTTGGTCATATTTGAAATCTGGCATTTAAAACGTCCTCTGGGTTCTGCATGGCCCCAGGACTGCTGCTGTGCACTGTCGCTGGATGAGTGTGAGGTCCAGCGGGGATGAAGCCGACGTTCTACGACTGGAAGATGTCTCAGCAAGAAATCTGGCTTCTCGCGGGAGGAGGGGGCTGAAGGGGGAGCCCACGGGACCCCCATTTCTACATGTCATGATCTTGTCCTGGAGAGTGGCCGCCACTTTTGGACCTGTGTCTTGAGCTCACCAGTGCGCCCTGGCCTGTGGTGGCTTACCCTGAGCTGCTGCCTTTCCATCTTCCTGTTTAGCCCTCAGAACTGCTGACCTTCCATCTCTGCTCCCGAGATGAGCTCTGAGGTCGTGTTTAGGGCCTGCAGGTGATCTGTGGTCCTTTGCAAAGGAGGAGCTTTTGGGGACTGCTTTGTTCATGAATGTTCTGATATGGGCCATCTCTCCAGTACAGGGATGGTATAACGTGCCCCTCTTCCCCCCCGCACACCTTCCCTAGGAAACGGATGACAAGGGCAGATGCATGTCTGGTGATCAGCCTGGGTTATTGAGAAACTGCTTTAGGCCAGGCCCCATGTTAGATGCTGGGGACTCCATCCTCGTTCCTGTGTCCTTGGAGGAGATTTGGCTCCTGGTCCCTCCTTGACTCTTGGTGAGTGGACAAGGATAGAGTGGACAGAGGTAGCAAGTGTATGTGAAGGAAATAGAATAAATGTGTGTACTTGAAAAAATTATGACTCCTTAAACAGTCTTTGCACTTTCAGAAGGGAGTTGCCCAGTGGATCCCCAGTGATCTGCACAGGGAAATGCCAACTCCTGGGGCGTAATGTATTGTCATGTTCTGAACTGCTCATGCATTAGGAGGATGCCCCCATGAATCTTTTAGCAGATGCGTTGTGTGGAAATCTTGATTTGTCAGCTCTGTTGAACAGTGTCTTGCATTGAAAACCCTTGAATATCTTTTTTTTTTTTTTTAATTTGAGGATTTTTATTTTATGTACAATGAGCTGGCATTAAGGTAGGTATTTTGGTTATCTGCAGGTAGGTATCTTGGATGACCCATTCAAGGAAGTTCACTTAATCCAACTTAATGAAGCCTATATCCTTCGCATACTGACGGAAACACTGGCGGCACATATTGAGGCCGTATTTCCAGATTAGACCGTGCTGGTTTGAGCAAACACGGCAAGAATAAGAACCCTGGCCAGATTTCCTCGGATGGCTCCAGTAGAGCTGCTGGTGACCCATCTTGCTCTCTTGGATGCAACGAGGCAAAAGGGACCCTTGAATATCTTATGGAGATTTTTCTGAATCTTGGGGCTTGTGTCTGAAACTCTTCTCTTAATGCCTCGTGAAGGAGGTTAGACAGCAAGAAACAGAGCCCTGTATGCCCCGAGAATGCATACTCGTTTTTGTTTTTTTCCAGAGTGTGTTCCTTGCTTTTGTTCCTCATTGGTAATCATAGCTGACCGTCCTCCCCACCCCCACCTCCCCGCCCCCGCCCCCGCCTTGGTACCTGTGGCGCAGACTCCAGAGCAGATGCAGAAGTCCTGGATGACTTGGGGGGGGGGGTACGGGGGTGAGGACAGGCCTGCTGCAGCTGTACCCATGCTGATGTATTTGCCACTGGACCCGGTTTCTTCATGGTGCCAAACGCTCCGTCCTTCCAGGTGCTTCATTAAATCATGACAGGGTGTGCTCATCCTCCTTTAACCGTTTTAGGTTAAAGCAAGCTTCTGGGCCAGCGGAGCTTTCTGATTCATAGAATGGTGGTTAAGTCAAGAAGAAGATGACAGAAACCAATCTGAGCCCGTGTCTCTCGCTGCCACTGCAGGGATGGGACTCCAGCGCTGTCATGTACACTGGAACACACTCTTAGACAAGGACTATCTAGGTTTCTCTTGTTAGGAGTATTATTTTGGTGTGTTGGTTTTATGATGAAACAACTAGAAAGTATCTTTGAAAAGATAAGGGATGTGAAATACTGCAAATTGACTTCCTTATGCAAAGTTTAAACCATTTAAGGATTCATTAGGAGCTTCTCAGCATAAATGGGGCAAGGTTTTGTTTTGTTTTGTGTTTTGTTTTGTTTTGTTTTGTTTGTTTTTCCTTACTGTTACTGGAACTCTACTTCTGTGTCTGACCTTTTTTCCCAAGAGGTGACTTCATTAGATGGTGGGAAAGCATGTGTGTAAATCCTCTGACACCATTAAATTTGGCATATTCAACTTCTGGATTTGTGTTCTCTGCATACTGAATGTGAAACTTCCTTCAATTAAGCCATTGACCTCCTCATCACTTTTTGAACAAGAAGATTAAAATTATGACAAAAATAAGATTAGAGAATAGTGATTTCTTCAATGAACCTAACTGTAAAATTAATTCAATGCACAGAAAAAAATTCAAGGACTTGAAGTAACTTCCGAATGTACCCCTCTGTGTGCTAGTGTGACACGGTGTGGTCTAGGGACCCCCAAGGGTTCCACGAGGACAGAATTATTGTTGTAATAATTCTAGGTGGCAGTTTCACATAAAAATGTCTTATTGCAGTTGAGGCATCTGGGTGGCTCAGTCAGTTCAGCGTCCAGCTCTTCATTTTGGCTCAGTCATGATCTCAGGGTCGCGAGACTGAGCCTGCTTATGGTTCTTTCTCTCCCTCTTCCCCTGCCCCTCATCTTCCTCTCTCTTAAAAAAAAAAATGTCTCGTAGCAGTAAAAATTATTATATTAAAATCTCAGCCCTTGAGGACACCTCTTTAATATTCACATGATGAAATGGGAAGTATAGATAGAGTACCTGTACATCCCCGAGAAAGTGATTGTCAGGTTATCTCAGGGCAAAGATCTAGGAAATAATGGGAATATATCCCAAGGATAGAAAGAACTACAAAAGAACTCCCCCCACTGAGTCCTCTTTAATTCCTTTTGTGGAAGTGATTTCTGTTAACAGTTGGACAGAGACGTCATTTGTGCCTTTATGTGTGTGAATGTACAAGGAAAAATGTGCATTCAGGTGTTTTGGTGCGTTCTGCCACTGTTTGTTTTTTAATTAACATATATTATTTGCCCCAGGGCTACAGATCTGTGAATCATCAGGGTTACACAATTCACTGCACTCATCATAGCACATACCCTACCCAGTGTCCATAACTCAGCCACCCTATCCCAACCCCCCACACCCCAGCAACCCTGTTTGTTTTGTGAGATTAAGAGTCTCTTACGGACACCTAGGTTCTTTCCATAGTTTGGCTATTGTGGGCATGGCTTCTATAAACATTTGGGTGCACGTGCCCCTTCGGATCACTGTGTTCGTATCTTTAGAGTAAATACCCAGTAGTGCAATTGCTGGGTCATAGGGTAGCTCTATTTTCAACTTTTTGAGGAACCTCCATACTGTTTTCCAGAGTACCTGCACCAGCTTGCATTCCCACCAACAGTGTAGGAGGGTTCCCCTTTCTCCGCATCCTTGCCAACATCTGTTGTTTCCTGATGGGTTAATTTTAGTCATTCTGACTGGTGTGAGGTGGTATTTCATTGTGGTTTTGATTTGTTTTTCCCTGATGCTGAGTGATGCGGAGCACTTTTTCATGTGTCTCTTGGCCACTTGGATGTCTTTGCTGAAATGTCTGTTGGTGTCTTCTGCCCATTTCTTTTTTTTTTTTTTTTTAAAGATTTTATTTATTTATTTATTTGACAGGTAGAGATCACAAGTAGGCAGAGAGGCAGGCAGAGAGAGAGAGGGAAGCAGGCTCCCACTGAGCAGAGAGCCCGATGTGGGGCTCAATCCCAGGACCCTGAGATCATGACCTGAGCCGAAGGCAGCGGCCTAACCCACTGAGCCACCCAGGCGCCCCTCTGCCTATTTCTTGATTGGATTATTTGTTCTTTGGGTGTTGAATTTGATAATAACTATGAAAGAGGGGCGCCTGGGTGGCTCAGTGGGTTAAAGCCTCTGCCTTCAGCTTAGGTCATGATATCAGTGTCCTGGGATAGAGCCCTGCATCGGGCTCTCTGCTCAGCAGGGAGCCTGCTTCCCCCTCTCTCTCTGCCTGCTCTGTCAAATAAATAAATAAAATCTTAAAAAAAAATAAACTATGAAAGAAAATTAAACTTGATTGTCATTGATGGCTATTGTTGGTAGTGGTGTTGATGGTAAAGTTTGAAACTGTTTTGTGTGTCTTATAGGTAAAACAAATGGGTAAGTGGGGTAAGTATATGCAAAATACTGAGAGTTGGAGCTTTCATTGTGGGAAAAGGGAAATAATCTGGGATTGAGGGAGCGAGGAAGAATCCTGATTTTGGATTTGAATTCAAAGTGTCACTGTGAATGTGTGACTTAAGACATACAAAGTATCTTTACCCTGTTCAGTCAGAGCTTAGAAGCAATGATACTTAACTAGCAAGGAGTGTACCAAGTCCTCACCTCTGATTTCTCAATGCCTGTGCATTTTGGGAAAATGGCTGATCCGGGGTGTGGGGCAGGTGAAGTATAAGGCTAGCTTGGTATACTTGTGCCAGAAAGCAAAGAGTTACACAAAGACTGTTAAGGTATGTCAAAAGGACATAGCAATTGGCTTGAAGGAGCTCCCATTGGCCAAATTTAGGATAATTTAAGCATCAGAAAGAATGGTGACAGTAATGGATTATATAGCACATTGAATTAAAAAAAAAAATACCATGAAATACATGGGAGCAAGAGAAGCAGAGAGAGGGAGGGGCATAGCAAGAGAGAGTGTGTATTATAGAAGAATGCCAACTAATACATGAAGAACGAATAGAATGTGAAAATGACCATTTTGGAACCTCTCATATGTAGTAGTTGATTCAGGTGAGAGTTGTCAATGGATGCTGAAACCACTGAGTGAATTGTTATCAGGGGGAAGGGTAGTCACAGGATGTCAAACATCACCCCACTTACTTCATGCTTAATACAGAGGAAAAGGTATTTTTGCTAAGGAGAAATAGGGCACATCCCACCTTAACGTGTTGATCAGAGAGCATCCCCACTAAAAAAACAGAGATAGCCAGACATTATGTGCTTTCTTTTTTTTTTTTTTGAAGATTTTGTTTATTTACTTGACAGAGATCACAAGTACGCAGAGAGAGGAGGAAGCAGGCTCCTCGCTGAGCAGAGAGCCTGATTCTAGGGCTTGATCTCAGGGCCCTGAGATCATGACCTGAGCGGAAGGTAGAGGCCTAACCCACTGAGCCACCCAGGCGCCCCATTATGTGCTCTCTAAGTGAAGAATGTGGTACTACCTATGAAGTAGTCATCATTTTGTCAGAAAGAACTTGAATCTGACTGAGCCTGTAACTTCAACTACCAAATCCTAGGAAATCTGTGGGGACATAGGAGTTTATTAAATACCATCTTGCAGCTGCAACAAACAGACACAAACCCCAAACACAAACTTCCAGACTTTTGCAAACTCCACAGATGACCCAATTTCTTCAAAAATAAGTTGCCAAAGGGGAAAAAAGGGACACATGAGAAAAGACTTTATAGAGCTATTGACCGGTGTACAGAGCTTATTCAGATCATGATACAAATGAGTTAAAAAATATAGGTTAACAGAACTGTGAACACAGACTGTGTATTTGCTGGTGATACAGGGTGAAATGATACTGTATCTTCATTTGCTTCAAAATAATTTGGAAGGAGGGCAGTTGGGTAGGGCTACAGATGGGGAAAGATTAGCCATGGGCACAGAACTGCTTTGGGGTCCATGTGTGTGTTCCTTGTACTGTCCTGCCTACGTAGGGTTTGATTTGAAAATTACATAATTACGTTAACACTAATTAATAGGAGATAATCTAATATTTTGTGTCTCTTTATGCATTGCATTGAGAATCGCATGTCATTTGTATAGAATTATTGCCAGAAATATTTTACTTAAATGTATCTGGAATCAATCAGATAAGCTCAGAGTGTATGATATTTGATAAGGCTATTCAAGGCTATGATTTTTTGGGCTATTCAAATGATGTCATGTCATGAAAAGCAACAACTTTGTTATAAAAAAATACAGTGCATGATCTTCACATCTTGGGGACGGTTGCAGACATTTAAATATAAACTTGTAGTAAATGATATTATTGAATTAATGTTAATTCTTTTAGGTATGATTATAGTTTTGTGGCTCTGTAAGGGAATGTTTTTATTCTCAGGAGAAGGGTGCTTAAGTATTTTAGGGTGAATTAGTATGATGTCTGCACTTCAAATATACACAGGTTGTGCCTGGGTGGCTCAGTTGGTTAAGCGGCAGCCTTCAGCTCAGGTTATAATCGTGGGGCTCCCTGCTCCATGGGGAGTTGGCTTCTCGCTCTTCCGTTTGCCCTTTCCCCTTGCTTGTGTGCATTCATTCTCTCTCTCAAATAAATAAAACATAAAAAAAATAAATATACGTGGATTAAGTTGGCTCATACTAACTGGCTGTTTCTCTAGGTCACAAACTGTGAAATACTAGCAACTGCCTATGGTTCCACTTAATGTTTGTTGAAAGAAAACAAACGTGGTGACATATGGGGGACTCCTGTGAAGAGCATAGAGATGTGTGTACCATTCCTTCACCTTACTCTGGGTTCCAACTTTTTCAAAATAAAGAGTTGGGAACAAGTGGGTAGTCAGCATATGACAATGAACTCTGAACAGATACACAGTTGTTAGATGATGTGTGCTGACAACATTCTTGGCATATTTGCCTATAATAGCGTTTATATTCTCTTGGAATTCTGAAACTACTGATTGAGAATATAGACAAGGAGCAAAAAGGTCCTTATTTCACTGTATGGATTTCCATGTCTGAATCAGCAGATGATGAAGAGCAGAAAAATTAAAGAGCTACAGGTGGAAATAAAAAAAATAAAAAAAAAAAGCTTAGTAATATCTTACGTTGACATAGGTGATGATTTAAAGACATCCGCTGTAGGAGAAAAATAGATTGTTGGTTTCTCAAAACCCGATGACTGTTTATTGTTTGTGAAGAGGTGACACATGGCTTGTGTTAGGTCTGGCCGTGACATTCTGTCTGGGTCTGGCCTTGATATTGTCTGTAGCATGGGATACGTCTCTGGGGTTTGAAGACACTCTTGTCCTTCCCTACCCCACCTGCTTTTGTTGCCACGGGGAATCTGCTGAAATACATCCTGCTCCGGGGTTACTGGGCAGATCGATAGAGCTAGGAGATGCTAATTCCTCCTGCTATCTAGAAAATTTAAGTGATGATAACAGCCTCTGGTTTGATCCTTCTTCTTTTTTGAATCCGACACAGGTCCCTAAAGAAGTGGCTGACATCTTTAACGCCCCCAGTGATGATGAAGAGTTTGTTGGTTTCCGAGATGATGTTCCCATGGAAACCCTCTCATCAGAGGAGAGCTGTGATAGTTTCGACTCCCTGGAGTCAGGGAAACAGGTACGGATGGTTCCTTTCATGGAAGGCCTGGTCCGAGGGAAACCTGGATCTCGGTTCCGATACTCTTTTATTTGAATTTGGTCTGAGATTGGTGATCGTGGTTAACTGTCGAGCATTTGTTTTATGTGTTTTGCCTTCATGTTTCAAGAACCAGGGAGAGTACCTAGATCATTTTACTGTTCCAGCCCTTTCTGTGCAAGACATATATATGTGTACACACACACACGTTTTAAAGGGGGCCTCACATGATCAGATGCACTTTCTTTGCAACCTCAGGGTTGCAGCCTGTGTGGAGGCTGCACTCATAGAGTTCCAGGCCAGCCGACAGGAGAGGCTGAGCCTGCACAACACCAGTCCATACCACAGTCTGGAGCGGGACCTCGGAGTTACCCTGAGCCAGTCCCTAAGCTCCTGGAGCGTGATTCTCTTGGCACCTCACTCTTGGAATTGCCAGGGAGGGCGTTACTCTTTCTTGGATTACCTGGCTCTCTGGCAAACACAAGAGACATTTCTCTGAGAGTTAGTTTCCTGAAGGTTTCTCTTGTACCTCAGCGGGAGCATGGCCAGTCAGAATCACCAGCCTTCGGTGGCCTTTTCTTCGCTGTCATTGTGGCTGTCAAAATTCTTCATTCTCCCTTGACCTTGGCTTCTCTTAAAAGACTGTAAATTAAGTCCACCTGGCTTTGACTGGGCAGGTGCAGGAGGAGAAGCAATTGATTGTATAGGGAGGTGTGCCGGCTGACCGGGCTGCCTGTGTGTGTTCTGGCCTCTGTGGGAGCTGGTCTTGCCCGTGTTCAGGGGCCTCCCCCGTCTCTGTCTTCCGCACTTGACGTGCTGTCTCATTTGACCCACTCGCCCCCTGCTGCTTCTCTGCTTGGTCTCTTCCTCTTTCTTACGTGTTTCCTACTTCGCCGTCCTCTCTTTGGTCTCCCGTCCCCATTTGTGGATGTGGTTCAAGATTGTGTCTTCAGACCTTTTTCTCTTAGTGCTCTGGGGACCCGCCTGCTTTCAGCCATTACCTGCCCCTTCTTGATGGCTTGACTTCCCTCTCAGGCCCCACACATGGGGATATAGTCTGACTGCCAGTCCGACCAGTCTCGATCAGGAAAACTCACCGTTTTCCTTCCCTGGTTGTCCGTTTGTCTTCCTCATTTTTATCTCCGTCTTTGGTATTCGTGACCCCTCCCCCGCCTCTCCCATCTGCCAACTCCCTTGCAGGCACCTGCGACCCTTCTGCCATGCGGCTCGTCTCCGTCCCTTCCTCTGTTCCCCTGGTCCTCCTAACCCTTACCTCCGTGTCGAAACTGAGCTCCGGTCATGCTCCTTGCCTTATTGAGAAGCTGTTCGAGCATGGCGAGGCAGTGAGGGAGAGTGGCGCCCTGGCATCATGAAACAACGCAGTGTCCCTACCTTGGCTCTTGTAAATAATGTAAATAATGCTGCAATAAGCACAGGGCTGTTAAAGTAGTGTTTTGGGGGTTTTTTGGGGGAGGGGGAGGTGTATACCCAGTAGTGAAATTACTGGATCATAGGGTAGCTCTATTTTTAATTTTTTGAGGACTCTCCGTACTGTTTTCCATAGTGGCTACACCAGTTGACATTCCCGTCAGTGCTGCACGAGTAAATCCTTTTTCTCCACGTCCTCAACACTTACTTCTTGTCTCTGATTTTAACCATTCTGACAGGCATGGGGTGATATCTCAGTGTGGTTTTGATTAGCGTTTTCCTGATGATTAGATAGGGGAGCAACCTAAGTGTCTGTCAGTGGAAGAATGGATAAGGAAGATGCTGAGTATGTGTACAATGGAATATTATACAGTCATAAAAAGGATGAGGTTTTTGCCATTTGTGGCAACGTGGATGGGTCTAGAGGGCATTATACTATGTGAACTAAGTCACACTGAGGAGGACAAATACCATATGATTTCACTCGTGTGGAATCTCAAAAATAAAAAGCAGAATAAGACCTATAAATTCAGAGAACAAACTGTTGGCTGCCAGCAGGGAGGGGGGTAGGGAGCTGGGCGAGGTGGGAAAGGGGAGTGGGAGGTACAGGCCTCCAGTGACATAGCGAATAAGTCATGGGGCGGAAAAGGCAAAAAGGCACAACACAGGGACTCTAGTCAATGATACTGAACAGAGGTGTGTGGTGACAGATGGGAGCTACACTAGTGAGCACAGCATAAGGTACAAAGAAGGTGGAACACTGTGTTGTACACTGGGAACTAATTAACACTCTGGGTCAACTAGATTCAAATATGGAAATTTAAAACAAAAAAGCCAAAGCAGCTGCTTTTGCTGCTCTGGACACTGTTCCTTCTGTGCAGTCAGACCTGCCTTTCCTGCTCCCCCTGCTGGGGGTGGGGAGCCGTGGATGGGGACTCCGGTGTGTCTGAGATGGCCCATGACCTTGTGCTTTCATACAGCTCGCCCTGAACGCACGCACCTCCCGGGGACAGTGGAGGTGTTGTCATCCCTGTTTCACAGGGGATGAAACTAAAGCTCTGGGCAGTGAGGTGACGTGTCTAGGCTCCCATGTCTGAGAAGTGTCCAGGTCGGGATGTTGGAGATCTGGGAGCATGACTTGGCAGCCTTGTCCCTCTCACTGCTCCCCTTTGTTGCAGGGGACCCGAAGCCACAGGGGCACCCTCCGCATACACCAGTCCACCTGCCGTAGGCACTGGGCTGTGCTGTTCATCTGCTTATGTGTCTTCTCATTTTTCTAGAGTCTGATGCAGTTCCAATGCTGCTGCTGCTGCTGCTTGAAGTTTTACTTGATTTTCTTCCTCTTTTTTCTTTTCTTTTCCTTCCTTTTTTCTTTTCTTTTTTTCATTCTTTTCTATTCTCTTTTTTTTTCTTTTCTCCTCTTTCTGTGCCATATTGCTCGTGTCTCCTTTATCACACTGATGCTCACCTCTGTCCCACTGCCCCACTAAACCGTTAACCTCCTCGGGGGGAGGCGCCCGATGCCTCCCAGCTTTCCTGGGTTGCACAGCTTCCGCATGCTGTCCCTTTCCTCATGTTCCATGTGTTCAGCGCTCATTGGTGAAGGAGCCCCCTCGGGATGGAATTGAGATGGGGTGCCGGTCTGACGGGCTCAGCTCACCATCATTTTCCAGTCGGTTTCTTCCTGTCCCATGAGCTTCAAAATAAAAAGTGTAAGTGCTCTGTCTGCAGCTCTTCTCATCTGTTACTTGCTTTATGTTCTTGATCATGGGAGATGGATGCAGGGGACCCGGGCCAGACCATACTGCCTGCTACTGACTTGAAAGGGTCACAAATTCTGAAGAGCAGAGAGCTGTGTGAGCGTTGTAACCAAGACTGCAGTGAGACCATGGAGTGGATATTTTGCTTTATACACACTCGCATTAAGAATCATTTTTTTGTTTTTTTGTTTTGTCTTTTAAGTTGGCTCCATGCCTAGCGTGGAGCCCAGAGCGGGGCTTGAACTCACAACCCTGAGATTAAGACCGAGATGAGAGGCAGTCGGTTAACTGACTGTGCCACGCAGGTGCCCCCAGAACAGTTTTCACAGCTTGTGGAATGAGGAGGAGAAGAGCAGGGGCCTTGGTTTAGGACTGTGGCTGAGTTCTTTCTGGGTTTGATCTGGTCACCAAGGATACCAGTTTCTCCCAGGCCGACCACTTCCCTGTGAGGCCAGCTCAGTGAGTGAAGCAAGCCGGAGGACGGAAGGCTGGGGCTTGCTCCTCTGTGATGTGACTTGTTCTCTCTGGGCTCGAGGCAAGGACAGTGGGTGTATGACAGAATGGACACAGAGACCCCATTGCCCTAGAGCCGCCTGCAGAGGCCAGCTCCGGGCTCCGTGAGCCGGATGTTTCCTGCCCCGGCACGTAGCAGTTTCCTGGTGGCTTTCTGTGGCAGCCAGCCATGTCCCGGTATTCCTTAAGAATCAGCCCGGCCCTGTGGCTTCTCCTCCCTGACCCCATACATGCATGATGCATGTTAACCAGCCAAGAGAAGCCACACGGACTTGCACACAGCATGCAGCAGGGTTGACTTTTGTCTTTCTTAAACATCATTTGAATTTCACTTTAAAGAAACTTCCCTTTTATGTTTGTATTTTTTTTTTTCCCAAGCAGCTGCACCACAGCTATCAACAAAGAAACAAAGTAATTTAGCTCCAAGCACACTCATTCCAATTACCCATAATAATTCATAGGAGACATTTAAGCTTAAAAAAATGCTAGATACAGACATTTCTTTCTCTATCCCCCTGTAAATTTTCCCACTCATCTATTATATCTATTTTTCTCCAGAGATGATGTGAGCTTGAGGAAGTATATAATTAAAGTCAGGGAGAGGCAGTGGGGGAGATACAGATTCTCCAACCAAATGTGGTGCGAGGAGGGGTCATTGCTATATCGGGTGCAGGAGGAAGAGACGTCAGAGGCAGCTGGGGACACTGACTCCAGCCTTGGTTGCCAGCTTGGAGGAGGCCGGTCTGGGGGTCTCCTTTCCGCAGTGCAGGTCTGTCTGTTCCCTCCTTTCTGTCAAGAGAGCCATTTAGAGAGCCCCGTTCCTTGCCTTTTACTGGTTCAAAAGACAGAAAAAGTCATTTGAAAATGTCTTTTTTTTTGGAAAGTGAATATTCTTTTTTTTTTAATTTTTTATTTTTTATAAGCATATATTTTTATCCCCAGGGGTACAGGTCTGTGAATCGCCAGGTTTACACACTTCATAGCACTCACCAAAGCACATACCCTCCCCAATGTCCATAACCCCACCCCCCTTCTCCCAATCGCCCTCCCCCCAGCAACCCTCAGTTTTTTTTGTGAGATTAAGAGTCACTTATGGTTTGTCTCCCTCCCAATCCCATCTTGTTCCATTGATTCTTCTCCTACCCACTTAAGCCCCCATGTTGCATCTCCACTTCCTCATATCAGGGAGATCATATGATAGTTGTCTTTCTCCGCTTGACTTATTTCGCTAAGCATGATACGCTCTAGTTCCATCCATGTTGTCGCAAATGGCAAGAAAATGTCTTTCTTTTTTAAGCATCCTAGAGCATCTTTCTTTCTGTTCACTTGCTACCTGTCAGTGGTTGCTGGCCTCCCACCTCCTGCAGGACAGGCTCTCCTGGGGGTTGGGGGGGTTGACGTTCCCATCCTCCCTTGCCCTGGGCAGTCAGGGTGCAGAGGTGGCTTTCTCAGCAGGGGGCATGGAGGGGTGTGAAGGGCTCTGGCCCTTTCCTGCACAACAACTTGCTGTCTTGGAAGCGAGGCAGGCTGTGCTCCCTGACTTGGGGGAGCCGGCTCTGGACAGCTGCTAGGAGGGAGAGTCGGCCTATGGCAGGGAGCCAGGGCTGCTCCCCATGACTCCTTCCCATGTGAGTTCGGTTCTGTGTGAGAGCACATCTACCTGATGGCCAGCCCCGGCGGAAGGAACTGAAGTCCATTGCCACTCACCAGCCACAGAAGCAGCTGGCCGAGCCCGTGGCCATGCTGATTCTTGGAAATGGTGTAGTTGTTTCAAATTGTTCAGTTCTGTTTCTCTAATCTATAGAAAGATGTGTGTGTCTATGGGTGTGTGTTCGGTTATTGCGGTAGAATATACATAGCATAAAATTTCCCATTTCACCATTTTTTAAGTGTGGGCGAGTGCTGAGGTTCTTGCCAGGGAGATGCTCGGTGGCATCAAGGACATGCACGGGGTTGCACAGCTGTCCCCGTGACCCAGAACGTTTTCATCCCCTCGAACAGAAACTCCCCGTTAAACAACTCTTCACTTCCGCTTAGCCCCCTTGTCACTCTCTTCTTCTTTCTTTATGACATTTGTGTTTTTTAATTTAGCAAGATGTACGTTTCCATTCCAAATACTTCTCAGAAGAGCTAAGAAGAATTTTTATAGAGGACACTGACTCAGAGATGGAAGAATTTGAAGGATTTACGCAGAACGACCTGAATGGAAATAGTAACCCAGAAGTCATGGTAAGAATTATCGACATGGGAGAGTGTGGGTTTCTGTCCTGTTCCTGAATTGTATTTTCTTGTAAGAAGTCACTTCGTAGATGAATGACTTTTTCTTACATGTTTATCTTCTAAGCCGGTTAACAAAATATAGAATTGGCTATTCTAAGGCTAATTCCTGGCCCACCAGTCCATTATTCTCCTACGAGAAATCCACTTGTCTTTTCCTGGTACCTTAGGGGTTTGGGGGGACATGTCTCAGGTGTCCCTTATTGTCCTTCTGAAAGGATTTATTTTAGACTTTCGGGAACATCTTTTATCTGGAAAGAGGACAGTCTGTCTAGGAGTAGCAAGTTCCTTAAAGTAATTTCTTGTTGTTTGTAAAGTCATGCTCTTGGGTTTGGAGTTAATTTGGCCAAAATGTAGCTATGGTACAAACTTAGAGTTTTCGCTGTGTGTTTTTGGTTTGGATGCAGAAATGCTCTTTCAGTGATAAAGATGACCTTGTCTGACTGCTGAGGGAGGTCTGCTCTCAGCACTTGACCTTCAGAGACTTGATGATTTCTTCCTTCACTCCCCATGTTGGGGCCAGTGTACTGCCAATTAGTATTGGACTCTCTGGGTACCTTTAAAGAAACTTTGGGTTTTTTCCAGGCATCAGAGGGTCTTCTGCTAACTGAAAAATAACACCCATGTATCCCTCCAAATCAGCCCACTGTTTCTTCTTTGGTATCAAGATAAAGGATGGAGGTTAAACTTCTTCCCATTCAGAAGCTCCTGAGGAACCTCGGCTGGCGAGCTGGCATGGAACTTGGGTAGAAGTTTAAATAAGCTGTACCAAGTAGGTTTGGTACTGGTTGGCCGGTACCAAACCTACTTTGGAGGTCTGGCTGGCCAGCCTCTGGTTTTTTGCCAGCAAGACACTTAACTAAAATCTTTCCAGACCCTAATGGGTATTGTCTACTCTTAGTGACTGACTTGTCCTCTGATTTTTGGCTAAGTGAGTTCAGGTGATTCAGAGAATCTGTGTTCCTAGCACTGGAAAACTACTCCAAAGGTTTCTTTCCCCCCTTATTCATGGTCTATACATTTGGGGTATGAACTGTGACCTGCTGATTGATTAGAACTCATAGCTTAGGGCAGGTCTACCTACAAGTTTGGTTTCCCCAGGCAGCGAGCCAACACGTGTTACTGTCTCCCTCCCCGACCTCCCACCCACCGTAGTGAGGACTGGCGAGACCACATTCTCTGACAGTAGGATGTTATCTCCTGGTGTCTCGTGGTCTTTCAGCTGTATGTGAAGCCCCCACAGCGGTGGTGCTGGGCCTCGTGCGCTTTGCCTTCAGTCCCCATTGCTGGTTACAGTTTGCCCTTATCTACTTTAGTCCCTTACAGGGTCCTTATTAGTAAAGGGGTACGGGTTTGAGGATGATGCAGATAAATAAAGAGAGACTCTGAGAGAGATTTCCTCTGAAGTTCTCCAACACTGTCTTCCTAACATTGGATTCCTCCAGTCCCACCATTTGGATTCTAAAGCTACTGATGTAGAAAGTTCAGGATACCAAAAAAAAAAAAAAAAAAATCAGTACACTGTGGTCTTATTTCTCTCCTTGGCATGCTGTGGATTGATACATATCCCAAGCTTTGGAAGCTATCTGCACGTTGCCCAGTGTTCCAGTAGGCTCCAGCCCAGTGTTCTTGAACTTATGACATGGAGATCAAGACCTGAGCTGAGATCAAGTTGGACACTTAACCGACTGAGCCACCCAGGTGCCCCCAAAACATTTTTTAGCTTTTTTTTTTTCCTTCTTAAAGTTGGGTCCATGCCCAGTGTGGGGCTTTAAGTCACCACCCTGAGATTACGAGTCACACACTCTGCCAACTGAGCCAGCCAGGTGCCTGTCCTCTGCCTTATTTTTAACTTGAGTCCAGCTAGAATTGGGGGCGTGGGGGAGTCACCGAGGAGGAAGCTGTCATTTACCTCAGTAAAGGGTTTTACCTGGGCCCATTGTGCTGCTGCTCCTTGTTCTGCTCATAGCGGCCCTGTTGTCCAGAGTCCCTGAGAGAGGGTCTTTGCATGTGGTAAAGGAAAGATGCCCAGGAGGGGGCCTTGATCTCCATAGTCAAGCCTGTGTCTGCCATTGTTAAGAGTCCCCTGGCATCTGAGATGTCACATGTCGCACCTGGGTAACGTGAACCTGCCACTGCCTTCTGTGTTCTCATGTGTAAGACTGAGATCCATTTTAATGCCAGAAACCCATATCCAGCAGAATCAGATAATTGGGGGTGAAAGTTTCTTGAGCTGACAGAACAGGTGCCTCACGACAGCCCAAGAGCTGTCTGCCTTGATGTCTCCCTGCAGCTCCACGGGTTGCAGGACAGGGAGAGGACGACCCTGGCAGGGAGGACCTGTCATGTCCTGGGGATAAGGCTGCCCCACTGACCCCATCATCTGCTTGCTCCTCTGTCCTTGGCTGAGGTGAGGTCAGCTCTCCTGTCCCCTCTAGAAGCCCTGTCCCTCCCGTTCAGGGCAGAAGAGTTATTTGTCTTCCTCGAGCGCTCCATTGTTACCTGATGCTAACGCTTACACCACGCACAGCCTTTTCTTTGGCCTGTCCTCCAAATACTCCGCTCTTGCGCAGTGGAAGAGCCCTCCTTTGTGAGCGCCCCGCTTGCAGCCCGTGCTCCGAAGATGGCAGTCCGCCGGGGGCCGGGGCCGGGCCAGAGCGCAGCAGGAGAATGCCTGCTCTCCACCAGATGCCTCAGCAGAGCACCTCACTGAGAGTTCAGCCGGAGCTCACAAGAGGAAGGGGGAGCTTGCTTCTCGTCTTTTCTCTGCAGTAATGACGGAGTGCTTTTAAATGACATGTTCTGGGGGGCCTGTCACGAAACATGGTCTCTGCTCTTCTCTTTGGTTTTGTTAGCTTGTGGAGTCAGACCTGAGTGATGCGGGTAAGGCATCTTCAGTGAGTGAGGAAGAGGACGACGACGAAGGAGCAAAGGCTACACCTAGAAGAAGCAGACCCAGGAGGAGCAGTATCGGTCTTCGAGTAGCCTTTCAGTTCCCCACCAAGAAACTGGCAAAAAAGTCAGATGACAATTCTTCGGAGCCGCCGTTTTCTAGCACACACTTACAGGACAGTAAAAAAGCCATTCTTGGAAGAAAGAGAAGCTGCAGACAGGGGAAGGAGAGAGAGGATTCAGTCTCGGAGTCCGAGGACGAGTCCAGGGATGAGGGCCAGGAGGGCTCGGATGCTCTGCTGAAGAGGACCATGAACATCAGGGAGAACAAAGCCATGGTAAGGCCCCGCGGTGGGCGGTCCGGGGCTCTGGGGCTCTGGGGCTCTGGGGCTCCGGAGCTGTCCTGGGAGCCGCGGCAGCCCTGGCTGCCGTCAGGAAGTGTCCCCTGGGTATTGGGTGTCCTTCCTCTCTTCTTGAACCCCCAGCCAGTTGACACTGGATCGGCTGTGGCTTGGAAATAGAAAGCCAGCCCTCGGGACGATTTTCAGCTCCTTGTCCTGGTGCGGTGACCTCTTGCTACTTCCTGTCTATTAGAAAGTTAAGTTTCCACTAGGTGGTGGTATTGGAGAGGGGAGGGCTAAACAGCTGGCAGCTCCCAGCAGAGAGGAGCAGATGCGGACTGGGTGTGGAGGAGCCCGCGTAAGGGCTGTGGTGAGCAGCTTGCAGCGAGAAGTCCTTTGATGAACCCCTGGGGGGCTTCAGGACCTCAAATGAGGGAATGCAGGCGGCCTCGGTATTACACTGAGCAGTTGTGAATCGCGTTAACATGTCTTCCCTGGAATGAATGAGGACACAAGGGGAAATCGTTGTTTTGTGTATTTGGTTTTTCTGTATTTGGTCACTAACTTGTTGGCTTTGTAATTTTGTATATACAGAATTAGAATTCTGCCATTCAGTTACTTTTAGTATTTTGGAATATTTCTAATATTTTCTTTTTAAAAAGCATAATATGATACCGTATATATGCAGCCTTAGATGTCTAGTAAGAAAATAAAGAGCCTCCTTTTGAGTGTAGCTTATCCTAAGACATATTTGTGATTAGCTAAGGGAAATTTTTAGCACTGTATCTGCATTTTTAAAATAACTATAATTTTGAATTTTTAATGACACCTGTACATTTGTTTAAATCTAAAATTAAAAATCTGAATTGATAGGAATATTAATGCCTGTTATTTGGTGTTCTGAGGTTCTTATGAAAATGGGATTATTTTCACAAGTTATTTTTCTATTGAAAAATAATCTAAACAGGTTTTTTTGAGCTCTAAGTAACTGTCCGAACAGTCAAGTTGAACCTCTTGTTCTGAAACTGACAAAACTTGACTTAGACCTGTGCACGATGATCTGTTCCAGGGGTCACGCTGCTCGTCAGGGGCCCCGTCAGGAGTCCTACCTCCTCAGCCAGCCACCTCATTCCAGGCGCCCGTTCATCATGTGCTGTGATGACCTTTATATATAAAGAATGGGTATAGATTTTATTCCTATGAATGATGATCCAGCATCTTCCCTCTGGAGGTAGAAATCTTTACATACGAGGTCAAAAACACAGCAACTGTTGAGACTGTACTTGAACTACTTGAGTCACGTTTCTCATGTTGGCAAAACTGGGGACATGGGAATAAGGTGTTCATGAACGAGGTGTGGCAGTACTGATGTGAGGTCCTCTGTTTTGTTCCGACCCTCAGCTCGCTCAGCTACTGGCGGAACTGAACTCTATGCCAGATTTCTTCCCAGTACGAACCCCGAACTCGGCTTCTGTAAGTAGAACTCCTTTATAATTCCTGATGCCAGCACTGACAGACGGAATCTGTTGCCAGACGGTTTTTATTCAAGGCAGCTCCCCTTGCAGCGGTCTGTGCTCTTCTCGCTTGCAGAAGAAGAGGGCCTCGAGGCGGGCTTTCTCCGAGGGACAGGTCACCCGGCGCACCAACCCAACCCGGAGCGCACGGCCTCCCGAGAAGTTTGCCCTGGAGAACTTCACCGTCTCAGCTGCCAAATTTGCAGAAGAGTTCTACAGTTTCAGGAGAAGGAAGACGATGAGTGGGGTATTTTCTGAGCACCATAAACAGGTTATTCTTGGTCTAAGCCTGTGCTGTGGTTTTGACCCGGCAGGCGTGCTGCTGGGTGGGCATCTTTATCACGTTCCCAGGCAGCTCTGGCATTCCCGGGACCACGCTCAGGGACGAAACCCCCCACTCCCACCTGAGCTGTAGGCTGGAGAGTGCCCTCCACCTCAGCCGAGCAGAGGAGCTGCTCAGGGTTAAGACCCTCAGCTTAATCTGCCGGGGAGGCAACAGAATCCCATCCAGTCTGCCTTGTGGTTTTGCTGGTGGGAAAGGGCAGTGCTTCCTCCTCACTTTTCAGTTTTAGGACAGGGTGTGTTAAGTGTTTTCAGAGTCTGGAGCGAGAAACTAGGTCCTTCCCATTTGCAGGTGTGGCCGTTCACTGTGGTTCACGCCCGTCCTCACAGAGTTTACAGCTGCTGCTGACGATTTCTTGGCCAGGGCAAACCTGGGCTGCTCATTTACTGTTGTATCACCGTACCGTGAAGGCAGCTGGCCCCGTGCCTGTGGCAGGAGCTCCGTAATGAGTGATGCCAGGGGAGTAGAAGGAGTAGAAGCGGAACATGGTTAACATTATGGTCTAGAGCTTTGTGAGTGAGAAATGATTTTTTTTTTTTTTTAAAGATTTTATTTGAGAGAGAAAACATGAGCTGGGGGGCGGGGAGTTGGCACAGAGAGGGAGAAGCAGACTCCTCACCGAGCAGGGAGCCTCATACGGGACTTGATCCCAGGACCCTGAGGTGAGGACCTGAGCTGAAGGCAGAGGCTTAACCGCCTGAGCCACCTAGGCGCCCTCAGAGTGTGAAATTTTTATGTGTTTTTTTAACCAGTCAAAACAGCTTATGCCAGGTTCTGCTTTGGTTTGTTTTACAGGGGAAATGCCAGGGGTATAGACGGCGTCACCGAATATCATCTTTTCGGCCAGTGGAGGATATCACTGAAGAGGACTTAGAAAATGTTGCCATAACTGTTCGAGATAAAATCTATGATAAAGTTCTGGTAAATTATATATAACAAATAATTCACATGATTGTGATTCTAATGGGGAGTCTGAAGCAGTGGTATTTGAAATCTTGCATTGTCTTTAAACTATAGCTGGGCTTATACCCCCAGGCCTTCTCGAACCCTCTGACAGGAAGGGTCAGCTGTGACTGGGAAGGGGAAGCCCCTTGGTGTAGGAATTCTCGGGAAAGGTCTCTGGGGGATGCATATGATCTTTGGGAAGGCAGGCATACAGTTTGGAAAAGCGCATTTAGAATAGTCACATTTTAAATAATCTTTAGAGTGTTCATGTTTTAAACAGTGGAAAAACACACTGTAGGGTGACTGGGGGGTTTTTGTGTGTGTGTGCTTTTTGATTCATATAGCCATAGGAACTAGTTTGACAGAGTATCTTCAGTCAGTAGGAAATGGGTTAAATATTTTTTATTAAACAGTGATTCGGAGGGAGGCTTCATGGTGGTATGCATTTTTTTTTTTCTTAGATGAGGCAGTGTCTTATTAAGGTAGTAAGAGGTTTTTACTTGTCAGCATTTTAACACCAACAAATTGTATTCTGAAAAGACCGGGATTCCCGGAAGCGAGGCCAGAGCCCCGTGTTGCTGCCTGAGACTCATGGCCACTGGGCCCCTGACACCATCTGTGGGCTCTTCCTCCCCTGCCTCACAGCTTTCTGCTGGTCCCTCTGATCATGTCCTTCCTTCCGGGCTTCTAGACAGGGCTGTGGTTTGTGCCAAAGAGGCCGTGCTGCTTCATGCCCCGATGAGCGTACATGGCCCCATGTGGCCTTGTGGGTATCACCCCCTAAATCCCGTCTTCCTCCCTCAGGGCAACACCTGCCACCAGTGTAGGCAGAAGACCATCGACACCAAGACCGTGTGTCGGAACCAGAGCTGCGGCGGTGTGCGAGGACAGTTCTGCGGGCCGTGCCTGAGGAATCGCTATGGGGAGGATGTGAGATCCGCGCTGCTAGACCCGGTAGGAGTCGTGTTCGCTTGTGATGAACTGTACTGGCAGAGAGAAGCAGGTGGAACGAGGGGCTCCTTGGGCCCTATTGGGGACCGGTAGCTGCAGTGCGCCATCCCCACGACCCAGCACGCAGGAGGAAATGAAAAGTACAGCTTCCTTCTGGAATGAGCACGCTGGCCGGTATGACAGAGGCGATGTCTGCAGGGGTCAGAGCCACGCTTTTTTTCAGTTCGGATTTCGAAGGTGGACCTGTGTGCTCTCCTGCAGCAGCGGGGTTAGCTCGGGCAAAGCTCGGGGGCAGGGAGGTCACTGTGGAGAGTGCTTCTGGTGTGCCGGCCCCTGGTCTAAGGCTTTTTTTCTCTGTTGTGGTTGGCTAGTTTGTTTAACCTAGCGAAGTAGGTATATACCCTCCCTTTTCCTCAGGTCCTTGAGATAATAGTATGGTTAAGATCCATACACTTGAACCTGGGCAGTCTGGCTCCAGAGCCTCTGCCCTCAGTTTGCCCCTGGCCTATGGATGTGGGGTAAACAGGTCCTGTCCCCAGTGGGCAGACGAATCTAAACAACTCCGGTGAAGAAGTGGTTTAGGAAGTAGAAGAGCTCGAATTCACACCTCAGTCTCACTGCTCTTTTGTCCTCCTCAGATTCTGCACAATTGCTGGTTGGGTTTCTGCCCAGGCGGCACCCTGGGTGGTCAGCCTGTCTGGGCCTTGGAAACAGGTGGAGGAGGGAGACCCATGGGGTCACCGTGTGCTCTTTCCTAGAAGGCACATGGGACTCTAGGCTGGAGGGGCGGCGGTGGGGGGGCTGGGCCCCAGCGCAGAGGTCATGGGGACACCGTTCTTCCAGGACTGGGTGTGCCCTCCCTGCCGCGGGATCTGCAACTGCAGCTACTGCCGGAAGCGGGACGGCCGCTGTGCCACGGGGATCCTCATCCACCTGGCCAAGTTCTACGGCTACAATAACGTTAAGGAATACCTGGAGAGGTGAGTGTCCCACGACAGAGGCTGAGATCCCAGCGCCGGCAGAGGCTTGAGTGCCACCCATTCCCTGTCTGCTCACGTGGCAGCAGCTCAGGACTGTTGTTTGCCTTGTTAGAACGTTCCCTCCTTTGCTAGAATTTTCATCTGGGCACTGCCTGTTTCCCCCTCATTGTGTAAAATGGGGAGCGGCAGAGACGGTGCAGGCCGAGCAGGGTGCGGTGGGTGGTGTGCTCCGGGGAGGCTGTGCTCACCTTCTGGTGCTGAGGAAACAGCCCCGAAGTCCAGAGCTCCGTTCTGGAGTGAGGCCGGGGGCTCCTGGGGCCTGCCTGCAGGGTCTCCTCTCTCGGAAGCAGGACGAGGCAGGACCAACCTTGCATCGAAGATCCGGGCTTGGGCTCCCCACTCTCCATGAGGGGTTGAGCCTAGGATGCACCTTGTATATGCCTCCGTCCCCTCTGTCTTTCAGCTTACAGAAGCAGCTGGTGGAAGACCATTAAGAGAAGAGCCAGCCCGCTCACCGTAGAGCACGCCGGCCGGCCCTGCCATGCCACTTGTGCCTAAGATTTCTTACCATTGTGTTCTTATACAGAAATTCTTTGTAGACCTAAATGCTTTTTTTTTTTTAAGATTGTCTAAAAAGATTTCTCAGGAAGACGGCTCAGCAGAGGAATCTCTATACATGTATCCGCAGGCCCCTACATATATTGAATTGTTTAAAAGAACCTGCTTATGATTGAAAAAAAAAGCAGTTTAAATGGGGTGGAGTTAAAGTCCAGGTAAGTTTCAGAGAAAACATTGTATAAGCAGCTCTTGCCTTTGACACTGTTTAACTGTGTGGCCTTGATCTTTACCTCTAGTCCAGGACCACACAGTTAACCCTTCTCTGGGTCATTGGAATTTGTGAAAGAATATTCCCCTAAATTACAAAGTGCAATTATTCGTAGATCTTGTGAGTACTAGAGTTTTATTTTTATGAAAACTTGAATGAACAGAAAGTAGACTGTCACCTTCACGACACTGGAGGCCATGGGGCCCTGCTGGCCGGCGGGAACGGCTGCCCCTTCATTCAGGAGTCACCTGCTGCCAGACTAAGAATGTCAGGGCTCATTTTTAATTTAAAAAGATTTTGTTTAATGTTTGCAAGAGCTAAAATTCCCCTTCACTGATGGGGAGACTTTATTAAGGATGGTGTTTAAACAAAATTAAGGCACATGTACATTACTTCAAAGTTATCTAAGTGGGAAGGAGGTTTGGTAGCTCTTAGTAAAGTAAATTAACGTGTATGAACCCCAGTGACCATCCTGGCTGTGGCCCGTTTTCATGCTTCAAGCAGCAGAGCCACACCGGCCAGGACCCACTTGGTGGTCTTATCTTGGCTTTTCAGCCGGAAGGTCCACACATAGTTAGAGCCCCTCATTTTGGTTTTATACACGGGACATTCATACGTGTGTTTGGTTTCCTGTCTGTCGGCGGGGATGGCTTTGGCAAAGATGACAGGCATCACCGATGTGACCTCCTGGAGGCAGGCTTCTGCAATGGTTCCTGACTGTGTGTCCCATCGGGCACCTACGGAGAAAACACAAGAGTTGCAGGAATGTGGCATGTGGGTACCACTCCTCTCCTGTTGGAGGCAATAAATGTTTGGTTTGGCAGTTACTTCTTGTCAGGAGCTTTCTTGCCACAGAGGGGGATGGGGAGTGGTGGTAAGCAGGGCTCCACACCTCAGCTTTCCTTTGAAAAAACTACACTGAAATTCCAAAGGACTAAAATTTGCATGAAAACAGATTCTACAGGAATCCAGGCACAGTAGAGCTAATGAATTTGTTCTCAAAACAGTGTGACTGTCTCTAATTCAGCACATTCCCTCTTAACCCCCTTTAGAGAGGGCTTAAAGAAGTCTTGTAGGAAAATAGCAGTGAAGTTGGTTTTTTTAATTAAGATTTTTGAATTAAATCTGCATCTACATCTCGTGTTAATACCGCAGAGTAAGTTAAGGCCTGCGCTGAATTGACAGCCATCACCCTAAATGCCTTAAGCTTGGGCTGACCTTGAACACAGAACCTGGTATAAAATTCTGTGAAACTAGGAAATGAGGTACGCAAGCACTAGAGAAAAGTGACTGCTGAGGAGTGGAGTGAACAAGGGCAAATGCCAAGCCAAATTTAAGAATGGGCCTCCAGGTATTAGCCCTACATGGGCTCCTCGAGGGAGCGTACCTTCCAGGACGAGCCCGTGGAGATAGGCACCTTCCCGTGGAGGATGGCCATAGTCTTCCTTCGTTTTCTTGGTGACATCAACAGTCAAGCTCATTTTATCCAGTGGCCACCCATTTTTTCGGGCCATGGTCTGCATGATTGCTGTGGGAGGATAAGGAGGAGGTGGTGTGAAGGTTCACAGGAGCCGCTGGTGAGCCGGCCACGGCCACCGCCCTGCGACACGCTCCCGGCCCTCAGTGGGGCATGGGGCTGTGCTAGACCAGTGCCGGCAAATGCCTGCAAGACACCGGCCCTGCTCTTGTGGAAGAACTTTACTGGGACAGCCATGCGCCGTGGTTACCTGTCCCCTGGTTTGGCACTGGCGGGGCACAGTGGAGCCACTGGGACGGAGGCCATGTGGCCCTTCACAGAAAATGTTGACTAAAGTGCACTCCGTCCCATTTCACGTGGTCCTTCCACTTGGAATTCTCCCTCTCTGGGCCCCTTTGCTGGCCCCTGCGTGATCCCTGGGGAGCAGGGCAAGAGGGCCCGGCAGCTCTTACCAGTTAGGAAGGACTCTGGGTTGAAGAAGCCCGAAAGCCATACCACAGCTGGGAGGGCAAGATCATGGGTCCAGGTTTCGAGTTCCCGGCACCGTGAAAGGAGGTCATTAAACCTGGTAAACGCAAGGCAGGGAGACACAGACGTGCTCTTTAGTACGAGTTTTCCAATCCGCTGAGGTAGGTTCAAGGGAAGATGGGACAGACGCACCACTGATAACCAAAAACATCCTTAGATTTGCAAAACACTGTTCCTATAAAAAGCTCGATTTTGTTTCCTGTTGAAATTCTGTAACTATTACCATGAGGGACAGGAAACATGGGAATGTGGAAAATTCATGTCAACCTACTGAGTGACTTTAGGGATGGGTGGTGATCTCACATAGGTAGACTGTGTACAGGATTTGGGAAGGGCAGGGACAGTACCGCTGTGACTGTGGTCTTCCCACTAACAGTTGTCGCCTGAAGAAGGGAAGACAGGTAATGAAGAGAAACAGCACCTCCCAGCCTCTACCTGCCTGTGAGAAAGTGATGGTTTTACCCAGGTTTTGAACTCATCAGCACAACAATTACGCAAGGGAGGCTACAGGAAAATGACTCTCTGATAAAATCAAACACATCAAGCTTTAAAACGTAAAATTGAGGGCTGTCCGAAAGAAAGGGAAGATGGAGCAGGGGTAAGAGATGGAAGACAGCGCCAAGATCAGAGCCAGCAGGCAGTTCCCCAAGGGGGCGGGGCACCCAGGCTAGCTCCCAAGTTTTCTGGGACCTGGTTGGGTTAAGGGTTGCAAAAGCAGCAGGGATGATGTTCACGGAGAAACCTGGGTCACTGCCAGGAAAATCCCTGCTCTTAGAACATGGCCCTTGTCCTGCCCAATTTAAATTCTTTCAAATAGCTGCTGTAGGGAAAACCTACCTGAAGACAGGAGAGTGAAGACCAGGAAGAGATAGGAAAAGAAAAGACTTTCCATCTAAAAATGTTACCACAAGGGGATAGGCATTGTAGCCAATTTACAGTAGGTTTTTAAAGAAAAATGATTGCTTGTTCAAGTAGGATTAAGATTTGGAAGGTAGAAAAAGGACATTAAGTAGAAAGAGTTCAGAGTAAGCATTTTTAAATGAAATGGGAAAAAGATTGGAAACAGTTCTAGGAAATTTGAGTTTTTCTCAATTACAAATTTGACTCTGAAGTTGGACATGCCGTGTTTCAGGAAAATTAGGCAATGAATAATCAATACTAAGATACAGCTTAATACTGACTGAAGACGGAATCCTCCCAGGGAAACAGTCTTTTTTCCCTTCTCTGAGTCTTCTGCAGACACCCCCACAGCAGCATTTGATCAGAGAATGCTGTGCTGCCTACAAAGCCGCCCCACAATAATAAGGTTAATTTTTTTTTTTATAACCAGCCAGCCTGTCATTTGAATATAAAGACAACTGATTATATGGCATAAAAATCTTGTACCAAATCCAACAAACAAGAAGGTTGATAACCTAGCAAATAAACATAAGAAGAATCTGGGGGGAAAAAAAGACTCTTTGATAGGTTTAAACTCCTAAGAAACTAGAGTAATAGTCACAAAAACAGGAATTTATGAAACCAAGACTGATACTTCCCCTGCCCCCATATAAAGAACATGGAATTAAAAATTGATTTTGGACAATGAAATGTTAAAGGGCAAGGGGAAAGACAATAAACTGGAAAAAATGGAGTCCTCCCCACCCCACCAGACCAATGAAATCAACCAGGGTACAGCAGAACAAGACAACAGATTGAAAATAGAAGATTTCAGGTAGGTAAATACAATGAAGACAACGGGGGAAGGCAGTGTTGGGAGAGTGCTAAGAATTTTTCAGAGTGGAGGCAACAGGCAGACAAACCTATACATTTACAACCATTCGGTACTAATGGGGATATGTTTTAAAAAGTCCACACCTAAATAAAGGAGTAAAGTTGCAGAACGTCAAAGATGAGAAAAATGTGAAAAATGTCCCAGAGAAAAGAGATTAGCTGTGAAGTGATGACAGGTACATTTACAGTCTCATTGGTTATAATAAATGCCAGCAAACAATGGAGTTACCAAACCACAGGGCTGAGAGAAAATCATGGTATCCTAGAATTGTACATGTAGGTAAACTATGGAGCAAGAGTGAAGAAAATTCAGACACACAAAGAGCCCTGTTTACTCCCCACCACATAAGCTGAAAGCCCTGTTGTATATCTTGTCCTTTAGCAGGTAAGAGGACCCAGAACAAAGGAGCCCAGAATGAGATATAAAAAGCAACAATGAACAAAGAAATCAATGTATGTTGCTAAAGTGAAAATAATTGACTAAAAACAAAACACAAATACTATGGTTTAAAGTAAGGTTGAATTACAGGTGCAGACCAGAAGAGGCTGATGTTCAGAGGGAGGTTAAAAGTGTTGACTTTACGTTGTGTTAGAAAAATCAAGTGTGTAGGTTACAGTGTAAAGTGTCTCTGCTAAAATAACAGGAACTGGGGCACCTGGGTGACTCAGTGGGTTAAAGCCTATGCCTTCTGCTCAGGTCATGATCCCAGGACCCTGGGATCAAGCCCTGCATCAGGCTCTTTGCTCTGAAGGGAGCCTGCTTCCTCCCCTCTCTCTCTGCCTGCCTCTCTGCCTACTTGTGATCTTTGTCTGTCAAATAAATAAATAAAATCTTTAAAAAAAAAAATAACAGGAACTGTACAGGGATAAATATGGAATAAAGGAAACTATTAGGGGGCACCTGGGTGACTCAGTTGGACATCTGACTCTCGATACCTGCTCTGGTCTTTATCTCAGGGTCCTGAGTTCAAGACCCACATCGGGCTCCACACTGGGCATGGAGCCTACTTTAATAAAGGAAAAGTCAGGGGAGGGGAAAGGAACCCAGACAAACTGACAGAAGCTGGAAAAAAATTGGAATAAATGAGAAATACAGAAATCAGAAAGCACAAAATAAGATGGAATTGACTCCAAAAATTACCATTATTATAAAACTTAAGTGTAATATAAATATTTTTAATTGGAAATACAAAATCTGATTTGGGACATCCATCGCGTTCACAGAAATCCAGTGAATAGCTCTGTTCACTCTTCCCCCACCATGGTTATTTGCTGTCATCTGTGTCCCTTCCACATTGCCCCTTCCGTTATGTTTGCACACAGCCCACACAGCCAACATCTGGCTGCCTGGATGGCAGTTCTAAGGTGCGGTCATTTGAAAATTTTTCTAAAGATTCTGTTTTTTTAAGTAATCTCTATGCCCAACATGAGGCTTGAACTCACAATCCAAAAGTTGCATGCTCTATCAACCAAGCCAGCCAGGTGCCCCTCATGTGGAATTCTGATGGAACTTTCCAGTTTAAGGCTCGGAGTAGCATTCTGGTTCATGGAAAAAAGATGGGAAAGGAAGAAAAAAAATTCTGGTACTGGAGAATACAGGAATAGAGAGAATCTTTGAAACTTCCTATGTTGACTACAAAAGCCAAGGAGCAGTTGGAGAGAGCACTGGCCATCAGGGAACTGTGAATTTTGGTCCTGGAATCTGGAACAGCTCTGCACTCACAACCATACACCCAAGCGGTCAGCTTTCCTGTATACTCAACCAGAACCTTTTTCATTGTTGTTGTTTTTAAAAAGATTTCATTCATTTATATGCCAGAGAGAGAGAACATAAGCAGGGAGAGCAGCAGGCAGAACAGGTGGAGAAGCAAGAAGCCCGATGTGGGACTGGATCCCATGACGCTGGGATCTTGACCTGAGCCAAAGGCAGCCACTGAACCTACTGAGCCACCCAGGCGCCCCTCTACTATAATCTTTTCAAAGTTAGCTATGAGATGGCATTGGTAATCACTACCTTCGTAAATAAGCATATGAAATAACAGGAAAGCAAACTCAAGTTGCCTCCCATGGCCATTTAAATAATAATGAAGGAATGGTTGCCTGCATTTTCCTGATGATAAACAGATACTAGGAAGATCAGGTATTTTGTCCAAGATCAAACAACAACTAAGGAAGGGGCAGCATGTGACTCGCTTTGACCCTAACTTTTCACTGATCTTTGCCTTTAAAGCAACACATGGAAAAGACTCCAGTGAAAGTGGTGGCGCTCTGTTTGCACGACCACAGGCCAGTAAATTCACTAAGTACACTCTTCATAGCTGCTCCAACGCGACAGGAACTGAGAACACCGAGCCAGCAGCCAGGCAAATACTGGCCGGGGGCCTGGGAGGGGCAACTCACCACTGCGCCAGGCCATACGTGGATGGATAAGCCAGTCTGCTCCAAGTGTCTGGGACGGTGTCGTAACTCAGCTGGGACTGCTGGGCTTCCATCTCAGGAGAGAATGGCAGCTCCCCCTGGCACGGAGAAGAGAGGCCACACAGTCAGTGTCTTCAGTTAGATTTCAAACTGACTGCTTTTAAACTTGTAAACTTACCTTGCAACCAAGGTCTAACTGTTGAAGCGACACACGGATTTCCTGCAGGAGAATATTCATCCTTTCACACTCTTGGAAGCAAACAAGAACATAGGGGCTTCTGTTGGAGCTTTTTTGCATTATCTCCGCCATGTTGAACTCTTCTGGAAGTTTCTCCAAAATGTCATCCAAGATATTCCTAACCTTAAATCATTAACACACAAGATTTAGCTCCTCTGTGTTTCATTTTTAGTCACAGGAACCATGCCCTTGACATTTCAAAGAAGTCCCAGAATATATTCCAGCACTCCCAAAGATGCCTGCTAACGCATTTAAGAGAGACCCACTACTCCCTGGATATGGGCGGACATGCACTATGGACGAGCTCAACTACTTCTGCATCAAGGCAGCCCCTCCCCTTCTGCGGATCCCACCGGAAAGGAGCTACTTTTTGTCTGCAGTTTATTTGCTGTCAGCGTTTAAGGAATTGAAGAACTGTCATCATCATCTATGTTTCACTGGTATGCAAAGATGGAATCAGAGGAAGTAGAATCCCAACATTTAGGTACTATATTTGGTAATGTTCTGCTAATTAAAAAAGAAAAAAAAAAATTTGAAAAGTCACATGAACCAAAAATGCCCTTTAGGCTTGAGCTAATTCTGGTGAGTCTATGATGTGGCCCTCCCAACTGACATAGCCTAAAATTTTAGGGGCAATTTGGATCCACATTTCTAATACCAAGGGAGTCTCTCTGTCTTCTTTAATTACTGCCTTGAAGAAATAAAAGATTTATAAATTAAAGATGTGAAAATGTATGTAGTACTTCAATGTACATATTTTTTCTCATCTTTTCCTGGACTGGGGAAAACCAACGAATACCTAAAATGGACAAAAGATTTACGAGTACTGCCTGTCTTCAGCCTCAGGCAGCTTTCACTCTTTCCTTGCTTTCTTGCACTACTGACTGTGGTTCTGGAAGCCTAATCCCAAATTGCTTTAGCACCCTGGCAGGTTATTTTTCAGGTCCTGAAATCTTAAACTCACCTGCAGCATCTTTAGAAAGAATGAAACAGTATAGTAGGCAGGTTAGGTAAAAGAATGGCTTTTGGAATTAGCTAGAGTTTGGTTTCCTTCATTGTCCCTTTCTAGCAGTCTGACAAGTCCCCTAAACTTAAGTCTGGAATAGGGATCCTGATACTACTTGAAGCTATTAAGTGGCTTATTTGTAAAGCACGTCCTTTACTGCCTAGCATATAGTAAGCATCCAAAAGAGTCATTGCCACAATCTGTTTGCCTGTTCACTGTGTTGAGGCATCTACAGATTATTTGCTTCGCAGTTTCTGGTTTAATAGATGGCTTCTTTGTTGGAAAGATCAAAGCCCCAAAACTAAATGAAGACTTCATCCATCTCTCTGCTTCTATTAATAGAAAAAATAGAAAGCTTTTTCCAAATGGATGAACGTTTCCTTTTTTATCTTAAAAAACAAAACATAATGACAGGGGTGCCTGGGTGGCTCAGTGGGTTAAAGCCTCTGCCTTCAGCTCGGGTCATGATCCCAGGGTCCTGGGATGGAGCCCCACATCAGGCTCTCTGCTCAGCAGGGAGCCTGCTTCCCCCTTCCCCCTCTTCCTCCTGTCACCTTCCTGCCTCTTTGCCTGTGATCTCTATCAAATAAATAAAGAAAATCTTAAAACAAACAAACAAAGAGGTTTAACAATCATACAAGGAAAATGTTAGTATATAGAATAAAACACCCCACAACAAATTCTAAAGCCTCTAAATGACAACCAAGGGCCTCAGCAAATGGCCCTATTTCAAGAAATAATATGAAAATTCCTCAGATCTCACTATAATTAAATCTGATGGTTAGTGTGTTCCAACAACCTGAATCCTTGTCAGTCGAATCCTGATTAAATTGTGAGGGAAATGAGGGCTAATTTATCTGGGGGGAAAATAAACTAAATGTAAAACCAAATAAGACTTGATGTCTGTTTCTCATCCCTGTTGTTCTAGGATAATACATACCTTCAAAAGAATAATGCCAAAAGAAAAAAGAAATAATGCCAATCTCCCAAGATAATGTAAAATAGACACCATAACAAAATGACAGAGCCAAAAACACAGCGTGAAAGGCAAGTCACAGATTTGGAGATGTTTGCAATACAGCCATCTGACAAAGAATGTACAATGAGAATAGAGTCCTTACAAATCTGTGAGAAAAACAATGACAACAAAGAAATGGGCGAGCAGCTGGAACAGGCACTTCATATAAGATTACATCTAGATGACCAAGGTCATAGGAAAAAATGCTCAGCCTTAGTCCTTGACTAGGAATGCAGAGTTAAAACCAGAATGAATTAGTACTGCTAACACAACCCCAAGGATGGAGAGCAAATGAAATGTGCACACTGCTGGCGGGAGTGTAAGTGGTACAAACACTTCTCAAAACTGTTTGGGAATATCTACTGAAGCTACACATTACATCCCACAATCCAGCCACTCCACTTCTGAGGAAAGGGGGTGAGGAATATTGGAGAACACCTCTGGGAGTTGCCTGTACCAGTTGACAAAAGACTCCAAGAATGTTCATGGCTGTGATAAGTCAAAACAGTGAAAGACTAGAAATAACCCAAACATCCATCTACTATAGAATGAATTAAAGCATGAACTATATACACGTACAATAGAATACTAGACAAAATTGAGTCACTGGTCCACGCAACAATACAGACGAATCTCGTAAATGTAACATGGAGTGAGAGGGGCTGCATGTGCACCAGGACGTACTGAAGGAACGCATCCATTTGACAAAGAAACAGAGGCAAAGCTCGTCTATGCTGATAGAGGTCAGGTTTGGGCAGAGGCAGAGGGATAGACTGAACCCAAGTGTTGGAAATGTTAAGAATTTTCACCTGGGTGGTGATTATATGGGTCTATGGAAAGGGAAAAAGCCATCGAGTGGTACACTTAGATCACTCACTGTGAACATGTTACATGTTACAGCGCAACAGAAAACAGACCGCCTACCTTCTCTTCCGCGGACTGCCCCAGCTCCTCACTGATGAGCGCATTCCTGGGCTGCAGCTCCAGCAACGTTCTGAAGAGCGTGTTGGACATCACTGTCAGGAGTTCTAGCTCAGCGTTTGCATGGAGGCCGTACAGTGCTGGGCTTTCTGGAGGCAGCTTCTCCTCTATGTACTGATGGTAGCCTGAGTAATCTAGGTTAGGTGGGGCTGCAAATCCCGGTGCCAGCATGAACTCCTCTTCAATCTTCAGCCACAAAGGGGAAAAGTCCGTTATGACAAGTCTAAAAGGAAATCACTCTTAGCATCCTAAGACACTTTGAGAACATGCTGGGTAGGAATGTCCAGCGCAATGCTGCATGGGGTGCAGGCTCTCTAAAATGTTTCATGATGCTTTTGTAACCCATCTTTTTGCCCCATGGAGGGCACCAGGCTGACCTCTGGTGGGGGCGGGGGGAAGGGGGTAGTCCAAGGAACACACGTGAATCCTTGCCCCCAGAAGATGGAGTCTGCAGTTTGCTTGGGGCAACAGGATCCATGCACACGAAAGGCCAACTGGGTTCTGACCCATCTACTGCGTGATCACCCCATCACGTGCTCCCCGTCAGTGACTGTCCCAAACCTCTGCAAACATTCTGCAGAGAGAAACTGAGACTCAGAGTAATCCCCCACCGCCACCCCCCAGGCAAGAGGCCTGATTTACATCTTCATTCTGCACACACTTTCTATGACTCTCTAGGCTTTGCTTTCCAAATGTACATACTTTTTCACAATAGGGCTTCGAATTATTTGATATGTGATACATACACATGTTATAAACACAGTTCCATGTACATATACTGAAAAACAGGACTGTGTGTATGTAACATTGTACAAGGCAGAATATATAGAGAATCCTATCAGTGCTGCCTCTTTACCTTTGAGCTACTCGGGACAGAGCCCGTGTTGCTCATCCCAGGGTCCACAGACCCTGGGACCGCTGCTGGCACATACTGGTGCTCACTGAATGAGGCACAGGTGCCTAATGAACAGAAGGCTGGCATGATGAGGCATTGATCATGCCCATCTACTTCATTAAGGCGGGGGCAGTGGGTAGACATTCCATGTAGAGGAAGGTTCTTAACAAAGGCAATGAAGAGCAGCACCAAACCTGGACATGTGAACACGGTTCCTCAAAACATAGCAAAACAATTTATGCACCTGGTCCTCTCACCAAACATAAACTCAGTCAAGTGCTTAGAATTTTCTGGATCACTCAGCATCATCTCAAATCTTTTCTCAATTGTTTTTTAGTTCCCAGGGGCCATAACCTCCTCTTCCATTTTCCCAATCTCTCTTGCTATAAATTCTGTCTCGATGTGCTTAAATGGACAGTGGGATACTTTAACAATTTTTTAAAATATTTTATTTATTTATTTGACAGAGAGAAATCACAAGTAGATGGAGAGGCAGGCAGAGAGAGAGAGGGAAGCAGGCTCCCTGCTGAGCAGAGAGCCTGATGCGGGACTCAATCCCAGGACCCTGAGATCGTGACCTGAGCCAAAGGCATTGGCTTAACCCACTGAGCCACCTAGGCGCCCCCAGTGGGACACTTTAAAAATCACTTACCGAATGTAGCTCCTTTATGCCTGGATTTTCTAAATCATTTTCTGAAATTGGGGTTCCTCTAATTGTGTGTGTTATGCCACTGGTCCCCTCTCTCTCACCCGGAGACAAAGTAGGTATTTGCAGATTGTTACTGGATACTAGGTACTCACCACCTAGTGTAGCCTAACAAGCCTCTGGAGTATAAAAGTTTCATCTATTCTAGTTCTTAAGAAACTCCAAGTCTGATGGGGACAAAGGAAGTGATTTTCTACACAACCAGGTCAGCTGTGAGTACTGACAGCTTGTTCGTTCTCAGACCTGCCATCGCCAGTTTCCCGGAGGGCCTGTGTCCTTACTGACGATGCTCACTGGTGGCTGTGAACTCCAGAAGGCGTTTTAAATATTGGAGTTGGCACTTGTTCTGCACTAGGAAGAGTTCCAAGTTAAGCTACTCTTTCATTTCGTGAGAAACAGGAGCAACTTGGACCATCTCCCCGCCAGTATCTGTTAGCATGGTTTATTTCACTCATTTATCTGCACTTTCTAGCACTTCATTTTTAGAAATCAGACTAATCCATTTCTTTTTTCTTTAAATATTTCACGTATTTATTTGAGAGGCAGTGCACACACGCACAAGCAGAGGGAAGGGCAGAGGGAGAGAGAGGGAGAAACGGGCTCCCTGCCGAGTAGAGGGCCCGATGCGGGGCTCGATTCCAGGACCCTGGGATCATGACCTTAAGGCAGATGCTTAATTAACTGCCTGAGCCACCAGGGTCCCTAAGAATAATCCATTTCAATCTCACCTGTTCAAGGTGACCGAAACAAAACTGTGGGGGAGATTTTAACTTGTATTATTAGTCTATGAGATAATTTATTCAAAACAGAGATATGGGCACAAAATACAAATAATGAAACCAGAAATTAGAATACATATATACAAACCAGACTTTGGTCCCTGCAAACAAGGACTTGATCTTCCCTGTAAGGGCTCACTAGACTGTTGAAAGAAATCTTAAAAGCCAGTTAAATTGTCCTTCCATGAAAGACAGAAAGTTAGAAACAGAGTTTCAAGCAAAGAAACCAAGAATTGGAACTGCTTAGAAATGTTAAAACGCCATGGGGACTAGAAGGAGCAAGGAGGGCCTGCTCCTATAGTGCTGGTGGGAACGCAAATGGTCTGTACTTTCTGGAGAGACAGTTAAGCAGTCTTTTTACAAACACGGGAAGAGTGCTTTTATATGTTCGTTAATGAGCAAAACACAAGAAAACCACAACGGAAAGGCAAAGGCTTGAGGTTTCTGGTCAGCCAGACATGGTGCAGTTCCCATCCCTGAGTGGGTTGGTGGCTGGAGGCCTTAAAATATGACAGTTTATCTGGGTTTCAGTCTCATCAGTGAAATATCACTCTTACTAGCAACCTAATGATCATGACTGGGAATTTAAAGACCATATATGCAAACAGCTAAGCATGTAAGTAGGCTTTGATGTTAGTTTGGGTCTTTTCTGTGTCCTGGGAATAGACATGATTATTTCAAACATATTCTGATTTTCTGGGAGGAAACACAACCTGAGGAATGTTCCACTGTACATTCCTACTGTGATGTCAAACAGGCAAAGTTCGAAAAATGAGTCTTTGTTCATGTAGGTGTTTACCTGTTCTCTTTCTCCTTTAAGAAAACTGTAAAGGGACATAGTGAAAAGAAGGGCCATCTGTACCCAAATATTCATAGCAGCAATGGCCACAGTTGCCAAACTGTGGAAAGAACCAAGATGCCCTTCAACAGACGAATGACTAAGGAAGATGTGGTCCATATATGCAAGGAGTATTGTGCCTCCATCAGAAAGGATGAATACCCAACTTTTTTATCAACATGGGTGGGACCGGAGGAGATTATGCTGAGTGAAATAAGTCAAGCAGAGACAGTCAATTATCATATGGTTTCACTCATAGTGGAGGATAAGGAATAACATGGAGGACATTAGGAGAAGGAAAGGAAAAGTGAGTTGGGGGAAATTGGAGGGGGAACCAAACCATGAGAGACTGTGGACTCTGAGAAACAAACAGAGTTTTGGAGGGGAGGGGTGAGGGTTGGAGGTTAGGGTGAGCCTGGTGTGGTAGGTATTAAGGAGGACATGTATTGCATGGAGCACTGGGTGTGGTGCATAAACAATGAATCTTGGAACACTGAAAAAAATTAAATTAAAAAAAAGAAAGAAAACTGTAAAGGTTTCCATGTGCTCAAGGAGCTCTGTGAATCCTGGTTCCTTTCCTACCCAAGGCTTTTATGAAAATCTGCTGCTTGGTGATAAGGCCAGAAGAGTAGAGCGCTCTGCATATGGACCTTTGGGGGAGGTTATTTGAGGAGGTTATTGTTACTCCTCAAAAAGAGTCAATAATTCTAAAGAGACATTTCTCCAAAGAAGACTAATGAATTGCCAATAAGCACATGAAAAGATGCTCAGCATGGTTAGTGTCTAGAGGAATGCCAACCAAAACCACAACAAGGTACCACTTCATACCTACCAGGATGGCTTAAGGAAAAAAAAAAAAAAAAAAGGATAACAAGAGTGTCAGCAGAGAAGTGGAGAGTGTAGAACCTGATACGCTGCTGGTGGGGATATAAAATGGTGCATCCACTTTGGAAAAATCATATGGCAGTTCCTTAAAATGTTAAACAGAGTTACCTTATGATCCAACAATTTCATTCCTAGGTATACACCCAAAGGAAATGCAAATGTATTTCCACACAAATGCCTGTTCATAAATGTTCATTAGCAGCATTACTGCTAATAGCCAAAAAACAGAAACAACCCAAATGCCCATCAGCTGATGAATGCATAAAGAAAATGGTGCATACAATGGAATATGATTTGGCCATAAAAAGGAAACAATGACATATACTATAGCATAGGTGAACCTTGAAAACATTACATTAAGAGAAAGGTAGCAAATACAGAAGGCTGTGTATCATTCTATTTACATAAAATATCCAGAACAGGCAAACCCAGAGACAAAAAGTAGATGAGTAAGTAGTTGCCTGGGGCTGGGGAGTCGGGGAGAGCATGGCGAGTGACTCCTAATGGGTAAAGGGTTTTCTGTGGGGGGTGACGAGGTGTCTAAAACAGACTGTGGTGGCGGCACAGCTGTGAATATGCCTAAAGCCTTTGGATTGTCCAAGTGGAATTGGTAAACTTCTCTTTGAATTTGTCTCAATAAAGTTATTTGAAAAAATTAATGGCATTGTGCTCAAAGAGAATGAGACTCCGCATGATGCCCCCCCCCCAAATCATCAAGGATTTGAAGTTATTTTTACAGAAATCAGTGTCAGGCGCAATTATTAGGCACTGGGAAAGCCAGCATCTCGCCTGACTCTGGAGGACTATGGTCCTTCTTACATTTTGCTTTCTGGCATTTAATAAAAGCCCCACCTCTTATGCTGCCTCTCCAAGGAGTCCTGCCTAGTTTAGCCCCCAGCTCAGTCTGAACCTAAACACATGCATTTGCCCTTTGCCTTTTGAGTAAAAAATGCCATGACCCCAAAGTGCTGTAAGGGATTTTCAGAAATTACTCAAGGGTAAATTCTATCATCATGAGGTCTTCAGAGCTGACAGGTACTGGAGTGGTTTTCTAGACAGTACCCTCATTTTGTAAATCAATAAACTGAGGCACAAGGAGGTCCTGCACAAAGCTGGACAGCAAGTTAGTGGCAGAACCAGAACCTAGAGCTCCCGGATTGCCCGGTTTTGTTCACGGCAGCCCCCTGGGCACCCACTGCACAAAGCACAGACACAAGTCAGTGGATTGGTGCCCCGAGCTCCAGATACTGCACACAGATCAGCATTCCAACTGATGCAGCGTGGGGCAGACATAGCCTGCGGTCCATGCAGTCTGACTGCGAGCTCGAATCCTGGTTTAGCTACTTACCAACTGTCTGACCTGTGGGAATCTGGGTTTCTTCTCTGATTACGTGGGATATTAATACCTACTTGGCAGGATGATGGTGCAGCCCGAAAATAACACACATGAGATGTGGAGTGCTGATCCCCGGCACAGAGCAAGTGTTTAATAGTTTCCATTGTTATAATCACAGATTAAATCTAGCCAAGTATGCAAGAGATAGCGTGGAAACTTACACTTAATAATAAAAGACCTTCCAATTATTAAGCATGTTGTTCTAACACTGCACCAATGTTTAAACCTAACACCAAACCTATGAAATGGGCCATTCTTATTCAGTAGACGAAACTCAGACTCAGGGGAGGGGCCTACAATAAAAGCAAATACAGGGAGAATTGAGTGCGAACACTAGTATTTTTTTTAAAGATTTTATTTATTTATTTGACAGAGAGAGAGGTGGGGAGAGAGAGTGATCACAAGCAGGCAGAGAGGCAGGCAGAGAGAGAGGGAGAAGTAGGCTCCCTGGTGAGCAGAGAGCCCGATGCGGGGCTCGATCCCAGGACCCTGAGATCATGACCTGAGCCAAAGGCAGGGGCTTAACCCACTGAGCCACCCAGGTGCCCCCTAGTATTGTTTTTTATCTCAAAGCCCAGCCTCCTAATGGTTACTTTGTATTACCAGAAGAGTTTTTAATATATGACAACCTTCAGGTGACCTGATACCTTATTTTCTAAAAGTAATTTTCTGTTTTACTCATTTAGCATTGCCATGTGCATGCTTTAGGTGAGAGAATAATATTAACAAATAATTCCCTACCTCTTGCTAGAGACCTGGGAGGCACACTGCCATCAGGGAACCCTCTCCCAGGGTCTCTGTCACTTATCCAGCAAGAAACCCACCCATCCCCCTCACAGGACAACACCATGAAGGCATTCTGGGCTGAGCTTTAAATTCCACACCATTAATGAGTTGCTTTTCTGATTATGGTTCAGTGCAACCAGAGGTACTAATTTCTAAATAAGTTAACCAATGTGAGGGGCACCTGGGTGGCTGGGTGCCTTTGGCTCAGGTCATGATCCCAGAGTCCTTGGGTTGAGCCCAGCATCCGGCTCCCTGCTCAGCAGGAAGCCTGCTTCTCCCTCTCCCACTCCCTCTCTTATGTTCTCTTTCTCCTCACTGTGTCTCTGTCAAATAAATAAATAAAATCTTAAAAAAAAAAAAAACCAAAAACCAACAAACCCAACATGAGAAGTGGTGAAAAGACATCCTGCAGATGCACAGGTGTTAGATCAAGCTCCTGAAATAAACAGCAAGAGTGAGACACATCGGCAAGAGAACAGAGTAACTGGGAGGTTGCAGTGTTTTTCTGCCACCAAGTAGCAAGGGTCTGAACTTCCTCTGTTGAGCTGAGAAGTGGTACTGTCCGGGGAGGAAACCAGACAGCAAAGGAAGCATTTTGAGCCTGAAAACATCAGCAGATCTGCACAGAGGGTGGATACCTACATTTCTAAAGGGCTCACCCACACTCCGCTGCTGCCTCTCTGTGTTCATTGTACCGCTGTTCGAATGGTAGTTCAGACTTGGCAAGGTTAATGGACTGTCTAGTTTGGCAACAGTCATTCGCTCCCTGTCCTCAGGCCCGAGCCAGAGAGGGAACACCAGCATGAGCTTCTCACTCTGCCCCATGACCTCCACCACCGCTTGGAGAAATCAACCTCTGTAAAGGTCGCACGCCTGAAACTGTTTATAGCTTTCCCATCTCCATGGTAACCTGCTCCCAGACCTCTTCTGAGGAGGGACTTTGAATTGGAGTAAATTGACAGTGTCTCTCTGACCTGTGAAATCCTGCTCATTAGAACTAAGGAAACACTTGGGAGACTCACGGCAACGGAAACAAATAATGATCACGTGGCAGGAAAGGTGGTTGGTTTTGTTTTTTTGGGGGTTTTTTTGGCACTGTCCCCAAATTCTTTAACATTACTAAAAGTAGTAAAAAACAAAATCTGTCCTCAGTTTTCTATATTAGACAACAGATAGTACACATTTTCTTCCTTTTTTTTTTTTAAAGATTTTATTTATTTATTTGACAGAGATCACAAGCAGGCAGAGAGAGAGAGAGAGAGAGAGAGAGAGAGAGAGGAGGAAGCAGGCTCCCCTGCTGAGCAGAGAGCCCGATGCGGGACTCGATCCCAGGACCCTGAGATCATGACCTGAGCCGAAGGCAGCGGCTTAACCCACTGAGCCACCCAGGCGCCCCCAGATAATACACATTTTCTATTACATGATTATTTACTTCTCAAAATGGACTCGAAGAAGGGGATCAAAAGCTACGTAATACTTTTATGAGATGAAGTTCTCAGAGAAATTATCAACAGGAGGTGGCTCAAACAATGAAAAAATATGCACAACTTTGTTATTTTTTATAGTCCTTAGCATATTTGCTTTTTAAAGCTTATATTTAGGGGCACTTGGGTGGCTCAGTGGGTTAAAGCCTCTGCCTTCAGCTCAGGTCATGATCTCGGGGTCCTGGGATCAAGCCCCACATCAGGCTCTCTGCTCAGTGGGGAGCCCACTTCCCCCACCCCCTCTCTCTACCTGCCTCTCTGCCTACTTGTGATCTCTGTCTGTCAAATAAATAAATAAAATCTTTAAAAAAAAATAAAGCTTATATTTAAATTCCGGTTAGTTAACATATCATGTAGTATGAATTTTAAGTGTGCAATACAGATTCAACACTTCCATACATCCACCGTGCTCATCCCAAGTGCCCCCCCAATCCCCATCACCTATTTTACCCATCCCCCATCCACCTAAACCATCAGTTTGTTCTCTGTAGTGAAGAGGCTGTTTCTTGGTTTGCTTTTCTTCCTTTGCGCCTTTCTTTTGTTAAATTCCACACGCGTGAAATCATGTGGAATCACTTGTCTTTCTCTGACTTACTTCCTTTGGCATTTATACGCTCTAGCTCCATCCGTGTCCTTGCACATGGCAAGATCCCTTCATTTTTATTATTAACAGCCCACTGTCATATAGACACCACTGCTTCTTTATCCACTGGATGGACACTTGGACTGTTTCCACAATGTGACAATTGTAGATAATGCTGCTATAAACATCGGGGTGCATGTGTTCCTCTGAATTAGTTTTTGTATTTTCTGGGTAGATTCCTAGCAGTGCAATTGCTTGATCATAGGGTAGTTCTTCCCCCCGGCCCCAACATTTTATTTATTTGAGAGAGAGTACATGAGCAGGGGAGAGGGAGAGAGGTAGAAGGAGAGGGACAAGAAGACCCCCTGCTGAGCAGGGAGCCTAATATGGGGCTCAATCCCAAGACCTCGAGATCACAACTAGAGCTGAAGCTGGGCCACCCAGGTGTCCCCCATGGGGTAGTTCTATTTTTAACTTTTTGGGAAAACTTCCTACTGTTTTCCAGAGTGGCTGTACCAGCTTGCATTCCCACCAACCATACTGGAGGGTTCCCCTTGCTCCCCATTCTCACCGACATCTGTTGTTTCTTGTGTTGCTGATTTTAGCCATTCTGACTGGTGTGAGGTGGTCGCTCATTGTAGTTTTGATTTGTGTCTCCCTGATGAGGAATAATGTTGAGCATCTTTCCACATGTCTGTTGGCCATTGGTAGGTCTTCTTTGGAAAAAATGTCGATTCATGTCTTCTGCCCAATTTTCAGTTGGATTATTTGTTTTTTGAGTGTTGAGTTTTAGAAATTCTTTATATATTCTGGTAACCACTAACCCTTAACTAGACACATCACTTGCAAATATCTTCTCCTATTCTATAGGCTTTTAGTTTTATTGAATGTTTCCTTCCTGTGCAGGAGCTTTTTGTTTTGATAAAGTCTCAATAGTTTATTTTTGCTTTTGTTTCCCTTGCCTCAGGATGCCTATTAGAAAGATGGTGCTCTGGCTGATGTCAAAGAAATGACATGGCACACCTTTAAAAATAGTTGGTATTCTGTTCAAGTGTGAAAAGAGATGTAGGGCGCCCTGTGTTTCCATGAAATAGGCAATGCCCATGATCTCCAAGAGTTACTCCTAAGATTCAGTCAGTTTCCGTGAGGGTCCTTTGCCTGGGTGTGGAACATGAGGACTCACAGATAAATCAGTGAGGAGGTCTTACTGAAACAGATTTGGATTTCACAGATCTGAGATGGCGCCCCACACTCTGCATTTCTGGGGCATGTGGGTGGCTCATTGGGTTACGCCTTTGACTCTCGGTTTCGGCTCAGGACATGATCTCTTGGGTCCAGAGATGGAACTCTGTATGGGGATTCATGCTTAGTGGAGAGTCTGCTTGAAGAGTCTCACTCTCTGCCCCTCCCCCGACTCACATGCCTGCATGCTCTCTTTCTCTCAAATAAATAATAAATCTTAAAAAACAACAACAACAACAACACTCTTCATTTCTAACAAACTTCCAAACTCTGTGACAGTGGCAAGTATATACTTGCAAAAGGTCAAGATTCCTCAGTAATATTTAAGAAGCATTTATACAGTGATATTATTTTAAAAGATTCTTAATCAAGAAGCCCCTGGCTGGCTCAGCTGGTGAAGCATGTGATTCTGGATCTTGGAGTTGTGAGTTCGAGCCCCATGTTGGGTGCAGAGATTAAATAAATAAAACTTAAAAAATATTTTAAATCCTTACTAGGATTTTCTCTTCTGTAAATGACATATAAAATGTCTTACCAGAGATGGATTCATGAATTCTTCCAAGTATGCCCGACACAGTTTGCGATCCCAGTCATCTGTGATGTGGCCTCCATACATGATCTCACCAAAGAGGTAACGGAGGTCTTCCCATGGGACCTGGGAAGGACGGCACATAGATGTTCACTGCCAGACCCCCAGCATCTGCCTCAGACACGCCAATCAGCAGTACACGCCTCTCTGCAAGTACCTCTAACACCATGTTTCCCCAAATCCCCACCAATGGGAGCATTTAAAAGAGGTTCAGAAATGGTCTAGGTTTCTCCACAGAATTTCTTGACAGAATTACATTCGGGGTGTTTCAATACATTTGGTGAAAATTCACGAACACTGAATGCAGATTTTAAAGCAATTATTCCTAGAACATGCCACGCAGGGAAACTTGATAAATTCAAAATCTCATCCAAAAATTGAGAAAAGGTATTAGTTCACAGGGCCTTTGTGGTATGTCACGTTTTTAGGATGTGATAGCAGGTTTTAGGATCCATTTAGGCAAATGAAGAAAACCTTATACAATCTGCATTTGGGGGATGTTTAGGATGCCCTCTCCTTGTAAAAATCCCAGCAAACCAAACCCCCTGCTGCAGACTGATTTGAGGGTTTGGTTCATGGCACGACTGGCCTACTCCTTGACTGTTCTAAGGGTTCTGACTAATGACTGGACCATGTGGTCTTCAGGAAATACCAGTATCTCCTCTCTATTTGGCTTAGCAGGATTTGAAGCCTCTCTCTGCTACCCTTTAGCTTCCTCAGGGTTTGCAAAACATGCCAGTCTGTGATGAAGCCTTTCCAGACAGGAACCTTTATACCCTCAGGGGCAGTAGATTGCCTCCCAACAGTTCAACTAAAAACTTAATTATAGCCTTCGTGGGTTGCACGATGTGACAGAACAAGTAAAATTGCTTCAACTATTCCAAATGTACTGGTTACAAGTTTATTTGAATTTGAATAAATGAACCTCAAAGAGGTCTTTCTTTAAAGCTGCTCTGAGGTGGGTGAGGAATACGGGAGAAGCGATCGGACTGAAGCAGGCTCCCGGAACCACCCCGGGGGAACCTTCCACGTCACCCTCATGAAGTGGATGGGCGACAGAGACTTCTCTGTTTCGTTTCCCTGAGGGTGGTCCGTTAGTACGGGCTGTGCGTTCTACCAGCGGATATGCACCACCCTCAAGATTTTCATCAGCTGGGGCTCTATTATTATCTATTATCAATAACTGATGCTCTTCCCCCAAATCCTGATCCTTGTTTTGATCATATGCCTTCTTGAAAAGGGCATTTTGTATCACCAAACTGTGAATATAACCTTACTTCCAAATCTTGGTCACTGGCTTGGCCACGTGCAGTGAATGCCTTGGGTGTAGACATCCGAGGGAGGACAGAGCATTCAGAACTGCAAGCTGTGCTGTTCCTGGGATGCCAGTGGGGGCAGCAGCACAACGGGAGTCACTAGGGCCACCGCAGGGCTGCTAGGTCTCGGGACATGAGAGCCAGGGACAAACAGGAGTCCGCTCCTCTCTTTCTCCCCATCATTTCTGCCTCAGCTGCGTACAGGAGTCAGCTGAAGTGGACAACAGTCCTTGTTTCAGCGTCAGGGGACAGTTGTGAAGGACTTGTATAAGAGGATTAAGTGATCTGTTTCACTTTCTCCAAAACTATTATAATAGTCGATTTTACCTGCAACATTTTGCACAAAATGTGTTAAGAGCAACTCAAAATATTATCCATTACGAGGATCAAAATATGCTCAAATTTTGTCTATTTAAAAAGCGATAGCTATGCGGGCACCTGGAGGGCTCAGCTGGTTAAGCACCTGCCTTCGGGACTCTGGGATCAAGTCCCGCATCAGGCTCCCTGCTCAGTGGGGAGTGCGCTTCTCCCTCTGCCCCTCATCCTGCTCATGCTCTCTAATAAATAAATAAAAATTAAGTAAAAAATTTAGAACATGACAGATCATCACTGATTACATACAGTATTAAAGCCACTTATTTTAGATACAACTTACTCAAAATATGTTCCTTGGGAGAACCCGGCCATGTTATACACTGAGTGTACCTATTCTGATAGCGGTCACCTCACCTTTGAAGCTTGAGAAGACTTATTTGGTAACAAAAATTGTAACAATGGTTACCAAAAGAACACACAGCGACTCTACCCACAGAAACACAGATGAGTCATTTTAAAGGCCCTTTACAGAAAGTGTGGCCCAGGGCACAACAGTTGGTTGGACAAATGTATCTCAATTATAACAGATTTAACGGAAGGGGAAAAGTTTCCTTTATGAAGACTAAGCCAGAAAATTCCTACAAATGGCTCTTCCTTTTTGTAATCCAATCACGGGGTTTTTAAGAGTTTACACAAATGTTCTTGATGAAGCATTCCCGTGCCCATCTGTAAAACGCATTTTAGCCATGAAATAAAATCATTCATCTACCTTTAACTTCCAATCAAGGGGAACATTACTGAGAAAGTCACAACAAGGTGGCATCCTTAATACATAATAATGACATATGCAGGAAATGCACCATTATTTATACATGTGACGCGCTGTAAATTGCTTCCATCATAAGAACTAATTGTAGTGATTATTAATGCAGTGTTATGAACTGTCAGAATTGCTGTATGTAATTACATTTGTGCAAATGCTTCATTACCTGCCTAATGAATCTGGCATATATGCACATGTAAACCACTGTTTTTGTTAACATAATGAAGGACATTTTTTTTTTTTTTTTTTTTTTTTTTTGGCACTAAGCTGCTGATGTAGAACTGGTTTGACCTATCTTGTGAAGTTTGAGCTTCCACTGCTGGAAAACCTTTGATCTGGTGTATTTTCGCACTTGGCAGAAGATGCATATACAGTGTCAGCTATTTCAATAATAGCTTCAAAAGAGAAATTATGGCCCATTTGATAGTGGCCAAAGACTAACAGATTCAGTACACTCTTTGGAAGAGGTTATCTGACCACTAGCACTTACATGAGGGTTTGCCTCTAAGTAGTTGTAGAGGACGTTGGCACAAATGGTGAGGTCTCCAGGACTGAAGGGATAGCTGCGGCTCCAGCCCCGGGGGCCAAACCTCAGCCTCCCAGCCACACAAGCGTGGAAGTAGCACAGAGAAAAGAGGACGCTTTTAAACTCCTGCTCCTTGGAGCACGACTCAAGTGTATCCTGGGAAGAAAGGACAATAGTTGATTACCCTTCTGCACCCCTTCCAAGGGCAAGGGGTTGCAAGTTCAATGACCTTGTAGATAACTTTGAGGGAGATCTAGGACAAGGGCTACCATGCAATTCTAAGCCCGGCTGTCTATCCTATCAGCGCATAATAGGAGACTGACCATTTGGTCCTTGCCAGGCTGGTAATTTCAGAGGAATGTTTTCACTTTGTTTTAGTTATTTTACCGAATGCTTCTAAGTTCGCTAGAAAATGATGCAATTCATTCTGAGCAGTGATGGTATTGCTTGAGATCTGAGCAGTGATGATACTGCTTGAGGTCATTTTCCCCTGCAAAATTCTCCTTGAGAAATCTAGCTGACCAAAGGAACCCCACCTTTGTATCATAAGCATAGCAGAATACCACTTAAACCCCAGCCCTTCGTTCCCTCTGTTTCCCAGTCACACAGGTTACCTGGGCACGGGACCACCCATCAAAAAACCATTTCCCATCTTCCCTTGAAGCCAGATATGCCATATGACCAAGTTCTTGCCAAAAGAATGTGAGTAGAAGTGATGTGTACAATTTTCACGTCATTTAGTTAAAAGAAAATTGCTTGCCCTGGTAGTCACTCTTTTCCTTTCTCTGTGGGCTAGACATGAGGTTGACCAGACAACCGGGGAAGCCGTCAGTGAGTTCCAGGGGAGACACCTACCAGCCTGGGTGTGTGGCTGAGCTCATGAAACACAGCTGCCAGTTATATGTGCAAGAAGTCATCTTGTTGGGAGAACTCTAATTCTTTAGTGTCCCCAAGCTCATACAATCATCCTGACAAATGGTTTCCTTCCAATGAACTTAGGGTAGAATTCATTGCTGGGTGGAGAGAATGGCATATGGAAGATGGGAAAACACACCCTGTAGACTAGATCTGTAACATTTTTTTGAAATTGCAGAGGGAAAATTAAATCCTAGCATGTTGTATGGTTATGGCTCCCACAGCCATAAAATTAAAAGGTGAACCACCACCATCCAATCTCTGTCTTAAAGGTGGTAGTACTTTATTCTCAGATTCGGCAGTTCTGTGAGGCAAAAAAGGACTACTTCAACTGATGCTGGGCACTAGAGGACGATAAGGCCAAAGCTGTACCTTCTTCCCTTCTCCTTTAAAATGGCCCAATTTGGGGCACCTGGGTGGCTCAGTGGGTTAAAGCCTCTGCCTTCAGCTCAGGTCATGATCTCGGGGTCCTGGGAGCCCACATTGGGCTCTCTGCTCCACAGGGAGCCTGCTTCCTCCTCTCTCTCTCTCTGCCTGCCTCTCTGTCTACTGGTGATCTCTGTCTGTCAAATAAATAAATAAAATCTTTTAAAAAAATAAATAAAATGGCCCAATTATAGCCAGTCTACATTTAAAATGAATCTGACAACTTGGACCATCTACAAAGTGCATTTAGCACCTTTCAGGTGTGAGTTCAGATCTGGTCTCCCAGGCAACTTCTAGTAAAAGTCTAAACCAAACCAAGACTAGACTTGTTCCCTTGTTCTAGGACTAGAAGAAGCTTTTCAGTTTCTTTATGACTTACTCTAATAAGAATCCAACGTTACTACCAAATGTCATTCTAGAACTGGCCAGGCCATCCACAGTGCGGACCCAACTAAATCACTAGGTCATTCTAAAACACTAGGCTGTTTCTAGGTAATTTATGGGGTTTAAAGATACATAATCATTAAATGTAACATTTCTACAAACATAAAATGAAAGACAAACTCATGAAGGAAGAAAATTAAAAAACACATAATTGGAATTAATCTTGAAGAATATAAAAAATGTATTAGCTTTAAATGTAAGAAGTTTTTAGGAGACAAAATAGAAATATCAAACTTTTACTTAGGAATTATGATCTAACAACTCACCTACCATCTTCCTGAATAACATAGTTCACAGAAAACCAATGTACTACAATAACTAAGTACATTAATTCCATAAATATTTCATATAATAGATTTAGTTTTATCCTCAGCGCTAAAAAAAAAAAAAAAAAAAAAATTACAATGTGGGCACCTTGGTGGCTCAGCTGGTTAAGTGTCTGACTCTTAATTTCAGCTAAGGTCATGATCTCAGGGTTGTGAGATCTAGCCCCACCACTGGGCTCTGTACTGGCTGTGAGAGCCTGCTTAAGCTGGGAACCCATTTAAGATTCTCTTTTTCTCCTCTCTCTCTTTCTGCTCCTCCTCCACCGTACCACCCCTCCTCAAAAAAATTACAACTTAATGCCATTTCATTATGCCCTGATAATATAAATGCCAAATATGAATTCCAAATGAAAAAAATCTGAATCAAGTTTTTCAAATTAGGAAAAAGTATGAGTCTACCTAACGTTCTACGTATCAGGTCAGTTGTATTTTTACAAACCAAGAGATGAGCAATTTACCATCAGAAAATACACAAACAGCTCAGAGACCAGAGGACAGGCATCCACACTCACATAATAGCAGGTGGTATGCACACAAATGCCAGTTTCACGTGTGCAATTACCAGTTATCTGTTTCTGCTGCAGATCTTACAGAAAAAGAAATCTAGGTGCACCTGTGAGGCTCAGTCGGTTAAACATTCAACTTTTAAAAAACATTTTATTTATTTATTTGAGAGAGAGAGAGACAGTGAGTATGAGCAAGGAGAAGGTCAGAGAGAGAAGCAGACTCCCTGCAGAGCCGGGAGCCCAATGCGGGACTCGATTCCCGGACTCCAGGATCATGACCTGAGCTGAAGGCACTCAACCAACTGAGCCACCCAGGCGCCCTAAACATTCAACTTTTGATTTTGGCTGGGGTCATGATCTCAGGGTCTTGGAATTGGGCCCTGTGCCTGGGCTCCACACTGAGCATAGGGCCAGCTTGAGATCCTCTCTCTCCTTCTGCTCCCCCCTCCCTCCCCGGGATGTTATCTCTCTCTCTCTCTCTCTCTCTCTCTCTCTCTCAAAAAAAAAAAAAAAGTATCTTATTTTAAAAATCTGGTTATTATGTTTATATGAAAGGAGCCTAAATAGTATTCCCTTATGACTCCTTCCTTCCTTCTTCTTTCATTTAAAAAAAATTTTTTTTAAAGATTTTATTTATTTGCCAGAGAGAGAGAGAGAGAGCGTGCACAGGCAGGCAGAGTGGCAGCAGAGGCAGAGGGAGGAGCAGGTTCCCCGCCGAGCAAGGAGCCCGATGTGGGGCTCGATCCCAGGACGCTGGGATCATGACCTGAGTCGAAGGCAGCTGCTTAACCAACTGAACCACCTAGTCATCCCCATTTTTTAAAAATTTTTTAAATTTAAATTCAATTAATCAATATATACTGCATTGGCTTCAGAGATACAGGTCTGTGATTCATCAGTCTTTTTTTTTTTTTCTCCTATTAACACATAATGCATTATTTGTTTCAGGGGAACAGGTCTGTGAATCATCAGGCTTACACCTTTCACAGCACTCACCATAGCACATACCCTCCCCAGTGTCCATAACCCAGCCACCCTATCCCTCTCCCCACCCCCAGCAACCCTCAGTTTGTTTCCTGAGATTGAGTTTCTTATGGTTTGTCTCCCTCTCAATCCCATCTTGTTTCATTTTTTCCTTCCCTACCCCCAATGATCTCCTGCCCCTTTAAGTACTTGAGTCTTTCCAATAGTTGTCATCTTTAGTTAGTCTAAGTGGCTTTCTAGATAAGTCAGAAGAATGAATACTTTCATAAATAAACTGGAACGGGGGGTAGGGACTCATGTATAAACTTTGGGGCATCGGTTCATCCCTGCCATGATATGCAACATATTTTTCAATGGGCATTTCCCTGGGGAGAGTGTCCGTGGTTTTATCAGATGATCAGAGAGGTCCTTACCAAAACAAACAAACAAAAAACAACAACAAAAAAACCAACAAAAAGAGAAAAAACACTGATGGACGATTGGGCTGAGGCATATTTGATCATGACATACTCACTTTCCCCCAATACAGATAATTGTCCTATGGGGGCTGGATAAATCCTATTTAAATATATTAAATTCCTATTTTGTATTTTGGGAAAGAGGTTGAGAATGTCCTAAGTGGTCAGAAATTATCAACCAAGGAATAAAAAATAAATTCATGGCTGCCATGGTTCCCAAAAGAAAAAGTACTGCAACTATATAATACATTCAACAAGGTTTCCTGAGTGCCTCTTTCTACATTCTACAGTGTTTATATAGCCTATAAATTAATTAACTAGACAATTAACTGTATTCTTTGAAAGGTTTCCTGAGTGCCTCTTTCTACACTCTACAGTTTTTATATAGCCTATAAATAAATTAACTAGACAATTAACTGTATTCTTTGAAACTATAATCTTAGATGGCCAATTATTATAATTCCTTCATAATGTTGACTTGAGTATTGGTCCAGAAGATACTAGAGAGAAATGATAATATTTCTAACAGGAGTCTTAATATTTATACCAAACCATGTGCATTTCCTCTTTAGGTTTCGTCCTACTTCTCCTAATAAGAGTACTGTTTCCCGGGGTACCTGGCATCTCAGCTGGTGAAGCATACCCCTGTGGATTTCGGCTGGGCTCATGATCTCAGGGATGCGAGGTGGAGCCCTGTGCCGGGCTCTGTGCCGGGCTCTGTGCCGGGCATGAAGCCTGCTTAAGATTCTCTCCCTCTCCCCTACCCCAAACCCCTTGCTTGCACTCTCTTTCTCCGAAACAAACAAAATACTGTTTCCCAAGGATGTGTAAAAAATCAGAGGGAATGGCAACTCAGAGAAACAACAACAAAGGAAACTTGTTTGAAACACGTGATTACTATACAGGTAGTTGTGATAATTTGCCCAAGGAGAATCATAGGAGCATTTGTGCTTGTGTTAAGGCATTTGTTTTATTTTGGAAGGAAATCAAAGTGTAAATAAGGTGGCAACATGGATATACAGGGAGAAGATGATTTAAGTCTGCTAACATCAAAAGTGGATCTGAGGGGGCGCCTGGGTGGCTCAGTGGGTTGAGCTGCTGCCTTTGGCTCGGGTCATGGTCTCGGGGTCCTGGGATCGAGTCCCACATCGGGCTCTCTGCTCAGCAGGGAGCCTGCTTCCCTCTCTCTCTCTCTCTCTCTCTCTCTCTCTGCCTGCCTCTCCATCTACTTGTGATCTCTCTCTGTCAAATAAATAAATAAAATCTTAAAAAAAAAAAAAGCGGATCTGACACACTGAATTTTATACTGGAACTCTTCCCATGCCTTTACTGTTGCTGCCGTCCTCAGGAACAGCAACCAGAATAATAGTGGCTTCTCTTCCTGTGCGAAGAGATACTGGTCTACCATGTTTGTCTTCAATAAGTGGGTTCTTCAGAAAAGGAATGTAATTTATTCTCCTTAAACATGTGGCTGCAGTATTTTTTTTTTTTTTAAGATTTTATCATTTGAGAGAAAGAGCTCATGTGCGAGCCTGAGTGAAGGTGAGGGAAGGGGAGAGAGAGAGGCTTAAGCCAGCCCCATGTCCAGTGCAGAGCCTGACATGGGGCTCCATCTCATGGCCCTAAGACCATGACCCAAGCTGAAACCAAAAGTAGGATGCTTCACCAACTGAGCGTGTGGCTCTATTTTTAAGGCAAAAACATAGATTTTCTAGTCATTGGAACAGGGAACGACAGGGGGATCCTTTCAAGACATTGAGCTACACATTGGGATTTCACTTCATCCCTCTGCACAAGACACATGTGTAGTAGCTAATTCCCCCCGCACCCCCCCCCGCCCCGGTTTTGTAAGAAAACTCTGACTCTGCCATCAGATCAGGCTTCTTCTGCTTTCTTACCTGATCAAAGTTGTAGAGGGCGGCATGCAAATTGGCCAGCATTCCTGTTGGGGGTTCATTAGTAATTTTAATGGAATTCTCCAGCAGTCCTTGAGGGATGATGTGTTCACGAGGTGTAGGTGCAGGTTCAGCACTCATGAAAACCCGGTAATCTCTGTGGCTTCCTTGGCTGAATCTTTCGAGGAGTTTCTCCAAGGTGCCTAGCCACTTGGCTACCAAATGGACATTCTGAAAACACAGTATGGCTTATAATTCTGATGAAACTGAAGTATGTTGTTTAAATGATGGGATCACAACATTTTCCTATATATCAATGGGTAGAAAACCAGAGAACCAGAAAAACTCAGAGAACCAATTTTTCCTGTATTATCACGTTAGGGAACAAAACCAAGCACCAAAACGCTACTGCACAGTGAACACGTGGCGGGTTCCAAATCACCACAACTTAGCGGTGCAAACCACAATCTCCTCCAACATACTCAGCCACTTCCAACACCCACCATCACCTTGAAGGTGGAGTTTCTGACACTTTTTTTCATTACAGTTCAAATTCAGTTATGAAGACTTACCTGGGTAGTTTAATCAAGTATAAAAATTAAAAGCCAGAAATGTACCTCACTCATTTCATTGTTTCTGATACTAACCGCCTCTACTCAGCATCTATCCTTAGTAGATGAACTCCAAAGGATGAGACAGGTAAAGGGGTAGCCGAAAAAGAAATCTCTCTTTGTTCATATGCTCTGCAGGTCCCTGACAGGTTAATTTCCTTAAATCATAGAACTTTCAAAAATCATGAGAGAAACCAATGTCACCACCATCACTTCATGATTTTCAGTTTTATGGTTCACAATCCTCCAGCCCTCCCACCCATGGAGTACATGGTAGTTGGCCTTGTGAGAACAGAATGAACAGGCTCTCTCCCTCTGGCGATGTCCTTAATGTAATGACTGCAACATCACACCTAGGAATATGTAGTTATTTCCAGCAAAGAAAAACATTTGATATTATAAAAGCTACAAAAAACCCAAAGAATAAAGGCAAATAGGGAATGGAATAATAATATAGATATCTATCTTCACAACAGTTCTGTTGTAAGAAGATCTAATGCCAGTTTAGTTGTTCACATTATGAGGCTTTTTCTTCCTTTGGCTAATACTGAACATACACTGGCAGGTGTCATGGCTGAACTGTGTGCCCACAAACTCAAATGTTGGAAGTCTTAACCCTCAGTACCTCAGTGCTGAGTGACTGTATTTGGAATAGGTCTTTAAAAAGGTAATTAAGAGTAAACATAACAATTAGACTGGGTCTCAATCCAGTATGGCATCCTTATAAGAAGAGGTGATCAGGACACACACACACACACACACACACACACACACACACACAAACAGAGGGGAGACCATGTGAAGACACTGGGAGGAGACAACCATTGATACACCAAGAAGAGAGCCTTTCAGAAGAAACCAAGCCTACTGACAACTTGATCTCAGACTTTTGGCCTCCAGAACTATAAGAAATTGCATTTCTGCTGATTAAGCCACCCCATCTGGGACACTTTGGACTGGCAACCCTAGCAACCTTCTACAGTAAGTAAGGGCTCTGAGTTTCCCGCCCTCCATGCTATTAGATTATAGCCAAAGTACTTCTCACACCTGACTGTGAACCTCACACAAGCAAGCAGAAACAACAACAACAGAAACAACGACAATTAAAAACTGTTTTGCAAGCTCAAATACGACTCCTCTATCTTATGGCCTACAAGACCTTCCTTGAGAAGTTCACTTGAAACAAATACAAGAACAAATACAAGGGTACTATAGGCAGTGACTTTGCAGTCAAGGAACAGAAGAATCTCCAAGTGAGCCATCCCCAGACACAGGCACATTCTGGACTCCAGTCTCGGTGTTCTTGATCTTTGAGGATCTTCCTGAGGGTCTTGGCTTTGACGTTGGCTAGATTCTTAGGCCCACTTGCCCAGGGGCAGCGATGCCTGGGCAACATTTGTAGCGAATCCATGTATCTTGGACCCATTTTGCCCGTGAAAATAGATTTTAAAAATCCAGTATGTCACTTCACAAGCCATCTGGTGTATATCTGAGACAAAGATAGATGCCATCCTTCTACCTGTGCGCACATTTTCTCTGGTGTGTGGGCTTCTGATAAAATGCTAGTCGAATTGGGACGCCTGGGTGGCTCAGTTGGTTAAGCAGCTGCCTTCGGCTCAGGTCATGATCCCAGCGTCCTAGGATCGAGTCCCACATCGGGCTCCTTGCCCTCCGCAGGGAGCCTGCTTCTCCCTCTGACTCTGCCTTCCACTCTGTCTGCCTATGCTCGCTCTCGCTCACTCTCTCTCTGACAAATAAATAAATTAAAAAAAAAAATGCTAGTCGAACATCCCTTGAAGGGCTCTATCTGACCACAGGAACTGACCACTGTAGGGTCTGGTTAAGAGCTCATTCGCATGAGCATACTTATCATATGCCTACGCGGATATAATTTAACGTACATTGCAAACAACATAACAAGTTCCCATTATGCTGGTCTCCCCTTTATTCAAAGTCCTGCTTCTCTTTTATATGGCAACAAGGTACTAAAAACCTCAAGAAACTGAGATAGCCACAGGATTGTGGTCAAGTCCCGCCTCAGGCTCCATCTCCCCCAACCTGCTGCTCCCCCTGCTTGTGCTTTCTCTCTGTCAAATAAATAAATGAAATCTTAAAAAAAAGCAACTTTCAAATGTGAGATATTATGAAAATGGCTTTGGCAATCTATATACAAGCCTGTTTATCTTCTAGCACTCTTAGAATGTTCCAGATATCTGTAAGTCAGGAGAATGAGGGGGTTTCCTCTAATATTTTTAAATTTCAAAGCATGATGGCCTGAAAATCTCTCAAAAGATGATCGCTATCCTTGTCAGCTGAGTCCCTCAACACCTTTGGAGAGGTCACTAGTCCTGAGAGAACCCCAAGGACCCTGCAAATCACCGTCTGTCAGGAGGACGAATCATTCCCATGGGCCTGGACAACTCTGCACCATCCATCCCTCGTGATCATTCCCAGTGTTGTCCAAGCAAATGCCATACTCACTTGGAGGATGACCCAGTGTCCTCCTTTGGAGGCTTTCTCCAGGGCCTTTTCTGCCACTGTCTCCTGACCTTGTCCTAAAGACACATTGTAGAGTTTTCCCGAGTCGATTGTAAACCCCAGTCTTTTGCCTGTGGGAGCACACAACAGGATAAGAGGAAGAGTGATTCAGGAGAGGTAAGAGGAGTCTGGAACTTTCTGTCTCATGTCCACCTGTGGTTACAGCTGCCACCTTCTAGGTCACTCGCCTCAAGAATCCAATCCCAACTCCTGTCATTTCAGCAAGCAGCATTTTGAGCTCTCTCAACGGCTGCCTCCTGGGGCGCATTAGCAGAGCCTGTGGAAATCAGTTCCTCTGGTTTTATGGTAATGAAGCTTTTGACATTTTGATAGATGGCAAGTATTGTTATTGAGCTTTATTAACTCTTGCCGGAGTAGCAAAGCATTTCCTTCATAAAAAAGGAGCAACGTGTGGTAGCTATCACATCATTTTTTGAACAAATTGGCTCATTGGGTAAATGCAGGAGCCTCTCACCTTGTGGCCATGCTTGAATCGAGCACAGTCAGGTCACCGCTCTATTAACCTGGTGTTCTCGGTGCGGGCTGTGGGGAATAGTAATCCACGGCACAAAGCGACAGTGCCTTGCACAATCGAATAGGCTTGCTCTAATGACCACTATTTAGTCACAGGGGGCACAAGATTACACTAGAATGGAGAAAATTGCCCTCTGGCCCTTACATAGTCAAAAGGTGGAAAACAGTACAAAAGAAACTTGCATTATGCCAACCAGAGGAATGTTCCATTTGAACAGTTCTTCAGGCCACAGTGTTATTAGCCTTACGTGTTCCATATACTCCATCTCCCACAAATGAAAAAGAAAGAAGGAAAGAGAGAGAATGAAAGTAACTGGCTGTGAACCAAGAGGCAGGCCGGGTGCGTGCTGGGTGATAGGGAGGGCGGGAAGACAAGGCTCCGGGCCCCTCACCGAGGATCTCAAGGTCTTTAAGGGCATCCACCCCTGGAGACAGGATGAAGAAGATGGGCGTGTCCGGGCTGCTATCTTCAAATGCTTTAACTAAATCCACTCTGATCCTCCCCACATACTTGGCACCCAGCTTTTCCTCCACAAAATTCCTAATAGAAAAGGATAAGGCAAAAGACAGCATCAGTGCTCATGACCTTGAAAAGTGCCACAACTTGGATCAGCTTAAATCACAGGCACAGGAAGAAAGCAAACTATGTTCATTACATGGGATATTTTTGCGGAACAATACGAATCCAGCTAGATTTATGCATCAGTGTCAGTGAAGTCCCTCCCCGCTTCAGAAGCTCTGAAAATCAGAAGCCTATATTCCGTTTTGGGGGCTACTGGGACCCCCCCGACTGAGTCCCACCAGCTGCCTGTGTATGGCTTTGTATCCCCCCCAAATCTCCTGCCAGATCCCCCATTACTTATTAACAGTTCATTAGATTTGCCACAGTGCAATTTTCCAGCCTGCTGGGTTTCTCATGAATATACAAATGCTTTTTGGGGTGTTTCTAATATAGGGAAGCTCAATTAAGCAGGATTATTTTCCCGCAGTATCAGATTTAGCAGAAAGTAAGTACTACTAAGCAGAATTAACTTGTAAAGTAGGGCACGCAGAGGCATCTGCAAAGGGGAAATTAGTTGGCCAGAGCAGAGGAAAAGACTGGAGGTGTGTCACTGCTGTTGAACGAGGAGCAGAAAAGGAAGGAACTTGAGAACTCTTCGGTTGGTGAATTCAAATGAGAACACGACTTGTGTGAATTAGGCAGCATATTACCATCGAGGAGCCGAAAGGGCAAAGAAAAACGATACACGGACCAAGATGCAGACAGGGGTTCCTGCTTTAAATTGCATTGGTTGTAAAGTTATAGGACTATCAGTGTTTCCATGAAAGGAACTCATTTTTGTTTGATGTGTAAAATCTTCGGAGCCCAAATGCTCCAGCTAAATAAAGGCAGTGGAAATTGCCCTGGGAAAATGCATGCTCCTGGCCTCTGAACTTTGCTGACACCCATCTCTCCAGCTAGAATATTTCCAGTGGTTCCCCGTTTCCCATCCTGGTGTCAGAAGCAAGGTATTCAGGAAGGGCAGTCTCAGCCTAATGACAGACCAGCACACTGGTTAGCATTCAGCGAATTTCAGTATCAATAGTAATGATGAAAGTATCAGATTTTCCGGCAGCATCGTGGCTCATGAACAGGGACCACAAATGCCTCCCCCAGAAGCTCCTTGCCCCTAAGACTAAGTCTCTTCTAGGTCACTGTATTTCCAAAAATGCTAACGGCCCCACCTGAGAGCGTATGTCATTCTGTCAGGGCGTACTGCTCTCAAAATAATCAGCTTCTGTATCAAACTTTTCTTCTTCCATTCTTGCGGCAACTTCTCTTTCTCTGGGCACTCGGACTCAGCCCATCTCCTCCACTGTTTGGCCGATCCTTCCACATCTCGGTCTATGCCTCGAAATTCTTCCAGGAGGGCTACTGCCTGTCATACAAGGGGAAGACACAAGATGGGGGGTAAATAGCTTAGAGTCTGAGACAGGGACCAATGGAGGTACCGAATCCTCTGTCAACAGGTTGGGCTGGGCAGTCTTCGTTTTTTGCCAGATGTGCTCTACATCCTTGCCTCCCCTGCTATGAGGGTTACTGGATTATTGGCACTAAACTCCCTGGTTCTCTGGCTGGGTTGGGTTTGGCCAGGATGGGGCACTGACCAGAGACTGGAGGGCTAGAGGAGAGGGTCGCAGGGGTATTTCCTCCTCAGCTGTGGTGACATAGGCTGGCAGTGACTATGTTCATCTACAGAAGGTCACAGCTCCCATAGGTTGGCCGCCCCCCTTACTTCATTTCTCCACAGTTTCAGTAATTACTCCTTTCTTCCGTTTTCCATCCCCATTCCTGGCTGATGCCTTTAGTCTTCTTTCCATAGGATGCAAATACACTCTTTGTTAAAGTTTTTTTTTTATCACCCCTTTGAATGAGCCATCTGTTTTCTGCTGAGACCCTGACGGATCAACAAATAGACTTGAATTTATACTTCTACATAACCTAGTTAAAAATTCTACTACAAACAAATCTAAACATACTATAAAACTAAGGGATGACGGTTATTTTCAATAGACAGAAATTTTCCTTCTTAGAAAAAGAATGAAGCAAATACCATGTGTATGTTATCATATAGGCTTCTTTAAGGATTCCAAAGTCTAAGGGAATAAACTTAACAGTAGGATCTTCTGACTGAAAAATGAGGTAAGAATCAGCACTTGAGGTTGATGAATAACTTTTTTCTCCACAATATTCTGTTCTGCTTCAACACTTTAAAATGAGAATAAACTACTGTGTTGTTATATAATTAACACACAAATTTGGGAAAAGTGGAGAAGTATTATAAAAAAGAAAACAAGCCTGATTTAGGTAAATTGACAAAAATGTTTCTTGACTTTTACCAAAGGTCCTGCAGAATATACATATTCAGTAACTTTTCCACCCATAAGTAGGTCAAAGTTTCTTTACTTTCAAATAAGAAATTAATCACTGTATACTTTAGTAATAAAAAGACAATTTGAAATTACATAGCGTATTTCTACAAATGAAATGAGATATAATCCATCATTTGTATTTTTGAAACATTTCTACATTTAGAAGAACTGATACTTGAAATAAGTTTTAGAAAGTGAAAAGCTCCCTTCCTCACATACCTTGAGAGCACTCCATGACTGAGTAGTTAGGAAGTCAACAGGACTCAGGTAAGTGTGTTCCACTGTGAACCGGAGCAGGAAATCCAATTCAAGAGGGTCTATCTCTTTCTTTCGCAACAAAATCTTGAGGGCACATGAAATTGAAAAGGGTCATTTAGTTTATATCAAAATCAGGACATAAGAGGTAGTCACCATTTAACAGACAGGACTGAAAAGGCAGAACCAAGTCCACCAACCTTCACCTAGCTGTTCTAAAGCTGAAATAATAAATCTCAGATTATGCTCATGATCTCAAAACCCTGCTTGAAAATCTAGTAACAAATAATTATGAAGACTATTTTTTCCCCAATTTTAACACATGACTATTAGCAAATTATTTGAAATATACATTCCTATTTAGTCTTTTGCTCTTAGATCAAACTTGTCTTAAAACTGGTTCCATGGGGGCGCCTGGATGGCTCAGTGGGTTAAAGCCTCTGCCTTTGGCTCAGGTCATCATCCCAGAGTCCTGGGATCGAGCCCCGCATCGGGCTCTCTGCTGAGCAGGGAGCCTGCTTCTCTCCCTCTCTCTCTGCCTGTCTCTCTGCCTACTTGTGATCTCTGTCTGTCAAATAAATAAATAAAATCTTTAAAAACAAAAACAAACAAACAAAAAAAACCTGGTTGCATGAATTGAGAAAGCCTTAGGTGGTAATGGATCAAATTACTAAACAAAAGGTAGAACCAGTATTATAATTTAGTGCTAATACGGAAGTTACACTGAATAAACTATGAGATATAAGAAAGATTTTTTAAAAAGAGAGGTGGGGAGGAGCAGAGGGAGAAGGAGAGAGAGAATCTCCCAGTTTAAAGCCTGATGAGGAGCTTGGGCTTGATCTAACAACCCTGAGATCATGATCGGAGCTGAAATCAAGAGGCGGATGCTTGAGAGACTGTGGACTCTGAGAAACAAACTGAGGGTGTCGGAGGGGAAGGGGGTGGGGGGATGGGTGAGCCTGGCGGTGGGTATTAAGGATGGCACGTATTGCATGGAGCACTGGGTGTGGTGCATAAACAATGACTCTTGGAACACTGAAAAAATAAAAAAAAAATTAAAAAAAAGAGGTGGACGCTTAACACTTAGTCACCCAGGCATCCTGAAAAATTTTTCTTAAATGTGAGATTAAGAAAAATAAGAGATTATTGTTTTATAGATACAACTAAACAAACATAAAAATTATAATACCATATAAAGTTAAACAGGTAAAGTGTTGGAGCTTTATGCTATTTTAAAACTCTTAGGTACTTGGCTCCTGGGTGGCTCAGTTGGTTAAGCAACTGCCTTCAGCTCAGGTTGTGATCCTGGAGTCCCAGGATGGATTCCCACTTTGGGTTCCCTGCTCCACAGGGAGTCTGCTTCTCCTGCTGACTTTTCTCCACTCCTATTCTCTCTCATTCTCTCTCTCTCTCAAATAAATAAAATCTTTAAAAACAAAACAAAACTCTTAGGTATCTTCAAAATGCATTATGAGTAGTAACACATTAAAAATATTTTATTAAAAAAGAATAATTTATTAATTCGATTTATTTCAACAAATAATTGCCATATGTATATACATACATGAAGTTTTGATTTACAAAAATCGTCAGGATTTGTGATAAGCTATAATTTATTTTTTATTTCTGGCTTCCAAGGAGGAATTTTTTTTTTTTTTTAGACAGAGAGTGTGAGTGGTGGGGGGAGTGGTTGGGGAGGGAGAGCAGAGCGAAGGGAAAAGCAAGAGAGATTGAGAGAGAGAGAGAGAGAGAGAAACTCAAACAGACTCTCTGCTGAGCACAGAGTCCTGTTTGGGGTTCGATCTCACCACCGAGTTGATGACCGGAGCTGAAATCTAGAGTTGGATGCCTAATGGACTGCGTCACCCACATGGCCCAGGAAGACAGTTTTAAATAGACAATGTGCATACACGTGTGTGCATATCATTTATTCTCAATCCTGGCTTTTTACCGTTAATGAATAATACGTGTAAGAATAAAAATTTCGTTTTGTCGTATCTTGCTCCTAGTCCTCACTTACATTATGAAGCACCTATACCTACATATTCTTAAATAACCCAGTGAAATCTACAAGCACTGAAAATATCGAATGTAATAGTCTGTCACTGCTAATAGCAGGGGCTTATAAAATGCCTTCATTGGGCAAGGCACTTTGGAGGGCACAGCACAGAAGAGGCATTGACCTTTTGTCAAGATGTAGGCTGATAAGAAAAAGTTAGACAGCAATAACACTAATGAAAGGACACATGCCTATTCCACCTAGGGTCCAGTCCTCGATGTTTTCTTCCCATCATGGGCATCGTTATTTAAAAGCAATCTTTGCTGGGGCACCTGGAGCGCTCAGTCCGTTAAGCATCTATCTCTTGATTTTGACTTGGGGGATGATCTCAGGGCTGTGATACGGAGCCCTGCGTCAGGCTCCCTGCTTAGTGAGGGTCTGCTTGAGACTCTCTCTCCCTCTACCCCTCCCCCAGCTTGCTCTCTCTCAAATACATACATCACATCTTCTGCTGAAGTCCATATCAAGAAAAGGAAAAGGAATAAAAGGAGAGTAGATCTCACTAAAGGTGGCAGTGTGAAACCTGGAGCTCTTTTACGCATTTACTGATTTCTAAAGGGACAGAGAGACTCCTAGGACCATCCAGATCTAGACTCATAATTCTGATCTCAAGCCATCTTCCTAGTAGTACCTGGCAGGCTCTGCACAGGACCTGAGAAGCGAGGGGGAGGTCTCACTGATCTGTTTTTCAGGGTGACGGCTGATGTGGGTCACTTAAAGTGTGTACCCCTCCCCCAAACCAACACTTCAGAACCTACTCAAAGGCTGGGACATGTCCAAGTTTACCCTGGGAAATTCAAACTTACTTCACACCACCAAGGATTTCCAAGAAAGGTGTCGTGTCTTCCTTCAGTGGAAATAAAGCATGTAATAAACAGAGTTAGGGAACTGTCTGCCTCTGGGGATGCTTTCAAGTGACCGAATTCTTTACCTGAAAAGCCATCTGGGATAGGAAGGTGAGCTTGTCCCTCTCAAACAGCGCCTGGCTGGTATAGAGGAAGACAGCATGCGTGATGTTTTCCATTAGGATCGAGACGCGCCCCTGCACGTCCTCCACCTTGTCAGCCTGTTCGATTGCCCTGAGGAACAGCATGTTGAAAGCCTGGGGAATTCAAAGTGACTGGTAAGACCGATGTCTAGCTACCCCCAGACACACAGTAGAAATGTGGAATCACTTTGTAAGTTTATGTTGAACTGTACATGAAACTGCCAAACTGTTTTCCAAATATGGTTTTGCCACTTTGCCTTTTCATCAGCAACATGAAGGAGCTGCAGTCCGGCAACTGTGCTGATACTTGTTACCACCGGGCTTGTACAAATGTGGCTATTCTTTTTGGTATTCAATAATACTTTATTCTGCTTTTCCTTTTTCCTCATATTTTTCTGAGGAACATTGAGCATTTAAATATGTGCTCAGGGCAGTACACATAACTAAGCATAATAGGACATGTCGGTTCAAATCTTGCATTGAGTTGTCCAAGTTCTTTACATATTTTGGTTGAAGTTCATTATTAGATACATGTATTGGAAGATTTTTATAGTATGTGGCTTGCCTTTTCATTTTCTTAATGTCTTTTGAAGACCATATATTTTTAGTTTGATAAGATTTCACTTATGGGGTGCCTCGGTGGCTCAGTGGGTTAAAGCTTCTGCCTTCGGCTTAGGTCATGATCCCAGGGTCCTGGGATCGAGCCCCACATAGAGCTCTCTGCTCAGCGGGGAGCCTGCTTCCCTTCTTCTCTCTCTGCCTGTTTGTGATCTCTGTCAAATAAATAAATAAAATCTTTTAAAAAAAAAAGGATTTAATTTATTATTTTCTTTCTCTTGTATGCTAAGAAATCTTTGTCTAACCTAAAGCCCAAAGACTCTCTCCCATTTTTTCCTAGAAATTTTATAGTTTTGCTTAATTATTTTGAGCTAATTTTGTATAAAGTGTAATGTAATGGTTCAGGTTCATTTTATTCTTTGGGGATATCCTGTTTCCTCAGCACCATTTGTTGTAAAAACTATCCCTTCTTCACTGACTTGGTATCACTGCCAAGAATCAACTGATCAAACATCTGTGGGACTATCTCTGGACTCTCTGTTATCTACATATTTTTCTTTAGGCCAATTGGTATAGGTTTATAATAAGTCCTGAAATCATGTACTGTAAATTCCCTACATTTCTTGTTCTTCTTCAAAATTGTTCCATCATTTTAAACACTTTGAATTTCTATACAAATTTTAGAATTACCTTGCTGATTTCTATTAAAAAAGCCTTTAGAGATTTGACTGAGATATCAAACCTACAGATCAATTTGGAAAGAACTGGCATCATAGTAATATTGAATGTTCTAATCCATAAACACAGTATACCTCCTCCATGGTCTATCTCAACAATGTTTTATAGCTTACAGCACATGGGTCTTGTTTTGTTAAAATTATCCCTAAGAGTTTTGTGATTTTGGAAGCTATTATAAATAGTACTGAGTTATTAATTTTATTTTCCAATTGTTTGTACCTCATATATAAAAACAATTGACTTTGTATATCCTGCCATCTTGCTAAAAACTCACTTCTTAGTCCTAGTAGGTTTTTTGGGTAGATTTCTTAAGATTTTCTACATACATGATTAGGTCATTTGTGGGGGAAAAAAAGAGACACCTTTTCTTCTTTTTTTAAAATGTCTGTGCCTTTTGTTTTATTATTGCATTGGCCATAACCTGCAAGGAGGTTGTGAATAGAAGTCTTGCGAGAAGACATTGTTCCTGATCTTAGCGGAAAGCACTCAACTTTCCAACATTAAGTATAATATTAGCTATAGATTTTTATAGATGGCCATTTTCATTTTGAGAAGTTACCATTTATTCTTAGTTGGCTCAGTTTTTTTTTTTTCCTTTTTTTGACCAGGTGTTGAAATTTGTCAGATTCTTTGTCTGCATCCAATGAAGTGATCATGTGGTTTTCTCTTTTGTTTTATTCATATGAAGACTTGTGTTATTTTTTAAAAATATTTAACCAGCTTGCATTCCTGGCATAAATTCCACTTGGACATAATATACTGTTCTTTTTATATGTGGCTGGATCAATTTGCCAGTCTTTCCTTGAGTAGACTGGCAACAGTGTCCATGAAGAGGTCTGCTTTGTGGTTTTTTCCCTTGTGATGTCTTAGTCTGGTTTTCGTATTTGGATAATGCTGGGCTGATATTACTGATTTAATTTTATTACTCTTTATACACTGTGGTTGTTCCAAAATCCAACCACTCTGTGCTTCTCAGAGCTTCTGTACACTAGCTCCAAACTACTAGGAACCTGCTAGTTATTCTTGACACTTTTCGTTATTGTCCACACCCAATCCATTTCCAAGGGCTGATTATTCTAGCTTCAAACCACGGGTCAAGTTTTTTTTTTGAGTCTTTTGTCATCTGTCATCTGCTTCAAACCATTCAATGGCTACTTTTTGTAGACAAACTATAACCCATAATCCCCCATCTGGTGATGAAGTCTCCATGATCTCCATTTTCTCACCTCTCTAGACTCCTGTCTGTCTTCTTTTCCCTCACTCATTAATTACCCTCCAGCCACACAGATTCATTCATCACCTGAATCTCAAACTCTTTCATGCCCTCACACATCCTTGTTTTCCCCAAGCACTCCAGAGGTGGCTAAACTCTATAGAAATCAACTATGTCACTTCCTCTGAGAGGGCTTCCCTGAGGTAAGAGTGAAAGAATCCTTCCCACAGTTATTATTCTCTCTCACTGTACTTATCACTTTTACACATACACACACACAAATACACACACACCGATGTATCTCCACTCATACCTTTTTTTTTTTTTTAAATTGGATACTCAGCACAACATCTGGCATGATGATTGATGTCAACAGCAATTTGTTTAAAAACTGAGTGACAGATTGAATAAATACTGCCTAGAGGCACAATGTGGCAAAGTAAAAAGCATAGCCTTTGGGATCACAACCACGAGTTCAAATCCTGCCTTTACCATTATAATGTGAATTCTTGGACAACTGCTTTCTTTTCTTTCTTTCTTTCTTTCTTTCTTTCTTTCTTTCTTTCTTTCTTTCTTTTTTTTTTTTTTTTAAATAGGGGTATAATAATATATTGGGATGTTTCAGGCATAAGAATGAAACAAAGTATGAAAATGCCTGGTATGAAATAGAGTGATTTAATGAATAGTTGTTCTCAGTCTTTCTCCTGCTCTACCAAAATAACATGAGAAATCTTTATATAAGACACCTACATTTTCACAGAGTAAAAGAATCACAAGGAAAATTCCCTTATATATAATAAACTCAAGACTCAGTTTAAGAACAAAAAAAATGTATTATGATGCCGCATAATTTAATTATCTTAAAGCCTTAATGAAAACCTTAAATAAAAGTTCCTGAGAAAATGAGGGGTTTTTTTCCTCACGGGATCCTCAGGACTCCTTACTGAGTTCTGATATACTGAGATTGCTTAAAAATAAATTCTAAACTTCCAGAAACAAGTTGAATGCACGAAATTAAAAATTTTTCTTAGCCTATTCAGCATTACCTTCAAAGAGAATTGATAGATGGGGTTAATTTTTCTGAGGTCATTAATAACAAAATAAAGAAGAGATGCTCTGGCCGCCACTGGTCTGTAACATTCTCGGGCCTCATTGATTTTTCCTTCATTTTCTTTAGCTTCAATCACCTATGGTGAGATCAAACAACGTAAGTAACTAGTAACTTACTCTTCATGTTCTTTATACCTACCCAACTGATGGAAGGGATGTATCTGAAATGAAAAAGTATTTGCATTAAAATAGATCACATGTGTGGCATCTATGTGCTTCAATTTTTCTAAAATTATTAGATTCATATTTTAAATGACTTTTTTCATAAACTGAGTTTTCAGTGAGAATGGACATAATGTTAGCTGCTTTACGGTTACAGATTAAACAAACCTGGTTGGTTTTGGTTTTATAGAATTTGTTCTGAGTAATGTCACCTTCCCCTGCCTCCTCTCTCTTTTTCAGGTTTAATAACCCAGCTCTATCACCTCCCAGGGATAGCTCTTAAAAGTCTGCTGGGTCAATTCAATGCCCATAACTTTATTAGTCAACAAGGTATACAAAAGCAGTCAAGGTCAATAATATATCCAATAGCCAGGCTTACTAAAAAGCCTTTATATGAAGACTCTCATGACTGTTTGACTTTGTACCAGATGATCCATATGCCCATATTTTTCATTTAGTTTATCTTTATGTATTAGCCCCTGGGCACAGTCAGAGAGATAATTAAAACAACAATAACAGCAGCACCACCTACAACCAACACACTCATTTTTACTCAAGGCTCAAATATCCTTTTTTTTAAATCTAGGACTACTGTTGGTCCTATAGCTTTTTAAGATAGTCTTTTTTTTTTTTTTTTTTTTTAAACAAAGTTGATTCCTCATACTTGTGTATAAATGGAAATAAAATGTAGAGCAGGGCAGGGGGGAAATCCCTACATAGCAATATACTAAGAAGATAGGAAGAGACATTTTAAGAGACAATTAGAAGCTAACGTCAAAGCTAAGACCTAATTTACTTAATTGCCCCAATCTTTACCATCTTAGGAGCTACCTAGAATTCACTTACTTAAAAGGAAAGACTAATTTGGGATTCCATTTCTTAGCTAAAATTAAGACAAACATATAGGATGTGTGGTGACACAGCCTCAACTGGGTAATTAATAGATTACTTAGTAATGAGGATATTACAGAAAGGAAATGAGGTTCCTCTCCTTCTGAAACAATAGACTTTTAAAGTTCATGGCCAGTTGTATGAGTCCAAAGTGCACATCATGCGCAAGGCAGATTGAGACATAGGCTGGACGTTCAGCAGGAAATCTACTCAATGAAAGTTTTTACTGGCATTCAGGAAATGTCATTGTTTCCCAGGGTGAATAATGCATCTGAGTACAGCAGGAGACCGTCCCTTGCTCGGTCTCCCACTAGTGAAGGCCTGCAAACAAAACATCAGCTCTAATATTTCCCTGAAAGGCACAACAGACTAGGAAGCCTGTGGTGGGACTGTAGGGTGTCAGTCTGCCAGAGCTGGACGCTGAGCCTTTTTCGATTTTAGACCATATAAGCCAGCAGGCTCCAATTTTCTTCTGATTTGGCCACTCAGGAAAAATAATAGCCTGACAGAGTCTCCTGTGAATGACTGGATCTATGCTGAATTAGGATAAGTACAAGTCCAACCACCTCCTCCTCCACACAGAGCCCCGTACATTTTTAAGGACGGTTTATTAAGTGAACCGAAATCCACAACAAGTCAGCGCTCTTAGAGAAGTTGTCAGGCTGGATCACATTTTTATGCCAATCACTTGAATCAAAAGGAGCGTTGTGCCCCTCTGGGGGCCCTTCATGTCTTCTTACCTTGCTCTCTATCTCTGCCGCGGTTGCTTTCGTCATCTCTAGTCTCTCCACCAGCTCCGTGTCATCCAGAAAGCTCCCCTCTGCCGCAGAAAGGCGCAGAAGGAGGTCGTCCTCCAGGTACTTTAGCTGGATCTTAAAGTCATTTTGGTGCTTCGTCAAAACCAACTAACACAAACCAGGAAAAGGGGTGAGACATGGTGGCTCAATTCAGGTTTGAAAGCGGATCCTTTAATCACCAATTTCACAGAATCATATATAGTAAATCGCACTTAAAATTAAAAACATACTAATCCTCTTTAAAAAGTTACTTTAAAACAAATCGGGAAATGTGGTAAGAAATGCTTGCACACTAGGATCCAGAGAATGCATATTTGTCCTAATCATTTAACATTGGGAACCTACAGGAAGAATCTACTCTATAGGAAGAAACTTCTGGTTTCTGCTTCCTATCTAAAGAGATGGAAGTCATTTCCAACCTCATAACAGGAAGAAAGCGAATCCTCAAGTCTTTTTACATTCGTCAAAGAACTGAGGTCACAGGGCCAACGGTTACTCTCAAAATCAGAGAAGTGGGTGAATACAGACCATCACAGCTGCTGCCAAATTCACTATAGTCATTGGCTAATTGTTGAAGGCAGAGCTTGAGGGTTCAAAACCTCGGGGGGTGTGGTCTTGGGAAGCCCTTCATACTTTTGTGAATTTGCCTCTAGGAGACTTACTAGGTTCATTACAGTGAAGGTCAGGGGAAAAAAGAAAAATCTACTGCTTTGGGCAATGGAAGGGGGTAAAAAAACCATTTTGAAATATGTCCAGGGGCACCTGGGTGGCTCAGTGGGTTAAAGCCTCTGCCTTCAGCTCGGGTCATGATCCCAGGGTCCTGGGATGGAGCTCCACGTCGGGCTCTCTGCTCAGTGGGGAGCCTGCTTCCTCCTCTCTCTCTGCCTGCCTCTCTGCCTACTTGTGATCTGTCAAATAGATAAATTAAAAAAAAAAAAAAAGAAGAAGAAAGAAATATGTCCAGAGGAAAGCAACTATTTAAAGCATGCAGGAGCCTTCTGTTCTCTTAACAAATGCCTGCCCTCAAGGGAAATTTTTATTGTCAGAGCCTTATCTAACCTTAGGCAGGAGGATGATTGGACAACTCTTGTTTCCCCTGGATGTCCTTTCTTGCATAGGGAATATAAAAATAAATGATAAACTCGTCTGAAGTTCAAACTTCAGTGACTCAGGCCTATTAGAAAACCCTTGGATTTAATGATGGGATTATAGAATACTTCCCATCCAAAATACCTTACCATCATATCACATCAAGAGACTCCAGTATGATAACACTGGATTACAACAGAGTGCAAGGTACTGACTCCATTTAAGAAGGAGCTTCTAGAATAGTCCAAGGACACAGCAAGACAATAACAGGGATCTGAGGGGAAAGTGAAGCCTATAACACTAACAGTTTCAGCAAATGTGACATGCAGCCTAACTCCTAACCACATAAATATAAAACCTAACACTAAAGCTCTACTTACCTCACTTCAAATTATCTAATACATCACATCTAGCTTTTAACAAAAAAGTACAAGGCACACTGAAAGGCAACATAGGCTGAAGAGATAAAGCAAACCCCAGAACAAGAGTCAGAAATGGCAGAGATTTTAAAATTATCAAACTGGGAATTAAAAATAACTAAGCTTAATGTGCTAAGGGTCTAATGGGTAAAGTGGAAAACATGAAAGGCTATATGGACACTTCAAGTAGAGAGAGAGAAACTCTAAGAAAGGAAATGCTAGAAATAAACTCTATGACAGAAAGAAGGATGTCTTTGATGGACTCCTCAGTAGGCTGGACACATCAAGGGAATCATCAGCCAACTCAAAGGTAAGTCAACAGAAACTTTTCAAAGTGAAAAGGAAAGAGAAAAGGAATGGAAAAAAAGGGAAAAGAATAGTCAGTAAATGTAGGAAAATTACAAAAAGTTTAACACGCATACCATGGGAAATTCTGAAGGAGAAAAAGGAGAAGAAATATTGGAGGTAATAATGGCAAAGAATTTTCCAAAATTAATGACATTCACCAAACCATAGATCCAGGGAGCTCACAGCATACTAAGCAGAGTAAGAAACAAACAAATATATCAGACCATAATCAAACAAAGAAAAAATCTTAGAAAAAGCTACAAGGAAAACAAACAAACAAACGTACCTCACCCACAGAAGAAAGAGGACAAGAATTTCCTAGAACTTTTGAGAAACCATGCAAGTAAAAAGAGTAAATATTTAAAATACTGAAGAAACAAACCATCAGTCTAGAAATTTCTATCTTGCTAAATCACTTCTCCAAAATGGAGGAAAAATAAAAACCTTTCAGACACACAAAAACTGAAAGAATCTGTCACGAGGAGACATGTCTTACAAGAAGTGTTAAAATTTTTTTGTCATAGAGAAAAAAATGTTATAGGTCAGAACTCAGACCTCCATAAAGAAAGGAAGAATGTCAGAGAAAGAATAAATGGAGGTAAATTTTTTTTTCTTATTTTCTTTTAAAGATTTTACTTATTTATTTGAGAGAGAGAGTGAGAGAGAGCGTGAGAGGGGAAGAAGGCCAGAGAGAGAAGCAGACTCCCCATGGAGCTGGGAGCTCAATGTGGGGCTCAATCCCGGGACTCGGGATCATGACCTGAGCTAAAGGCAATGGCTTAACCAACTGAGCCACCAAGGTGCCCCCCTTTTTTTCTTATTCAGGACAGAACTGTTCAAAATAATACAGACAACAATGTATTTGATTATAACTTATGATAAATGAAATGAATGACAACAATGTGATGAGAGACTGGAGGGCGGAAACGGGAAAGCTTTTAAAAGAGAACCCACATGTCCCAGTAGGAAGTATAACAATGTGACTTGAAAGTGGACTTAGGTTACTTGTAAATGTATATACTAAATGCTAAAGAAAGAACTATATGCTTTTACTCTTTATGTATTTATTTTTTAAGATTTTATTTATTTATTTGACAGAGAGAGAGAGAGATCATAAGCAGGCAGAGAAGCAGGCAGAGAGGGAGGGAAAGAAGCAGGCTCCCCACCGAGCAGTGAGCCCAACACGGGGCTCCATCCCAGGACCCTGAGATCATGACCTGAGCCAAAGGCAGAGGCTCAACCCATTGAGCACCCAGGTGCCCCAAGAAAGGGCTGTATGTTTTTAAAAAGAGGTATAACTTACATGCTGAGATAGGACAGGCAATAGAATCCTATGAAATGCTCGATTAAAATCAGAGAAGGCAGAAAGAAAGAAAAGAAAAAAAAATAAGGAGGAGTGCAGTAAATAAAAAAAAAATAGTGACAAATATGGTAGATTTTCATTCAACTGTGTCAACAATAATCACTTTGTGAATTTTCTAAGTATATCAATTAAAAGACAGACACTGACACTGTGGATACAAAAGAAACAATAAAAATAAAAACATAAAAGCAAAACAAGACCCAACTGTCCGTTGTCTACAAGAAATCTGCTTTGCTCAAAGGCAAAGGAATGGAGAAAGATGTACCATGTAACACTAAACAAAAGAAAGCTGAAGCACTATATTAATTTCAGGCAAAGCAGACACAAAAACAAGGAAAAGTATCAAAAGCTAAAAGGGAAATTACATAAGGATAAAGAGGTCCATTCTCTAAGAAAACATAAGAATCCGTATTGAGCATGTCTCTGACAACAGAGTGTCAAAATACATGAGACAAACTGATAAAATTTCTAGATGCAGACAAAGCCATATGCTGGAACATTCAAAACTCTAGCTAATATATCTAGTGGCAGAGATTCAGTAACAGTATAATTGAACCAAATATGAAAAATCACAGGATGTAATTAACATTTATAGGATACTTTCTCAACAAATAGGAGAGTATGCAATTTTTTCAAGCTCACATAGGTCATTCAAAAGATAAACCAAACTCTGGGCCGGAAAACACATCTGAAAGAGTTTAAAAAACCCCAGAAATACAAAGTATGCACTCAAACCACAATGAAATTAAATAAGGAATCAGTAATGGAAAGACAGCTGAAAAAATCCCCAAATATTTGGAGATTAAACACTATACTTCTATGTAACAGACAGAGGAAAAAAAGAAATTTCAAGAGAAATGAAAAATATATTGAAATAAACAAAAATGAAAACACAACTTAATGAAATGTGTGAGATGTAGCAAAAGCAGTGCTTGGAGGAAAATTTATAGCATAGAACACATTTATTAGAAATGGAGGAAGATTCTAAAATTAATTACCTAAGCTTTTACCATAAGAGACTACGGAAAGAAGAGCAATATAAACAAAGAGCAAGGAAATGAAAATAAACAATAAAAATTAGAGGAGAAATCAATAAAATATAAAACAGGAAACCAATGGGGAAAAAAATCATCAACCAAACATCGTTTCTATACAAAAGTCAATAAAATTTATAACCCTGTAGCCTGGCCAATCAAGAAAAAAAAAGGAGAAAGCACAGATTATAATGTTAGTAATTAAGGAAGGACCATCACTATTGATTCTATAGGTTACAGGACAATAAAAGACTATAATGAACAATGGTATGCCCATAAATTTGGTAATTTAGATGCAGTAGGCCAATTCCTTGAAAGACACATCTACCAAAAACTCTTACAATGGAAACCATATAATCTGAATAGGCCTACATCTAATTAAAATGAATTAGAATTGACAATGATCTTCCAAAATAGTAAGCACCTGGGTCCAGGTGATTTTGCTGATGAGTTTGCCAAGGATGTAAAGTAATGTTATCCATTCTCTACAATTTCTTCCAGAAAATAGAAGCAAAGGGATTACTTCCTTACCAGTTTTAAGAGGGCAGCATTATAGTCTAATATCAAAACCAGATAAAGCCAAAAATGATATACCAATATCTTTCATGAGCATAGATATGAAAATCCTCAACAAAATATGAGCAAACCAAATCAAATACATGTGTAAAAAGAATTATATACCATACTAAGTAGGATTTATCCCAAGTATGCAAATCCAAGTCAACATTGAGAAGTAAGGTAATTCATCTCATCAAAAGGCTGAAGAAAAAGTACATGATATAAAATAGATGAAAGGGCACCTGGGTGGCTTAGTGGATTAAAGCCTCTGCCTTGTCATGATCCCAGGGTCCTGGAATCGAGTCCCACATTGGGCTCTCTGCTCAGAGGGGAGTCTGCTTCCTCTCTCTTCTCTGCCTACCTCTCTGCCTACTTGTGATCTCTGTCTGTCAAATAAATAGATAAAATCTTAAAAAATAAATAAATAAAATAGATGAAGAAAAAACGTTTGAGAAAATCTAACATTCATTTATGATAAAAATTCTCAGCAAACTAGGAATATAGAAGAACTTCAACTTGATAGAGAACATCTAAAAATGAAACATCTAGCTAATACCTCACTTAATGGTGAGAAGTTATTTGCTTTTTTCCAAAACTGGAAACACGATACAAATATCTCCTTTTTACCTCTTCTATTCAACATTGTACTGAAAGTCTTAACAAATGCAGAAAGACAAGAAAAATAAAGAAAAGGTATACAGAATGGGAAGGCTGAATTAAACAATCTATGTTCACATATGACAAGGTTGTCTTTGTAGAAATTCCTAAAGAATCAACAAAAGGACTCCTAACAAATATGAGATTATAACAAAGCTGCAAGATACAAGGTTAATATATGAAAGACAATTGCTTTTCTATACACTAACAATGAACAAATGAAATTTGAAGTTTATAATACAACACATTTACATTAGCACCAAAAAACTGAAGTGCTTAGGTAACAATCAAAGAAAATTATACTGAAGATATATATGAAGAACTCTACCATTTTCTGATAAAAGGAACCAAAGATTTTAAAATGTAGAGAGAATCCATATTCATGATAGGAAAACAACATTGTTAAGGTATCGTGTCTTCCTTTCTGTGATTCAACATACTATCAATCAAAATTCCAGCACATTATTTTGCAAATTTTGACAACCTAATCTTAGAGTTTACATGGAAAGGCTTAAGATCTGGAAGAGCCAACAGTCAATGTACAGAAGAAGTTGAAAGACTGACAATACCCAGCTTAAAGACTTGCTATAGGGCGCCTGGGTGGCTCAGTGGGTTAAGCCTCTGCCTTCGGCTCAGGTCATGATCTCGGGGTCCTGGGATCAAGCCCTGCATTGGGCTCTCTGCTCATCGGAGAGCCTGCTTCCCCTTCTCTCTCTGCCTGCCTCTCTGACTACTTGTGATTTCTCTCTCTGTGTGTCAAATAAATAAATAAAATCTTTTTTTTTTTTTTAAAAAGACTTGCTATAAAGCTACCACTAATAAGGAAGGTATAGTTTTCACATTAGACAATAGATCCACAGAAATATGGTCAATTCGTCTTGGACAAGTAGCAAAAGCAAGGGAGAAAGGACAGTCTTTTCAACAAATGGTGCGGGACAACTGGGTACCCACATGCAAAAGAATGGAGCTGGATCCCTACCTCACACTAAAAACAAAATCTAACTCAAAGTGGATTATAGACCTAAATGTAAGAGCTAAAACTCTAAAACTCCTAGAAGAAAACATAGGAGTAAACTTGTGTGAGGCAATGGTTTCTTAGATACAACATCAAAAGCACAAGCAATAAAGAAAAAAGATGTAAACTGGATTTCATCAACATTGAAAACTTGAGTGCTTCAGAACACACCATCACGAAAGTGAAGACAATCAGAACGGGAAAAAATATTTATATATTATATGCCCAGTAAGAGTATAATACCCAATGTATATGAAGAGATCATATAACAATAAAAGTAACCCAATTTTTAAAATGGGCAAAGGATTTGAAACAGA